>NC_137669.1:15933143-16643977 GCF_963422515.1 Blennius ocellaris
CAGTGGCTTCAGGTAGTTTGTTCATCATTATTGGAGAAAGTGAAGTGAAATGACAATGAAAAGGAACACAATGAGAACGCAGGACAAGATAAGGATGCTTTGGGAAAAAAAACAAAAAAACTTGCTCAGGTTTGGATTTTCTTCAAGTGCGTGTAGATTAGCGACAATTCTCCGCAGTTGCTGTCTGCTTCCACCATGACCGTAAATAGACTGTAAACTAAACTGTTGTCGTCATTAGAGGCTCTAATTCTTTTCACTCCGTCTTGCATGCTGAGCACCAATCAGCTTTTACAATCCCATGCATTGTCTCAAATCAATATTTACCTCTCAACAGTTAGAACTGAGCAATTTCCCTCATTGGTTTTCATTAAAAATGTGTCTTTTCTTCAGCTCAGCCGTGACACGGCACCTTCTGCGTGACACAGCTGGGAGGAATCAAATTTCCCGCTCAAGGACATTTGAGCCCGCTGCTCTTGACCCTCAAGTCCTCTGATTTAAAAGCTGGCTGCCGCTTTCAAAGTTAAACCTACAACTGGAAACATGTTTATGCTTTAGTACTTTTAAATAGTTTGTCTCAACATTTTCTTTTTCTTTTTTTTTGTTCATCTGAGGACATTTTTGTTATGTTAGCTCAGTCTGGTTCTTTCGTTTGGAGCAACACGAAAGGGAGGGTTTTGTTGGGGTAAAGGGCAGCCTCGGGGCAGGTTATCAGGCTCCAAACTTGTAGCACGCCTGGTGGGCGTCAATATGGTGCCAGCGGGCTCGCTTGATGAAAACCAGACGGTCTGGAGCTGAAAGGTAACACACTGCTGGGATGAAGGGATGGAGAGAAAGTATACGCAATAAAGTGGAGCCTGTACGTGGATAATACAGGGAGGAGTGTTGGAAGTGTGAGTGAATAAGAGAAATAATGTGATAAACATGTGGTGACTTTGGAGAAACGGTGGAGTGGGATTGATCTGGGAAGTTAGCTGCAGGGGGAAAAAATAAAAGATCTTTCATCGTACTGTGATTTATATCAAACATGGGGAAAAAAGAGGAATATTTCACGTGTTATATTTGAATGCATTGTCAATAGCTGTCAAACTGTCTCCTTTTTTTTTTTATTGTTTGAACTCCAAATGAAGAAAAACAGCTTGAGCTTTGAAAGTGTTGCATGCAAATTCAGTATAATCGTTTTCTTGTTTTTCTCATCGCAATTGAGTATCAACTAGAACAGAGAGACATGCAGCTATGCTTAATTGTCCAATTTGTTGCTGCAGTAGGCTGCCATTTGTGGAGACACTCTCCACTAATGACAGTTATGTTTGCATCTTGATTCAATCCCTTGAAGGTTTCAATTCCCTGAAAAGGAAAACACACGGTGATCGGGCTTTAGATTCACAGCATTGCCTGCCTGCTGCTGAGAGTTTATAATTCATGAAAACCTTACTAAGTCAGAATCAAATTACATTTCTAATGCATGATTAAGTACGTTACATCTACCGAACAACTGCTCCAGAAACGGTGTGAATGCAACCAAAACACGTGGGCGGGAGTTTGAAACCAAGGTGTATCTCACTTGTGAGCAGCTGGAGTGTGACAGAGTTCAGGTGTATTTAGGCGGCTGCCGGCTATCAGGCGGGGAAGTGGTGCAGACACACAGCACTGACAGGGAGGCAGGACGACAAAGTGCTGTTGATAAGGACTGGAGACAGAGGATCATATGAGGGGCTGCTTGACTGGGTAAATACACACTTGAAACACACACACAGACACACACACACACACACACACGGCCAAACAGATACGCCCAGCGTACACACATACAGTCATGTTTCCATCACTTCACTCAACACAATACTGGTCCTAACAGTACACCAAAAAACCACGTCTACATTAAGCAAACTCATATTTAAAATTTGAATTCAAATTAAGTGGAAAATGAGTCACAATGAGGGAACTACTGTCTGTTAATTGTTCGGTGTGAGCCTTTTGTTATATTTTTTTTTTTCAATCTGCCAGTTTGCGCCTCCACGTTGTTCAAATGTAGTATATATAACACAATTTACTTTAAATGAACTGAGTTTTTTTTTGGTTTTTTTTAAGTTCGCTGACATCCTGATGCATTTCAAATTTGGTTGAAATGACAGTACTTGGATAGCATTTATTAGCGTTCTTTTTATCTGCCTAGAGGCCTTCTTGCAAGATCTCCTGGGACGCCTCTGACTTATCAGTAATCAAACTATTAGAATAGAAAAGAGTTACTAAAAACAGCAACAGCAAAAAAAAAAAAACCTCCAGTGTATGAAATTATACAACTTTGATGACACTGTGTTGGACAGGCACAAGTGAGGGAGTAAAACAATGTTTTCATTCATTATTGATCCACACTGACTTCTTATTTCAAAGAAACTGTAACTTCAATGCATCTTATCGTGATGGCTGGTTGACGTTCAAATTTGAGTTACAGATGAGACAAAACAGAGGGAGAAATTTAATGGCCATAATTCTTCAAATTGGAACCATTCAGAGACAAAGTATGCTGGCCACTTCCCCAAGTATTTCACAAAGTCTCGGTGTGTCGCAGACAGACAATGAGAGGTATATTTGAACCTGATCTGTGTCCAAAATGAGCACCGAACCCCAGAACTTGGACATTTTCTTTAAGTGATCCAAAGTGTGTGGGTAAGTGGGACTGAAAAGGAAACCGAGGCCGACAGACCATGACAACGTTAACAAGGTAACAGGATGGAAAACAAACCCGAGAGTCAAGGTGCTCTTTTAGAAAAATGTAACAGAAACACTTTTGGTAGCACAATTTTTGTGACAAAGTGTGAGCCCACAGAAAGACAGGATCTCTTTTACCTGATGCCAAATAAGTTCTTTGTGATTTTGTAAACTTGGCTGGAGAAAGTTGGTCTGGACTTCAGCACATTTGAGTGAAATTACACATCTACATTTTAGTAAAAGTAGGACATTATAGGTTCTGCTGTGTACTCAAGTGCAAAAGTACAAATAAATATTATAATTATTGATAAACTATGATTTTTTTTTGTCTTCTGTGGAGCGTTTTGCAAAGATGCTGCCCTTATTGTGTTATTAGTTATTTCCCCTGCTGCTCAGGCACAACCTTTCATTTGTGGACTTAAATATAAGATATTGCATTCTTGCATTGCATTCTTACAAATTATTCAACAACAACCACACATAAAAAAAAAAAAAAATGTTAGTTTGAGACAGAAAGTGTTTTGACAGAATTTCTTAACTGTAAATTGAAAATGACTCCATCCTTAAAACCGAGCAGCAGCTGGCCGTAAGCTGCTGTTCCGCCATCATTCTCTTTCCCACATCATACAAATATTTTTCATTTCACCACGTTTTATGTCCTTTGCTGCCTGTCTTACAGAGTAATGCAACAGATGGCTGGCAAATGAGTTTCCTGCATTAATGAAGTATCTCATTGTCCCAACCTGCACAGAATACCCTGCCCCCCCCCCCCCCCCCCCCCCCAAAAAAAAACCCTGCAATGTGAGACGAACACACCAATATTAGCTTCATTCCTTCAGTACTTATTCTGGCTGTGCACGAGGAGCATTCCTCTGGTATCACGGCCCATGCGAGCTGTGAAGCAGTGCAGCCTCCCTGCTCTCCATCACGTCGCTGTCACAAGTGCAGTCGGCAGCTCCCAGCTCCTAATTTGCTGCCTGGAGCTGGCGAGCGGCGGTCTGGCTAGTGTTAAACCACTAAATGATAAGACCCAGGTCCCTCTCTGCACGGAGTCCTTGTTTTTTCCGTGTGATCCAATGCTCTTTTGTTTGAGACATGAGGATGACTGCTGAAGACACGCGCATAGATGTGCCGAGGTTCACATTCAGATGTAGGAGGAGGGGAAAATAAAAACACGCCTGAGCACGCATATGCATAAATACCAAGGCGGGGATGCAGATTCTGTCCACGGGTCCCACCACTTCCTCCAAGTGAAACACAGAAGATGTATGACTTGTCTGCAGCTTGACGCCTGCTGTTGCCTACCTTGACAATTCCTGGGGTGTGTAACAGATGATGTGTGTATTGTGGCAGAGAACATGTCTGGTATGGCTCATGGCTACAGATTGCAACGGGGTTACCCATACAACACCAGACAGGCAGGAGAGGGGAAAAAGGCTCGTCTGGACTCGAGCTGATTTTCGCCCAACTGATAGGGACAATACTGTTTACAAGGTCATAATGGATCTGCTTATCAACCAAGTTCTCATGCTCTGCTGTTACTCTGCTTGAATAAACATCTGCCGTTTTTTGGGTTGTTTTTTTTTTGACACACTGAAGTGTTTTGTTCCGCTTTTTCCGTGAGAATGAATCAGCGATGTTTTATTTACAAATAGAAATAAAAGATGCGTGCTCATGGTTTCAGAATAACATGAAGAATTACACATCTTTTTTATGACTGCGGCAGCATTTTTGGCCCTCGCTGACAGGGCCTGTGGTCCCAACCAATGATTCGAACTAAAACCGTCTTAATTGATTCCGTGACCGCACGTGTTCGGCTCAAGCTCCAGCCAATCAGCTGTTTACTCGCTAATCACTTCCCGGAGGGGAGAAAGTACATCTGAGCAAAGTGAGATGGAGACGTAGAAAGTTGCCTGCGGCAGCAGCGCCCCTCACTCAACTCACTCGCTCACCGTCGAATGACTGCATAATGTTATAGATCTGTTTGTGCCGGCTTTGACTGACAGCTGACCCGTTCTGTCAGCAGCCTTGCAGGAGCTCAGCCCTCCTACATCTTTAACAGACCTGTATCAATGACCTTCACGTTCACACACCAAGATATCGAGTGATACTTCCTTTCATCAGGTGCCAGTCTCAAAGTATTTCCCCTCCAGAAAGCGTAATGTAGAAAGCATTACAGGTCAGGCAGCTCACTGCTCCCATGAATCATCCTCTGCAGAAAGGACCATCTTTCAACTCTCGTGTTGTTTCATTACCGGCTGATGAAGTAGTCCAGCACTGTGAAGTGGGGGGACTTGTTTAGCTTGGCCGAGCCTATTTGACCTCAGAGATTCATGAATCCCATATGTAAAAACTCTCTCTAATGCTGTAAATCCACTCCGGCCTTTCTTTTTTTTTTTTTTTGTCATATTTTTTGAGTCGGAGCACAGAAGAACAGAATATTGTAACCTGCTCTTGTGAATTGATGAATAATAAAGAGGCGGTTGCAAAGGCTCCATTTAAAAAAAAAAAAAAAAAGAGAGAGAGAGAGAACCTGTCTTATCGTTGGATGAGAAATCCAGGTTGTGAGTTGAGTCTGTTTCTTCGCTCTACAACGGAAAGTCAAAGCAGACAAATGAAGGTCAGTATTGTGTGTCTGGAAAATATAGAGCCCGGTACATCTGCCTCAGAGTGCCTCCAAATAACTCCATCACTGTCCGCATGCATGTCTAATCGTATCTGTCACTCCCGTCCCTTTTCAATGTCACTGGCCAAATCTGCCTATTGTGCTTTTTAGAAATCATCTCTCTCCATCACTCCCAACCTGACTCTTTTTGTGCCTGCCTGCCCTCCCCTCTTCCATTTCTCCACTTTACAAGGTCCAAACATGTCAGTCCTCCACAATAAGTGTCCAGAGGTCCCACGTGAGGGAACACTCCCAATGCCTGTTTCGTCTCGCGGCGTCTCTCAGCTCGCTCGGAATCACATGAATCGCTTTGTAATTGCTCCAAAATAAAAGCAGCAACAAAAGTACAGATTGTAGTAATATCAACCATTCAAACAGGGCTCACACATCCAAGGCTGCCAGAGAATTTATTTTAGTAATGAGATGGAGAGATGCCCTGCGCATATCACAGCTTGGGCTTTGATTTATGCCGCTGAATGAGGTGATGCCGTAATTTGTGCACGAGGGGAAAACACACACAGCCATTTAGTGATGGGATCCAGCTCTGTTCAGTGGCACTCTCCCAGCCCATCTGGCTTCATTTACAATCCAGTTGGAGTCACACACGAACATTATACTTGGCTGTCTTCATTTTTATTGGTCAGCCTTGATTTATGACCATCAAAGTCCAAAATAATTGGCTGACACTGGATGTCTTTTATAAGTCGTGTTCAGGGGGCAAAGCTTTGGCGGCAGAAAACACTGGAAAATGAGTGAAAACAGAAGGAATGCATGACGTGATGCCTTGAGAAAGGAGCAGCAAAGTCTCTGCAGCCCGGCTTCCACTTGTGTATTTTTATAACAGGCGCCTCCTTGCCCAGCTATGTATGGTCATGCCAAGCACTTGTGTACACAATGTTGGCCAAGCCATGTAAGTTCTAGATTAAAAACATCTTTGAGAGGACGGATTCATTGATGATGGAACACATGCGCGAGATGTGTATATTTTTTTTTAATGATGGCGGATGAAATGTGGATCGAATAAGTGGCGTTTTTAAATCTGTTTTGGTAAAATAATCCCAAACTAAATGTAAAATATAGTGGACCATCTGTGGCATGAAACAGTGTGATTATTCTAGGAAAGACAGGGACACATGTGTTTGATGTTACACTGTAAAACGTTGGTTATTTGTATTCAATAGGAAGTTAAGTCTATTATCATCATCATCATCATCATGATTGTAATTTATAAACCAGAACATTCAGACATGAGGGAATTGTGCTCATCTATAATGATGTTTCTTGACAAAAAAAAATCTAAAGTAATCCCGTTATCTCAATAAATGAAGACCAATTACAGTCACAAATGTAATCTATGAAGTAATCTGTTAAGAGTCTTGAACGCAAAGACGAGACAAAACACATGATGCCCAATGACTTGCCAGTTGAGCTCTTTTGTTCAATATTGTTCATTTAAGTCATGAGTTTCAGACGGTGTTTGCATGGTTGGAGATAATAGAAGAACTTTGTTGTTGACGCTTTCTCTACGGTGTCAGAAGCACTTTAATGTGTGTTTTATCAATTGAGGCCATCAGCTTCTGAAATCGAGACAAAGCAAATTTCAGCGTTTACATCGATGCAGATAAAATATAGATGGCTATTTTTAAAAAGTGCCTTTACCCACTATGTTTAACTTATAGGTGTTTAAAAGTTGAATCCTTGTTTTTGTTGTTCTTGTGTTTGCACGGCTTTAAGCTGGGATGTGCAGGGAGCTGTCTTTAATACTCTGCCCCTCTCCGGTATGTTAATGGGGAGCCCAGTGTTGCATGCTGCTTCTGCAGCTCATGGCAGACGGCAGCAAACAGAGTGGAGACTGTTTTCAAAGCTCAGGTTTAACTCGTGAAGTTAATTTTATGAGCTGGTGAATTGTACCAGAAAATTAATTGCATTCACTGAGGGAGGAATCCTCAGCTTGTTTTTCTTTTTTTTTTTACAGTTTGTTTCTCAAAGTCTTGTTTTTCCATTGAGCAAAGTCGAGAGAGGATGCTTTATTATTAGTTTTTGTCTCCCGAACATCCTTGAAAAACTCAGAGTAAATGAAAGGTTGTTTTGTGCCTCATTCAGGAACGGCAGGGAAATGTGAATGACAAGCAGACTGAAAAACAAACATGAAATTAAAGAGGCAGCAGAACGAGAGCGGGTGAGTTTAGTCAAGCAGCTCCAGAGATTGCTTTGCTTCTTTTTTTTTTTTTTTTTTTGCCTCCATCTTTTTTTAGTTTTTGGAAAGCAGCCTAAAAATGTTCCTGTCGCAGATGTTTGGACAGAAGGTGTTTGCATGCTGTTCGTTTATACACTGCCATACGGGACACAGTATGACCACCACAATAACCAGTAAGTAACACTCTCCATGTGCACAATGCCTCGCCAACTTCTACCTTCTGTTTTCAGAGGAAATGCATACCCCCATGGATTGAGATGTACCTCCAAGCTCACGACTTGCCGCACAACCACTATTAGTGGCGCTGCGACTGTAAAAGATTTTGTGGTAGCGAAGGGTTATGGGGGAGCAAAGCAAGCTGTTTATTTTAAAGAGAATGTACTGAAAGCGTGCGTGAGGATGTATGCACAGGTGTAAACTCCTGTGCAAGCACAGATTACTGTCGACCAAAGCTTGTTAAAATTCCCACACGTGGAAACTTCGTCTTCCTGACATGGTAACTTTGCTCGGCGGTGCTCCGCTGCAGAAAGATACCCGGGCCATCTGTCACTCTACCCATGAAGGTGAACAGACTGTGTGCCTGAACCGGATCCAAGTTTCTCGTGCTACCACTCCCACTACATATTGCAGAGGTACAGTATCACTGTCACCAGCTTTGTGCTGCATATTCATCACTTCCAAGCAGTTTGTCAAAGTGCTGCCATCATTGCCGACTTCCTCTCAAATGACCTCAAAATAGAATCCTGTCACACAGAGTAGAACATTGTAACTTTTAATATGATTTTAGATTTGTTTGTTTTTTTTGTTTTTTTTAATGAATGCAACTGACAGGTTTTGCACATTGTTAAATATTTTTCAGTATCCTGCATGTTTCAAAACTGTGACTGGTTAAGGACAACCGCCCTGAGAGAGAGAGTTAAGAGTTTGCACAAGTATATTTACAAGAACATTCTCACCACCAGGCAGTTCGTATAAGTCCGGCCGTACTACTTCCAACACTTAAGGTAGAAGGAAGAGGCTGATGTCAAATGTGCACTCACACATTTAAACAACAAGAGGAGGACTTCCTCGAGAGACCACTCCCTGTGGCCGTTGGCTCACTTCCTGTCCTCTCCGGCCCAATCACAGTGGAGGACTCCTTGCAAACATGCAAACTCCTCAAAGTAAGGCCTTGGTTGTTCAAAGGCATGTATTAGCTTCATAATCCTAAGATATACCTCTGATTGGGTACGTTTCTAATGGGCTATGACGGTTACCTGCAGCGTGTGTGTGAACAACTTTGTTTAATGTGAATATTTCCGCTCACGTGCTTCCTTGAATGCTTGAATCATCTCCGCCGCCCCATGCAAAGACAACACTTCTGTTCATTAATGCAGCTCACAAGCATTGTGAAGCTGAGGCAGACTGAAGCAGCTCCAACCATATGCTGATCTTTTTTTTTTATACTTCAGCCATAGTTCCCTGCTTGAAACGTGGGATTATTTAGCGGAGAGGGAGAGCGAGAGAGAGAAAGAGAGTTGTTTTCTCTTCTTCTGAATGTGGCATGACGCCACAAACACTGCATGTGGGTCCCCAAACACCCCCGGACAACAACAGTGTCATTTTGAGGCTCTGAAAGAACACACTTCTGCTAACAAATATTTTATAAGATACTTTTCATTCCTTGCCACCTATTATTTGGTCCAACTGCTCTGTTGGCCAATATTCAAACGGTGGAAACACTGGCACCCGACAAAGCCTGAAAATATTACACAGTGTTGTGGCTCTGGCTGAAATTAAGTTAATAGTTCATAATAATATGATCTAACGTCATTAAAGTAGATATTACTGCTTGTGTTGATGTGATGATTTTATAACAACAAAGCCCGACATATTTCACATCCTGCTTTTATGAATATATCGTTTTACTTATAACAGATTCTCTGGGTCTTATCTTCATGGCAATAAGTTGACACGAGTCAACCAGTTGCTGTACAATGCTGAATAGAGCCTATAGAACACATGAAGACAAATGATGTGGTATGTAATTGGTGTTTTTTTGTGTGTTTTGTTTGTTTGTTTTCAAAGTCAATTAATAAGTCTGGCCCTGTTTACACAACAATGTTTGAAGTGCATTCTCTCTCTCTCTCTCTCTCTCTCTCTCTCTCTCTCTCTCTCTCTCTCTCTCTCTCTCTCTCTCTCTCTCTCTCTCTCCCGCTTCCTCACTTCCTCTCCCACTAGAAAGATGGTTTGTAAACGAACTGAGACGTAGCATTTCAAGGGAACCAGAGAGCGCTTGTTAGCTCCAGTTCAGAGTTGGCGGGAGTGTTCAAGCCGCTCCGGATCCAACAGAAGAACATGGACACAACCTTATTTCAGTAAACATCACCAAAACACATAAATAATATGTGATCCGTAATCTTCACGCACATCCTATAAAAATGTAGATTTTATTGTCATTGCTTAAACAATTTCATTGCTATTGCTTATTGTTGTGTAGACCGATATATATTGTATAAATCTTCAGAAAATGAGTATGAAAAGCATTTTTAAGTGAGCAGAATTAAATATGGAACATAATAAATAATTAAAAAAAGATTAAATAACAAGAGAAAACAAGCAAAAATTATTATAATTTGCACAGTTATTTAATTTATATGTATGTGGCTTTTGAAATATTTCCTTATTTCTTCATTCATAAAGATTCTCTAAACATGACCTTATTGTGACTTTATGATATAATGATTTTCCTTTCACTGCAACATACTGAGTTCAGCATTTAGCAAGAAAATAAAGATTGAATAACTCCGAATAGGCCATACCCCTGAACAACTACAGTGTCAGTAGAATGTACCTCAGAATCCTGAGCGAGAAAAGCTGAAGCATTTTTTCTAAAAGTGCATGAAAGGCAGTTGCTGTGAATGTGGCAGTAAGCGAGTTGGCGTTAGGTTCAAGGTACTTTCTTTCCGTGCTTCATGCAATCAGAAGGTTGCTGTAATGTTTAAATCAATGTTAGCGCTCAAATACTTTATGAATTTTTTATTTTTTTTATTTTAAAAACTAATGAAAGTGATGTAAATTAATGCTGAATTGAGATCTATGAATGTGTCCAGATGTAAATTATTATATCAAACCACAAGAGGGTGTGACAAAGTTTGAACTCATCTGTCTGAACAGTGCATTTTGCCATCATTTAGCTTCCATTGTTGGCATTTTTCTATAGGAGGAGAAGAAAAGCAACTATTAAAATGTGGCACATTGCTTATTTGTTTACCCTCACATAGCTCTCATTGACATGCAAATGCTTATCACCTCCCCCAACACCCCCACCGAAAAGATAAAGAAAGGCATTTATTAAAATTCAGGTAATGTATTCCTGTTTCTGAATTCTATTTGAGAAACGTTATTAATTTCATATACCAAGTTTGGATCGGCCATCTGTTCGCCGCGCACTGCTGCACCTCCCTCCATCTGCCCCTGAGTTCCCCGCGCGCCGTTCTGCCGCCACCGGCTCCAAGTTTTTATGCACTCTGGCTTTTTGATTTGTCACTCATCGCCACCGAGGCCCATGTGACGACCTGAGCGCGGTGGGGGCCTGAAGGAAGTGTGTGTGTGTGTGTGTGTGTGTGTGTGTGTGGTGGGGGGGCAGAAATGGTGACGTCTCATGAGTTGAGGCACTGCTGAAGTTTACTGGGTGACTTTGCCCCGAAGCGGCTTTGACTGTCACCTCCTGCAACAGCCATGGCAGCCATTCTCCTTCCTGTTACCCCACTGTTCCCCCCCCCCCCCCCCAACACACACACACACACACACACACACACACACACCACACACAGCCCTCTGCTCTCTTATCTTCCTGCTGTTTTTTTTGTTGTTTTTGTTTTAATCTCTGTGTCTTTTCCTCCTCTTCTTCCCTCCTTTGTTTAACTCTCTCTCCCCCCTCGGTGTTCTCTCCTCTCCAGCTACAACACCCCTTTCCTCCCTCCTTCCTTTCTGTAAGTGGGGGAAGCAGATTGTGCAGTCGGCACAGTGCGACGTGTCCCTGCCACAGTTAATTTAGCATCTGTGCCTTCATGAATATGAATACATTTACACGTCCAGGATATAATTAGGTGGTGGTGTGTGGAGAGGGTTCATGACACTCCAGGTGGGGAGGGAGAGAGAGAGAGAGAGAGAGAGAGAGAGAGCGAGAGAGAGAGAGAGAAAGAGAGAGACAGAGAACGGGAAAGAGACGCAAGTGGAAGAGAGGAGCAGGTAGGGCTAAAACAATCTCCCAGGCACCGTGACCTCTGTTGCCCAACTAAGCGCTCACATCAATCACACAGAAATGGCTGCAACTGCATGACTGAGGGTGTTTGCATGGCTGGCGCGGAGACGTGGATGCAGAGGCGGGATGTGAGGCCGCGTCGGCTCCCAGCAGCTCTGGTGCCAGTCGGCGACTTCCTCCATTACATTTGTGTTTGTGTCGTAAACATGCACATGAATGTTTATGTGTTGCATGTTCAGGCGGCCGGCGCGGTAACCAGCGATGGTGAAAACATTAACATTGTTATTTGGAATTACTGAATAGAGTCTAAGACTCAATAGAGAGAGATGTGATAATATAAGTAAGTAATTAGAAGGAAAACTTTCACAACTGGCTGGAAATCGAAAGCAAACAAACAGGAATAATGTAAGACAATAATAATTGTTGTAGATGACGAGATCACAGATTTTACTCGAAATAAAACCCTTTAATTCGCTCCCCAACAAATGTGTTACAAAGAGATCAACTGCTGACAATAGGAATCTTTCGATGGGAAAATGCAGGAAGCTTTTAACCACCACATGGGCTGAGGCAGGTAATGTGCAGCAGGAGTGTGTTTCATTCACGTCTCATCCAGTCTGCCGGTGGAGTAACTTTAATCACAAGGATAAGGATAATTTTGTTCACATCCTGTCTGCCATCCTCACTAAATTGCACCCTGCATGTTGTTAACCTCAGTTTTTCCACTATGAAAAATCCCAGGTGGAATTTACAGCAAGCTGGGAAGCGGAGATAAATAAAAAAAAAAAATAAAAAAAAGGCTTTGGTTATTGTTCAGACTGTCTTGAATGGATTGAAAATTGTGTGCAATAGTGTACAACGTCTCCGTCAACACGATACTGAGAGACTCCTATGGTTTTATTGCGCCAATAACTTTATTTGGTACTTTGTCATACATTAATAATTGCAAATTGACAACAGTCAGAAAATGCACAATTAAATCATGCAAAAATTCTTGGAATTTATAAAGTTTTGAACCTTAACAAATCACACACAGCCAATGTTTTGGCCTGATAAGCAATTTTCACATTCATAGATACCTGGAAACTCATCCAGATTTTTTGATGTTGGTATCCAACATGTATATATTGCATATAATCTTTTTTTTTTTTTTCCCAAAAAATATCTTATATTTCAACAAGCAATAATGAGTCTAAAGGTGAGAGTTTGGATTTTGCAACCCGGTGTTCAAAAGCAGATGAATAACTTATGAATTCTGTGCACAGACCTAAAAGCAAAGATAAAACACGCCCAGTGAATTTATTGATTTTAGTTGATTACTTTATGCTGCGATAAATAAAAAAAATTACACAGATTTGAGACTATTTGATTCAGTTATTTCATCTGAGTTCAACAAATGAGTCGCTCACATTCATCCGTGCATAAATTTGCTGAGTATGCAAATGTGAACATGTATATTTATGGTAATCGCATATGGTTATCATAATTCTGTGTAAAGTTTACTTACATGTGGCATTTTTGCACACGTTGATAATGCAAAATGGCCCTCTGTTTGTGTACTGCTCCTGTTTGCTCCAGCGAAACATGTTGAGAAGCTCAGCCTGGCATGCGAGTCCATAAGTCATTCACACTACATAATGGTTTATTTGCCAAAGCGCTGTGCTATTTAGGCACCAGGGAGGCACAGTCTCCAAAATGTTTAATGTTGTGTAGTTTAGCCATATGCCACTGTTTTACAGCAAGCATCGCCTGTGTCATTACACCCCGGTGCATTGGGCGCTTTCCATAATGGATCCATAACGAGAAGTTGCTGCAAATGAATAGCCAAACATCTTTGGGGATGTTTGTTTAACACAGGTGTTGCCCTTATGTAAATATGTGGATCAGATGCTGTATGACAAGCCGGCTTGTCAGACAGATTTCGGTGTTTTGTGCGGGGAAAGAGACAGATTTTCTACCCCGCAGTTCTTTTTAAGAGTCAATGAAAAGAGAAAGCGACTTGGCACTTCAGAAGTCGTTATTTGCATTCCCCGGTTGTCTCCGGCCGAACCTGAGTGACATGACAAAATCTCTCCTTCTAACCAGCTTTCACAGTGAGTGATTTGAATGAGAGAATGTTTTGAAGCGATATGACAATCTACTCATCCATAAAACACTGCATCACCCCGGTATCAGAGATGTCCTTCAAGGAGAAAAACAACATTGTCTTCTAAGGTTAAAAGTTTCCGATGGAGCCTGCACACTGTGCTCCTCTGTTCTTTGCCAAATGCTCACCAGGAGACCGACCAAGGTAATTGATTCTGGATGCAGTCATGCAGGGGTAGTCCCAGCCACCGCAGATAAGAAGGAATTTCAAATCAAAATTACGTCTGCGCTGTGCATATGAATCAGATCAGCCCCTAATAAAATAAAGGCATTAGCAGCGAGGGAGGCAGAGAAGTAATTAAAGCAACTCACCAGGCATCGCTCTCGCTTCGCTCTGGAGGTCTCGGCACCTCGGGGCAAGCTATCGAACTTGTGGCTTTTCGCCGGAGACACAGAGGTCTTTTGACTTTGGCTTTGTGTCAGCTCTCCGACAAGGGTTCACGCTCAGGTTCGGCCGTACGGATCACACATTATAGCTCATTATATAATTATTATTCGTCATCAAATAGAAGACTGAGTTAGGAGTCTGACACATGAACCCCTGCCTCATTAATACATTTAAACTCGAGCAGGATGAATATGGGTTGAATAATGGAGTGGGGGGGGGGGGGGCAGGTCTTTGAAGGTGGAGGAATCATTTCTGTGGGTCAATCCTCTTTCGGGTCTTCATGTAGTTCAGCAGAAGCTGGTCAATGATTGCTCGTAACCAGTTGGTATCCAGGGTTAGATTTTGCTTATGAAGAACCACATTCAAAGTCGCTGAATACTTCAAAAAGACAGCAAAGCACCGTTTGAGTCCTGTCTTGTCCCATGAGACTTAAGGGTTTAATTCAGCTCCATAACAGCATGTTTCGAACAACCTGTTGCGCTCAAGCTTCCTCGGCCTTCCTCTCACTGACACACAGGCAAACTGGTCATCCAGTGCTGGATGTTCCATCTCCTGTCTCGCCCTCGCTGTACGTCGAGGTTCACTTCAGTGAGACACTTTATCCTGGGTTTTGATGCGCGAGCACCTTGGTGGCCGTGTGGATGGAGGAATGTGACTGGAGAAGAGGTCTAAATGCTCTATTTAAAGGCAGTCTCTTTATTACACGAGAAGGATTATCTTTTTCTCCCGGCCTCTCCTTTAACAGCCATTTTAGGTGCAGGAGGGATTTTCTTTGTCTGTAGTCATGAGGTCCATATGATCCCCTATGATCCCTGGAGGAAAAGGATTATTTCTCTCTCTCTCTCTCTCTCTCTCTCTCTCTCTCTCTCTCTCTGTCTCTCTCTCTCTTGCTTTCTCTCTCTCTCGCTCTCATACCTCCAGGCTTTCCTTTGAGTGTGTCCCTAGATGCTCCCCCGGTAGCCCTTCTTGATCTGGGCCTCTGTGGCTCTATTTCATTCTCTTTTTTGTTGTGCTTCTTTCTCTCTTTTTCTTCATTTTCTCTGTTTCTTTTAGTTTCTGCTTTCGGCAGAGGAACACACACACACACACACGCACACACACACACACACACACACACACACACACACACACACACACACACACACACACACACACGGCAAAGGGAAAACGGTGAATCGCGACTCCAACAGGTGCGACTGGAGCAGGTCTGGCTTAAAACTCAACCTCCCCAGCTGGAGGAAATAACAGGGCAGCCAAGTTTCCCAAGATGGCACCACGCAGGAATGTCTGTAATCACAGCAACACAATCCCAACGTAACCTCGTGCACGTGTGCTCGCGGTGAAACAACAACAGGAAAGAAGGGAAGCACCAGCATGCTGAGCTGTTGAGGGATTCTTACACACGTCTTTGTCTGTGCAAGTATTTCTGTGCAAGCAAGAGAGGCTGTGGACTGAGGAGGATTTAATGCTGATGAACCAGTGTGTGTGTGTGCGTGTATGCGTAAGTGCACCCGCACACACATCTTGTTCGATGCGACTCCATAGATGGTCCTCTTTTTATCCCTGCTGGATTTTATCTGCTGCCTCCAGAATCAGTCCAATCCAATTTATTCCGTCCTTCACCCTCGCCGAGTCATTTACGCCTCCTCTAATTTCCATATCATTTAATTCTGCTCCCTATCTTCATCTCTCCCCAGTTTTTTTTTTTCCTCCTGACACCACATTTGGAGTTTTTGCATTTAAAACATAAGTAAATAGGACAACATTTTAAATAAAGTTGTCAGAGCGAGCGCAGGTTCGTGTAAAAGCTGCAGGACTGAAGTCCGCTGAATGTCACTTGGTGTCAGAAGAGTTTTTGCAACAGATTTGATCTTTACTTTCAGCCACATGGCAGCTGACGATCAGTCTCAATTTTGTAAAATATATTAGCAAATTCAAGTGACTGGCACTCAAATGTAGCTCTATTCTTTTGCAATGACTTTCACTCACTTTTGAAAATAAGAAAATGTTTCCAGGCGACTGTTTGGCTTGGAGTTATTGTGTACTCTTTATATATGATTCACAGACTCTACATGTGTACTGCCAAAGAAAAGAGCTTGGTTGTCACAAAGTGAATGGACTCATTCATTTGGAAAATGTTATTTTAGAGAAATAACACAGTATGAAAAAATCTTTTCCTGAACAGTAAGTCTGCTGGAACGCTGAAGTTTACCTGTGTCACCTGCAACTGTGGCGTCATAATATTTAATAAAGCAGGGGCTGAAAGCTGTTCTTTTTCTTCACTTTCAAACTTGGTTCCCCCCCCCCGCCCGATTTGGAATCTCTCTCCAGATCTTTGACGATAATAAATGTGAATTTGTTTTGGTAAAAGTGCAGCTGGTCCACAAAAAAAGACTGGGATGACCTCTAAAAGTTGCTCCTTGGTCTTGGGAGAGCGTGACGTGCCAAGTCCCCGGTCTGTGTGCCCTGCGAGCGAGTGCCGGCCTGGCAGCGATGCCGGTCCAGAGACGAGCGGCAGCCCTGCGAGCCATCTGGGAAAAGCTCCAGGAGAATCCAGGGAGAGCCTGGCGTTCATCACCGGGGCCTAGAACTGCACCATAAACACAAACGCCACAAGTAGGACTGAGTCAGACGCCCGAATGCTCATGAAAGTAATGTGACAATTAAATATGCAGATGATACAACCACCATCGGGCTTATCAGCTCAGAAAATGAATCCCATTATCGTGAGGAGGTAGAAAATGCAGTTGAATGGAATGAGGTAAATAATTCGCTTTTGAACACACCAAAAAACATGTGAACTTTTGTCACAATAGCTATCGAATGCCTATTGCTATCAATGATTCTGAGGCACAGATTATTGAGAAATCTAAATTCTTGGGTGTGACTCTTTCTCATGAGTTGAATCGGAGCTCGAATACCAGTAACATCGCCAAGAAAGCAAGATGGCGCCTCTTTTTTTTCCGTTTAAAAATCTCACTCTGAAAGAAAGAAATACTTTGAACAAAAGTGGTTGGTTCCGCCAGCAGGACCACTGGCTGTACTTCGCTCCTGGAGGCCACACGTGAAGCCAGACTCTTGAATTGAGCTTTACAAATTGTGAATGACGCCTCAGGCCACCCTGCCGGGGCCATTTTTGAAATGCTTCCCTCTGGGAAAAGATATCGCTCCATCAAATGTTCCATTGCTCGCCATTTGAACTGTTTCTTTCCACAAGCCATGATGTCTTTAAACGCGGCACTTTAATTTTGTATGGACTTTTTTTGTACAGTATTTTACCCTGTAGGATTTTATGTGGCATTGATTGATTGATTGTTTGTTTGTTTTTATTGTGAAATGTCTTTTAAAATGCTGACAGTGCACTTTGAGCTCCTCGCTCATTTTCTTCCAATGTGGTTTTTCATGCTACAAATGGCTAATAAGCTGAAACCGAAACTAAAAGTTAGCAACCAAAACACTATTTAACTTGGCAATGTTGTTTTATAGCTGCAAAGTTGGATTTCCATGACTTAAATACACTCTGCCATTAAAAAAAAAAGCCCTTTTAAATGGTGCTAAAAAATATAAGCAATAAACTTATTTAAAAAAAATAAAAAGTCAGAGTCCATTCACTTTGAAAACACACACACTGAACAAAACTTGTACTTGTGACGTACTCTGGCTTCTCTGGTTGTGTTTGCTTCACAGCTTTACCCCACAAAACCTTCCCTCCAGAGGTTTATCACATGAAAACCATTCCAGGGATGAAAGAGAATTTTTAAGATGCTGAGCACATTTTTTTTTTTTCTCTTAATGGTCAATTTAAGCGGCACTTAAGACGATATTGCTTTGAAGTCTTAGAAATTTTAATGATGACCTTGATTCTTGTGTGGATCAAATGCTTCTGCAGTGCACATCAATGTTTCTTGCTCCCCACATAAACCGAAACTTTGGTTGTACAATAATGTCTCCAAGGACACCAGTGGGTGGTGGATGTAGTAATTAATTACTCAGTGAAGATGTAAACATTCTTTTAGAAGTTATGCTTTAAGCAAACTGAATGTCTGTGTTTATTTCTCCCTGAGTGTTACAGCTGATTTGCTTCGTCCGACCTCTCGATTCAAAAGACACCGTCTTAATTGGGGGAAGAAAAACAACAACAACAACCACAAAAAAACATTTAAAAAACATACCTGATTTCTTCCGATTTCCTCAAGCCCTTTCCGTGTGTCCGTCCAACCTCAGCCTTGTTTCATTATCGGCTGCATGAGCTTCACGTCCCTTTGTTTGCGCTTTTTTTTTTTGTTTCAGGATGACTCGACCACTGGAGTGTTAAAAATGTTGAGTCTGCTTCTTTCATCTTCTCCCCTCTCCCTCAAAGGGGATATTGATCACTCGAGACTCTGGTCAATGTTACCACCAGCAATCCCCCTGTCGCATCTTTACTTAATGTAGTCAATAATCGTAATAGTGTGATCAGTGCGGCCCCCCGTGAAATGGCTGTGCAGCTGTGACTGCTTCATTCGACTGGTGCGAAAGGTGGAGGAGGGGTGGACGGGACAAGATGGGAGATTCAGATGGTAGTGAGGGGCTGCTTTGAAATCACATTACGGATGGATGGATGGATGGATGGATGGGTGGATGGATGGATGGTTGGTTGTTGATGAAGACAGTGAGCATCCACGCATGGGAGCTTAAAGAGTCCATTTATAAAAGTGTGTCGTGGAGGAAAAGTGTCCGATTTACAGCGTAACAGATGGGAGGATTGATGGAACGACGGGAAAATGGAAGCAATGAGGATAGAGGGGTACTGGAAAGAGGGGGTGGGGGTGGGGGTGGAGGACTCTTAAAGCATAGCAGCATTGAGGCATCTCCGAGGAAGCAGATTAATGGTGTGTGTGCCTCTTCGCCATAGTGGCACTTTGTGCCGAGTGCCCCTCATAAAGCCCACCCTACACATCTGGCAGGAACGTGGGCCACGGGGCAGCAGCCCCTCTCCGCTTCACCTTCTCTCTGGAGGCCAAAGCTCCTCTTGGCAGAGCTGCACTCTGCGTTTTATGCTCCCCTTTTCAAATCAGACGCAGATGGATAATTGATGCTATTTTTGCCACATTTCTGTGTTTTATCGGAGATGACCATGTGATTTCGATTGAGATGGTGATACGCTTTGTAATGTTTTTTTTTATTTTTTTTTTTAACGTTAACCAGACGTATGACTGTCAAAGCTTTTAGCAAACAACCAAATGGGAATGACATCCCATGTTACCGTCATGTAGGCAGTAATACAATTACCTTGTTAGTCACTGATAGGATTACTCTCATTCTGAATACAAATGAATACAATGCGATAACTAGTTGTAGGCTGATTGAAATGATCACGTTTTCCCTAGTAAATTTGCCTTTCTCGTATCTATAGGCAAAGTCAGGTAACTGCTAATGTGTTAGGGAAAACAAGTGTTACATTGAATTAATGCCATGCTTAAAACCTGACCATGGATTCAGTCTCCAAGATGCTCGACCTCCGACTATCTTCATGTGTGACAACAGTAACAAGCAATAAGAAAAAAAAAAGCAAAACAGTGCTTTTCATTTCAGATTGGTAATAAGTTACAACTGCATCATTAGAGCAACCCAATACACTATTCTCAACACAACTATTATTCTTCTTATTAACAGAAACCAAGCATTGCAGGAGCAGAACTTCAGACTCTGGCCACATGCTGTTTGAGGTTACTCCGAGACTACGCTTCTACAAAGATGAGAGATTTCAAGAGCCGGACACTTTTGCACATCTCATTCGACAAGAATTGCTCAATGGGTGCAGTTGCTTTGAAGTCGGGGGTCATTGCTCCGGCTCAAACACGTGGTTCTATTTACACTTCTTCTCAAGCATGTTGAGCTACATATCAAACTCTCTTCACTTTGAACTGAGGTTCATTGACTAAATTTACAACGTCTGGTGACGGAGTCTGAGTAATGTGTTCACGAGAAGCGGACTGCATGTCTAACTCACAAGAAGCTGTGAAATGTGACTGATTTGCGGAGTATCAACATTTCAAGTAAGAAGAAACACAAAACTGATTTTTTTTTTTTTTTTTAACAGAAATTAAGTGTTATTCTTGAAAAGCTGCTGCTGTTGGACAATTCAACTGTAAAGTCTGCAAAGTCGATCTCAAAGCTCACCCATTCATCAGTTCATTATAAGGATTTCAACTGGAGCTGTTGGTCACAGACTGAATGCCGTATGTTGTGTGTGTGAATGTGTGTGTGTGTGTGTGTGTGTGAGCAATAGGTTGTGTATTTCCAGACGAATCAGCTTTTGTGTGCGAAACATATTTGAGCTCCAAAAACAATATTCTGAATTTTGTGGCAATGATGTATGTGCCCGTCCCGAACACTGAACGTGCGCGCCCTGGCGGCCATGTGTACGTAACCTTTCTGACGGTTGGAGGCGACGTGTCTCCGGTGGATTCCTGTCGGTGCCGGAGAGCGAGAGCGTTTTGACGGATCGGCCTCCCCCACACTCAGGACGCCACGTTCCTACACAGATGGCGTAATTAACGGGAGGCGAGCCAGGGAGGGAAATTTATCTTTGATCAGCACCTTCGCGCCAGATTGTCATCTATGTTAATATGATGATACCATCAGTGCGCACGCGCGTACACGCGCTCACACGCACGCACAACCAGAGATGGATGGTGAGAGAGCGGAGGCTCGGCAGCCGTCAGCCCTGAGGATATATAGGGTTATGTGTGCAGTCACATGAACACACACACACACACACACACACACACACACACACACACACACACACACACACACACACACACACACACACACACACACACACACACACACCCTGTCTCCTACTAATCCTTTGTTCACAGCATGGCACTGCGCGCCCCCACTGTGAGGAGAGTTGCAATGATCTTTGGAGGGTTCCTCAGACAGAATCACACACACACACACACACACACACACACACACACACACACACACACACACACGGACGGACGATATTGAATGTATGTTTTAAAAACGTGAATGTGACGTTCAAGGGAAAAACTTGCTGGAAAATACCACTTCATGTTTGAACAAGAGTTTTTTGTACTGAAATTTAATAACGAGTCTAAACAAAATAATATTGTTATATTTCTCACTCTGTGATTCACTGCTTCTGATTAAGAGTTGCAGAAAATGCCATTGTTCAGGCTAAATCACTCCCAGGTAGCAGAGTATGGGATTAAAACCCAAATTAAACGAAGCCAATATATTTAAATGAAAACCGCTTTCAGATTTAAAACATTTGGTTATGATTTAAATTTGACTTGATTCAATTTAAGTTTGTTGCATCATCTTGCGAGTTCATTTAAATTCATCCTCTGCATACAAAAATGATCACTATTGCCAATTAAATCAAGACATCAATTGATAGCGGAAGAAATAATGCTGTTACACTGATCTGTCCATAGTTGGTTTATATAAGATACGAAAAAAACAATTTTTTATTGCATAGAAAATGTAGCTGCAAAGAAGAGCATTTTCTCATGAACATTTCAGATCATGTCTTGCCTTTCCCGCGTGCGCGTGGCCATTTGAGGAGTGTTGTCACAGATGAGCTCTGCCATGTGCGTACTCTCTACTCTCACCCCTGTGAGATATCAGGAGTAATGGCGTGTAGGTAAAATGGCATGTGCCCTGACATCTGGGCTATATGGGCAGGGAGGATTGAACCTCGGAGAGAGAGAAGCAGTGGAGAGGCGAGAGAGAGAAAGATTGGTGGTCTACAAGTTCTCCGGGGTCTCCGAGTGCTTTGGAGGTATGGGAGGATAGGTGGTGGAAAGAGAAGCCCACAGAAAGGATTTTCAAAAGGTAGTTTGCAAGTCACAGTTGGATAATGGAAGCAAGGTGATGTGGGGATAATGTGTGTCCAAGACTAAGTGAGAAGAAGACGAATTAATTGGTGGAAGAGCGAATGTGCGAACACAGTAGAATGTAACGAGATGTGTAAGAAGAGAAGACATGGTGGAGTTAGTAACTGAGAGAGGTGGAGAACAGAGAGGAAAACACAAGAATAACAGAAGCGTATAGGTGAGTGTTAAAAGATTTAAAAAAAAAAAAAAACGACAGGCGGGCAGACTGAAAGCTAGGAAGACATGCAGACAGCCCCCCAAAAAAAAGAGGAACAGGCAGACAGACATCAGGGAGAACAAAGGCTGTGTTCCTCCGCCTCGCTCTGCTGCTCCCTAGTCCATCTGCTGCTTCTGCACACAGCCTCCGATCTGTTTCACACTCATTTTCAGCTATCTCACTTCTCTCCATCCACTCCTCCCTGCTCTCTCTCTTTCACCTGATCTCTTCTTTCCTCATACACACACACACACACACACACACACACACACACACACACACACACACACACACACACACACACACACACACACACACACACACACACACACTCTGCATTTTTGCTCATTTTCATCCTCTCTGTGCACCACACCCCCCTGCTTTTCTCTCTCCCAGTTCCTTCTCTCCTTCCATCTGTTAGAATTTGACACGTTTAACATTCGCTGCCTGCAGAAGAAAGTAATCATGAGTCATTTCTGCACAATATCTTCTTGTGCTTTTTTTTAAACAGCTTGAACATATCGTAGACACAGGAGGAGCCCTGGATTCTGTCGAGGTAGTCCCACCGTCCAAACACCGTGTTTATGGTTAACTGGTGACCAGGGATGAGAGGGAAACTGGAACACCTGGAGCAAAGCTGCACATGCACAGGGAGAACATGCAAATGTATTGAAGCATGACAGCAAATTGAAGAAAATCTGTCATAAAGGAAAAGATGTGCTGGGAAAAAAAAGAAAAGCAACAGAGGGGTTCAGGAGAAATGGAAAGACCGAAAGGAGTACAACTTCAGCCTGCAAATAAATGTTGAGGGTAGCCAGTGGAGGAAATGCCTCTCAACCACAATAACATCTCTGCATCATGCCTTAAGGCTGAGTACCTACTATTTTAAAAGCATTAAAGACACATTAAACCATTTAGATGAACATATTGACATAAACTCCTCAAATCTTGCATGATCTGAGAAACACAACTTAATATTTCACATTTATAAAGGTAAATGTGGTGAATAGATACTGAGTGTTGTTTTGCACGCCTGTTTCAGATCAGCTTCGGTGCAATTTCGATATGCCCTATATGTTGCTGACCTTGTAATCTTCTTAGATTATCCCCTGTTACATAGTTTTATCTCCCCATAACATCTAGTTTTTGGACTACAGCAAGCCTTTTTTGGGGGGTGGGGGCGTCTTTAATCAGAATGTAGTGAAACTTATCACACTGAACTATATATATAATATATACAACACCAAAAATAAAGATGACAAATCCTTCCGTTTAACACTTTACACTCATTTTTCCGATCCGATATATGCCGGTGCACATAATTTCCGTTAACTGTATCTACCTATCAATATGTGTGCAGAAGCAAAAGTCGACACCTGCAAACGGGCGTCTGGTCATACATAATCACGTTTCAAGGGCCGTGATGCAATAGTGCCCGTGTATCTCTGTGTATTTGTGCATGTACACACTCTCAAGCTGGTATTTACATGCTTTTGAATTCACACGACCTCTCGCATCATTTAGTCGCTGGTGGCTCTCCAAATAGGGCTGCCCCAGCCCCATAATACGGCGTATAATAATGGGAGATTTGCTTTCATGAGCTAAGCTCCGGGAATGTTTGGACCTCCCATTAAGACTCAACAGGAGCTTGGCACCGACACTGCACAGGTGCAGACTGAGAGGGAGAGAGAGAGAGAGGGAGCCTGAGTGAGTAAGTGAAAGAAGCAGCGAGAATTGAGTCCCGCGAACAACATTCAACATCTGTGTCGATGGCTGTTGCACAAATTTTCACCAATAAAGACGAGATCAAGGGGGAAGAAGAGAGTCTAACAGAGGGCGCAGGATAAGGGGTAAATCGGGGATTCAGCATCTGTCGGTGTCTGTTATGTTTTCGACTAAATTGAGAGAGAAGGAGGCTCGAGCTTAAAATAGCAGGAAGAAAGTTGGTGGCTGGCCAAGGCGGGATGAAGCATTCCTCTTCCAGCTGTTGTACTATTTGTGAATCAGAGAGATGACATGTGTATAGGCAGGCAGTGCAAAAACAAAAACTTACTGAAGGTGGGGTAATGTGGAGTAATGAAGAACGACTGTGGTGAGGTTACAGTTACAGTCACAATATAAGTAAACCACTGACTGCTGGGTGACCTGTGGCCCTCTGATGTAATTCCTCCAGCTTCCACTTTCTCGTACGTTGAATTTAAAACACATTCGCCGCGATCACACATCAGTGCACGTGCGTCATATAAACAGCCCGCGAGCCAAAGGCAGCCTGGATGAGTGTCCAGTCTGGCCCAGGGGACGACCTGACACAGTGTGTGAAAATGACATAGAAGACATTAACTGCAATTTGTGTGACACAGAAATGCCACTAGTTTGAATAGGACATCATATTTTATATCGGTTTTCACCGTGTCCCAGTTTATTTTTTACCACCTGTGGCTGATTCCTATACATGAGAAAGGATCCACAGTATGTGAAGGAATATATATATGTGTGTGTGTGTGTGTGTGTGTGTGTGTGTGTGTGTGTGTGTGTGTGTGTGTGTGTGTGTGTGTGTGTGTGTGTGTGTGTGTGTGTGTGTGTGTGTGTGTGTGTGTGTGTGTGTGTGTGTGTGTGTGTGTGTGTGTGTGTGTGTGTGTGTGTGTGTGTGTGTGTGTGTGTCTGTGTGTGTGTATTTTGCTTCTGGATTTGGTTGACAGATAAGTGGCCATTTTAGAAACAAAACGTTCCCCGGGGCTGAAATCAACAACCATTTGAAATTTGCCAAATTGACAAGCTTGAATATGGAAAGAACAGGTGGGAAGCGGCTCACTCCTAATGTGATGTCATGTGTCAAAATCAAAAACAGGCTTTTCTCGTGAAGAGGTAATTCTCTGGAGACGTTTCATTCTGGACTCAAAAGGCTAAAATGAAGCAATTTACAAGCTGAGTAGACTTGAGGAGAACGATAGAGGCTGGCTGCTACAGAGGACACGTCTAACAGAGAGCGCAGAATGATAATGACAGAAGCACGTAGGACTATATGTTATTTTCTGTTTAGATATTTATTTTTGAAGGTAATACAAACAAGTCAAAAAAAATCAGTAGAATGAGAATTGAAACAACAACAACAAAGGCACTGATTGTTGGAGGGTTTAAAAACAACTTCTAGTTGCATTATTTGCACCCTGTTAATGATTTATTAACCTGGGAGTACTGTTTCTTTGTATCTTTCACTGCTACCAAAATTCAAGAGCCTGTGTTTATTTATTTCTTGTACGTCTTTATAGATGAAATCCCTTGCATAATATAGATAAGACATAAAGAAATCGACACGTGTACAAAACTTCCTTGTAAAGCTTCTTCAACTTTAAACATTGAATACACTCATATCTGTTGTTCCAGGAGTTAACCGGAATCAACAAACTGTGTTGTTTTCCTATGAAATCTAATTTCTAAAGTGTCTTTTGATTAGAATCCAGATTTATTTTCAGCGTGGATCCAGTATGTCTTTTGTTCTAGTAGTGTCATTGCAGTACCTGTAGCCTTCGAGTGTTGCAGTAATTATGATGGAATAAATGAGGGAAAATAACAATACATTCACAACATTTCAAAACTGAGTCGCTTTGCATGGAGTTGTGAATCATTCATGTACTTCTCATACATATTATCAATTGTTTGTTATGATTATGCAAAAAAAAAATACTTGAAAGCTGATAAAATGCTCACCCGAGCCGTCATCTTTTGTTAAATCTTAAAGACTGATTGAACTCGATGTACCTTGAAAACATTCATACTGCCGATCGTGCTCTTTCCTCAGAATAGGAAAAAAAAAAAAAAAAAGTCTGTCAAAAGTTTCCAGACTTATTTCCAACATCCAGCTCGTATGTTGTCTTTTGGTCTGAACCGACTCTCTACAATTTTCTCTCTTTTGACTGCCTTGCATTGACAATACCACTAAAGACTGCCTCCGGACTGTTATTCATGCATAGAAAATGTTGCTGTGAATGACATCCATTGCACAGAAAGCACATCTCACTTTTTTTTCTTTCTTTTTTTTTTTTAAAGCTGTTTTGGAATCTGTCAATATGGTTGTGATGAGCCTTTTGTATTTGGAGACGAGAATTGTTTGCGTACCTTTTTTATTTGTACCCAGTCTGGAGTCAAGCAATATTTGTCCTCTTTCAGTGCTGTTTGTGTTTTTCTCTTGCATCTAATAAAAAGCAAAGAAGGAGATATGCATCACTTTTACAGGTTCTTATGCAGACCAACCCAAAAAAGACGGGATATTGGTTCACAAGTTGTTGAATGTCCATCGACAGACAAAGATTGTGAGGAGGAACACAATAGTGTTTTCACATCCATGCATATATAATATAAATATATGCATAGAGACAAAGATACTACTATCTTATTATGAAATACTCTACATTGACATCTTCATTTGTTTGATCAGCTGTTGTTTTATTACAGTTTATGTCGCCCCCCCCCGCACACACACACATCTCATGGCTAACTTCATCACAGGACTCAGCCTTCTTCAAATTGAGAAAAGGAGCAACATTTATTGGATTTAACAATGAAAAATGCTACAGATTCATTTACACAATTTATTCTGATGCCTGTACGTCTGCAGTGCCTCCGCTTTTACGCACGCACACACACACACGGTGATCTTGACTGGTCTACTTTTCTAATACACACTTTTTTTTTTTCTCCCTGTCTTCTGCTCAGGCTATTAACCTGTCTCCCTTCTGCAGAATCTCTATAATTTGGCCGTCAATTACTGAAATTCTGCCTGCTGGCATGTGGGGAGAGCGAGGTCCCGAGTGTTCACTTTGGACACCAAAAGGAGCGACTGCTCGCACGCGGGCTAATGGGAGTGTGGCGTTCTGGGAGCTGCAGGTTTGACACTGGTCTCAGCGCACTGAGTGGATAATTGTATATGCGATGAGAGGGGTGGGGGAAATGGAAGGGTCGGTGTTTGCTTAACAGCACTGATGTTGTAATCTTCAACCAATAAAATGCAGGCCGATTGGGTGCACAGAAGTAATTTCAGCTATAGCTTGGGTGTTTAACACTAATCAAAGCTGGATATTCAAACAAATACAGATAGAAGTATTTCTTCCCGCGGCAAAATAAAACATCTCACATTGCTTGAAAGTGCCAGTCGTTACATCAGCCATCACTACCTATAGACGAAACCTTGACATGTGCACATATGCACACTATTACTTTCTTTTCTTCAGTCTTGACACAATCAAAGAGGTCCCCCATTAATATGAGAGCGGGTGACAAACCGTGAGGCGCTTTGAATAAAAGTATTAATTATGAGCGACTTACAGCGACAGAACGGGGCGGAAACCTAAAGGAATACAGTACTTTGACATTGTGGGGCTGTGACTTCAGAGGTTCAGATGGTTGCCTGACAACGACAACATATCATTTTAACACTGGTTTCTGTAGGGGTCGAACAAAGAGGTCTAATATAGTAATTTCTGAGCTTGTTGCTGAGTTGGTTAGTGAGGTTGTGTTTCCAGTCTAAACATCAGTGAAGGCAACACAGAGACACGAGGCTGACATCGAGCTTGGTAAATTCTCAAATTTCTGAACCGCCCCTTCCAGTGCCTGATGTCACACAGCTTGTATGTCAGCAATGAGAATGTTTCTTTGATTGTTAAACCTTTGAAGTACTGTTTGCATGCACTTATAAGGTCTCTTAGTTCTCAAAGTACAACGGGCACTCGGTAGAGCGCAAACCTTCGCCTGCGTCACCTTGCAATGTTGAGGTTAAATCATGATGTTCTGTTGATTCCTATTCTTTTGCGCCGTCAGAGTGAGTTGGTATGTGATTGGCTGAGAGTTGGGAAGGAAGGTGGGGAGCGGAGCTAGCAGTGTACTAGCAGACGGCTAACAGCAGTTGCAGACCTTCAGTACATCTCCATGGCAACAGATGCTGATCTCCTCCATGAAGTGCCTCTCATGGGTCACTGTATGGGACATTTCTTTTCAGTTTTTTGGGGGATTTAGTCAGAAATGATTTGCCGTTAACATCCTAAATTCTAATTGATTGGTCCTTGGATGATGACAAATCATTCCTGAAGACTTCCTGCAATTCTGGCTAATAGTTTTTGCGAAAAGATGGTAAAATGCATACATACATACATACATACATACGGTACATACATACAAACATACAAAAAATAAATACACACAGACAAAAACTTCCCCCCCAACCTTCTTTGACGAAGGTAATTAAAAAACAGACCCCCGAATTGGATAAAGCTGTACAAAAGATTCATGAATGGCACAATGGTAAAGATCAACTACATATGTAACAAGTATGATAGTTGCAGGCCTATATAGAAATACATACCTTCCTTACTTTCACTACTGATATAAAATGTTTTTTTGTTATTGCCTATAGATCCCAACATTTCAATGGTAAATTCCTCCAGAAACCAAAATTCTCTTACTTGGCTCTCATTCTACACCGTTACTATAAACAATGTGATTACTTTGTTCACTATGCTTGTATTTCTTCAAGATTATTCCTAAAAAGAGACGCCATTCAAGCTGAAACTGAAAAGAGCAAAAAAAAAAACATTTCACTCTGTCCTTCCCGGCTAATACAAACCATACCCTGCACCGCGACAACTCGCCAAGAAGAAAACAGTAATGGTGGACCGTTGGGGGGGGGGGGGGTGTGCTCTTGATTATTTATTTGTGTTTCAACAGGGGGAACTGGAGCTCCGTCACCACCGCGAGGCTATGACTCATAAAAGCTTGTTTATTTAGAAACCAGAACTTGCTGTTCGACAGGCCGTTACATCTGGTGACAATTATATCATTCGGCTCTCAAATCCACATGCTGGATTTAAGTCACATGTGGGAGAGTGTGTTGAACTGTATGCGTGCATGTGCTCTACATGTTTTTTTATTTGCAGTATTAAAATCAAAACATGCCAGTTGAAAGAAGTCTCACTTTTGACTTATTAGTTTGCACTAACTTCAAATTCCAAACTTCATATTTGATGGGGTTTTCTTTTTTCTGTGTCTAAGAGATGAGTTTTTGATCCTTGACATTAATTTGACGGAGAATGTTTTGCAGTCTTGTCTGAGTGGAGAATGTTTCCATTAGCTTTTTTTTTTTTTTATCACTGAGCTGACTGCACACTGGATTTCAGAAGGATGGCGACATTTCAATTGTGGCTTTTCTTCTTCTGGGGCTCCAGTTCAACAGCTGCTTCCCAACTTCGCTAAAACTCGTTTGGCCCTCGCGAGGGAAAACATCTTGTTTCGTTTCAGTCGGTCTGTTGTTAAAAGACTCGGAGCGTTTGCTCTCTCATCTTCTCACCGCTTACTCACCCTCTCTGTGCCTCCTCCCCTCTCTCCCCTTTCCCTCACCTCAGGTCCTGTCAAACCTCTCGCTGGGAAACAAATGGACGGCTTCTCACTGTAGTGTGTGTTTGCATCGGAGCGCATATGTATTTCTGGGCATGTACTGTATATGCCTTCTGAGAGAAACCATACTCACGTCTCTATTTGGCTTGTTTAAAATCCACTGTCTGCAACTCTCCACATGACTCCCTGCGTGTAATTGGCGACCTATTACTTTCTGCCAGTTGCATTTGACAGTTATGAAGTGGAGACTATGAAACAGACACGCTGATTAATGACAACCACAATTGGTACCTTTTAATTGCAGAGGATGGCATAGCAGACAAACACACACACACACACACACACACACTCTCATCTCGTGTTTCTAGGATGAAGCTCCTCTACTCAACCAAAGGTAGAGCATGATGCAGCCAGCTGTTTGCCAATGATCCTAATTTCTTCATGCATCTATGTTTCTGTTTTTAATGCATGTGAGCCTGTGGGGGGGGGGGGGGGGGGGGGGGGTTGGGTATGATGGGGGATGGCATTAGTAATGTGTGTGATTTAGCACACATCTGGTCATACGCCGCCACAAGGGATAGGAAAGTTATATTAGCTCGCAGTGCGCACACACTCGAGCAGATCTACACACCGCTAATTAACCTGGTGCTTCTCACAGCTGCTGGCCTCGACTCCGCTCCTGCCAAGATGGACGTGGGTGGCTCCTCAACCTAAATCAATCTGCACTAATTGCTGGTCTACGCTCCCCCGAGTCTTTACCTCGCCGCTTGTCAGCGTCCTATCTACCTGTCTGATTTGACAAGTGACTCCCACATCTCCGAGCCACTGTGATCGCTCCGGCAACTCCAAGGTCTATGTTTGATTTTGTCATGATGTCAGGACGCCGTGCTGCGCGACTGGCGGCGCGCTAATCGGGGATCGCGGTGTTTTGAATGAGGTTATGTGCGGCTTAATTCATGCTTTCATTCCTCTGAGGTAGCTGAACTTCAAATCGCTTTACTGTATTCTCTTTAATCTGCAGGAGTTCATGGAAAGGTTGTTAAAACTATACATCGTGTTTAAAAAAAAATAAAGCCTCTCTTTTCTCTCTTTTTTCTAAAAACTGTGGCGCTGTCTGCTTCAGATTTAGAGTTGAGGCTCAAAGAAAAATAATGGATTAGGATTTATGCCTAGGTGAGTCTTCACTCAGCTGCCTGCCTCTCTTACAGCCTGTCTGGCAAGAGAAGAATACCTTGCCGATGATCAATTACACTCTCTCCATCCGCCACTTGCAAAGCCAACTAAGAAACAGTCTTGTCAACGATAAACATGTTGCCATGAACCCTTAGCTGAAAACGGGACAAAAGAAGGAGGTGGAGCCAGATGGATTTATATGTAGCCAGACTACGTCCAGCGACCGATACCTTAAAAGGGAAGAGGTACGAAGTGAAGTAACTGTTCTGTGTCATTTCCGTGAAAGCGTACATCTGTCTTCTTCTGGCGTTTCTCCGCATGCTGACAGAGGTCATGAGTTTGTGTTGTTCAAGCATGAGGGCAGCAGTGGTTCAGTCGGGCCCCGTGGTATGATCTGAATGTGACAAGAAAGTGAAGACCGCAAAGAAAATGTACGAATTTTTTTTTTTTGAAAAAAAACAAAAACCTGTGAAAATACGTAATTTTACATGCTCTCCGAAGATAGTCATTCATTTCATAAAGATTACATCCTCTGCGTAAGAACTCATAAGAAAATGTCCAGCACTAGCACGCAGAGTTATTTTAGGAATATTGTCCAAGTAATACGGGGCATTGTGGGAACTTTCCTCGGAGTAGTTGGGTGAAACTGTAAAACCGTCAGCGAGGATTCGGTGAGGATGGCAGCAGGACAAACACGCACTTAATTAATGTTTTGACCCCAGAAAATACAATGTTGTTTTCCGGTATGACAGTAAGTGACATTAGCGAAACGCCCCGTCTCATTTTAACTAAGTTACAACCTGCGGCCGTAAAATGATCTAATTCGGTGACTGTCGACTAAAAGATTGGCAATTTAAAGGTAAAGTGACGAGAGATGTGGGGAAACATATTTAAAACAAAAAATGAAGTGATTTCTTTTTTAACTCAATGATGAGGAGCTCACAGTGATACAAGATGTCCCAGTCTTGAGAACCTTCAGCCATCCAACTAAAAGGTGTAAGAAATCCTCATATCAAGTGACTTGACTGGATCTGAGGGAACAATGAATGTAGTCAGAAAGCTTTGAGATTTGTGCACGTGTGCATGTGTGTGTGAGTGTGTGTGTGTGTGTGTGTGTGTGTGTGTGTGTGTGTGTGTGTGTGTGTGTGTGTGTGTGTGTGTGTGTGTGTGTGTGTGTGTGTGTGTGTGTGTGTGTGTGTGTGTGTGTGTGTGTGTGTGTGTGTGTGTGTGTGTGCTTGTACTCCCATGTGCAAAACATTGCCATTCTGGGCTTTTTCTGCCTCATAGACTCACAGCTGTTTTGTCCCATTAGAGGAGATTTGTCAAAACTGATACACAATCCAATCAATTTTAGTGTTAACTCACGGTCCAGAAAGCCACATAAATTAAAAAAAAAAAAAAAAAAAAGTCTGCCGTCATCATTGCACATATAAGCACACACATCGAGTCAGATTCACTTATATATATGTGTGTGTGTGTGTGTGAAAACCACTGTACAGCACTATTTTGTCTGATTGGTAAGAAAAGGTAGAGGTGCTTCAATCTCCCCTCATGTGTCTGTTTCTTTGTGTTTGAACTCTGATGTACCGGCAACTTAATCTAAGATGCACGCTGCCTTCATCCAAAGTGCTCTGCACCCGTCGACCCGATGTTGCTGGACAGATGAATGGATGGACGGAGTGATGGTGAGTCACTTGCTCTTTCCTGGTCACTCTGTGACCTTGTTCAACAACCGTGACCTCTTATCCACATTCTACAACTGCTCAGAGTGAACCCACACAGACGTTACATCAATTTTACTGAGGAAGTGGACAAGAATTACTTCAGTATAGCACAAACTGTACAGGAAATTGCAATATTTTCCAAAAGGCTGGCTCTCTCCGGCTTTGCTGTCCAGGTACCTATTGCTTTATTAAAAAAGATGACTGACCTGTGTATGTTCACTTTGTTTATGTCCTTCAATCAAGGAAGTGGACGTTTCCACTGGTATATCTTACCACATTTGTTGGAATTTCAATTTCTACATCATTTTTTATTTTTTTTTTATCCATTAGCACCCTCATAATGAAAGCGACCAGCATGGAGTCAGGTCATGCTCTATCTCTCCACCTTGAGGCTGTTAGAGTCCCAGAAACCCTCCTAAGTCAAGGGGACTGGGAAGAGCACGCACCGGGGCGGTCATGGATGGCTGTATACAGACTCCTGAGGATGACTGGAAGGCAGAGGAAGACAGACGGGCTTTGATACGGGCTCTGAACTGGTCCCTTGTCATCTAATAGATGGTGGCAAGAGAGCAGTAGTAGATAGGGAGGGGCCGAGAGGGAAGGCGAAGGGAAGGGGAGAGAATGCCTGGGGATCTTTTAAAGTGGATATACTTGTATCGCGATCAAAAGAAAACGAGAGAGAAAGAAGGGAAAGTGAAAAGACAGAGGAACCTTATGCCCTTCAGAATGTGCTTTAAAGAGGTTCAAAGTCAGCTTAACTTTACGAAACAGTTATATTGTTTCCAAATGTCCGGGCCTTTTTCTTCTTATAGTCCCAAGAATGAGATGAGAAAACGGCTGATACAGAGGACCACAAGTGATATAGAGGTTTGTTGACGAGAGAGAGAGACAGAGAGAGAGAGAGAGAGAGAGAGTTTTCCAGCCGGTGTTGTGACATCTGTTCGGGGTGAGGGAGCTAAATGGGTCTTGGATGGTTTCTATGACCAACTGTCTGTCCCAAAGCGCAAAGAGCTTGACTTTGTGACCGCTACGTCAGTCCAGCTGAATAGACGCCATCCACACACAGCTTGTGTGTGTGTGTGTGTGTGTGTGTGTGTGTGTGTGTGTGTGTGTGTGTGTGTGTGTGTGTGTGTGTGTGTGTGTGTGTGTGTGTGTGTGTGTGTGTGTGTGTGTGTGTGTGTGTGTGTGTGTGTGTGCGTGTGTGTTTTCATATTTACTATGCCATGCGTACAAAATACCATTAATGAATCGTATTCAACAAATTCAACGCAGCATCCAAATGAAATAGTAATGATCACAATTTGAATACTTTCCCCCTCCAATTATCTTATACAAATCATTGAAATGATGTTTAGATAAAAACTCTTGATGGGATACACAGTTGGCACTTGCCTCACAGAAAATATCTATTGGCTTTTTTTGCGGAATGTTTGCATGTTGATGGATTTTGTTTCCCCATGTACTGTTATTTTGGGGGGCTTACAACAGGGTGTAACCTACTTTCATCCATAGTCAGCGGGGATCAGATCCAGCTGCCTGCAATCCTGACTGAGATCAGATGGATGGATGGATGGATGGATGGATGGATGGATGGACAGATGGATGGACATATGAATGGATGGATGGCCATTGCTGGATGACTTGATCACTTTCGGTCACACAGGTAGACCTAATAAAGTGACCATGAATGAAAAAGATCAGACGCAAGAAGAGTTTGAGGGCGCAAACATGGCTTTTTAAGGAGAATGCATGTTATCATTCTGCTTTAAAAGCACTCTCCTGCCACTTCTATTATTTTCTCTCCTGTGCACTCATTTTCAGTGGGAGTGGTAGTGGTGGGAGAAAATGTGAGCTCCAGATGTTAAACCCTCACTGCAGATGTGCTCACTTAGAGGCTAAGAAATGCTAATCTGCAGTGCTGTGTGTACACACACACACACACACACACACACACACACACACACACACACACACACACACACACACACACACCACACACAGAGGCATGAAAGTGAGAAACCCCTATTTGCAGAGGGAAAAGTCAGTCATACGGAAGGAATGTTTATTAATTTAAAAAACCCCAAATGAAAAAAAAGAGAAAAAAAATGACATCCGAATTTCATAGAGGTCATTACATGGTACAAACACAACGATAAGACTCAGAGCACCGCATTACCTGTGCTTCGGTGATTTTTCTCCAGGAGCTTCACATTTTATTCATTTAACAGTCCCGACCCTCTTTTCTTCTAAATGGCAGGAATAAAAGACACATGCTCTCGCACAAACATAGGACAAGCCTAATGGTTTTCAAAATGGCTTCAAATATTAATGTTTCCTCTGTTCACTACTTACAAGCCTCGTCGTCCATTATTGTAGAAACAAGCTGCATTTTGAGAGACCTTGGCTATCCTTGTCCAAGGACTTGATGCTAATAAACCGAGCGGGGAATGACAGCATTGAACCACTTGCATTAAGGCCATTAGAGAGAAATAAAACCACCAGGCACAAGAATCCAATTCCCATTTATAGAAGAGAACGGGGAGAGAGAGAGAGAGAGAGAGAGAAAAAACTGGCTGCAACAAGTAACTGTGACAAAATGATACATTTCATTTTCATATTTAATGCATTTTTATCCATCCATCTTTTGTACCGCTTCATTCAGCTTCTGGTCGCAGGGTGCTGGAGCCCAGCGGAATACGGGTAACGTCTGAGTGTCTGGCTGCATGTGGAAGTGGGAGAGGACGTTATTGTGATGTAGGTTAGACATAACTGAACTTCAGGGAAAGGATGAATCCCGTCCTAAAAGAGCTTCAACCACATTATGTTTTAATAACAGTGATAGTTTGATAGTTTACTCCCCCCCGACCCACATCATTTCACTGCTGCTGTTATTTTTTTCTTCAATATTTAATGTTCCCTATGCCTTCTTTATCCATGCATTAAAAATCTTTTATTTTTTTTTTGTCTTAGTTATACTTTGCCTTTAATCATCAGTATGTGAATTTATAGCCTTTCCGTTCTTTCTGTTAACACGGCCGTCCCCTGGAGACCAAAGCAGATCTTTTAATTTAACTGTTTGTAAATAATAACAGATAACCTTCCTTGCTTGACAGACTGTGCAGTGCAACACAGCCACGAGCTTGCTTAACCACTGCACATCAGGTATATGATAATAGGTTGACAATAGTTTGATGACTAATCAAACGAGACATCCAGCATCTTGGTGTACTGAAATTCAAAGTTTTTCTTTTTACTGTTGGGCTTTAAATCGACAACACTTTATTTTTCTCCCTATGGAAGAAATCTGTTTTTAACTTCAAACATAACAGTCAGATCTCTGTTGTCTACAAAATAAAAGCAGAATCTATTTATTACATCTTGATAATTGATTTATTTCCCTCATTGAAGTTGGATTTCCACAGATAACAGCTCACTATCTGTTGTGTTGGTTGAGGAATTGGAGCGCTGCCTCTTGGCGTGCAGCAGTGCCCTCCTGTTTGTTTTCTCCACCAGAGTCGATGAGTCAACTGATTGGCAGTCAGACGACATGCGAGATGATAGCGCGAAACCTTGGCTGAGGTTAGCCGTTCAATTATTCTCTGAAAGAGCAAGAGAGAGAAAGGGGGGAAAAGAAGAAAAGAAAAGGGGGGCGTGCATGTTTCTCCATGTGTGAGTGAGTGAAAGAATAAAAATTAATGAGAGCGACGGCGACATTGAACTGAAGGAAGATGAAAGCAGCGAAAGAGATCAACTCAAATGGTGAAAATCATGTGATATTAGCAATTGGAGAAAAAAAACACACAAAAAAAAACGATCCACTTCTTATTATCGCCCACCTTCAGTGGCTCAACCTCTGCATAATGCCTTAATCTCATTGCTGGCCACAATGTGTAGACACACAAACAAACAGGAGAAAACAACATAGCATGACTGCAGCCAACGCACGCACACACACACACACACACACACACACACACACACACACACACACACACACACACACACACACACACACACACACACACACACACACACACACACACACACACACACACACACACACACAGACACACCAAGCACTCCAGCATATGGGTCAGATCTAATCGCAATAATTTCATTTCCCCCCTCATCAGCTCCAAGCCAGATAGACTAAGTCCCATTTGTAACCACTGCAGCGCTACTGGAAGGAAATATGACAGATAAGAGGACTCTTGTAATAAGCCGGCTGTGTGGATCTGATAAATGAAGAGAGCTTTTTGCCAGTTAGCTGGAGAAATATATTGTGGAGCGGTGGAGACCGGAGTGTGGTAGCTGGAGGATTCATAAAAATAAATGGGGGAAACAAATTAACTTTGTTGATTAGCGGCAAGACGGAGGAAGCCGCTTGGAAATGACTCGTCGCCACTTGGGAAATCTCGGGAGCACGAGGCGTCATTCTGATATCAAAAAAAAAAAAAAAAAATACAAATCAAAAACATAGATATTTAAGATACAGTAACTCCTTGTAGGCATCTTTTCACCAACAGTCAGACTTTCAATAATGAATCTCTACGTCTCTTCTTTACACACTCATGGAGAAATGCATTTTTTTTTTTTTTTTTACATACATTTTTCAGCTGTTCCTTGTTAGAAGACAGATGTGCCTTGCTGCGTCTGACAGAAAGTGTAATATTTGTTTAGGGCTCAGGTCTCCATCAGGCACATATGGTTTTCAGTGGGAGAGGTGGAGTTGCTCGGGCAGAATTTGAAATATAAATAGAACAAAGGATTGTGGGAGGCCGTTAATTTCAGCTGTTTCTATGGCAGGTAAGCTCCGTTGGCAAGGCTGTGATGTTTATTTGTGTGCAATTATTTCTCCTCACAGCATGTAAAATTATGTTTGACATGCTTTTCACCGCTCAGAAATATTCATGAAAAAGGAGGCTTAAGAAAGAAAAGAAAAAAAATCAACAATAAAAGCAAAGTTGCACTGTGAGAAAATTGCTGTATCAATGATGGATTTTAATAGCGGGATTGTTTAAACAGGGGAGGAAGCAGATTGAAATGCGTTTAACATTAGCGTGCGATGTCTGAAAGGCGTCTTTCCTTCATGCCTCAGAGTTTGCACAAGTTTTCTTTTACAAAGCGTATCCAAGTAAAATCGGATCAAAAGGACAATAAAGACTCTCTCGGGGGAAAACGGCTCAAGAGAATCACCCTCGTCACTTTGTTGGATTAGTCAGCCGTCTCGTCAATAAGTCAGTGGGCCAGTTCACCTGTGAGGTTACTGTCTATTCATCCATATACTGTATGAAGCGAATCCTCGCCTCCCCCTCACCCCTCCCTCTTTTATTGCTCAAGCCCACTGGCTTTATAGACCTGCAATGATCCCCTGTCTCCTTTATTTACTGACACTTGGTCGAACCCAAGACCCCACCCCCCCACATATTCATACATATTGTAGTACTTCTCTACTTTCGTCTAACCCATTTGTGTTGTCAAATTCACGACGGCTTTGACTGATTTAGTTTCAATTGAGCTGTTTACTTGGAAATTGTTAAATTGTTTAAATAATGACATTCATCAAAATTAATCGAGAGCGTATTGAGTGAGATGTCAGCTTTGCAACGTATAATTTTTATTGCTTTGCATCAAACCCTCAGCGAGGAGGAAAACCTATTGTATTAATGCAGCCGTCAGCCTCACTGTACGAGCTGGCATGTTTCTGGTTTTATACAATAAACTGCACACGGTATCTCTATTATTTAAGGCACTTGGATATTGATTTAAAATCAAAAAAGAATATGAGGAATTGTTCCTCTCTCTCTTTTTTCTGCTCTTTTGAGAAAAAAATTAGTGTGCTTGTGAGGCCACTGGATTGGTATAATTACATGGGTTTAAATGCAAATTTACAATGTGCTTATTAATTCTATTCTGCTCATTTCAAATGACTGACTGCACTTAATTAAATCAGATTGATTAGACCTTTTCTAGACTTTCCTTTTACAACCACATAATTATGACAAATAGAGCCACTTGACACCAAATCTACAGTAAAGTAGAGCTTTCTTTTCTCTGCCATTCAGGGTCTTTCAAGTCCCGCGTGGGGCTCTACGAGCGGGTCGCAAAAACGTCAAAAAGGCTGGCCACATTATTCTGAAGGAACAGTGTTTATTTAGAGAGGTGATCCTAGGCCGCTGACCTACTGTTCAGGTTTTACCAAAGCAATCATGAATATTATACGGCAGCCATGACCTCCTCCCACATCCACGCTGCAAATCTCCGGACAGATTGTGCTTGTTCCCGTTTGGGATCATCATCAGCACACACACACACGCGCACACACACACACACACACACACACACACATGCTCGATACTAACGGTAATCACACTAGTTAATGGACAGTGGTTTGTTTATGATTTTTTGGTTTTGTCTCTTGTTTTATACTTACTACAAAAAACAAACATAGATGGTGATTTGATATGGAAAAGTGAGTGTCACCAGTATTTCATATATTTCATACAATTCCTCAGTGCAGTTGACAGCGGGGGGCTTCTACCAGTGTGTCCTTAATGATGCCAGCTGATTGGGTTGGTTATAGTTGGACCCAGTTCTTCTTCCTACAGTCTAATGAGTGCAACGCATTTGTTGCTGTTATTCGCCGTGTCACAGTTTGTGGTGTCGGACAGTAATCACAAGAAAATGGCCAACAGCAGTCTTCTTAACAATGGTGGTCTTGATATTGTTGAAGGTCACAAGGTAATTACCCAGACGAACTTTTCAATATCCTTTCATCAATGCGGTTACGAGCAATTCCACGCAAGAAAAGCAGTGCTAATGGTGAGCTGACGACAAAAGGAAATAGGATTATTAGATAGAGAGAAAGGAAAAACAATATGAGGAAAACATATTCAAAGAAATGTAATATTTAAAAAGCAGCACCCCAGGACCTGGCGAGTTAATGGCTGAAAGGGCTCCTGCTCCTCGAGTGTTTTTCTGAGCTTTGATTGCAATTTGGAGGAGGAATTATCTCATCGGGGTGCGTGGGTGGAGGGAGGTCGGCTCTAACTGTGAAGTGCTTGTCATTACCAAGATCTCTCCCTTTCTATTTTCCCCTTGTTCCCTTTGTCTAACTCTTTTTCCCCCCCTCTCCCCTTTGTCAAACTCTCTCGATGCAGTTGTTCTGCAATTGCAACTCGACAGTGTCAAAATATTAATGAGGCTCACAACACCACACACATAGGGTCTACTCCCCGTGTTGTTAATGTACGATCAAAGGACTTGCTCGTACTGATAATTCATCTTCTGGCAAAAGTTTCAGCAAGTCGGGCCAAGAATATTTACTTAAAATGTATAAACCAGGCCATAAGTCCAATTATCGACAGAGGCCACACATCTGCAAGTCAATTCGCTCCCGTGTTCACATACTCAAACGTGCGCGTGCATACTGAACCCGTCTCCCGTGTTGCCGACGCACGCCGTCAAGGCGAGTTCATTTTCCTCGTTCCTACTTCCCCTTTCCCTCGCCTCCACTGATTTGACAACCTCTGTGTAATCTTGGGCTTAAATGACTCTTTCTAAAAATGCCGTGGGCTCAAGGGTCACGATATTTCCCCTTAATTACTGTGCCACATTATCGCCGTAAAGCACTTTGCACCTCTCTCATACTTCTAATTACATTGTTCCGATTGCTATGACACATCCTTTCAGTTGCTGATGCACTTTGCCAGCGTATGTGTGCGTGAGTAAGAAAGACATTGAAAAAGAGCAAGGGCAAAAGAGGGAGAGACGTTGGAAGAAAGAAAAAAGAAGTAATTTCCACACTTACCTAACACCAGCATCTTGAAACAATGACATTTAGAAGACTATAAATATAATCTTCTAACTCACCTGAGCTGAAAAGTTGCGATGCACGAGAGGAACGTTTCCCACCGGAGTCAATAGGCACTGATAACGCTGCAGCTGCAAAGCGCCTGCATAGCTGAATTTGTGGGAAAACTGTTTCTTTGTGCATTCTTATCAGCAGAGGCAATTAATCTCTCCTCCGAGAGATTTCAAACTGTCGTATCAGTCATTTCTCTTGAAGATGGCTTCCTGACAATCCTGCACCATTCATCAGTACAGTGGCGACTGGCAGGAGCAGCAGGGCAACGCCTGAAAGGTTTGATGTGTGACTTCTGCTGGAGTAATTTGTCCTGATGTAAATAACCTCTGAATACATCAATGCTGTCTGCCGTGATGAAACAACTCATGCGCATTCTCTGCTTAGAGCAATAAACAAGACATCCACATACTCAAAAAAAAAAAAAAAACTTAAATGCCGTCGTACTGCTGAATGGGTTTTGGCAGTGTGGTATTTTGTCCATTTCATTAATAGATTTAAAATGAAAAAACACAGGTGCTGGCCTTGATATCTCAGCATGGCAGTAGAGATTTAATTGGGTAATTCAAAGCAGCTGTGGACAACATTTATGTAAAAATCATTCTACTTCCTTCATTTATAAATATATAGAGATGGGTTGGATAAAAAAAAGTTGGTCCTTTAAATACTATTGTTACAGATACTCAAATATAAGTTGCATTGACCGTTCCTAAAGAAAAGAAACAAGAAACAAAAAAAGCACTAATGCCAGTTGCATACACGAGTTTACTGCCATTAATGCTTCACAGTGCTTTCATGTTACTGTTTTTTCAGCAGAAGTGATTCAACCGACCTCCAGAGAGCAGCAACTTTAAAATAATTACAGACAAAGTGACATTCCCGACACTTTCATTCACCTCGATATTCAAACACAGTGGAACACATTAACGCGTGTCATCAAACTGGGCGTTTTTGCATTTGGTGTTTGTTAAATGTGAACCGTGTCTGAACTAGTCAATTTAATAGAATTAGTTCATGCTTAAATCTTAATATATACATTTTGGAGGAAACAAACAAAGTTGCATCCTCACACTTTATTGGAAACCAGTAAAAATGTATTTGTGCAACCTCAGGGATCTTTTACTCATGTGGTCATGTCGTTTCACCAGGTGGGCTCTCTGCTAAATGGCTGTTGCTCACTTAATGTGCCCATTAAAGACAGTGAATTGGTGATGATATTGGACAACCTTCTTTTTTTTTTTTTCGGTAAGCAGACTTTGAACTGTGGTTGGTTTCCATTGGTTCCTTTCTCTCACTCCCCCTCCCCTCTTTCTCCTCTAACCAAAGCACTCAGACGCCGACGGTGAGAGTCCCATTATGTGACACACACCTCTTGAACATGAAACGTTTGCCCAGCGCCTCTGAAGAGCCACTACCGCCACAGGAAGTAGGTTTCTTTGTCGGCGGTGTTTAAAATCATCTATCAAAGACTTGTTTAGTGTCACTGTTGATTGCCATGAAATGTAAACTCAAATGTGATACCAAGGGTGGGTGAATACCTCTAACGTTGAGTTTTAATTACTTTTAAAAAGTAAAAAAATGTTAAAAGAAAAATCCACAGCTATTTTCCTCTTACATACATCCATTAAATGTTGAAATAAAATGAGGCAGTCGTCTGTCTAATGTGCTTGAGGTCAAATTGACCTAAATATGGATGCAGCCAATTGAATCTGAGTCAATCTCATCTGACCTATAGATAAACAGATTCATGCTAATTATTTTTTAACAATGACCTCACAGTCATTTTTGTGCTCATTAAAATACAAAATATATAGTTTTTTTTTTATCATCGGCTACTTTAATTGTTCACTGTTTTGCACATTCTTTAAAACTACTTTTCTTACATCAAGTCGTCATCCATAGAGGTTAGAACAACGTTATGAGGCAGTTTTGAGAATTTACAGAGCAGAAACTACATTGTTCTATGCTTGTTCATGAAGGCTCTCAAAACAGTAAAATGCACCTGAAAAATAAAGCATTTGTACTTTATTTCATACCACTGCCCTTCTTGCCTACAGTATGTGGGACACCGACAGGACAATGGAAACAAAGTGTCTCCCACATCACGACAAGATGTGTAATTAACATTCATGCATTTCCATTGTTGAGGTGCTTTTCAATGAACTATTATTTTCCTGGTAAATACCAAAAATCTACATGTGCTGCTACTGCAAACCGCTGCATTATATGGCCTCAAACAAGGTGTCAGCATTACATATATAATTACATTATGATGCCACAGGTACTGTCCAAGGTCATGTGTGTGTGTGTGAGACAGAGAGAGAGAGAGAGAGAGAGAGAGAGAGAGAGAGAGAGAGAGAGGGAGATGCACAATGCCTTTACAATATGATACAAGATTCCACTTTACTATGATGACATTTCAATACCTGCACTGATGTGGAGAGAAATAGATGGGTTTGTTGTTAGGTGGCCGGGTGTTAGTGGACATGTATGTAAGTGTATCAAAGTGTGTGTCTGTGTGTATGTGTGCGTATGTGTGTGTGTGTGGGCTGTGTGCGTTGTGTATCCACGTCCGCCTCGGAATGTGACTCGGGTGTGTGTCGCTTTCAGCCTTTCATGACCTTTCCGTGTTGCTGCTGTGAGCGGTGTGACCCGGCTGTACTCATTAAAACCAATGGAACGGATCATTCCCCGCTAATTGTTTTCCACTGACAAATGGCTCCTCTGACTCCTGAAGACTGCTGCAGGGGCCCTGCCTGCCTCCAGCACACCGACTTCACTAATGAGAACTGCCGCCGCTCCGAGTCTGCGTGCGTGTGTGTGCCGTGCGCACGTGTGTATTGGTGTGTGTGTGTGTGTGTGTGTGTGTGGGAGAGAGTACAAGTGTAAATGTATGTCTGCGAATGCACAAAAGTGTGTGCGTTTGTGTACACTGTATTTGTCATGCCAGTCTCCCTCGCTGTGCACTGGCATGTGTAAAGTGGGAAACACTGCTACATTAGGCTCAACATAAGCCATTAAGGCATTTTTCCCTTGTCAATCACACTAACACTGAGATATTGTTAACAAGTAAAATATTGTATCTAACTGCTTAAAAAGTCATTATTTACAGACGAACACATTCCATGCAATGTGGAAATGGCAATCAGTTATTCTTTTTTTTTTTTTTTAAGGGAGCCAGAGGTGACTTTGCCATTATGTTACACTCTAGGTAAAATATTTCCACTGTGTCAGCTTTAACGTGGCTGTCATCATTAAAACTCAGATGCACTCATTTACTGCACCGTCCGTTTTCTGCGTGGCTTTTATTGCGCATGTATTTACATCCAATTTTCTTCACTCAGACAATCGGGACAAAGGGTCAGTTTTGTTGAAAATATCCTTCGAGTGAAAGACAAAGCTGCAATCTGCTGATGCGGTGAAGCCATTGGCTGATCTTTGGCAAGTCCTCTGAAACGTTCGGTGAGGTGAGGTCATTCCTGGTTTGAGCTCCACAAAAGACAACACTAAGGTTTACAGATAAAGGATTGCATTGTCAGGCCGCCCTTGGCGCCTCTACGATACCACACTCCCTTCTCTCTCTCTCTCTCTCTCTCTGCTTCCACCTGTTCCATGGTCCACTGGGTGACTGTGAATCCTATTAGGGGACACCCCTCAACACCCACAGCCCCTCCCCCAGCCGCACTACCTGGCACTAATCCATCAGAGGGGCAGTCAGCCTGTGCGCCACCCCGCCACCACCCATCCCTGATACCCGCCAGTGCCCAGTGCTGCAGCAGAGGCCCCAGCTGGGGGACCGCCAAAGCTCGGTCGTTATCAGATGACGGATAGCTTCATATCAGGTGTGTAACGCGAGCGAGCATTGGAGAGGGCCATCTGGCTGATGATTTGGGGGAAGTTGGGAAGTCGGGTCCACAAGTGAGGTATTGCAAGGTGGGTGATGATGATGGATGGAGCCAGGAGCATGGCCGCCAATCACAGCAAACCTTTGGCAGCTATTAAAAACACAAGTGGCGAAGAGCTATTTCACATTCGCCAGTATGCAGGCGTGTGTTAAACATCGGCTGTTTACGAGACTCTCTTACTATTTATTATGCAATTATGTGCACACCTTCGCACTAACTCCTATTCACCGATTCTCTTTTATACCATCACTTTTATCTTCGATGCCAAACTTTATTCTTTGTTTTCCTCACGTGTCCTTTTGGGGTTTTTTTTGTTTTTTTTCAGCATTGGAGAGTTGATAAGTGCAGCAAATGGAAAGAGAATTTTGTTGGTACTGGATACCAATGTTTTATCCTTTGCTTCCTAATGTCAGTATAACCGGACAGAATATAGATTATCATCCAGGTCCGTGCTTGTTATTGTCAATCATAACTTCATATAAAAGTAAATATAATGAGAGCATGGTTGATTCCACAGTCGCTTGTACTTTCAACATTAATTCCATCTTTCTATACATTGAAGTTGTTCAATCCGCCATGTTTACAACTTCTCACACCTGACTGCAAGTCTTTCTGTCAAAGTTGGCGCAGCTTTTATTTACAATCATATCGTCATTGATGAATGCAATGTATCCATTATGAGCCTCTTACATCTGAAGGCACTGGAGGTGTCCTTGTGAATTATTGCATTGGGAATCTAATCCTGAGCTGGCGGACAGTCAAGATCACTCTTCTCTTTATTTAACCACGTGAAACCACCACGTTAGTTGGTTAATTACATTTTCAGTTAGCAAGCGGTTCGATAAATAGGATTCCTGTGTACACTGCATTTTAGCTGTCAAGAAGTTAGTTAAAGTATAGATGGATGGATATAGACGAGGTGGAGGGCTTTCTTCAATTTATTCAGTCTGTCTGAGCTGTTGATGCAAACTTCTAGTTTCCGTATCCTTTACAAAACCTCAAAGATGACTAAAGCATATCTGGCTTCTTGATTTGATGGAATAACCTTCCAACATGTGTAGTGAAGGCTCATTGACTGAGTACACTTCCAGTTGTTAAAACACGGTCCTGTCTTGGCAAATTGATTCTCTCCATCTTCCCTGGTGTAAAATCAGATCTCAACTTTCAGAAGGCTTGGCCAATGGTAAAAAAGGGAAGAAAAAAAAATATGAAGAATTGGAGACTCTCTGTCAGACCGACTGACGAGAAAAGCAACCAGAACATTTCATGCTTCGTGTCTGTCAACTTTTTTTTTCTCTTCTTTCCACAACCAGAAGAAGAGAAGAGATGAATGTGGAGAGAAATAAGGTGTGGTGGCAAACAAGCAGAGAGATGTAATCTTCTCACGGGTTCAGATTAAATACGGAAAACTGCAGCACCTCAAAGGATTGTGAGATACGCTGCATGCTCCAGCAGTAGAGCGATGAGAGACGTACATATATCTCCCAGTTTGGGATTGATGTGTATAGAAACAATGATTTCTTTTATTTTTGTTCTTATCTTTTACAACAGAATCGTTTTGCATATCTTAAATGAAATACACTGATTTACACAACTACCAATCTTCTTTTCCCCATTGAGTCTGTTCAGTGTCAGAATTTTCTGCTGTCTAGGTTAAAAGTGTGTGTTTGTACATTAAAAAAAAAAAAATTTTTAAAACCTTCTGCAGACGTTGGAGATTCTCATGGAGGAAAGGTCCCGCCTGTTTCTTCCCTCCTTAGCTCTTTCTCGACAAGCCAGAAGGTGCGCTGAATTCCATAATACCCCGGTGAGCGAGCGAGTGAGATCCCTCCCGACACTGTACCTGCAGAAGATGCTGCACTGCAGCTGCTACTCCATTATGCAGCACTGTCTCTGCTCCTCTCTCCAGCAATTTCCATCTCGATAAAAGACGGGTAACTGCTTTTTGTTAAATTAGTTACTTTTAATGTGATGTCTTCCACTTTTTTTTTCTTTCTTTTTTTTCCAATCAGGCAGTTTTAGAATAAAGTGTGGGACATGTCATGAGTATGCACTCCAGTCAGTAATTGGGCAGGTAATTGTTTTAATGCAGTTTCGTGTGCATACCTTGGCATCTTGGTCATGGAAGTAATGAGTCATGCAGTGTGACTGCAGTATTTCTGCTTGCAGCAAATCCCCCCGCCAAAAAGAAATGTTTCAGGTATTAATTTTGAGGCGGTTAACGAAATCCCTGATTCATTCAATGTGCACTTTTCAACCAATTAACCTTGTGCAGAACATTCAATAAAAGCCACGGCTTTTCCCTTGACAGATTGGCACTTCCTGTCTCCATCAATGGTACTTTTCTTTATTTTTCTATCACAGATTTATCAAATATTCACTCTCCTCCAAATTCATGAGGGCAACTCCAAAAAGTTGCCATTGCCTTGGCCTTGAACCTCAAAAAAAGAATTTACCTGTAGGGGCACCTCAATTTTCACTTCTTAATGACTTTTTCACAACAATTCAATCTGTAGAGGAATTTTTCAATTCAAAACTAAATGGAAACGAACGCTGTTGATTCCCAAAAATGTGACTTTTACAGAATACAGTCTTGGGTAAAATATTCTCGACATAAAACAAGGCCCTTTTTCACCCTTTAGAGAATTCTTGCGACAGGTGTGCCCACACCTTTATCAGGCAAAGCTTGGTCGGGGTCGGATGCACGACTATACGCAAACCTTCGATTTGGATTTATTCAATCTCTTCACAATGTTCAAATGCTTTGATCTTCTATTTTCTCTTCTGTTTAATGAACCCAAACTACGTGGGTTAGAAAAAATTGAAATAAAATGCGTTCTTCAGTTATAGTCTAGCAAATGCTTTGTTTTAAATTGACATCGAGAGAAAGAGTCACGACTCACAAAAGAATGTGTCTGGAATCACAAACTCTCAGTTAAGGCTCAGGCCAAGAAGGAAACTGGATATATTTTTTTTTAAGTATGTTTATTACCTTCCCCAACAAAAGTTGCGGTGAAGGTTTTTCGTCTGCATGTATTTATTTATTTATTGGTATGCATGTATGTATTTATGTATTTTACCAACTTTTTGCAAAAACTATCAATCGGAATTGCATGAAATCTTCAGGAATGATTTGTCACCATCCAAGGACCAATCGATTAGATGTTGGGACGTTAACGTTTTACTGTTTCTGATTAAATCCCCCAAAAACAATGAGAAAAATGTCCCATATAAAGCGGATGGGAGAGGCACCTCATGGAGGAGATCAGCGTCTGTTGCCGAGTGTTGCTGGGTTTCAGTCTGATAGGCGATAACATGTACAGCGGCAAAACAAAGGCAACATGTTGCCGGTTGTCTGAAATCAGGTGATGTCGACTGAATGATAATTACAGGGATCGGAGCGGCAATTGTTGACTGTCAACTCTCAAGGTACACGTGTCATTTGGTGTGCTAGTGTGTGTCTTCGTATTAACCTCTTCGTCAAGTACACACACACACACACACACACACACACACACACACACACACACACACACACACACACACACACACACACACACACACACACACACACACACACACACTGTTATCGACCAAATGTTGAAGACAACTGTGTTTTGGCAGGTTAATAATCGATTTCAGTGCTAAACATAAGTTTAAAAGTTAAGTGTAAAGTTGCTCGTGAAGGTCAGTGTGTGTGCGTGCATGCATGCTTGTGTGTGTGTGTGTGTGCGCGCGTGCACGCACGTGCAAAAGTGGATGTGTGCGAGCGGGTTACAGGTGGCCGCCCAGTAGGTGGGAAAATGCAGGAAGTCTGCTTGTCTGTGTCCACATGTATCAGACGCAGCATGTTTTTCCCTTTCAGAGGCGAGGTATCCTGTGTGTGCGTGTGTGTGTGTGTGTGTGTGTGTGTGTGTGTGTGTGTGTGTGTGTGTGTGTGTGTGTGTGTGTGTGTGTGTGCGTCTGTGTACGCCGCCGAATCGCACTGGGCGGCTAACTTCCAGGAACCCCTGCAGCAAAAACAGGCACTGTGTGTTTCCTGCTCTCACACACCATTATCACAGGACACATACACAATCACAGTCACACACACACACACACACGGATCATTGCCCTATTCTCTTTTCCCTTGCAGGTTTCCTCAACGCCTATCCTTGTGCCTCCGGCTGTCAAGATGTTTCGTTGTGATTGTCATGAGAGAACTTGTTCTATGGGAGCAAACCAGAGGACACAAACAGGAGAGGAGTGACGGCGTCCCCACACCTCTGCTGCTCCATCGGACCACATTCCATCTGCACCTAATGTATCTTATTCACACTCCCCCCCCGCTATATTTTCATTTCATTATCAATGATGACTCATTCTCTTTTGCTCTTTTCTTATCGCACAGTATTCACTCCTTACCTTACCACCGCTGGCCTTCTTTCATTATATCAAACTACACATCCGCGATTACTCATCCCATACCCTGCTGCCTCAATCAGAGACTGACAAAAGGATTCTGAAAAGGAAATGTAGGAAGAGTCCGAACGCCAGAGAACGCCTCTACCCATATTACAGCAGGGGACACAATGTAACCCATCACTAAAGCATCGTGGATCAGGAGGGAGAGATGAGAGAGAAAGAGAGAGAAAGATGAAAAAGAGAGAAATGCACCAGAGACAAATTGCAAACAGTTGCCATTAATGGCGTCATCTTTTCCGCAGAGAGATTGCATAGAGGGAACAATGAGCTCCATGTTGGTGGTAACAACTGTCTGAATGTTTTTCATTGAGTACACATTGTGGGGAAAGTGGTAATCTTTCACTTTTCTAAGGACGAGCCTCTATATGAAAGAAATATTGAATGCCCCCCCCCCCCCCCCCCTCCAAAAAAAAGACCTACTGATTGAGTTATACTTTGTGCTTTAGCGTCTCCACGGGATGAAGTCATACAACATGAACCCATCACAAGCTGAAATATGATATCAGAGTGTTGCGGGTCTTGCACATTCGTAAAGTTCAGTCTTCGAGAACAAGTTGAGCACGACGCGCAAGAACGAAACAGAAATGAATGCAGCCTAATGTTTTATGAGATGTTATGAACATGCAATGATGCATGACTTGTTCAACCGTGCAGTTCAAGTGGACCGGTTGTTATCACCGACTTGTAAACGTAGCTTCTGCTCTGTGCTTTCACTGACTCTGCAGGCGAGATGATTTCCAGATGGTCCGGGGAAAGTGTTTGCCTTAGGTTACTGCAGGCCAGCCTGCCTGTGCCTTTTTCAGCTGAGCAGAGATAGAGATGCAGAGCGTGCGTGAGTGTGCGCGCTCCTCAAGCACTCAGCCGACTCATTCCATGACACCACACTGCTGCACCTGCACGTTGTCGAACTATCGGTGAGGAAACACACACAGGAATAAGCGATGTAAAGGACACACAAAACAATCATTTCCAATCAAATCTCCCAAAAAAAAGACAAATCTATGTTTTACAAGTTGGTTAAATTAAGCAGAACAACGTGAAATAACCTGCATTTGTGTTCATTGTATGTAATAATTTGAAGCAGGGGGGTATTTCCTTTGACGTTTCACACAGGTTTTGCATGTGGAGACTTCAGAGGTTTAAATTGCACGGTTTATTTGTCAAGTATGTTTCCGTTTTTGTCACAAACACAGTTAACATGTGGGCGTTTCACATGTTGGGTGCACATGAAGGATGGACTACAACCGGAAGGTTGCAGCTTTATTTGTCTGTAAGCCCTTGCTGGTGTGTTAATAGTCTGAATCACGATTTTAAGTCAAGATATCGATCAGCGTAGTTCATCAAAATCACTTCTACGAACAGAAAAGCCTATTCCTGACCAGAGCACATGCAGTAGTACTACTTTTTCATTGACCCCCCTTGAGAAGAATAATTTCCCACCCCGAGCTCTAAATACACACAAGGCGTGTAAATATTGTTCTGGGACGAGTTTGAAATACTGTGTGACAAGTCATTTAATTGGCCCATATTTTCAAAGTGAGCCACTGGTAGAGAAGGAAAACACTTTGACTTGACCTGACCTTGCTTTTTTTTTTTCTTTTTTCCCCCAACCTGTTTTAGGACACACAGATGCTGGCTGGAGCTCAGTGTCCTCCTCCTCCTCCTCCTCCTCCTCCTCCTCTTCTTCCCCCTCCTCCTCCTCCTCCTCAGTCCCGCCCCTCGCCACCTGGCTCCGCTGCGCACCGCCGACTGGAGGCAGAGAGCCGCTACTCCTCCTCACCACGCCGGCGGAGACGCAGAACACCAGGAGCCTCCAACCGAGGGTGTGTGCATGTAGTTTTTCTCCCACCTCAATATATTTAAAACCCCGACATTGTTCTTTTACCGAAGCTGAAAGGATTTTGCAGGACGGTTTTTATACATTAAAAAAAATAAAGAAGAAGAAGAAGAAGAAGCAGAAGAAAGAAAGAGAATCCACCGCGCGTCGTTTCGCATCCTCCCTCCGCATCTCTTCCTCATCCCTTCTGCCTCCGCGCGCTGCACGAGACTCCGGCTCTTGCGCCCCGACTCTCCTCACTGACTGATCACTTATTCAGAGCTGCTCGGTGAACCTTTCCCCTCCTCTTTTGTCGGAGTTGGAGACACATCTGTTTGTTGCTGGGAGTAAGTACATGGCCGGAGCCCAGAGAGCCGGCTGGACTCTGTAGTTTGTGTCTTTTTTTTTTTTTTTTTTTTTTTAACCGATTCAGGCGGATCATCGAGAGTCGGAAGGAAATTATTTATCCCCTCTCACATCCACGAACCGCATGGTGGGAATTTCTGCCTCTTTTCAGTGTAAGTGCTCTTTTCTCTTCATGGAATGCATTTATTTCCACAGTCACGCCTCGCTGAGGCGATTTGCAGCTCGAGACATCAAATTGTGTTAAAAAAAAACCCAACAACAAACAAACAAACAAACCATGAAATAGCGGTTGACTCGCAACAGAAATTAACATTTGTTTGTATTTTATTTGTTTTATTTTGGTTGTGAATAAGCTGATTGTGCGGCGCTCCAAAACGTTCAATCTGGAGCGGCGTTAAATATTGGATATGGATGATACAATATTTTTTTTCTCGTATTTTTTTGTTTGTTTTGAATGTATAAAATATTAGTATAATATTATTATGATTGTCAAATGTACCCAGATGGGAAATCTGCTGAAGGCGAACAATGCGTCCGTCCTGTGCGTAACGGTGTATTTACTGTTTTTATTCGAACTGGAGAAAGTAGCAGAGCAGTAATCCACAATGATATGTGTTTTTAATACATTTACTGCCATTGAGAAGGTCTCCATTCTTATACATTTGAATTCACCTTCACCTGTTATTGTGTTTGGATTCCAATTTAAAAGAAAAGCGCATTATTGTTTTTTTTTTGTTTGTATTTATTTTTTATCATAAGTTTGTCCAACAAGCTGTCTCCACGAGAAGCACGTCTGATTTTGAGTTTGCACCCTGGATGGCTAGTCGTGCGTGGATAATAGTAAACGTTGGTTCTCCAATTTAGTTGTGACATCTCTTTTAATTCAATTGTGTGTGCTTTTATATGAAGTGGCCATGCACAGATGTGCACCGCTGCAGAAATGATGCACGGAGCAAAAAGAGCAGGTTTAAAACCATTGCACGGTTTCCCTGACACCTCCCGCTGCACCGCAACTTTAAAGGAAACCATATATTTTGTCAATCGGCTTGCAAAGGGAGCTGCAGTCGCCCGTACGTTCAATTTGTGTTGCAAACATTTTTTTTTTTGTCAAGCAGCAACTTTTGCATGCCTGTGTTGAATGAAACGGCCGCCTCTGATTCTCCTCTCAGCTCTGATCCTCAGTCCTGGAAAGCGTTTTGGATTTCGAGAGTTTGCGTTTTGAAAACATCCTCAACTGTCAAATGCATCGCATGTGAAGTTCCCATCTCCGTAAGAGACTTCGTCATCACATAACCAAAAAAAAAAAAAGGAAAGGAATTCTCTGTGTTGGGTTTTTTTTTTTTTTTTTCTTTAATGGGGTGGCGTAGGATTGAAATTAAAGGCTTTGGGCTATATTTTACTCCAGTGGGAATCTTACCCCGACTGGGAAAGAGGCAGACGTGCGGGTTAGGGAGGGAGACTGCTGTGGCACAACCTGCTGTTGATGCCGACTGTTCTCACGCCTTAGATTAAAGAGGGAGGAAAATATCTCCTGGAAAACCACTGGGCTTTGGACTTTTTTTCTTTTTTCTTTCCCCCCCTGCATGCCAAACAGCCCCATGCAAAGCTCTGTGGGCATCCAGGAAAGGGATTGTTAACTCGTGTCAAAAAAAAGTCTGACCCACTGCAAAAGTGGATAAGTTAAATGGGTTTGAGTAAGAGCACATTTGTTTATGAAAAACAAAGTCGAGCATCATACGATTTCAAAATTATATTGAATTAAAGTCATTTTTTCCCTTAATCTGGTTGGCCTTTCTTATTATGTATTAGATATCACATTTGACATTATTGTTCTTCTTTTAGTCACCATCACTATATATCAGTATAATTCCCCGCAGTGGCCATACCAAGTGACTTTGTTATCCTGGTCGTCAATAATTGTCATCGGTTGTATTTTCCCCATTTTTTACTGCTGGGATTTCCATTAAAGAAGTGACTTGACTGAAACGACCATTACCTGGAGTGTGTGTGTTTACAGAGATAAAGAGAGAGAGAGACAGGCAGCGAGGAGGAGTAAATGAAAGGTAAACAAAGCTGGTGATGAGGGGCGAGTAAATGATAGGTGCTGTTTGCAGGTTATCACTGTTTTTGTGTGCGTGCGTGTGTGTGTGTGTGTGTGTGTGCGCACTGTCTAAACGGGCTCATATTAACGATGGCCGCTGACTCTCCTCCTCGGTCCAGGCTCCGCAGCATCAGCGAGCAGTTCCAGGGGCCATCTGCCCAGCCACCAGCCTGCCTCACACCTGTTATCCCTCTCTCCCTCCCCCTCTTCCTCCTCCTCCTCCTCCTCCTCCTCCTGCTCCTCCTCCCTACCAGCTCTCGGGCTATAGGGTCAAACGCATCAGACCGCTGCTCACACACGGGGATGGCCCTGCAAAAATGATGGCAGCCATTTTATTCTCACCCTGACTCTTGGGCGCAGTGGCACACTCAGACATTCGTGTCCTCCTTTTTGATTGGCAGCTGGAACCACTGGTGCTGGAGGAGACTGGGCATCACCTGCATGCCTGCACGGCACATTTATCTTCCTTTAGATGTTAACAAAGCTATGTAATGGTTTGATTTGGCATCCAAAACACACAATTACTGTCACAGTGACAAACTTCAAATTGCTATTATTTTCCTGGGGGGGGTGGGGGTGGGGGGTTTCCCTTTTGAGACACTTGTTGCTCTGGTGATGGGGCCTGATTACCAGGTCCTTTTAAGTGTGACGCAAAATCACATTTGGACGCGGTCCAGGTTTGCTTTACGGTGAATCCTGAGGATGACTCAACATCATTAAGCACACATGTGTTTTCAAACTAGCTGTAAGGTTGTTGTTGTTTTTTAAATTTATTTACTTCTACAAAACATATTCTCCAAAAAGAGGTCTGTTCATGCAAGTGGATGAGGAACCATGTTGCACAATGTTGTCATCAGGGCAGTTTCAGTGTGTTTATTTGGTGTTAACGACGTACAAAAGGCAGAAAGGCCTTTGTTTTTGATTGGTTTAGTCATATTGGACTGCCCAAGGTCTGGAATTTGTGTATTCACAACAGTTTCTTCTTTTGTTTATTCTGTTCTCGGGGCTTCGTTTGTTACATTACCACCAGGGAAGTTCATAACTGCAAGGTCAGTCTTGAAGGTTCTTTGTTATCTAACTTGTGCAAAACACTGTCATTGTATAAATGTGCTGTGAGGTTTGAGCCGCTCGTGGAGGTTCGATCTGAAGCGAAGCCATGAGGGGCCAAATGTCAGCAGATGAACTCGATACTGAAACCAGCGCGCCGTTGGGGCGCCGCGTCAAGACGTATAGATCTGCTCTGATTATTCAAAGACATCTCTTACCAAGTCTGATAGTGAATTATGAGTGAAATCACGTTGTGTGTGTGCGTGCGTGTGCCCACACGTGCGCAGGCATGCAGCATTGTCGATCGATAAACCCATTGATGGTTATCAGTGAGAGGGCAGTTCTCTCTTCACTGCTTATTGAATTTCATCACCCATGAAAGAGCAGCGGTGGTATAAAAGGGACTTGCAGGTAGGTGTGTGTGTGTAAACATGGATGTATGTGTGGATCTGTGGGTACGTGTGTTTGTATGTTCTCTCCCATGCTCACAAAAGCAAGAGAAAGCAAGAGGTCTTTGTTTTACTGTAGCTGTGAGCTGGCCTTTACAGGGGGGTGGGGGGCTTATTTAATGTCAATGTCAACAGTGAGCACTACAAACTGATTTTATTGGCCTTGTTCGTGTTTTTACTCCAGATAACATGAGACTTATTGGGCAAGTGAAGAAGAGGCCAGTAGGGCAGAGTGTGACAATTCATCATGTTTCACGGTACTTTTTACAGCCGACGCTTAGGAAACAAATATGGAATCAGATTTACACCAGAAGTCAAACTTATTCTTCCTCCCATCCTTAACTGGAGCAACAACAACAAAAAAAACAATATCAGAGAAGCAGCTGCACGAGCAGTGTCATTAAAGACCGACAGCTGGGAGAGCGAGTTTCTCAGGTTTTTAGGCAGACGACGATGTGCTGCAGTTGGGTTCTTTTTTTGGGGGCTAAAAATCCAAACTAATAGACATGCATGGATCACATGTGCCGTCTCAGTTCACTGCTCGCTCAGTCTTCTGTATATAGACTGGGATTGAGTTGCTAATTAACTTTACTTTCTATAACTGTATCGCTCACAGGCAGGCTGACACACACACACACACACACGCGCGCGCACATACACGCACACACATACACACACACACACACAGTATCTCTGTTAAACTCCTTCTCATGATGTCTGTCCCCTCGCTCACTCTCTCTCGCCCTCTCTCTCTCTCTCTCTGTCTGTCTCTCTCTCTCTCTCTCTCTCGCTCTTCCACTGTTTATTTTCCTGCCTCCATCTGGAGTCGGCTGATATTGTAATCGCCCTAATGCACATTGCCTTCCCCTCTCACACACATACGCTCTGCGCTCACAAACACACATACAATGTGCCATCCTGACAAGCCCCTTTTCTTATTCCAAAAGATAAGCCACTGGATGTGATTGTATGTGTGTGTTTCAATGTGTGTGTGTTTGTGTGTGCTTTTGATATAAGTGTAAACGCAGGTGTCTATATGGTATGTCTAATGAATACAGGTGGACACACAGACACACACACACACACACTGCACTCTGGCGAAGGTAATGCTATTGAATAGGTACTTCGAGGTGATGTGGAGCGGTGATAATGTGACCGAGTGAAGATGTTACCCATTATCGCTCACCTCCTCAATATTCACCTGTCACCTAATTTGCATTTAAAGATTAGAAAGAGCAAGGCGAGGAATCCAGGGGTGGTACGGCAGAAGGATGTGCGTCTGTGTGCTTGAAAATGTGTATTTGTGTCTGAATATTGTTGTGAGAATCACAGGGAAATGGATTGTGCGGTGTGTGCGTGCGTGCGCGCGTGTGTGTGTGTGTGGGCACATGTGGAAAGGGGTTATTGCACTGCCATCTCTAATAGCTTCTGTTTTGCTATTCAGTGGGGGTTTGAGATGTCGGAAGGTGGGAACATGAACACACACAAAAATGTCAAGGACACACAGACGCTTTGATTGATGGGAGGTGTGAGCTGTGAAACCGCGCGATTAGGAGCCTCCTTTTTTTTTTCCCCTGCCTAGTTCACGAGAGGACAATTGTGGAAGAATGGACCGGCCAGTCCATAAAATCAGACCATAAAAGTCATTTCTGTGCCCGTGCGTATGTGCGTGCGTTTGTGAGAGAAAGCGACAGGGAGAGAGAGAGAGACGGCTCCTAAAACAAACAAACAGGCAGGCAGAAAATCAGACAAATTGACAAAGAGGGACACAGGCAAAGAGGAAGCAGATAAGAAAGAAAAGGGAGAGGAAAGGTGGGGAGAAACCTCGAGCTCAGCCCTGTCACGCTTTGACGATTTTAATTACCCAAACTGAGGTTTCTTCCTCCATAAAACTCCACATTGTTAACACTGACCTGCATGAACACGTGGAAATAATTTTCTTTATTTCATTTTGCTTTGTGAGACATTTAAAAAAAATAATAATAATTTTTAAACAAAAACCACATGAGTTACGACCACCATCCCAGCTTATCAGCCTGGATTTTTGATTTACAGCTCAGTTCTCTCTCATTAATTTTGATGTATGGATCTGGACAGTACACTTTATGAAAAGGGCAGCCACTGGAGTGAAGCCCGAGCCAGCCTGGTAAAAAGAAGTGTAATTAAGATCAGCAGACAGGGAGAGGGAGAGAGAGAGAGACACACACACACTGGGAGAAAGGGAGGAGTGTGGATCAATAGATGCAGACAGTGGACCCTCTGTTTTTTTCCCTGCGAGTATTGACGTGCTCAGTCAATTACATCTAGAGAGAGAAGAAGAAGAAGAAGAGCGATGGGGAGAGATTGGGATGCAGGAGGCTGCGCGTGTTTGGAGACGGTCCGCGCATTCACATATCGTCTGGAGTTCGTACGCGAGAGCAGACACGGCAGCGCTAACACATCAATGATTAAAAAAAATAATATCCATAATATATGGCTGCTCACCGCTGCAGAACAGACACATGCACCGCGGCTTTAGGACTTCCAGTTGCTCCAAGCCTTTTATCTGGCGTCAGCAGACACGACTTCATCATTGTTTCCTTTCCTTGCTGGTTAAAATCACACCACTGCAGCCAAATAATGGGACCCTTTTCTTTTGTGGTTGGATTTGCCTTGCGTGATGCGTATTGTAAGGAGAGAGGGCTTCCAGCTGTTGTCAGTTAGTGTCACAGACAAACATAAAGCTGGGACAATGGGACGACAGTCGTTCACGCCATCTGATTGTCTTGTTGTCAAACCGACAGCAGGTGCCTCGGATGATAAACGCAGTGTGTCAATTATTTCAAGAAAGGGCTATTTTAGAAATTGGTTCAGAGGAAAAAGAAGGAAAGCGGGTAAGGGGACAGTGGGGATTGCATAAAGAAATGGAAGGAACCAGTCCATTTTCTGCAAATGGGGCCAAGTAAAAGCCTCATTTTGTTTAACTTGTGTTGCATCTTGTGTTTGGCATTTCACTTCCCACTGGTGCCGCCTTTTGTTCATCCAACTTTCTATCAGCTCAATCATTTCTAGCCACCCGGTGAACCGCTATGTGTTCATAGTGCAACAGCAACAGTATTAAAGCCCATTTCATGTGAACAACATTCATGTTTTCTGGTATTTCTCTTCATAAGAAGAAAAAAAAATACTCTTACAGTCACATATTCTGTTTTTATTGGTCAGAAATGTTCCAAAATAACAAGTTTTTTCTGAAAATGGAGGCATCGAAATGGTTACATAACTAATAGAGGTTGTAGATATGTATCTATGTATGCATCTATCTATCTATCTATCTATCTATCTATCTATCTATCTATCTATCTATCTATCTATCTATCTATCTATCTATCTATCTATCTATCTATCTATCTATCTATCCATCCATCCGTCCATCCATCATGTGTTTATGTGTCCGTCTGGCTCCGTGTCATTTCCTATACATTCACGACCCCAGCTGCTCTTATGGATTTGCAATTGGCAGCCCTTTAATCAAAGCATCTGTTCTTCCCCTCTGTCGTACTCTCGCCATATGGACATACTTCCTTCAGCTGAACACTTTCATAGTAGCAAAGATGATGGGTCTCCATGGTAACCGAACTCTACTTTTAGAAATATGATCCAGCACGAGTGATGTTTTTGGCCTGGCAAGTGCGGGATGTCTCGTCTCCACATGTGTCTGTATTGCAGTGTACCTTGACATTTATAGTGTTTCATATCGAGTAAGGCTGCAGGATTGTTGACTTGCGTGGACTCTCTGAAGTTTTTATGGCTCTAACAGTGTACAGGCGTGTTTGTCTTCCCGATGCGATAAAGCCATTTGTGGAGGAATCCAAGTTGTTTTTTGCTTTTTTTGTTTTTGTTCCACAAGTTAAGCAGCTCCAGATTGCAGCGTAACTCTTAAGTCCTGGTTACTTTGAGAGTAGGTACAGCACACAGGAGAGAGAGGGGCTCACACGGAGCAATGAAAATCCAAGGGAGAGTAGGAGCATAAATCCATCTCCCCTTGTAAGGTCCGAAATTTTTTTGCAGATGTTTCAAGATGTTTGGCCCATGTGATGGTAATTTCTTGCCCATCTGTTTTCCCTCCTCCCCCTATGTCTCTTTATCAGCATCTGGTTTTCGGTGCGGCAGGGAAACAAGTATCCTTTATAAGCCAAGGGTTCCCAGTTCCCCCTCTGCTTGTGCTATTAACTTAACCTCAACTACTGCTCTCTCTCTGCGCACACATATTCACATGTGCTAGCCATTAGAAAGTCATACCATTCAGAAAATGTAATAACTTTCAGTTAGAGGCGGAGATAAAGTATTTGGGCCTTTTTCTTTTCTTTTTTTGTTCACTTTTCAGTTTTTCCATAACTGCAAAGAATTTGGGGCTCTGGTTTTATATCTCCCCTGTGAGAGAACAAATTACAGCCTAGATGTTAGGTTGAGGATGCTTTAGTGAGAGGAAAGCCCATTGCTCCTAAGCATTCTGAGTAGTACCCTTGGGTCTCTGTCTGCACCTCCACGAGACATTCAGGAGTGGAAAGCATAAAGCTTCTCCTCAGGGTGATAGAAGAGACATGCTGCATCACCTCTCTCTCTCTCTCTCTCTCTCCCTCTCGGTAGGTGCTTTATTTGAGAATGGATGCACACAAAACATTACGCTGCACCCATTAGCCCAAAACAGCAAAACTGAGATCTTAATTTGCTTTTTCCTGTTTGGCCATATCAAAGTGTCTTCATAATAATTCACAGCTGTGCAGGGATCATGCACTGAGGTGCAGCTGCAACTTTATGTTTGTGAATATAATCGTCTCATACGCAGACCTGAACATCATATGCACACACACACACACACACACACGTACACACACATATACAAATGCACAGGTGGGCACTCAACGAATTGGTCTCTCACAGGCTCACAAACAGTTGAATATACAAACTAAAAGGCTCAGCGCCATATGGCAGGGCTGTCAATCCGAGCTGAAAGCATATTGAATGTGCCATGTAAGGTGTATGTGTGTGATGAGGTTTTCTTTTTTTTTTTTTATTGTTATATTGCGTGATAATGAACAGGCAGATACACAAACAGCTCATGAAGGGTCTGGAGTCTCTCCATCAGTCAGCACCAGGCTAAAGGCAGGGCAAAAGCTTAATGAGAAGAGATATCCACACAAGCCATCAAAACACATTTTTACTGCTGTTCCATCACATCACACACACACACACAAAATCATATTCCAGCCCACACCCTCGTCTTACTTTTTGTCATTGAGTTACTTACTTAACAAAGGCACGCTGAGCTCATTGTTAATGCCAATTATGTTCTAATTAAGTCAGTGTTGTTTCTGTAACACAACTCGACCTCAAAGAATTTCATGAAAAGATGAACAATAACTATAAAAACCTGCTTCAAATGCATGTAGGAACCACAGCATGCAACATTTTAACACATCATCAAAGTGGAAAGCTTTTCTGAACAGAAAGCCAGGAAAAGCTTTGGTAGATTCCAGCTATATAAAACCTCAGGATGCTAAATGAAAATAATGTTAAGGCAGAGAAAAAAACACACACTCACACGACCATCTTCATTACCATCACCATCATCATCATCATCGATTTTATTTATATAAAATGAGAGCCTTTTTATTTCCCTCTTTGCCCTGGGCAACAAGATGCAGTTGCATAAATCCGTGTATCCACACATGACAGATGCCCCCAAATGCTAAAGAGCCTAATGCATTAGCCGTGCACTGCCCCGGGCTTCTGCCCTGTGGGGCAATAACAAAATCAAGTCACCAGCTGATCAAGGGTGGAGAACACACACACATACACACACACACACTGGCATGTGTGTGTTTATTCTGGCCACTTATTTATTTACCATTATCATATAAAAAGGATTACACTTGTAGCCAAATGTAGTCGGCTTGTTTGAATAATTCAGTACAAGTCCCTAATAAATATTTACCTGTTCTTTGTTCGCAGGAGTCCTCCATATTTTAAGATGAAGTGCTTGAATATTTTATTAACTTAAAGTGGTTTTTAGTTCGCAGTGTTGTCTAATTCGACGACCACGGCCCCCCCAATAAAACGTGATGAAGCAGTCCGGGGAAGATTGTTGATGGCTGTGTTTGTGTCCTGTGGTCCTCTGCTTGCTGGGTGTATTGAATGTGCATGCGGACGTGCGTGATGTTGGGGGTCGGCTGGTGTCTTCATGGGGAATTGATTGCAAAGGATTAGGTTGTGATTACAAACGGGGTGGGGAGCTGAAGCAGGGATTGGTGAGACAGAAAGGTGAACGGTGACAAGTGTAGCAAGGTGAAATGGGGAAAGCAGATAGTGAAAATAAGATATCCATCATGCAAGGGAACAAAAGGCAGACTTGGCCAAAGTGATTGCTGGAACAAAACAACAACAACAAAAAATACAACTATTTCCTTATTTTTTTAACATGACTATATTTCTGTGTCTTAAGTAAAAAAAAATCCCCAAAAGAGAAAAAAGATTTCCATTTGAAACCGGGAAATGAATTGAGTATTAGACGTTTCAAGGTCCGCTACTGATTCGATGGTACAAATCTCGACTCTGCTGAGAAAATAAACCAGCAGACTTTAGGTAACATCTCTCGGTTAGATCCGTGGAAACAAACCAAAACAGCACTGTTGTGTTTTAGATTGAAAACCGTGCTGCTGGACGGGGCAGGCGAGGTCTCTGTGGCTCTGATGTCAGCCTGTTTGCCTGTGTGCCAGCTTGAGAACAAGCCCCTGCAAAAAAACAAAAACAAAAAAAAAACAAGAGAAAAGTGGGAAACAGAGAAAAGCTAGTAGGACACATTTGTGAGTGACTCTAAAGTGCTGGAGACCACAGAGTCAAGCATCCAAAATGAGATGGTGGAGAAGTAACACACAACAGACAAAGAGGCAGAAATAAATCCGCCATGTGTGAGGTGAAGCAACGTTTATACGGCTCCAACTGGCTTGAAACAGGCTCAAATTGACACAAGCGTCTGCCGACCTCTAATGGGTTTTTAAGATCCTTTCTCTTTTCTCTCTACTTTTCGCCAGCCAGTAATGCAACATGTTAAATTTGTCCGCTTATATTTAACCAGTCGCTTGTCAAGGAGTTCACACAGTAATTCTTCACCACAGATACATGTGAGCCACCATGTGTGCTATATATAGCTGCGACAAAGTAATAGAAAATTATAGTGCGACTGGGGATTACAAGGTTGGGAGAGAGAAAGAAAAAAAGGCTTCTTTCATGGTATGTAGAAGACGGCTTGTAAAATGTGACAAAATGTTCCCCTAGCGAAAAGAAGTTCTTGCTTTTCACATGATTGTCAGTGTGAGGCTGCTGCATTTCAAAGACGGGACTTATAGCGCCCTTTCTTTCTAATACAATAGGAAACTGAGGGCAAACAACTCCTGCATGTGTTCTGCGAGGGAGGCAATTTTGGATTTATTGCTTCTCCTCATTTGAAATGCGTGTTTTTCATCCACTCTCTGCAAAATTAAATCACAATCTGGAATGTGACAGTGACAGTGTGTGATAGCTAAATTCACGAATTTACAGACCATAAGACAGCTTTTGTACTGAAGGAAATTGTGTTAATTTTCCTGAACGTATACACCAGTGCGGACACGACTGGATTTTATAGTTTGTCAGAAATGACAGAAGCAGAAGCGACAACATTTTAGATCCCGTTATGGCTCAGGTGGTACCTCCAGCAGTTGTACAATTTGTATACGCAGTGTGGAATAAACTGTGCAAATACATACAGAAAACCATCAGCTCTGTTGTGCACTTACGCTAAAAACCAAGACACGAGGAACATAAACTTTTATTCCATCTGCTAGACATACGGCATGTCTGGTTTAGGGCAAGAAAGGTGAAGAACACAAGCAAAGAAGACGAGGTTCAGTTTTTAAAGTCAGTCCTAATAAAAAGTTATCACATATAAGTTGACAGAGTTACTGTTTTACCTTGAAAATCCATAGTCCGCCTGCTGTTTATTGGATGTATGTTAAGGTTTTGAAGGCATATTCAACCAATAAATCTCCTGTGTTTTTTTTTCTCTCTTTCCTTCCTTCTTGTCATTTATTTTCTGCCTTCCTTTCTTTGTTAAACCTCCAATGGCAGCCGAAAGGGAAAAAAAAAAAGCGGTATTTATTCATCTTCACGCTGAATGTGTATATTCATATGTGCACATGCATGTGTGTCCTCTGACAGTTGGGTGAGCTTATCTGCTGCTCTTGTTGTCATGGAAACAGTGGGAACCATGTGTATGTAAGGGCATTTCATTGGAGAAACCCAAAATAGAGCTGGGAGCAGGTCTGGTCAGGGGGACCGAGCAACAATATGACCTCTCTCTCACTCTTTGCGAAATTCACTTCTTGCAGTTAACTCCCATCATTAATTTCAGAAACCACAGCGACTCTGGACAGACTCGTTGTCTGATGCCCCCGGCAGTGTCTGAGGAAGCCAGATAGGAGAGTCGGCTCACCCAGAGCAGGAGCCAGGACAGTGAGGTCAGGTCCAAGGCCACCGGTCCCACGGCCACCCTCCAGTCCTGCTTCCCTGCTCTCTCTCAACTCTCCTCCATCCGCCCACTATCCCACAATCGCTGTTCCAGCTTTAATTACCTGAAAACAAGCAAAAACATCCTGACCCCGGAGAGCGAGGACGACTGAATGGATTTGTGTGTGTGTGTATGTGTGTATATATGTGTGTATGTGTTTGTACAAGCTGGGACACTTTTTTTTTTCTTTTTTTTTCTGCATGGGAAACACGACATTTATCTGAATAGCTCAATATTGTTTTCCACAAAGACACAAACACTGTCCCCTTCACACACACATCCTGATCCCAACCAGCCAGCCATCCACACCCTTCGCTCTCTGGCCGCCGGGCTCCCATCCTCCGCGCTCCCATCCTCCCCCCCCCCCCCCCCCCCCCCCCAGATTCCTTCTGGTTCCTGACCAGCAGGGCTATCTCTGGATGGCCGGCGGTTCCTCTCATTCTGCTGGCCTATTGTGTGGCGACTAGGGCTGGGCCCTCGGCCCCCAGGACCGGGAGGGGAGCCAGGAATGGCCCGATTCCTGTTGCTGCACGAGTTAAAGGAACTGTGGCAGCGTTTCCATTAGTCCTGCGTCGCCGCCGTGGAACTGATTTCAGGGCTATTTTTGTGGAAACACTCACATCCGTGTGAGTTCTTGTCTTGCTCTGGGAGAAATTTTGGCTTTGATTGGAGGAGTGGGGGAGATTGATTGGAAGCTTTCAGTGTTGAAATGACTAATTACGAGCACAATTTGTACCAAAAACTATTGTGCACGCTGGAGCCCAGTCACTTGCAGTAAAGTAGACTCACCTCTTGTTATCTCTGTCAATGAGGTGGCAAAGAAATGAGCACAAGCTTCAGCACAAGCACACAAGCTTCGGGTGACCACATTCAGTCTCACATCATGGAGCGTGCACTCTCACAGTCGTGGCCATCACGTCCGATGGCAGCTCCGACTATGATCGGTCCACTCGGCGCTTGGCTCACTGTGGCGTGTTGCATGAAGTGCAACACCAGCTACTGCACTCGGTTAATTATGACTGCCAAAGCCGGCCGTCACAATGATTCACTGGAAAGGGAAAGAGGGGGAAGGAAGAAAAGCATGGGGCGGCTTGGCAGGTGTACAGATGTATCATTAGCGCCACCTAGTGCTACAGGGAGAGGGGGATACTGACGAATACTCAAAGGAGACCTGAAGGCAACATACTGTTTTGTCACTGCCTGTGATGCTACACACTTCTGCTTCTCCTTGTTTTGTTGTTCTCATGTATTCCTTTCCATTGTCTCCTTCCTGAATTCCTCTCTTCTCTGCAGCTTCCGTATTGCCCCTCAATCTTTCAGCACTCCTTTTTTGTGACGGCTTGGTTTTTTTTTCTCCGTTTTTTAAATTTTATTTTTATTTTTTATTTTTTTCTCCCTGTCACCCCTTCTCTTGCTGGTCTCAGTTGTGGTGTCTCGTGTAGCGCGACGACCAATCAAAGTGCTGCATTCATCCAATTTCATCTGTGTTACATGGAACTGTAAATGTGCACTCTCTCTCCTCCTCATCATCACTGAGCAGATCAGATTGGAACTGGGCCAAGTCACTCAGTGCTGGATAAATAAAAAAAAATTAAAAAAAGGGGGCTACGTGTGAAGATTTATAGGACTGATTAAGGTTGCCCATGCTGGAATTAAATGGGGTGGTGTCCTATTGTCTTCATATGGTTTATTTGCTGCAGATGCTCGAGGCACACTCTGCAGTTATTGGATATGCCGTGTTTTCAGCGCTTCAGGAATCGAGCATCTGTGCGCGGAACATCAGATCATGTGTCAGTTATTTTGTATTTTCGGGTGATAAAACAAAAAGGGTTTGTGCAGAACCATTAACAACTCCTAAGACAGCGAAGGAAGTTGTTTGAGTGCGAAGAGCTTAGATTGGAACGATTGAGCAGCACATCCACCCACCCACACACACACACACACACACACACACGCACACAGAGGCCCTCACACTTGCATGCACCCGCAGCAAAAAAAGTCATTTGTTCTACCTCATTAGCATGTATTGTGGCGAACGGGCGTAACACACTGAAAGGTGAAATGGGTCCGCCATGAATAGCACACCAGTCGGCAGGGAAGAGGAGAGGAAAAGGAGGGAGGTGGAGAATGGAGGGGGGGGTGGGGGGGGGTTGGGGGGGTGTCCAGATGGCTGGGGACCTGCCGCACACACAGGGAGTCTCTTGCTCGCCTTTTCTTTTTCTTTTTTTTTTTTCTCTCCCCCCCTCTGCTGATTGCACCTTTTCGGCTACACTCACTTTCACTTGCTCTCTTTCTGCAGGTCCTTCTGCTTTTTCTCGCTCCCATCAACACACACACACACACACACACACACACACACACGTGTGTGTGTTAGTTACCGTGAGGCTGAGTGCAGCCCAGTGGAGCGCCTGTTGTGGCCCAATGCACCTCCAGACAAGCTGGTCACCTTCTTTCATCCTCCCCTCCTTCACGTCTTTTTCAATTTCCTCCTCATTTCTCCTCATCCATCTTCCCCCCTTCTACCTTGTAATTGACCTTCATTTCGCTACAGATTCTCTTCTTCTCTTCTCTTCTCTTCTCTTCTCTCTCTCCTCTCCTCTCCTCTCCTCTCCTCTCCTCTCCTCTCCTCTCCTCTCCTCTCCTCTCCTCTCCTCTCCTCTCCTCTCCTCTCCTTTTCTCTTCAATAATTGGGAGGACACTGATATAACCTAAATTAAAGACGAACACGGTCTGGGGTGTGTAAGATAAAGCTAACTATCCACCTTAAAGCCAGATGGACTCTGGATGGATTTCACTGCGTCGTCAGTTTGATGACTGAGGTGCGACGATGTTTGATATGCAGTATTGAGACTGTTTCTGGCGAGTTACATCAGATTGCACTCAAGCTGAGGCCATCGTCGGTCGGTCTCGGGGAGGATAGGTACCGACGTTTGCCCTGATGTTCCCTTTCCCCTTGCTCTCAGTATTATGTTGCGCTGCCAGAATATCTGTTCATTAATCTTCCCATCTGTGTGTGTGTGTGTGTGCGTATGTATATGAGCGTGCCAGTCTGTCACTGACTGTCTCATCCTTCTTCTCTTGATTCTGTCTCCCCATACCCCCCCCTCCACCTCCTCCTCCTCCTCCTCCTCCCTCTCCGTGCTCCTCTCTACACTTTTGCTTCTTTGCCTGTGTCTCTTTCAGACTATGTCTTCTATGTGTGTCTGGCAGAGAATCACTAATGGTCTCCACTGGGGTGTAAACTGTGTGCGGTTCTGTGGATTCTGTAGTCTGCGTGCACACGCACACACACACACACACACACACACACACACACACACACACACACACACACACACACACACACACACACACACACACACACACACACACACACACACACACACACACACACACACACACACACACACACACACACACATCACATCACATTCAGCCAGTACTAAAGCAAAAAGGTTAGTCTGCAAAGAAGACAGAAAAGGGAATAGTGAAATAGAAGAAGACGTGTCGAGGTGTGTGGCACTGTGGCGTGCTGCCGTGTCAGTGCGGACGTAACTCTGTTTATACATGCTTTCGCGCCTCCTTGCTTTTTGCATATAGCTGCTTCTCGCCTCTGTCCTCTCACACGCACTGGGCCATTAAAACCAGCACATGTCAAGTGGCCAGAGGATGTCCCATGGGACTTCAGCATATGTGTGTGTGTGTGTGAGAGAAAGAGGGAGAGAAAGGGAGGGCATTTACCAGTGTGTGTCTCACTCCATCACCCCGTCTATTCAAGTGCACCTCATTGACTCATCATTGAGTTGGCCCTCCAAAGCCCCATTGAGTTTACCAAGTCTTCCACAAAAAAGTCACTCCCATTCTTGCTGATAGGCGTCCCGCCTCCCTGCATACACACACCGGGACTGATACACACAGGATGGCTCTGTCCAACACAAAACAGCCTTGACGCTCCATTGAAATCTCTTCAGCAAGACGTTTATCCCACATCAGCATTGTCCGACTATTCAGTTTGTTAATGTGCCTGTAGGAAGAAAGCCTTTTATTTTTTCTGTTTTGAATTTAAGCACATATATTAACCCCGTTATTGAGAACGCATCTTTAATAGCCTGTGTAGAGGGGGCGGTGGTGAGGGGGTAGCCGAGGGCTCGAAAATAGAGGAAGAGCCGCAGTAGCTGTGCTGTGTTGCAAGATTACTAAAGGCCACAGCGTTGCCGCTTCTTGAACAAGTCGCCTTGTTCAGTTCTTGAATAAAGTGAGCCCTTGATGCGCACTCATAGACACACTGGCACACAGACAGAGTAATTTAACTCGACTAGCCCATACAGTTGTAAATGCTATTTCCAGTGCTTGTGCTTCAGACGCATTTGTCCTTTTTTACAAGTGTTCAAAAGGCGAGGCATTATAACAAACTCGTGAAATTACAGGTATTACAAAATGTAGACCAATGCAAACAATCGTCACTATTTGGCTGCAGAGTTCTGCAAAGCCTTTGTTGCCGTCAGTTGGATTATGTGTTTTGGCGAGCCGCTCGCTAAAGTATTTGTTTGCTTGCCTACGTCTGCTGCTGTCATTACATGTTTTTGTTGCGGATGAGATGGTGAAAGTGGGACTGATTCCAGGCAATCTGGGACAGAGGAGCGAGAACAAATGATTTGAAAAGAGGCTTCGGCATCCCGCAACACAGCAGTTGCACACGTATGAGCTGATTTCCTCGGTGCTGCGAGCCAATAAATCTTTATCAGGTGAAAAGCTGCACTGTACTGAATGGCATGGGTTGGTACTGGTTAACGCGATGGGTTTTCCCGGCACCACTGTTGGATATAATCAATAACAGATCTCTGATTACAATGACTGGAATGTGAAATATGAAGTAAATTGAACAGGCTAAATCCATTGTGTCATTGTCTGCTTATGAAAAGAAATCCCAGCCTAGAGAGTGAGATTGCATTTATATGAACGTGAGTAATTTTAGGGGCTACAAGTCTCGGGGGAGCTGCTTGAGCGGTTGCTGTTGTTTATCATCACACACACACACACACACACTCATACATATGATCTCTCTTTCATCTGCCTCTATCTCTTCTCTCTCACCGTGTCTTATTATATTTCTTTTCCTTTCTCTCTTCTCCATTACTGTCATTTGAAGCAGCTCTCAAGGCTTGTTGTCTCGCAGTGCCGTTAAGGTGCTTTGTCTTTCATCCTCGCCGTTGTGGAGGATCAGGGGGGAATTTTGTGCCTTTTTTTTTTGCCTTCTTACACTCCTCAACCTGGAACACAGTGCATGAGACTGTGTGAACATGCGCGCCCATGTGGGTTTGCATGTGTGCAGATGCCTGCAAGCTGACAGCGAGTGAAAGCCCAGACATATGTTAATCAGATGTTGTGATGATGGCAGAGCAGAAGGAGCGAGGAAGCGAGAGCACTGGAGGGAGGACTGAGGGGCGAAAGGAAAAAGGAAAAGCTTTTAAAAGACAGAGTGAGAGAGGGGAGAGAAATAGATGCCTTGGTGGAAGAAGCAGAGAGGAGAAATGAGGAGTAGAATGGGCAAAATGACAGGAAGTGGTGCAGTGATTCATTTTTCTAACTGCACATAAACAGTGTTGAGAATTGATCCGTCCATTAGTTTAACTATACGCATGCTCACTATGCATTTGAGGTCACTAAATAAAAACAGTAAAAGCTTCCTGTAAAGTCCTGGTACATCAGGTACTCTCACTAATAATGATTTATTCTCTTTTTTTATAGTTCATTATGACATTGATGCCCAGTTGTATCCTTTTATGGGGAAAGCACTAAAGTATGTGTAAATTGACATTTTTAACCCCAACGTGAGGGCTTTTTTCTCTACTTTATATGCGATATCAAGATATACAATTACCTACAAATTTACCATCAATTTTCTCCAATGTGAAGTAAAACTGAGGAAAATCAGGCATTTTTCCACAATTTGGGGACCCTTATGATGAGCTATGCAGCAAATACAGTTGAATTTGTTGTTTATATTTTACAAAGAAACTAAATATGACTATGTGTTAATATGTTTACAAAATAGATACTGTCTCTTGCAGTAGTTATCTGTATGCAATGCTAATGTGTAAGCACAATATTACACATTTATTCATACTTTATATTCATTTATCTATGCATCAGTCAATTCCAATAACTGGAGATAGGAGATGCTTTCCTAAAACACAACATGACGGTGTCTATAGCATTATATGAAATAGTACACAATAACACCTACCAAACTACATTCTCCTATATTCTTGTATTTAATTGTATTCTTCGTTTAGATCAAATTGTGAAAGGATGCACAACGTACCAAATTAACTATGAAGTCGTGATTTTATAGAAATATGTAGTGAACAGCCAAACTTTTAAGCATATTTTCTACGGGGGTTTCAGCTTTACCGCCCACAGCTTGGTTTATTCACCTCAGACAAATCTAACCGCAAGAGGCAGCTGATTTCTTTGAAAAACCCTCTCAAAGCGTTCACACGATCAGCCCAACCTCAAACATCAGACAAAGATCTCAGCTGGCTGGTAAACACATCGACCCGTTCGGTTGCTAAAGAGACCAAATATTCTCTCCAGGAGTCGGTGGACAGCAGCGGAGAATGAGTCTACTTTTATCAGGTGGAGACGATCAAATAAACAACTTTGCTTACTGTCTGCAGGATGTCTAGAAGTAGAAATCTACAGTTGCCCTATCAAAGGACTCCATTTTAACATGCTGCACTTTATAATGATTGTAATTCTGTAACGTTTTTGGCAGACATTTGTCAAGACACATAGTTTTTAAAGCTAATTGCTTCTTTTCATATCAAATAGTAAAACTGACCTACAGATGTATATTGTGAATGTAGATTGTGGTTCTGTTTCTTCAAATCACCAAAGAGAGAAAAAGCAAGCTTGAAATGAGTTATAACCTAACGTAAGTGCAAAATATAAGCATTTTCTTTTTATTTGTCATTTGATGTGTCACATGACACAGTATTTGTACATTTGTACTGTACATAACAACATCAGGTGTTTAAATGCTCTTTTGTTTTGTTTTTTTCTGGTGACTCTTTGCTGCTGCTTTCTACATTTTTCAAACATTTTGAGCACAATTTAGAATTCCAGGGAAAGGATCAGAGCATCTGATGGGATTTATTATCCATAATCCATAATTAAACTGCAGAAAGTGCAACGTTTTAGAGTGATCGAGTAACATCACTGACATTATTCCATGATTTATATTAATGAAAAAAGTTCCATTACTGATTAAAAACTATTATATAAATGGAATCATGACCTGTGTGATTGGTATTGATTTTACTGTTGCATACACACTGACCCAACTTAGCATTTGAATAACACTCAAAAGAAATAACACAAATTTGTAGATTTTGCAAATTTACATTAATAAATGCCAAAACCTTTACTTTCTTACTTGTGTAAAGAAGTTGTATGTGTCCTTTCCAAGTTGCTCTGGTGTGCTCTTAAAGTTTGTTACAAAATTCGACGTATCCAAGCTGATTAACACAGTATTAGAATAACAGTTTATTATCCGGTATTTAATGCCGTTGAACTTTGCTTGTGTTTTCTCTCTAAAAGTATATGCTGGTAATGCAACCCTTTGGGTTATTGTCTTTCCAGACTGTAATCTGGGTTGTAATAACACAGCAAACATGAAGGTAGAAGAAAGGGAGCAAAGCGAGCGGTTCAGGAAACAGATAAGAGAAAGAGAGAAATAATTAGAGAGAAGAGGAATCCAAGAGGGAGAAGGAGAATAGAGGAGAGATGTGGGCCATTTCTACTCGGGAGAGTTCAGAGGGGGTCGGAGACGCTGCAGACGGCTGATCCAAATGGATTTTCCTTGTTTGTAATGAGGCTACTTCTTCCAAAGCGAGCAGCGTCTTCTGTGGGGAGGCGGGCTGGATGAAGGGGGGGGTTGGGGGGGACTCGGAGACGAGCAAGAGGCTGAGAAGTGATGAAAATGACTGGAAGTTGTAAAGAGAGGGCAGGAAGACGGGAGCACCAGGAGGAGGGAGGCCAGTGAATGAGAAAGAGGCTGCAGAGAGTCGGAATAAAAGGAGTGGGATAGCGTTCGGTCATAGATCTTTCTGATGGTGTTAAGCCATTGCCAGAGAGAGAGAAGGGGGGGTGAATGAAAGAGGAGGAAAGGGGGGGGGGGGGCGGTAAAGAATGGAGGGTGAGAGAATCAATCAATTATTGCAGGTAGTGGTACCCAGCGAGCGGGAAATAAATGAAGGAGAAAGGGAGGGAAGATTTGTGACGGAAAATATCAGTGCTGCCGATGCGTACAGGAGCAAAAGGAATAGTTGTTGAAATGAATAAAGCAGTATCTGAACAGCATGAGCACCCTCCCCCCCCCTCTCAACAAATTAGATAACTGGCTAAATTCGAGGGCAGAACAGAAAAGCACGCAAAGCTACATGTGAATGTCTTGGCCTTCGTTTTCAAACGGTGGTTCAGAGGCTTCAAATGAGAAACATATGAGAGAGCGAGATCTTCACCAGAAAAAAAAAAAAACTCCAATAAAGACAGTGACCTGCTTTAGCTTCTCTTTGATGTGAATTCCACGGCTCTGTACTCATATTACCTTCTCCTCCTCCCCTTTTTTTTTTGTTTCCTTTCCTCTCTCCCTTTTTACCTTTTATCAATTTAAACACACTCCATTGCTTTCCCCACATTGGTTTTCACTCTTCTATTCTCATTTTCATTCCCTCTCACCTGAAGAGGAACACAGCGTAATACGGCCGAGGTGACTATTCTCTCCCCTGTCCTTGTAACCTCATCTTCACTTCATTTGCTCCATATTTTCCTTGGGTTTGGGAGCTCTCATGTGATACATCCAAGGGCAGCTCGTGTCATTTCTGCATGACCAAGTCTGTATTGGCTACATATACATTTGTTTCTGTATCAGTAAACCGCTTCAGGGCTCTACTCACTGGCCCCTCGTCTCATCTGTACATCTGACGGGGAGCCAGCGGGTAAAAGAGGAAAATAGGTTTAGAGAGACTCTGTGGACTGTCTGTCTTGTTCAATTCCAGGTAACCTGAAGATGACCTGTCAAGTAATGACATGTTAATCTTATATACCGTACAATGATATACACACACACATATATATATATATATATATATATATATATAGAATATAGAATATATAAGTGTGAATGCACAAGTGGTCGTGACATAACGCAGGGAACTGCGGGTTTGTAAATTCAGCCGATAAGATTAGACACCAGAAGAGGGAAGTGAGGATAGGAGGGAAGGGGCCGGACGTTTATGAAAGCAAAAACAAGGGCAGAGAACGAAGCAGAGGGAGAAGTCAGAGGCAGCACACAGATGGTGAGCTGTCAGCGGCCGGCTGTGCGTGCGTGCGTGCGCGCGCGTCTTTATGTGTATGCGCAGCGTTCATACCATGCATATTTGTGGATGCCGCATGTGTACGGCGTGCACGTTTGCCCTTGTGTGTGTGTGTGTGTGTGTGTGTGTGTGTGTGTGTGTGTGTGTGTGTGTGTGTGTGTGTGTGTGTGTGTGCGCCCTCTGAGCTGAGGAGAGGTACTGTATGTGCGCAGAGCTGTTCCTCCCAGATGGCACTGGCAAACAGACACTGCAAGGCTGGCGGAGTTGGCACGGCTACCCAGTGCACAGTTGGCACTGCCAGCCACCATGCTTTCCCCGATGTACCGGGGTGAGAGTACCTGCTGCCAGACGCCTGAGCTCATTGACTGACTGGCAGACGCCCGGGCCACGGACTTATTCCATGGGTAAACTTTCTCTGCCTCCGTTTGATCCTGAGAGGGTTTCGTTTGACCCTGAATGGATATGAAATCTCCCCCAGTTCCGGCAACAGAACGTTCAGGAGTGGCACGTTGCAAATCAGCTGCAGCAAATGGGGGGGGGGGGGGGGGTAGAAAGACGCAACATCAGGTTGCTCGTCACGAGACTTTACGTCACACCTTGAACACTTAAAGTGGTTTCAATGGCACACAGCTGCATTGCAATGAATTCTGTTGATTCCATTGTTCCAGCAAGAGCTTTCATGTCTTAATTTCATTGTCAAATCACTAAACAGTGATGTGTCTTAATGCACTGCTATGATCATGCTGATCTATAGGCCCCTGCTGGCAACTTGCCAGGGCTGGAGGCTTTCCAGCTCAACGCCTTGATGTTTTTATTCTGTGTTGCGGAGAAAACAAGCAGAAACATACATTGCTGAATAGCTACCGAGGATAAAGGACCCTATTAGTGCGGGCGCTTATGTATCTCGGTGCAGCAGATGCACGGGAATGCTTGTGTCGGTGCGTGTCTGTGTGTGGGCTCTGATGATGCAGGAGTTGGTGGACTTTATATTTCACATGCCATAAACAGGAAGAGTAAACTAAGCACAGATGTATGTGTGTGTGTGCTTGTAACTCCAGCCCTCAGTTGTGTGTATACCCCGTGTATAAAGTATGTGTGTGTGTGTGTATGTGTGTGTGTGTGTGTGTGTGTGTGTGTGTGTGTGTGTGTGTGTGTGTGTGTGTGTGTGTGTGTGTGTGTGTGTGTGTGTGTGTGTGTGTGTGTGTGTGTGTGTGTGTGTGTGTGTGTGTGTGTGTGTGTGTGTGTGTGTGTGTCTCTGAGGAAGCAGCTGTGCAAGCGGCAGCGTGTGCCAGGTCGGGAACACTTAAGCAGAACCAAGTTTCTGTGTGTGTGCGTGCGTGTGTGTGTGTGTGTGTGTGTGTGTGTGTGTGTGTGTGTGTGTGTGTGTGTGTGTGTGTGTGTGTGTGTCTATTTTAGAGCATATGTGTGTGCGTGTCTTGGTGTGTGTGTGTGTGTGTGTTGTTGTGTGTAGGCAAGGGGGGTTGGGTGGTGGTGGTGGTGGGGGGGGGGTGGATGTGGGGGTGGAGGGGTTGGGGAATTTGGCCACCCATCTGTGCTGGGCTATTTCGCTACTGTTTCTGCAGGCACACAGACACACGCACGCACACGCCATCACACACAGACACACAGAGAGCCGTGCCAGGCAAGCTGTTCACTCGCTGGCGCTGGCAACGCTCCAGAGAGAGTGGTGGCATCCATCTGTAGCACTGGAGAGCGGTTAGGCTGTGTGTGTCTATGTGTGTGCGAATGTGTATGTGTGTGTGTGTGTGTGTGTGTGTGTGTGTGTGTATGTGTGTCTGTGTGTTTACACCGCAGAAAAACAAAACAATGGGACTGTCGTGATGATGCTATTAGTAGTATCAGCAGTGGGTGTTTGGGTACAGAGTTCAGAGTTGTGCTGGTTGAAATGTTGCAGTTGTTTGATGGACAGAGGGTTGGGGGGGGGGGGGGGGGGGGGGTATCTGAAGCGCCTCCTGCAGAACAAAGACTGCAACATGTGCTGGAGCTCCCCACACATCCCACATAAATGAAGTCATTGTCACAGATGTACAGTTGCCACTTTTCTAAATAACCAAAATTTTTAATCATCAGAATAATCTTCTAATACAGTCACACACTGTGTTGACTGTGCAGCAGGTATCAGGCTAAAATGTACGGGTTGTGGGTTTGTGCTTTGAGAATGAGAGGAATATATAATAAACAAACAAGAAGATAAGAAAACTATACAGAAAGAACCCCGATCCTCCAGTCCCGGACTTGAACCCGTGACGCAAGAGTGCTATAAACTTACACCACCATGCAGCGCTGGATGACTTTTGATGATGAAATTTTATACCGTGCAACTTTTTTTACTATAATTTTAATAGTGCCCGTTAAGCTACTCAAACTAATTATGTTAATTAAATGGCTGTACTCTAGTGTAGTGGAGCCAGCGATAGCTTCTCGAGTATTCCTGCTCTGAAAATGCAGATCTATAGTTGAAACAGGTCCAGACTTTGTAAAATGTTTGGTTTTTTGTTGTTGTTTTTTTTCCCTTTCTTGGTGTTTCTGTCACTGCTGGCACTGCTGGCTGTGGGCTGACGATGAGGCGAGACAGTGAAAGGTGAAATGAGGAGAGAAAAGAGCGAAAGTGTGTGATGGTGAGATGAAAGGAGCCGGAGACACGTCGCTGACCCGGAATGAGCCGCGGTGGCAACCGGGTGTGTGTGCGGGTTTTGTGTGTGCGAGTAAAGGCCAACCGTGAGCCGCCTTCGCCTGCAGCCATTGCCCGCTCTCAGCCAATCAGGGCCATTAGCAGACCGCGGTCAGCGTGTCACGCGCGCACGCTCGCAGATGTGCACGCACGCCTGGAAATGACCTGATCTGAGGTCTCACCAACCACCGCCCTCCATCTCCCTGCTCGCCAGATGTGACTAAGACCCTGTTTTTAAACATCTTCCCCTGCAGGGCAGTGGAGGAGCCGTGGGGGCGAGGAGAGAATGGGGAGTAGCGCTTTTTCAGAGATGAGGCGGTGAGGGGTGAAGGGGATTTTTTCTTTTTTCTTTTTTTTTTTTTCTGTTTTGCAAATCTGGTTCTATTTAGCCTGTCCCTGGAACACATTTCATAAATTGCAGACATATTTTTTTTCGAAGCGGTTTTTGGGGAAGATAGTTAAACGGCAGTAATTTCCAACACATGGCAGCCGTCGTGTGATATTTTTGAAACACGAGGTGGATGAGCTTGTTTCCTCCTTTGCTGCCTGCCCCTGCAGAAACCCTCCCTCCCTCGCCGTTAGCCTCTGCCCTCTTTCTCTCTGCACTCTGCCGCTCGCATTTGATCGCCGCATCTGTCTCGCATAGGTGCCTAATGCGTCTCTTATTTTTAGACCCTCTTCTTCCGCGTCGTCCCCTGCTCATTTTCCGGGATACCTTCTCTCCAGAACTCTGGTTTCCACATCTACTCGTCACAGACGATCGCTTCCCACATTGTATATCACTCCGCCCACCCTCTCGCTCGGAGTCTCTGTCTCTCCCCACGTAGTAAAAAAAAAATAACTGTCATGTAAAACGCAAGGGCCTTTAATGTCTGTTAAAAAATCATTTTGCTCCTGAGGACGGCGATATGATACCTTTCAGCGCGGACACACACACATGCACACACACAGAGGCACAGATTCATGTAGCTCGAAGGAACATAACAAGACAACAAATACACATATTGCCATTTGGGTATGCATGTGTATCAGGGTTTGTCAGCGTGTTTGTGTTGAGGGATCCAGTAGAGGGTCTCAGAGGGTTTAAATTGTAGCTGCGCTAGAAAGCTAAGGTCAAGCAGTTCACAGAGGATATGTGTGTGTGTGTGTGTGTGTGTGTATGTGTGTGGCTTTAACAAACTGACTGCACCACTTTTCTCTCTACACTGAGCAGAAAAAGTTTTTTTTTTTTTAAGTTTTAAAGGCAAAAATACACCATTCACATTGATTTGTTCAGTTCTGTATAGTGCAGATGAAAATACCACAGGGCATATTGGAATTATATGTCTGTATAAAAATAAAGACATGTGAGAGGCAAAGAAAAAAAAAAAAAAGGTAACTGCATGTATGTGGAAGCTTAAGAGAATAAAACCATGTGTCATTGGCATTAGGATTTGTGTGGAGAATATGGTGTGAGTCCTCTGCTGGCGTAGGATCTTGTCTGGGAAAACACCCAGACCCATTTGGGCTCACTTTGCTCTGTGTCAGCATGGCATCAGAAACGAACCAAACTGTATACAGAAAGCAATTTTCAGTAGGCTGGCTTCCATCAAATGGCTAAACATGGCTCTCTGAGGCTTACGTCTGAATCATATCACTCTATTTTCCCCTCTAAAGCTAACATTTATGCCATTATTTTGACATCATGTTGTTAATGAAAATGACAGAGCAGCTTTTATATAAATAAACAGCGCTTTTGATACAGTTTTCTAAATAATGTTAAGCCATACTTGGCCCTGCGGTGGTAAAAAGTCTGATCCCAGTATTGTTTCTGCAGTGGCACACACACACACACACACACACACACACACACACACACACACACACACACACACACACACACGGACATCGATGGTAAACTTCTCTGCACCTTGTGCTATCTTTACCTTTACCTCTCCCAGACATTCTTCTTTCATCTCATGCAGCCTCGTCTGTTTGCTCCGGTGTGTTCGACCACACGCTCACATCGCTGCTTTTGCTTCTAATTTTTTTTGCCTGGCAACAAGACGTGGCGGGAGTATAGGTTCGATCTGAGAGGATGCATAACGGGCACCGTGAATCACTTTTATTGTTCCTTAACATTTACTCCCTCCCCTCCCTCACTCGCTCTCTCATTCTCTCTCTCCCTCCTTTTCTGCAAGAGAGACTGTATGTCAACAGATGGGTGAAACAGACATTACTATAAATCTGTTTTGGTTTTTTTGTAAACTAAGTGAGTGAGGCTTCTAATGTTATATACCATATGTGTTTATTGTCCACTGTGTAATATGGTGCGCTTAGGCGGAGGTGCTTTTGCAGGATGTCTGAGTATAGTTCATGTATTTTTGTCTTTGTGTGCATATGTGCCTGTGTGTTAATGTTTGTGCGATGGAACAGATGGCGTTCAGACCTTTGTGTGCAATTGAGAAATCTCCTTATGTTGCACTGAGAGAGAGAAAAATACAGATATGGTGGGTGATGTGAAAGACTGTCAGCAGTGATCAGGAGCATATCTGTTTGGAAAACTCAGAGGCTGCTTTCTACCACTACTCCTTTACTACTACAATCACTGTAATGGCACATAAATACATGTGTCACAACTTGAATAAAGGACATTGCAATGCACATTATTAAAGGTATCAAAAGGTATTTTGATTTGCAGTAATATGTCGGGGGATCAGGTGATTATCACATCGCATCCAATTCAAAACAAAGAAACACATAAAGTCAGCAAATGGTCATAAAGGCATGCAGAGGATTGTTAAGGTTAATAGACCATGAGAATGCAGAGGACAGAAGACATACGAGGGGAAGGTGAACATGAAGAACATGAGGAAGACGTGGAAAGCAGAAGAATGAAAAGGATGGTGATGAGTGAAGGAAGGAAATTTAACACATGTACACTTGTCTGCATCTGTTGGGGATGAGGATGAATGGAATAATGGAAATCAGATCTGCGGTGTGTGTGTGTGTGTGTGTGTGTGTGTGTGTGTGTGTGTGTGTGTGTGTGTGTGTGTGTGTGTGTGTGTGTAATTATTTGTGTTTTTGTGGGATTGCGGTAGGGCGTTGCATCCATACATCTTCTTGACAACCGGGTGGAGTTTGATGGGACATGCTCTGCATACTACTCCATCTGGGTGTGTGTGTGTCTGTGTGCGTGCATGCGTGCGTGCATGTGTGTATGTGTGTGTGTGTGTGTCGTCCCTCTTGCATACAGATATATTCCTGTCGTTTCTCTCTGTACTCCCTCTGAATCTCAATCGTCCCACCTGTCCCCCAGCGGTGTTCTTTAACACATCTGTCCTTTCGCTCCCGCCATTGTAATCTCCCTCTTGTGTCTTTTCCCCGGTCGCTCTCTCTCTCCACATCTGTACCCAGCACACACGGCAATCACCACAAGCTGCTATCACACCATCTCAGTATCGCTTCATCTCTTCCATTACCTATCTGCCCTGCTCCCTCTCTTCACACATTATTGTGTGTGTGCGTGCATTTCCACAGCACACCTGAAGGCTCCATCCTGTGCGGACGTTGGCACGCTGTGGACGTTAATGCTCGATTCACAGGCCCCCCCTGCAGTTCCGATGCCTCACAGTTCTCAACACTTCCATATCAACGTGCATTATGCAGCTCTGGATTATACGGTTTTCATTGTGTTGTGGAGTGGATTAGTCTATATGCACTTTTTCCCATTTAACTCCATAATGATGGTATCTTATGCCTGACTAATACAATCCGGTGCTCTCACAAAGCACCGGCGCACGGTAAATTGTTTATGTCACAGCCGCCACCTCTCGAAAATTCACCCAGCGTGATTGAAATCCATTGTCGTTTTGAAGGATGGGATTTGCCAGTGTGAAGTACTCTCAAGTGGCGTATTACTGCCACTGTTATCACATCCCTTTCTGGGTCTCCGATGGTATGATCACAGCGCATGCACACATGCAAACACACACAGAGGCAATTCTAACTTATGAAGTGTGTAATGGAGATTGTTAGACGGTCTCCCGATGATAGACTTTGTAGGCTCTATGAGTGATCTAAAATATCAAGGTTAGGCAATGTTGTCCTCGTTTTACGAGGTGATTTGAATATGAAATGACCCCCAGGCTTTGTGCACGATGATGAAATGTATAAGGTTCTGAAATCACATTGTATTTTTTTTTTTTTTTTTTTCCGCCTTGAGTTGTGGCTTCGCAAAGTCCTCTATGTAACATGCTGAACTGCTTCTCAGGGACCACATTCCTCCTAGATATCCTTCGTTGCAACAACCTGGTTTTAGGCGAGTGATGTAACTTGCATGTAACCTTAGAAAAGGCATGTATCACAAGTCAGCGGGGGGATAAAATCTCCTTTCTTTGAGCTCGGCTGAAAGAGGGTGCGAGCAAGGGTGGGGGGGGGGGGGGGGGGGTGGGAGGGGTGGGTGAGACGAAGAAGGGCAGAAAAAAGAAAGAGGGAGATTTTGCAAACAGTGAGGATAACGTAATCACGGACGATACACGCGGGTGATGTAAGAGTGAAGACATCCACGTGATTGGCAGGTAGTTGTCCAGGGCTCTGCCTCATTTCTGGGATCGATTAAAGAAGTTATGAATCAGAGCCGGGCAACTTTTGCTTTGTTATTTCAGCAGGGCGCCTTTTTGCAGAGACTCATGACAGGTTAGCGTACGTGTCTCGTGTTTTATTCTCTAACGATGACAACCAGTAGTTTTGGATTCTTTGCTTTGAGTCAAAAAATATACATCTAATTGGTTATATTTCAGTCACAAAAAGGTTTATTCTTCTAAATTTTTAGGAAGTGTGAATAAATCCAAGCTGGCATTTCTGTGCTATAATATAACACTTCAACTATATTTCTGCTATCAGCGCAATTATAACTTTATGTAGACTTCGCAAATATAAGTTGACTCGATGTGAGGGCTCATCATCCAGTCATATTGCGACATAATTAGCTTTGACACGTTCAGTGTGAGCCGAGCAACAATCCCCATTTAATGAGGCGCCACCGTGATATCCTCATGGGTTTGGAATTCATCTGGGCCACCTGCACGGCAAATATTTGCACTGAGAGCTCCTCTGTGACGCTTCGGATATGAGCGCGCATCAAGTGGCTGTTGCCAGACGCTAATCGCCGTCATCCATAGGTATGATCAATAGGTTTGGCACCTCCACCTCCACGGAGTGCACAAATGAATCAACACACATTAAAGAGACTCCTCTGTTCGTTTATGGCAAATTGCTGCCGCTTCAACTACTGTTCACATCCTCTTCAATCCATTAATTCCTGGACAACAGTACTTCTGAGAAGTCGTAAAGTGAGTTAGCCAAAGTCAAAGCACTCATCAGCCCTTTCCATTAAAGCTCCGCACATCAATACCTGTCCGGTCCTGGAAAACCATCGGCTGACCACAGACCTGCTTCATGCCCGACAGTATGCAACTGGCAGGCCGGTACCGGGGATGATGAATGGACAATAGACTTGCATTCAGCAATTAACTTTTTAACAGACATATTAGACGAGCAGATGCACAACTTTTCAAGGTTGTTTAAGGGTGTGCTTTTCAAACTGAATTATGCACGAGGTAACAAGTATTCCATACTTGTTCAACATTACTCGACTGCCATCATCAAACAAGTGCTTCACTGATAGTTTGCTTACGCATGTGTTTATCAGTATATTTGCTCTATTTACTAATATATATGGATAGCACACACACACACACACAGTCACACGTTTTGGTGTTTTCAGTAATTAATGTGTTTGAGTTGAAAAGATGTATTTCGTTGTGGAGGGAAGATTTCCATTGATTCAAGTGGCATTGCAATTGCGGAGTGAGTAGCTGGATGCAGTGTTTGTTGGTTAGTATGAAGCCATTGATTCTATTCTGTTTATATGCTTTGCAGTGCTCTCCATCAAATCACAAACATAGACAATGTTGTTTATAAACTGCGCATGTACGTGTGTGTGTGTGTGTGTGTGTGTGCGTGCGTGCGTGCGTGCGCGCGTGCGTGCGCGCGTGCGTGCGCGCGTGCGTGCGCGCGTGCGTGCGTGTGTGTGTGTGTTGGGTTCGATCGTGCACAAACATGTTTTCTCCTTCTCGACTGTGCGTGCTTGGATTTCACACTAATTCATTCTTGATCCTTCGTCTCGTTCACCTGAGGGACTGCAGACGAGTTTCAAAGGCTTTCAGGGTTTGTTTCACTCGTCTCCTCCAACTCGCATCCAATCACTCCACTGACCCAGGTCTTATTCCCCAACCACGAGCTCGTAACCCCGAAAGGTTCTCAAAGAGAGGGATGGTTGAGCTCAAACCACATTTTGACCCCCGCCATGCCCCCTCCCAACCCTCACATCTCTGATTCTTAGTGCTAATTGGATGGTTGAATGCCAGTTTTTCCTATCTATAGGCAGCAAAAAGCATAACTCAAACCTGATTTCTTTTTATTGTCTAATTCATTCACTAATCCATTCACTTCAACACATTCTGGGAGAAGGCATCGCTCAGACCTGACTTGAAGGGAGTGTTTGATTCCATCACATTATTGTGAAGTGAGTCTTTACAGTATATTATCTGCTCGCAACAATCAAGGTAATTAGACGATGATTTGAATCTTAATTTGATGCATCTCCATCTAACAATTAAAGATCCAGCAAACGTACCGCACAATTAGAAAAAGGCAACATACAGACCTATGGTACGCCTCAAACACTCGTCAAAGCAGCATAAGCACAACCATGTGCGATATGGGGACTTTGCTCTATTTAATTTAGGCCGGTCGAGCGCACACATGTCAGGTTTTTGTGTTTGACTGGAAAATGATGAATTACCTTGAGTCCTGTCACCCGCCTGTCTTTTTTAATGACCCCGTATTTTCATAGATCATATTTTCGTCCGGCGTTGCAGGATATGATAGCTGGCAGCCGGAGGTAAGACTATATGTTTCCACTCGCCATTGTGCTCTGTCCCGAGTTTATAAAATAAATAGTCCAGACATTTTTTTTTCTTTTTTTTTGGGGGGGGGGGGGGGGGGGGGGGTTTGCGGTGAAATTAGAGTAGTAAACCTTTCTCAGTCTGAGCAGGTTGGCTGGGTAGAGAGAGAGTGTGTGTGTGTGTGTGTGTGTGTGTGTGTGTGTGTGTGTGTGTGGGGGGGGGGTCATGTGGAAACCCGGCAGAGAATGAAAGAAGGAGACAGTCACAAATTGTGAAGAACAGTCAAGAGAAAGATTTGGTTTGTCACTCGTTCGGTTTTCTTCTCATATTGACTCTTGTCTAACCTCTGTTCTTCTTCTCTCTGCTTTCTTAATCACTCAGGGTTTTTTTTTCCTTTCTTCCTCTCTACTAATCTCACTGTATCCATTCATGCTGTTGCCTGCAAACGCATCCCCAGTTTCCCTTTCATTTCAAGCCAAATGCTTCATTGCCAGGCTAAAGCGTTGTTATTGCGCGACTCGACAATACGTTTGCGTTCAGAAATTCTTTTTAGCGGTAAAGCTGAGTAGCAAATGAACTTTTGACTTACCAGATAACCTGAAACATTTCATACTCGGTTGTGCTTTAATTTTCACTCACTGGGATCACCTTTGAATATACTGGATGTATAGGCAGTGCCGCCAGTTAACCCGACTGTTTAGACAGGGTCAATATTATGTGGATTACAGCCAGAAGTGTCCTTTTTTTTTCTTTTTTCTTTTTTCATCCAAGAACGGACATAAAGCAGCAACTCAAAGCAGCTTGGACAGTTTTTTTCTTTCAGACTTTTACTTGTTTCTTTCAAGACTGCTTAAGAAATTTAATCCTCCCTCCCTTGTATGTCACAGTGCAGGAGCCACTGTAAACCTTTGAAGCCTCGAGGAGCTTATCATCGACGTTCCCCGACATGCTACCGCTCTTGAAAATGTTTGAATGTTTTTTTGGCTCATATTAATATCTTGTTGAAATCTTGAATTGTTTCACTCAGTTACATCACCCCTCACCCAACTTCACTAATTCTCAAAAGGGTCAACATACAGAATAAACAAAACTGCCCAAACATTCAGTCGGAAGTGGAGCTATGAAGTGCTATTTGGAATTTCACTGACATCTCCATCTTTCACTCGCCTGCCTGCTGAAGCCAAGCTCGCGTGACTAAAATACTTAGTCACAGTGCACCTCGGCTGCAGCAAAGCACTGCGCTGGTGAGGCTGGGGCCTCGCTAACAGGCTTAGACCATCCTGTCTCTCACATTGCCATTCCTGTTTCCTTTAAATATTCAACTGTGGCACAGAATGAGACTGGCAAGAATGTATTCTGTAGGGTGCATATTATGTTTAAACACATAAATGAATGTCACAAAATATAACATGATATATATATTTTTTTCCCCCCCAAAAAAGAAAACATTAACTGTATATATCATATCAATACTATTTACTGCTGTTCTCAATTTGTCCACTAAGCATTTCACTGCTATTCCCTTAGTCTGCAGAAATAACATTTTCTGAGACGTGACGGGCTTCTTCGCCAAATTAGTTTTGAAGCAAAAAAAAAAAAAGTTTTTCCAATGCATTGATTTACAAAGTTTGCATTGTTTGAGCTGAAAATCGACTGAAGGATCATTTGTGTTGTGTGTGTGAAAATGATTGTATTTATTTCAAGTGCTGCTTTAGTTAATGCACCGATACTTCTATACGTCCTTCACGTTGACATGGTCATGTTGCTATACCTACACTGGGGGGCAGATATAATTACAGATTGCAATAAAGAACATTGCTATTGTTTGACTAAAAAGTGTATTTAACAGGAACTTTAGAGAGGACTTGTGTTTTTGGCAATAAAATATGACATTTTCACATTTATAGATTATGGAGTTATCATTTGACCACTCCAATCCAGTCCGGATCCAGTTGCATGTGTTTTTGAGTCAAGCATTACAATATGATTTCCATTGTTCACACGTTTATATCTCTTTCTCTCTCGCCCTTCGTCTTTTCTCCCTCCACCCTTCTTCCTCAGTCTTCATTATTTTCATAATCTTCTTTTCCCAATGTGCCACAGACACATTTGATAACAGTCTGTGGCTCTGATCGGCCGGGTAATGCTTCCACTGAGAGAAGTTGTATATCTTGGCCCTGGCGCCGCTGCAAGACTCTGATAACGTCCCGTTGTTGTTCGATATGGTCACTTATCTGCCGAGAACAAAGGCGACTGAATTAGGTGAAAATAGGCTTATCATGAAAGGAAATGTTTTGGGGTTTTTCTTTTTTTTCTCGATAAAAGTTCTTTCTTTGAAATTTCTCTCATGTGATGCAACTTTCTTTCAGTTTCACCGAATATTACACTGGTAGACTAATAGACTAATTTTGCAATGTGCCTGAACAGATGTGAATATGGATCCAGGGATTAAAGCAGTGCGAGAGTGAATGTGTGTATTAGTTTGAGAGTAATGAACACTGCAGTCATTAGTTGGGGGGGGGGGGGGGGGGTGTACAGCGGGCTGCATGACGGCACAGATGGTGGTGAAATGAGACTCGAACTCGCTGCAGATTTACGCTCCTCTCTCAGGTGTCTCTGTGTCCGCGAGTCTCTCTTTTTTCCCCTGATTCTATCGTCAGGGCTTTGTGTGCGATGCGGAGGCCTGCTTTTCTCCGGATGTCGAGCGTTCTGTGCTCCCTGGCAAATCTAATCCTGCTGCTGTTTGTCTACATATCTGTATATGATTGTGGGAGGAGTACAGGTGTTTGACGTTGAGTCTTCTTCTCACATCTTCCTCCGTCTTTCCTCAGATCGCACTGGGGAAGCGCTCCACCATGCCCGACTCACCTGCGGACGTCAAGACACAGTCCAGGTTGACCCCCCCTACTATGCCACCCCCGCCCAGTACACAAGGAGCGCCTCGCAACAGCTCCTACACACCCACTACGCGTAAGTGCATCACGATTTATTTATTTCTTTTCCTGTCTTACCAGAAGCGTTTAAGGTGTAGCGGCAAAGGTGCACATTACCTGGAGATTTTAACAGCTCCTTTCACGTCGAGCACAATGTTTCCTACTCTGACATCAAGCAAGTTGGGGGAGGGGGGGGGGGGGGGGGGGGGGAGGCACAGTGGTGTTTTTCCTTGTCAGTAACCGAAGCCATTTCCATTGCAAACCTGCGACTGGCTGCAATCATCGCTCGGTTCAACGTGAATGGAAAGAGTATAAACATATGACTCCGGAGCAGAAGCCTTTTTACCGAGGAGGGAAGACGACCTGAACGTCTGCATCAGTCTTCTACAAGCACATGTAAATACAAAATAGGTGTTATAGGATTAAACAGTATGGACTGATAAAGTGGTGCTCTTCCATTCTGATTATATATGGCAGCGGTTTTAAAGTTTTTTTTTTGTTGTTTTTTTTTTGTTCAGGAGAATTTAATCTCGGGTGAGTCAGAACAGGAAAATGTTGACTTTTCAAGGTCATTCAGCACGAGCTCCATGTTCGACACCCCTGATCGATCACAACTGTGTTAATTAAAGACAGAGCGACGTCTCGACCGCTCCAGATCGAGTCATTTCTATCAAGTTTATTGTTTTTACAATCACTTACATTCATAAAGTCAGAGTTGGCTGTAAATTCAAATGAAAGTGTTTTTTATTGTTTTAGGAGCCTCATGTTGCCCCTCATAAAAAAAATTATACTGAAGCGTTCCTCACAGTCTGGTCTCCATCTTTGAAATAGGAGAAAAGCGCACCCCGTGCTGCATTAAAACATTTCTATTGTGATTTCAAGGAGTCCGCAGCCATTTACAATCAAACACGAGAGTAAACACTACAAGGCACTATTTGCACGTATGGAGTCAATAAGAATAAAAAAAGGAATTTAAACAAATTGCATTGAGCCTATAAATTGCAGTAAATCCCCAACAACTCCCCCAACAAGTTCGCCGACGCCCCCACTTACAAACTGTTGGAGCTTTGCCGTGACGTGCACATCGCTGGTGACGAGCAAATTACACCCTAGTATTCAGTCAGAAGTGCATACTTAACCACTTGCATGAAGAGCACTAGAATCAAAGAATCCGAGGCCCCGTGGTACAAAATGCTCAGAGCACTCAAGCCTGTGTTGGTAGTGCTGCTCTCTGCAACAGAGGCATTATTTTCTCCCTTTTCAACCGCACACTTTCTCTCTTTTTTCTTTTCTTTTCTTTTTTTTTTTTAACCCTGGTATCTGTTCTTTTTTTTTTTGCTCACGCTCCACAATTAACGTCGGGGCTTCCGTGCAACGAGGAGGAAAGGCCCGGCTCTCTCATTACGCACGCCGAAGGTTTAAACAAAGCAGTATGCTTTGATTTCCATCCGACGTAATTGTTACCAGATGCAGTTGAGTATCTCGTCTCTCTCCTCTCTTTACAGTGGCGGCTTTGGACGGCGGCCAGAGGGGGAGTGAGTGGAGTTAGTCAAAACCTAATCTCATTAGAGAGAGAGCTTTATGCCGCCTTGTATCTCTTTGTACACCAACTCCCCCAACATACACACACACATTGCTGCTGTGTTCCAGCGCGACGGGGTGAGGGCGGGTGGGGGGGGGGGGGGGGGGGGGGGGGGGGGGGTTGGACTGTCCCCGCTTGTTTAGACTGCCGAAAGAGGTTAAACTGAGAAGGCAACATGTCTCCAAATCCAGAAATATGTTTTTTATGAGAGGATGCTGCAGAGGATCAAAGGAGCCACAATGATTGGAAACAAATGTTGGGGATCGTGAGTGTTTTCTGGGGAATGTGCATCATTTCAAATCAGTGGTTAAGTCTTCAAGAAGCCGATGCATGGTTCTTCTTACGCTTGTGTTTTGTAAAGGCTTTTTTTTTTTTTTAGGCTTGTTTTTGTCTGTATTTTGTTGAAAAGAAAACAAAAAACATTCAGGTGCAGTATGATGTCTCTTACCAGTGTCTGTTATCTCCACAGTCACAAACGGCAGTAGCCATTCCCAACGGCGCTCAACGGCGCTCCCTCTCCGCCGAATGGCTACAGCAACGGCCCGAGTTCCTCGTCCTCGTCCTCGCTGGCCAACCAGCAGCTGCCGCCGGCCTGCGGCGCCCGCCAGCTCAGCAAGCTCAAGCGCTTCCTCACGACTCTGCAGCAGTTTGGAAACGACATCTCACCTGAAATCGGAGGAGCGAGTTCGCACATTAGTGCTGGGACTGGTGGTAAGTAGCTACCATGTATATAAGCTGTAAAAGGGTCAAAGGGCTCCGAGGTAACTGAGTTAATGGGATATTTGAGAATGATTGTTAGCATTTGCTCCCAGTTCGTGAAGTACCACATGAAAGAGGTTCTCTAAAGCAGAAACAGTTTGCCGCCACAGGAACAAATACTTAAATCACTTTGCAGCACTCATTGCTCACAATAAAAAGAGTTCATTTGGAACTTTTTGTGAAAATAAAGAGTGTAAAAGTTTTCTCTCCGGAGTGAAGTCCATCAGTGCTAAAAATTAATAACCTGATTGTATTGCTGACTTTGTGAATGTACCTGGCAACCCAAGATAACACAGGCAGCTGAATATTGCGTTTATTAAGAATAAAAGATACCGATAAAAAGAGCACGTGAGGAAAAAAAAAGAGGTCTTTTCTTCACGAGAGACGTTAACATTTATAATTAAAAATACAAATCAGGTGGTAAGAACATTTCGCTGCACATTATACTGCGTATAACCGCGTTTGAAGCAAATAAAGGTTTTGAAATCAAACGCAAACCTAAGAATACATTTACCCAACTGAGATTTGTTGAGACAGATGTGCGCCTCACCTTAACTGACACGGTTATATTGAAGCTATATCGGTAAAAGCATATGGTGTAAACTGCATGTGCAAATCTGAAGATTTATCACACGTCTGCGTGATCAGAGAAAATCTGAGCTTAACGAGCAGGGGAATACAGAAATAGTGATTGAATGTTGTGCAGAAGAGGAGGAGGAGGAGGATGAGATGGGGGGAGGTTTTTTTTTTTTTTTTTAATTAGCCACACAGAGCATAACCTCCTTTTGGCTCCACTATGTTTGTTTTTCTCACCGTCTGCATACGCACATGCCTCTCCTGTGTCCTTTTGGCGTGCATACCTTCCCACCATATCGCTCTCACCTACTCCCCCCCCCCCCCCCCCCCCCCCCCCCCCCCCCCCCCATCATCCCTCTCTCTCTCTCTCTCGCTGTCTCCCTCTGTCCCTCCCCCTGCCTTATTGAAAAGAGTGACACCGTTAATTAGCTAGTTGTGTGCCGGGGAGAGGGAGAGCAGGAGACTCAGGAGGCTTCACTAGCTGTCAAGAACAGCCCCTACGCAATCTGGGCGAACAGATGTAAGACTGAATGTAACAAAATTCAGGTCTGGGAAATAACGCTGAGAGTGGGGAGTGGAAAAAAAAAACCCCAAAAAAACAAGATATCTGCCGCTGTTTTAGTTTTTCATTATCTCTTATGTCTCGCTTCAATATTTTTCCCTTTCTTGTTTATTTATATGTACACTTAACGCCACTGCACACTACCTCTTTGACAATCCCAAACAAGAGTGAGCGCTAATGAAGTGCACACATTAGGTTATACGGGCGTATCAAATGCTGGTGTATGTACACGCATGCGTATTGTCATGCGTGTGTAAATTGACCATCTTTTCGGGATCAAACGTTCAAAATGATTGTCAGTTATCCCGTCATACGTCACAGGCAACCGGGAATATGACGGAGGGTTTAATAAATGTGGAAGTCAGCTCCAAAAAAACAAACTCATGCATCCTTCCTGTTTGCAGTCGTACGAACCCCCCCCCCCCCCCTTCCCTGATTCCTGCATGTATTCCCATTCCACCTCATGCCACTATAATGTATTTTGGTCACCTCGCTCTTATCTGGTCTGTGAAAAGAGGCAGACAGTTATTCTGCTGGCGCTGATGGAGAGACGCAGCGCAGGTGTGGAGCGCCATGGCAGCGATGCGATAGGCTCATGTACCGCCTCGATAAGGACGAGGATGCCGGCATGTTAGACGTATACAATGCAGAGGTTTTGTGTCAACATCCAAGTGAATTTTCAAGCAATGGATGCAAAAAAAAAGAAAAAAAAGCAATTAAGAGAGAAAATAAACACGTCCCCTGTGATGTTGGCTGCAAGAAGCTTGATTTCACAGTATCTAGTAGAGCGAAACTGCACGATGCGTATTATTTTTGTTGGACACAAATTGGGGAATGCGGCGCATAAATTAACTCATCTTTATTCATGCAATGGATACATTTCCCATATAGAATATGCATACTGATTTTTCGGCTTCTGGTAATGGTAGTAAAGACGCAGACCTGTGCTAATGCGAAAAATAGCCAGAGAAGCCAGACGGGGAGTTCAAGGGCTTAAAGGTTGTTTACATAAATCAACGTTTTTTTTTTTTTTTAGTATGAGACATCAAACTGGAATGTGGGCGCAGTTGTGGACCTAAGAAGTATTTGATAACGTCCTGTAATTCTCACATTAACGTCTGTGTCCAAAATTGTTCCACAAACTTGAGCAAATTCCTCTTATATTCAACATGTTTTGTGACGACGTGCCTCTGCGTGTGCGTTTGTTTAGTTAATTGGAGGAGATTGTGTGTCTTTGTTTTCTGTGGCTCGTTTCACTGTGGCCTGCCCATGTGCTTCCTATTACCAACCCCAAAACACTCACTCCAGGCCAGGATATAGCTTAGCTTCCAATAAGTAATATTATCACTTAATGCCTTCCACATGGATTCATGTGTTTTCTTTCTCTCTCGCTCTCTCTCTCTCTCTCCTCCAGAATTCCACGCTCACCATCGAAGAATTTCACTCCAAGCTCCAAGAAGCCACCAACTTCCCCCTGCGACCTTTTGTCATACCATTTCTGAAGGTAGATATTTAAATATACAATTACTACAAAAAAAGAGGTGCCAGGCTACGCTCGATTGGCCGAACCTGGGAAGCATTTAGCCATTCCAGATCCAGATGTGCATACTTATGTTCACAGTTCTTTTTGGGTTTTTTTAATCCTTGTTTTCGCTCTACTTTGGAGCCTCTTCTCCCTTTACAACTTCATCACTCTCCGACGTCGATCTTAAACTCGGCTCTTTCTTGATTCTCGCATAGTTTCACTCAATGAGATTCTGTCACTCAAAGCATCTTTTCTTCTTGTTGCTCAGTCTGTTTGTCTCCAAATTAAATGGTGCATAAGTCATTTCGGAGTCGAGGGCTGACGTCACTGTGTTCAACCCAAAGCTGGAAACTTTGTTGCAAGCCATATTTTTTCTGTATGATATTAGAATTGAAAACATTTCTTCTTTTTTTTTTTAAACATTCTGAATGTGTGCTGGAAGGGAGCACAACGATGTGGTTTTGGCCTGAGGACTACATCTCCTTTCATGTTTTCCTTTCCTGGCATCGTCCTTCTCCTCTCCTCCTCCTCCTCCTCCTCCACCTCCTCCTCCTCCTCCTCACATTCTCACCGAGTATTCCCTACTTCCATCCATTAGCACAGTGTACAACCAGAGGAAAGGACCACACTCGTAAGGCTGCTGCCCATTTGTCACCACTCTTTATTCCAGGCAGATTTGGATGAAGAGCAATGGGGTTTCCTTTCTTTGTATGTACAAGTGTAACGGTGGTCATTTATGTGCATTTTGTTGTCAGGTAGTTGCTTATTCTGGACCTCTTAGGGGCTTGGAAACGCGAATGCAGTCTGGAGGTGGGACTGGTGGCGGCCGTGTGATTTGTTTTGGTAGTCGAAGATGACGGATGGGACTGGGTTTTATATTGAGGGATGTACAGGCGCAGAACTAGTTCAGATCATGTTATGGGGTCGAGGTGAAGCTGAGATCAATATTAGAGTGATTCTGAGAGATGGATAGCGTGGGGGGGGGGGGCATAACATTTAATACTGAACTATTGTTTTTATTACACACCTCTGCCAAGGCTGTCACACACACCTTTTTTTTTGAAGTTGTTGTTGGTGTATCCTCGCAGTCTTCGCCCGCATTCGTCTTGGGTCGCCTTCATCGCCTGTGATTCTAAGGTGCGCAAGAGAAACTGGATGGGTGATCTGTTGGAGCCCGAGGGACATATTGGTGCATTTAATTGATCAAAATAAACCAACCAGCGTACCTCTGTGTGGACGTGCCGCCATTTGTAGGTGCGTGACTTGACATTCAGGGCTCTGGGCTGATGTGGTTCTGGCCAGCAGGAATCGGTCCCACTGGAAGAACCATTACTCAGTGTTAACATCACAAACAGGGTCATTTTGTGTTCTCTCTCTCTCTCTCTCTCTCTCTCTCTCTCTCTCTCTCTCTCTCTCTCTCTCTCTCTCGCCATCTCCATCTCCATCTCCTTATTGCCTTTTTACCTTTGAGTATTATTCATCTTTCCTTCTTGTCATTCAGCTTCTCAATCCCCCCCCCCCCCCCCCCCCCCCCCTCCCTCTGTCCTTATCCCCTTTCATTTCTCTGTTTATCTACTGTTTGCCATCCATCCATCCTCCGGTCCCTCCTTCCCTTCTCCTCACCAGATGGTTAGTGTATCACTGGGATAGCTGTAGAATCAAAGATGCAACTCTTTTTTTTTTTTTCCCCCTCCATCGCTCCTTCCCTGAATCTCTCTCTCCCCAGTCTAATTTTAGTGTCTTCCCACTGCGGGGCCTTTAATGCCAGCTACCATATGGTAGCAAAGAGCAGTTGGAGGTGTGGGGGAGCTTTTATAGGTGCGTCGAAGCACAGCTGCAACAATGCCAGTCAGGGCTCGGGGTTTTTCATTACGCTAATGTTATACAGAGTTAAAAAACCCCCTTCTAACCCTCCAGCCCCCTTGCAAACCCACTCAACTCCTTTCCCCTTTTCTTTTTAATACGAAACCACAAATTGGTTGGGACGCCTTACTGGAAGGAGGCAATCAGAAACCACACAATGCCAGTGACGTGATGCGTTGGCTCCACGCCAGGCCGACAAGCTAACAGTGTTCTCCTGTGTTAAAGTTTACTCTTGTCTTTAGCTGGGAAGTGTTTTATTTTTTCTGGTGTACTGCTTCAAGTTAGAGGACGATCACGAGTGGCAAAAACCGACAGACGACAAGACAGACGTATTAAAAAAAAAAAAAAAACTAGAGTTGCTTTTGTCCCCCGGCAGTAAATTACACAGTAACAGAAAGTTGGTGTTCGTTCAGCAGATCTGGAACGAGGCTTGTTATGACTATTCTTTTTTTGGCACCGTTTGACACAGTGACAAAATCCAGTCTTTAGACTATAAATCTTCCGAGAAAACTATAGTTGTGTCTGCTGAACATTACTCGAAATTAAGGGTGGTGGAGGTGTCTTTAAGTGCAGATGTTTGTTAACTCCACGGAAGTGACTCGTCCTGCTTTATCAAATGAAAAATGATCCCCTCCCTCTCAGTGGTCCACATTTCTTGACTCAGTCTTTTTGTTAATGCATCCCACATCTCTCTGGCAATTAGGATGACCTCTAATTAATATAAGATGAGTTCAACAGGGTCAAAGCAATCTATTTTATGCTCTTTTTTTTTTTTTTCTTTCAGAGGGTAATTACGATCATAAACTATTAACGCGCCATTAACTCGGGCAGGTAACGGGAAGGCCGGCACTTGGCATTTCTTTAACTACAGTCAATTATTGGAGATGAGCATTTCATATGATTCTAACATTAAAGCCACAAAAGAAATCACGTCGGGGTGCTATTAGTACTCTTTCTCTATGCACCGGGCAAGGACGAGATTGAATGATCAAACATGGGGGGAAAACATATCACCTAATGTAGGGCAAGACTGGGGAAAAAAAGAATAAAGCAAGTAAATGTGTGAGGGATTATAAAACTGGAAGGAATGAAAGGTAAAAGAAGCAGGGGACTTTAAGGGAGATTATAGTTTTGAGGACAAAACAAAGATTAACAGACCAAAAACTTGCAAAGATGGCCTCTCCAAAGACTCCTGTGATGTACCTTGCCAAAATAGCCCCCCTCTCTCATTCTGAGCCCGCCTGACGCAACACTTTCATCTTCTTGCTCCAAAACGCACCCCATCAGATGCCTTTGAAGTCGACGCTCACATATACCTGCATGGCCCTGTAAAGTCCGCGCAAGAAAGCGGACCCCCCCCCCCCCCCCCCCTCGTTACAGTATGTCAAAGAGATTGAAAATAGCTGCTTTTCTTTTAAGAATGTGTACGCCACAGAGGAACTTTACGGGTGTGTGATGCTCTCTGGGTCACAAAAAGCTGCGGCGGCTCAACGGTAATGAGCGAAGATGGGGTTTGATGGCTTGAGAGAAATGGATCTCTTGTTGCCTCAAATTTGTGTTTTTGAAATAAAAAGAGGGAGGAAACCTGTAATGTTCTATTTTTATGGGTGACTTTGGGACTTTGCATTCCGCCTGAAGGACAGTAACATTTTATGTCTTGCAACTCTTTATTTTTCTTACAAACAAGCAGTGGTAATGACACTTATTTTGAGAGTCGACGTTTGACTGAATTTACCTTTGCTACATTTTATCATACATATTTCCTCTTTTCTGATCTTTGCACACGACCCAATCACCGTTTTACTATGTTCTTTCTTCCAAACAAAACTTTATGATGGTTTAACTTCAAGACGCCAGGCGTTTTTTTAGTTACAGCTCAGCTTGAAATTGTGACAGATTCATGTCACTGTTTCCCAAATTAGCCAAACGACAACACAGAGCCCTTTAGCAAGCTGTCAGTGACTGAACAAGCCATTTTTAAAAAGTCTTGTATTATTACTATTATTTATTTATTTTTAATTCTCATCCTAGGAGCTAATACATGACGTTGCTGTGTGAGGTTTCTGACGCGATTCCGTTTTCCGTTTTCTCCCGCAGGCCAACTTGCCGCTCCTTCAGCGGGAGCTGCTGCACTGCGCCAGGCTGGCCAAGCAGAACCCGGCTCAGTATCTGGCCCAGCACGAGCAGCTCCTCCTGGACACCAGCACCACCTCCCCAGTCGACTCCTCCGAGCTCCTGCTGGACGTCAACGAGAACGGCAAGAGAAGGACGCCAGACAGGTGACTACGTCTGAAAACTCCCGCGCTCAATCAAGGATCCAGTGAGCCTTAGTTTATATTTAGACTTGATACACAATCGTGACGGTCACATCGAAATACGAATTTCTCAGCTCCACATATGAAAAAGGCAGGGACTTTTTTTTTTTCTTTCCTCCCCTCCTCTATTGTTTGATCTCATGCATAAATCCCTTTGAGGATGCCAGCATCCCCATGAGCCCGCTGCACTACTCCACAGGCTCGAGCTGAGCCAATGCCAGGCAATAGTGTCGTGTTTAAATGCATGTATGGGAAGTGTCAGTCAGAGCGCCACCGGGCCTCATGATGTGCTCCGTTAGACATCGGCTCCTGGCTCCTGCTCTTAATGGGCCAGAACTGAGGAGAGGAAAGGAAGTGGACCTGGCTACACACACACACGCACACACACACACACACACACACACACACACACACACACACACACACACACACACACACACACACACACACACACACACACACACACACACACACACACACACACACACACACACTCACACACAAACACACACACACAACTACTTTCTGGGTATAGAAAAGACAGCCGTGTCTTATTAGAAAGTGTGGATGTAAACGAGAAACTGTTTTTCTACTTTGTGCGTAGCTCATACTTCTGTTTATTATTCTTATTATTCTGTGTGTGTGTGTGTGTGTGTGTGTGTGTGTGTGTGTGTGTGTGTGTGTGTGTGTGTGTGTGTGTGTGTGTGTGTGTGTGTGTGTGTGTGTGTGTGTGTGTGTGTGTGTGTGTGTGTGTGTCATTACCAAAGAGACTTTGGTAATGACTCGATGTTCCCTGCTCTAATGGACGAGCACCGAGACGTTCCAACCAGGAACACGCTGCTCTGTAGAAACCTATATTCCACTCCCTGAATAGGAAAATAAAACAGAAACAAGCAGTGCGTGTGTCCAGCTGTAGTTATTTCCAACCCAGTAAAATAATTTCAAATGACAGCGCTGCAACAAAAATATAAGATTAGACTTCAAATATTTTACCGTTTAGAAAACTAAGTAAATATTCACATAAACATGCCTACTTTTAATATCTTTACACTTTTTAAGATAATTGCACAGCAATTTGCCAACATTTGAATTTTGTTGTGCATTCGCTCACAGTACGATACATAAAAAAGCAAGTCCCATGGGGGTAAACATTTTTTTTAATACAAGCAAGGGAGAGAAAAATGTACTTTTTATATTTGCTGAGAGACAAAAATGCTGAATGTGATATTAATAATTCTCACCTTTCTTTTCCCACAACAGTCCGATAGGCAGACTTTTTCTGTAATACCTGCATATTTGCAGGCCGTCTGGTGCATAAGGGAGCGGGCTTAGGGGCGAAAAGGTGTGTGTGTAAATGTGAGAGGGAATTGGTGGAAAGAAAGAAAAAAAAAAAAGTAAGTAGGCATCTGTATTCAGTGAGAAAATGCGCTGCCTTTGTGTGACTGTGTGTGCGTTGTTCCCTACCGAATGCAGAAGCGTGAGTGGACTTCATGGTGTTTGCGTCTGCACACGCTTGTGTGTGTGTGTGTGTGTGTGTGTGTGTGTGTGTGTGTGTGTGTGTGTGTGTGTGTGTGTGTGTGTGTGTGTGTGTGTGTGTGTGTGTGTGTGTGTGTGTGTGTGTGTGTGTGTGCCTAGGGAGAAGGTCTGATAGCACATACAGATGAGGCTCCAGCACCAATATGGCTGGCTAAGCACCTCTGGTTTCTGCTTACCTCCGCTCTGCAATCCCACTTATTGGAGCCAGTGTCCAAATATTGGAATTTGAATAGGAATCCTTAATTACAATGCACCATCAGCGCATGCTGATTTACAACATGGTCTACAGTAACCAGACATCAAATATAATATGCACATGAGAAAAGCACTATTGAGTGGATTTTGAATTCTCCGATAAAAGAAAGGTTTTTAGATTTGCTCAAAAAACTCCACTTTATTTGCTTATGTGGCGCAATTCAGAGTGACTCAGTGTATTTAAAAAAATATGAACTGCATCGACGTCCTGTAACATAGTCACAGAAAAGTATGACATTCATGTGAGTTCTCTGTTCATTAGCTGGTTGTTTCAAAGCCTCTGGACTTGATTGAGTTCATCTAAGTAAATATTTTTGCAGCTAATCAATCCCTCTGTTAGTGTCTGATTGAAGTGCACACTCACACGGATGAGGGTCAATGTTGAATTTGAAAAACAACAAAGGAAAGGAGGGTTTTTTTGAGAGAGTGAGAGAGTTATGCGGAAAAATAATACAGCTCATTAAAATTGATACAATATGAACCCAGTTGCTTGAATTATGGCATGTATACATTCATGCAAGGTGGATGTTTGTTTTGATAATGAGGTAGCAAGCACACATACAGCGAAATATAGGTGCAAATCTTAGTATAAACTGTAAATATGTATAGGTCAGTTGCGTGTAAGCGCATCATTCCTTTGCATAGGTGCTTGTGAGCGTGTGTGCATATGTAGACTCCAGTGCTTATAGATATAAACATTGTTGCAGCAGAAAGGCTGGGGAAATATGAGTGGTGGGGTGGGGGTGGATGGATGAGTCGAGGGAGACAGAGAGATAGACGAGTGGAAGGAAAGAGCATATGGAGAGCTGTGGATGAGCATTAGGAGCCCATAAAAACAGCTCATTAAGAAGTTCAATCTGTTCATCGGAGAGAGAGAAAGAGAGAGAGAGAGAGAGAGAGAGAGAGGGGGGGTGGCGGTGGTGGAGGTGGTGATGGAGGGGGGGGTGGAGAATGAAGGCGGGGACTAAAGGACTGCAGATAGCAGAGAAGGTTGGCAAGTTTTAACTATGGACTGACATCACTGAGAACACACAGACACACACACACACACATGTGCTCGCACACGCATGCACACCTGGCCGCATTAATCTTCAGAAGCAGGCAAAGAAAAATCCACCTGATCCCCTGGAAACTACTTGTGTGAGTGGGTGCGTTCGCATGTGGCAGCAATTTGTGCGAGCACCCACGTCCAAGTTTTAGTTTGTGTGTGTGTTTGTGTGTGTGTGTGTGTGTGTGTGTGTGTGTGTACAAGCGGATGGGCGTGTTTTCAAAAGAAGAATTCCAAAATGATTTCAGTCGAGAGGGGGAGAAAAAAAATGCCTTTTATGGTTGTCAAGTCGGAGACTGGACACAAACTATTGCAGCAGCGAAACTGTAAAAACCCTATTCAGCAGCACTTATTTACCAAATGATTGCTAAATAAACATCACACCGATTTGGACCATCCTTCTCATTCTCACTCTCTTATTTATCCTTTTCACTTGGTCTGTTGTGCTACCAGAGGTCTTTTGTTATCAGCTCGAATGGGGAGAGAATATGTTCAACTTGAAAAAAACCGAAGCAGTGTTTGGGTTTAATTTCTGTCACTAAATCTTTTATTACCTTGGACCGGGAGACTGGAGTCATTTTGCCAGGAGGAGGAAATAATTATCAATTTGCTTTTGAAACAGTGCGACTTGCTTCCAGCTTCTTGGGGGAGGGGAAGGATAATATCTAATATAAACAGTTGAAATGATCTCATATTGCTGCGAGAGAATGCCCCATTTGCACGCCAGAAAGATGGAACGCGGACGCGAAACTCATCTGTCCGCCTTTTTTCACGCAGAACCAAAGAGAACGGCTTCGAGCGAGACGGCGCCCTGCACACAGACGTCCACCCCAGCAAACGGCCCTGCACCATCAGCCCCGCCCAGCGCTTCAGCCCCTCCAACGGGCTCTCCTACCAACCCAACGGCCTGCCCCACCCGGGGGGGCCGCTCCCACCGCAGCACTACCGGCTGGACGACATGGCCATCGCCCACCACTACCGCGACACCTACAGGCACCCGCCGTCAAACCACCGGGAGATCCGGGAGCGAGCCAGGCCCATCGGTGAGCACGTGGGAAGGGAGTCCGGGGGTACGTGAGCTCGTTCGTATTACGTGAATAGAGAAACGATTAGAACAAGTCATTGAGACAAGTGTTGGAGTTCAGCTGACTGAGCGTCGCGTTGCCTCAGAGAGTCGAAGTCACTGGAAGTTCTGTGCAGCGGAAAAGTGTGAGCGCCCCACGGAGACACATTAGGCACGGTGTTGTTATATTAGATACTTTTTTCTTTTTCTTTTTTTTCTTCCCTGCATAGAGCGAGCCTTGAAGAAGCTGTAATAAAGACCGTGGCACGGGGTCTAAAAATAGGGGAGACATTTACCATGTCTCGCCTGTGATGGATGTTTACTGGACTCGTAGCTCAGTCATTTGAGTCCTGCCCCTCGGGCTGCGAGAGAGATATGGAGACGGCAAAGAGAAAGAGGAGGAAGGGAGGAGGAGGAGGAGGAAGAAATGGATGGAGAGAGAGTGTCAAACAGCGAACCGATGAAGGATGAATGAAGGGAAAGGGCGAGGGAGTGATGGAGAAATTTCATATTGACTGATCCTCTGGGTCAAACCGACGCGTTCTTTGTTTATCTTTCCTCATGTCCATCTATTTTTCTGTCTATCTTTCCATCTTTCTGTCCACCTATCTTCACAGGTATGCATTCAGGGAGCAGGCAGGAGGAAGTGATTGACCACAGGCTGACAGACAGAGAATGGGCTGAGGAGTGGAAGCACCTTGACCATGTAAGAAAAGTAATAACATTTTTTTATTACTATACTCTAAAACTTTGTCTTTGTAAGTAACACTGATTATCTGTGTTATCTTTCCTGTTATCTGTCACAAGCCTCTGTTACAATTTGGACGATTGATAAAGGAAATTTTAACTGCAGTGACTTCTGTATATGAAATGACAGCAAATTTCACTGATACTGTATGTGTGTGTGTGTGCATGCGTGTGTGTGTGTGTGTGTGTTGCTAAACTGTATTTGTGTGTTGACCTTCCAGTCCCTTTTCTTCAACATTGTGAATACCACAGAACATCATGTATCTCATTTATAATTCTTTTTAAACTTGTTGATATTACTAATGATGTACCGACAAGCTGAATCAACAATTTATAACAAAATATAGAATTTTTCGTATTCATGCCTCTTTATGAATAAATGTAATCATGCGACACAAAAACTTACAACAGACGTTACCTTTAATTAATTAAAAGCCCGCCCTCCTCACCACACCCATTCTGAATTTAAATCAACCCCTCCATCCCATCCATGTGTAAACTCAGCGCTGTGTCTGTCGCCTCCAGCTGCTGAACTGCATCATGGACATGGTGGAGAAAACGAGGCGCTCGCTGACGGTACTGCGGCGGTGCCAGGAGGCCGACCGCGAGGAGCTCAACTACTGGATCCGACGGTACAGCGACGCCGAGGAGTTAAAGAAGGGCGCCGCCAGTGGGCAGTCGAGGCAGCAGAGTCCGGCGGCGCAGGAAAACACAACACCAGGTAGTTGATCGCTGGCATACGTCCCAATTGGGATTAGATATAGCAGTAAAACTTGTTTTAAGGTAGTGGGTAAAGAATCCTGCCATTTTTTTGTGTGTGTTTTATTAAAAGGCTTAAATTAAATGTGGCGTCCATCAGGGTTCAATGCTCGGCTCCCTTTTATTTAGGTTTCAATATGATAACGCACAGCAAAATACATCTAAGTTAGTCATAGTCACACACATTTCATTGTCCTAACTGTTTGACATTTGACCAGATTATTGGCTAAGAAATGACTTTATTTCTTAAAATCTGCTGTCGTCTGAACAACTGGCTGATGTGAGGTGTTTGCGTCTTCTTAGAAATTCACAGGGAGCTGCTACACCGGCCTGTGTCTGGCTACGTACCGGAAGAAATCTGGAAAAAAGCTGGTGAGCAAGACACGTGTTTATTACTGCATGTTCACACTAAGTGATACCATAAGCACTGCTTGCCTAAATCTGACCCTATTGTATTAAATTAGAATCAAACCAAAACCTTAAAGGACACTAAGACCATGTCAATTGATGTGTATGACCAGCCATCATAATGTTAGCGTGTAAACAAATAAAACAGACACAACCGTAAAACGATATGTGTTCAGACACAGAGCCGCTCTCCTCAGGTAGTCCAGCCTCTGAAACCTCAGACCTGTTTTTAAAACCCGAGCTGCTCCTATAAAATCAGCTATATCTGATTCCGGTGTGGGATGTTAAAAACATAACGCTTTTCCCTGCACACTGTGCACACTCCAAATACGAGGTCAGATCTTGCCCATTTTTTTTTTTTTTATTACACCAATCAAATGAGACACACGGGTAGCTTTTACAGCTGCTCCAGCGGTCGCGCTGACTGCACAGTAGCAAGACTCGGTATCATTTTGCCTTTTGGATTTCTCCGATTCCCTCAATGACAGACATATGCTTGACAAGACTATAGACACATTTATTTTATATTTCTCACAGCCAGCTCAGATTGAGTGTCGACACTAATTTATTGTTTCGCCAACACAGTCAAAAGCAGCAGACGCCGTCGCATTTTTTGCATTCTCACGACTGCAGCTGCGTTCGCCATTACCCCTCAAAGTTAAATAAATAAATAAATAAATAACTGCACGGAGGGTTCAGTGCCTGAGGAATCCACTTTATATTCACCGTCAGCGATACAGTATATCTGCCTTTTAAGCCCCTTGGAGAAAAGAAATTGTCCCCTTGCTTGACCAAGCATGATGTGTGAGATACTCAGAACAAGTAATATGCATTTAAATTGAATTGAGTATCACCATCGGGACTCTGCCTGCTCGCCGGCACTCTCCTTCCCCTCGCCAGCTTTGATCGATCTTCCATCTAAGGCATTTGGTGTGTAATCACAATTCCATGCACACGGCGTACATCACAAGGCACCAGAGCAATTTCCATGACTCCAGACAGCACAGTAGTTTAAAGACAAAACCACCCTAGTTTAAAAATTTTTGCTCAATCACGATTGAGGGGAAAATGTCTCGTTCTTTGTAAAGGCACACGTTCAGCCTGATTCTGAAAACAGATTTAACATTTGTAATACAAGCGTAATGTGTACGAAGGGAATGAAGCAATATAGAGCATATTTGTCAGACATAAAGCTGTATTTATCTTTTGTCTGTCGGATAAATGGGGCCCGCTATTTTTCATCCTATCTGCATTCTTCTCTGTATTTCCCTTATCCTTTTCACTTCAGTCGCTTATACTCCGGCTGAGAAGAGACTGATTTAAATTTGACCCAGGGAGGATTGCAAAATAGGATTTTTTTTTTTTTTTAACACAATGGAGTGCAGCCGTGAATACATCTGTTTGAAATGGGCAAAATGTTTACAGTTGGTGATAAATATTCAAGCACCTTGCACGGTGTCCTACCGGTTTCCCACTTCCCCTCACCGCATGGGCCTCTGGGATCACAATGGAAATGCATAATTTAAATATAAATTGCCTGATTTGCATACACAATTAGTCAAGTTACAGGCTTGATGGGAGCAAACAAAAAGCCCTCCTTTTGCTTTGACGTTCGGTTGGAATTCCACCACTTAACACCCACACGGCAAGGTTATTCACTCCACAAAACAAGTATAAAATAACACATTGCTTCAGCTCAAAAGCACATTTATGAGTGATTACCTGGGATTAATTGGCTCATGCCGGTTTCTTGAGGAGACGCTTTTCAAATTAAAGATTTCCCTTTTATTTTTCAGTCTGTTTGCTCGTCTTCAAATATGATCGCTTTCCATTAAAACATCACACACTGCCCTGTTGGAGGATCTAAGGGAATAAATATGTGACAGTTGAAAGCACGATTGCTGACAAATACGAGTTCCCGTAGCATGAATAATTTAATAAAATATTAGCTGACTTATTGGCTGTTTAGTCAATACAAACAATAGAAATCAAACTTATTGGTATACGTTTCAAAATGAACACATACATCAGTTGCAGTAGTTCAAACGGTGCAGATGTTGATAAACGCATTAATTAGGTTTATCAACTGAACATGAGATGCTTAGTTAAAGTGAAATTGCCATACAGCATTCATTACAAGAAATACTACGAAATAGCACGTGTCTCAAAAACTAATTATAACTGCTTTTCTTTGATATTCTAGTGATTTTAAATCAAATTTGCACAGTTTAACGCCTGACGTCCATGCAGGATTAAACACGTATCAAGTAAACGTTGTTAGAAAAGATTGATGCAAGCAATCTGTTATCTAATGCTTTTTTTTTTTCTCGTTGTTGTTGTTTTCACATTGACTGTGTGTAAAATATGCATTTCATAGACTGTAACTGTACTCACTGTGAATGAGCAGGCCTTTAACACACGCTGCATTGCAGGTTCGGGAGGCTTGACTTCCTCTGTCTCCACACTCTTTCCAGAAGAGGCCGTGAATGAGGTGAAGCGGCAGGCCATGTCGGAGCTGCAGAAAGCCGTGTCCGAAGCCGAGCGCAAGGCTCACGAAATGATCAGCAGCGAGCGGGCCAAGATGGAGCGCACGGTGGCCGAGGCCAAACGCCAGGCGGCCGAGGACGCGCTCTCCATAATCAACCAGCAGGAGGACTCCAGCGAGGTGGGGACGAGCGCCTCAAACCTCAAAATAGTGATTGCCGCGTCTGTCGGCCGCGTCGCTGCGCGAGAGAACAAAATGAGAATGCGAAACGGTGTCAATCAAGTGCGCCACCCTCACATTCCATTTTCCAACTGAGTAGCCGCAAGATGTTGGGAGGGAAGTTAGCAATCGAGCGGCGAGGAAATAAGGAAGAGGGTTTTCATTTCCTCGACACCATTGGAGACCTTAACGTTTAATCAGTTAAGTGAAAGGGAAATATGTCTCACATCTGACATTAATTGCAGGAGCAATGTTTATGAGAGAGAAGCGCCCCGGAGGAGAACTTTCAGAGGCTGTTTATAACTTTGTTCTCCTGTTTCCTGTGGATACGCTGCAGCTCTGACATGCTCTCCCTGCGGTTTCCAAGATATATAAGAGGCCCTAAGTGTAATAAGAGATGGGTTTTTGATCCGACTGCGGTTTGTTTTTAAACTTAAGTGCTAAATGTAAAAGCAGAGGATTGTTCCACGATGTGCAATCCGGGGCTCGGTTTTCTTAATCTTTATCTGCAGTGGTTCTGTTGGGCGTGTAAACAGGGTTTTATAGGCACTTTGGTGTTCATCACCTCAAGTGGCCCGCTCACAGTTTGTGCGTCAGTCGCCTGGATGATTTTTTTTTTTTTTTTTTTCGTGACGACTGACTTTGTTTCTGTCCCTCTCGCCAGAGCTGCTGGAACTGCGGTCGTAAAGCCAGCGAGACGTGCAGCGGCTGCAACACGGCGCGTTACTGCGGCTCCTTCTGCCAGCACAAGGACTGGGAGAAGCACCACCACGTCTGCGGCCAGACCCTCCAGGCCCAGCAGCAACAGGCCGGCCAGCAGCAGCAGCAGCAGCAGCAGCAGCAGCAGCAGCAGCAGGGAGGCGTTCCGGGGTCGGAGACCCCCGCTCCCGTCAGCTCCTCCGCCTGCACCCCGAGCAGCGGGACCGGGAGTCCGGCCGCCACCCCGCCCGCCGCCACCCCTCGCTCGTCCACGCCCAGCACCCCGTCCTCCTCCGCCCTCGACGGCACGCAGCGCTAAGACGCCGCGCGCGGAGGTTCACAGGCAAAGGCGTCCGGAGCGTAAGAGCCAGCCCTCAACCCCCCACAAACAGCATGACTGTGTGCATCGCCTCGCAAAGATACGGAGAAGAGACAGGAAGAGACGGGCGGTGCTTGTGTCTATCTTGCAGCGTAGTCATAGAAAGAGGAGGAGGTCCATATTCAGGTCATATTGACTTGCCATGACTTTAAGGAAACACAAAGATATTCTTTGTTTTGAATGAATGAATTTAAATATTGACATCCTTTTATTGTTACACTTGCTATTCTTGTTGTCCGTTTGTCGTTGTACCTGTTGTTCTTAACGTTGTTGTCATTGTACTTATTTTTCCTCCTGTAAATATGAAGAGACTGATCAGAGATAGCCGTCAACTCAAGACAAGTATATCTGACCTCCTCTTTGAAATTTTTCTTTTTTTTTTCTTTTTTTTCCATCCTCGAATTACTGCTAATTTCCTTCCTGTGCGTGGGACGCGAGACCCGTCAACCTCAGACGTTTTACCAAACAACGTACCAAGGAGCATAACAAGCGGACAGAAAGACTGACGCTGTTAAGTAACATTTCAGGTTCAAACACCCTGAAAGACACACAGACGGATGACTAAACAAGTTTTCTGCCTGGAGAGAAGGACCGACCGAATCTCTGGCCCACAGACCGCCATGAAATGGGCAGATGTGCAGCAGATTGCGAGCGGAGCCAGCTGTTCCACCAACGTTATTTCCCTCTCACTTGTAATGATATCCAGGTCAGTGGGCTGGGAAATACAAACCCGGCCTCCCTGAAGGATGTGAAAGGCAGAATTCTTGGACAAGCTACAAAACTTTGCCCACTGCACATGTGGAGGATGTACTGAATACAATTGGCAACGTGCATGCTCGGCGGTTCACGAAAGCTCTCAAAACAGGAAGTGAAGTCATCGGCCCCACCGGCGGGAACTGTCGACTCACCTCGGCGGCGGCGGCTGGGCCACTCCAGAGCTGGAAACCCGAGACGCACCCCAGACGCCTCGCCTCCCCCCCCCCCCCCCCCCCCCCACTACCTTCTCAACTCTGAAAGACATTTTCACATTTCTTCACGCTGTTCTTTGCTTTCTGTAGATGTCATGGTGTTGAAGACTTCTGTCCTGTGGTGTCACCAATGGTTATTTATTGTATATGTGTTGGACAATTGTGACAATGCATAGTACTCCAACCAGTCACAACTCCCGAGTCCTTCATAACTCTCTCTTAGCTGGTGCAAAAAGAGATAAAAAAAAAAAAAAATAGGTGTTATCTTTTTTTTTTTCTTTTTCTTTTTCTCCCCAAGCTGCTTTTCTATTCTGTGTCAGTGGTAGGTTCCTCGTAGTTCTCTAAGTTTGACTTCCCTTCGTCCTCAAGAAAAGACACAAGCTAATATCTCAGAGCTGCTACTTGAGTCCAAACTAGATCTTTTCTGAGAACTGGCATGTTGCGCGGAATGCTAACCTAAATGTTTTGTACAAGGGACATACATAATTGTATTTGCACTGTCACAAAAGTTATTTCGGCATGCTTCTTTTCAGCATACTTGTGTTGTTGGTATAGAGCCATAATTCATCAGCCATTTTATATGTAGTATTAGCATTATCTGTTTGGGTTTTTTTTTAGTTGAAGGGAGTTAGAAAAATATGAAATCGCCAAATCCATTTCCTTTTTTTTTCTTTTTTTTTTTTTTACTCAATGTGCTAAAAAAAAGCAGCCATAACGCCTTTTTTTTTTCTTTCGATAGTTACAGACAGTGCATGCACATTACTGAACGTTTGTTAAATATTTGTTATTTTTTAGAAAAAACTGAAAAACTACCAAAAAAAAAATACAAAATACAAAAAAGTCTAACAAACTAACTTTCCAAATGCAGAGGTGTAGACTCCGATTGACAGCTTTAACACTGCAAAGCACCAGGTAACACACAGTATTAACACAAGAGATAAAAATAAAAAAAAAATAAAAAAAATAAACACCAAAACAGCCAAAGACTGACACCAAGGACCAAAATCCTGATTTAAACGATTTTTGAAAAGAGGTTTGTCCACATAAAACACTTGGTTATTTATTTCTGCAGGTTTTGTTCACGAGCAGAGCCGACTTTAACGTCACAAACTGTATTTATTGATGTCCTTTCTGGAAGTCCACAGCACTCATCTTGTGAAATGAGAAGGTGTGAGATAAACGCGAATCCCGTTCACAGAGCATCACATGTTAACTGGAGCAATAATAACTAATGTGACAGGAATGACGAAACAAAAGGATGGGGATGATTTTTTTTTTTTTTTAATCTCAAATGTCAGATGAAGTGCCCATTTCAGCTTTAAGTTTATTTGGAGTCAAAGATGTGAACGTGAAACTGGGCTTTCACGACCGTACCACTTACATTTGCTTCATGATGACTTTGATTTTCAAACGAAATTATTAGCGGTAAACCTTCAGTATGAGAATCAAACAAACCTCTCGTTTTTGCAGAAATAGAGCACTTACCTTGACATACACGAAAGCTCTTCACCCCCAAACACCTTGGTGCTAACACAGAAGCGCGTTACAAATTCTGACCTCAAGGAACAAGTGGAGGCTCCACAAAGGTCGGGGGCATTTAGCTCCCTCTACTTCCTCATCTCTCCCTTCCTGTCAAAATAAAACACACAATCACACACACACACACACACAAACACACACACCTGCATTCTTGACTTTAAAGGGTTAAACAATCCAAAAAGGTGTCTGACACCCTACGAGCGACTTCTCAGAAGCTGTGAAGAAGCAGCCAAGCTGTTTAACACTAGTGTATTTAAAAAAAAAAAAAAAAAAAGGTATACAACAAGTTACATATGTGTTCGTTATTATCAGGGCAAAATTTGGGTTTAAAAAAAAACGCAAAAAAACGCAAAAAAAACAAACAAACTAGGACACGCATTATCACTCAATGATAGTTTGAAAAGCTCTATTTTTTTCTTTCTTTCTTCCCTCCTCTATGTGTGTTTTGCCACAAATTCCTCGGTGGCAAACAAGTCTCACTCTACCTCTTACAGCACGATAAGAGCATCAGTGGCGGCGCTGATACTGGTCTAGTCGAAACCAAATGGGCACAAGAGAACAGGAAAATATAAAAACCCAAAGTCGAAGCTCATACAGCTGCAAAACCATATCACTTCTTGGTAACAATGCAGACCTCATGAATAAAAGAAACATAAATGAATATGAGAAAAAAAAAATGAAAAAAAAAAAACTTTTGTTATGTTTCTTTATGCCTGTGGCGTTTCTAGAGTACATCAAGAGTTTGAATTGTTTGAACAGATTTAAAAAAAAAAAAGAAACAACAAAAAAAATAATAAAGAAAAGAATTGTGCTAATTTTAAAGAAAAACGTCTTCGTCGATTCCTATTTCGACGACACGAGTTGAGGTCACGGATAAGAAAATGTTTCTCTTGCTCTTTTTCTTCCCTGTTCCTTCCTCCCCCTTTTTCTGCTCTTTTCTTCTCTGTTGTGAAGACGTGCTGAAGTGCTCGTTGACTTGTCAGCTGGGGGAAACACAAACAGCAAAGCTTGTGAAAAACTAAGCTTAAAAAAAAAAAATAAGAATAAGGCTATGAATTAAGGCATGCCTGTTTTTTTTTTTGTTTTTTTTGTTTTTTTGTTTTCACAATAGGGGGAAATGTTCTTTAAATTTCCTACTTATCAAGAAACTTTGGGGAACCGTCGGGGCCGGCAGTGAACAGCGAGCGGCCGTAGCATTAATCCGGGGGGAATGAGTTGAACTTTGGGGGTGGGAAGGGTTTTTTTTGTTTTTTTTTTCTCTTGAGAAAATTTATAGTGGAAAAAAAAAAAGAGCTCAAATGATTTGAAGTTGTTGTGCAATACTTAATTGAGACATGAAAACCACAGGTTAGTGGTAGGCTGACACTAAGCGGTCTTTCCATCGCTTAGGGTCAGTGTCCTCTAGAGAGCTTTCCAGTCTACTATGTCAGAACTGTGGTTTCTTGTTGACTTTCTTTTTTTTTTTTTTTTTTTTTTTTTTCATTTTGGTTCCTTGATTTTAACACTTTTTTTGGGCTGTAAACTATGGTCTGTCAGTCTGTGAAACTTTGCAGTATAATTCTGGTATTGTTGTTCTCTTTACGGTGTAATAAATATGTTAATTCCTGCCCAGAGAGCCCAGACTTAAGTTATTTCATTGCTGCTGCTTTGGGAAAGATTAGCAATAGTATCGACAAACAATAATAATTAAGGGACGTATAGTCCACTGATTTTTTTTTTTTTGGGGGGGTATTTGAGTGTAATGCTGCTTTTTGTGCTAATAGCTTGTGTTAAAAGTGGGTTGAATTAAGACTTTGGCACAGTCATTGTGTTAAACAGCACTGTGGGAGTAACACTTTTATGCAGTTTTGTAGCTTGAGTGATGTTGTTGTTACACATCGCTGCAACAATCCCAACCTGAATCCTTCTGATATTTATAATAATTACAACAGGAGAAATTCAAGTTTCACTCACGAAAAAAAAGTGCTTTAAAGAAAAACATTCAGCAACACAATCGAGTTCGTCAAGTGCAACCTTTTGAGAGAAAAACAAAGACATACGGATGATAAACGTGTAGATAATCAGTGAAGGTAAAGTGCCAAACCTACAACAACTTTGATTAGTTTGTAGTTTTTTCACATCAGACAAGAAGAAGCTGAACCAAGAACAACATCCAGTGACTGTTTGATGGCGGGGCTCAGTTACAGTCGAAGATCGATTTGAAACGAGGCGACTTTGTTCAGTTCGTCCAGCTGCCGGAGCCACGGAGAGGACATCCAGAGCGAAGACATGGAAAATCAGGCGCTCCTGGACTCTCTATCTAAAAAGTTAAAAAGGACTGCTAAGTACATTCACAGCTTCTTTATAAGTACAAACACAGTGATGGTTATTCTTCCTGTCTCCAGGCTCCGGCCCTCACTGTCTTTATTGAGGGGGATTTTTTTTTTTTTTCGACTATTGCAATGACTTTCTGATCGCTTATCCATCCCTCGACTGCAGGAAAGTTCATCTGTTAACCGAAAGTTCCAGCTACAGTAAAACCCACCGCAGTATTGTATTGTTGTCGCTTTCTTTTGTTTTTTGTTTTTTTATATTTTACAAACATAGCTACTACATAATTCCTTACAACCTAAAATCTGGGTGCTTAAGGAGACATGACACGATGTAGTTCTCTGTCATTAAGCATAATGAATACTAAATGAGTTGGATTAGGTTCATCCTGGTAAATGACGCTAGAGGACTTTGAATAACAGACAAACAATACAAACTGTAAAGTTGTAAAAAAAAAAAAAAAAAAAACGAGCATGTGAATGGAATGTTAACAGGATTTAAATCTGAGTAAATTTCATGTTATTTTTATTTCTATTCTGTTTCGGGGTTCTTTTCCATAATCTGTTTTATAATTATAGACACACTTGGTTATTTACTTACCACTGAATTGTGGTCTTCTATTGTTAAACATAATGATTTACCATATTATTTTAAACAAATTCATAAAATAGCTTTTCAATACACCACAGTCTAAAATCGAAAGTCTACTTTTCTTAAACTATTTGAAAGACATGGGAGGAACTTTTGTTGGGTGTTCAGTGAGTGACAGTTACACAATAATATAATGTACACCGTCATCAAACCCCCTCAAAGTTAACTGGCACGGCAGTGTCTAAGTACACTTTTGAAACAATTAAATCAAGCACCATCATAAAATCAATGAACAAAGGTCGCTGAGAAATCCTGAAAAACAGATTTTTCTTGGTGGCGGAGTGTTGAAAGATGACAAACTATGACCTAAACCAGCTATGGCCAATTTGTATCCCCATAAGCAGCAATTACTATTCAATTTACATGTGTCCTGCATATCTGTCTTTACTAATACAGTATGGAATATAAATCGGCCTGATTATTGCACTGACTCCACTATGTGAGTTACTGCACCGCAGACACTTGACAGACTGATTAAACATCTGACAGGAACCTCACTGCACGCATAAAAATGTGACCAAACATCGTGACAAGGCTAAATGAACCATTAAAATTAAGGGGAGATACATTACAACAAAGCTGTTAAGATACAAGGCTTTGATGGAGCTATTTATGCGCCGCTCTGACACCAGTACAATTAACCCCCTAACTCACCTCAGGTTTTTTTTTTTTTTTTTTTGCCTGGGAAAGATTGTGTTGGCCCTCAAAGAGCAGGAATCAGCTGCTCTGACAGTGAGGCCGTAAAACAGCTCGTCAGCTCTGGAAGCTCAGCCTGTTCACAGCCCCCCCATCCCCTCTCCTTATCTCTGTGTTGAGCCACTTTGGAAGTGATAAAGCTGGGGGATGAGTTGGACCGTTGGGATATTCCTGCCACATTCTTCCACATAAAGTTCATTGTGACCAGGCCTCTTTTCTTCACCGCCCCTCCACAATCTTCCTCTCGCTCTCTCCCTGTCTTTTTCCCACTCACTCTTATCAAGCCAGGCAGAAGCAGACAGCGACTTGAATTAAGCGCCAGTCGGGGGGTGGGGGGGGGGGGCGCTGGTTGGAGCCGATAACAATACAAAATGGATTTTCTCAAACAGAGAAAAACAGCTGTCTCCATTATTTGAATGCTTCACCTTTCCCCGCTCCATTAATTGGCTCTTTGATCACAGGCAGAGGTGCACAGTGACTGATAAGGAGTAGGTTATTAGTAAAGTAGCCTGGAGGACCGAGAGGCGGCCGGCCATGGCGGGCTGCAGGAGATGAGATAAAGGCGTGGTAATGCCGGTGTGAGCGAGTGCCGGTGAGTGATAGGCCTGCATCGTCTGGCCCTCTCGCTCCCGCTCGGCTCACGGGCGGCGGGGGAAAGAGAAGCCGCGGGACCCAGTGTGATAGAGCCACTAATGCAGGATTGTGATTCAGCTTGTGGGGGGATAGAGTGTGGGATTTGATTCTATAACTGCTCACTCCTTTAAGTGCTGTGGATCTCTCTCTCGCTCGCTCACTGCCTCGCTCACCCACACTTACCAGAATCAAACTGTGACAGAACATTTCCTTTGCACTTTCGAGTTCCCCTGATACGTAGTAACTGTTCGGTCCACGATAGGCCGCGAGGTGGAAAGCTAGAAAGAGGGGAAAATGACATTACCCCATCTCAGGGTCTTTAATAGATGGGCGGCTCCTTTGATGTTGCATTGAGTTAAATTCACTGCATTCAATCTGATGGAATTTTCAGTATAAGCCTGTTTATGTATTTTCTCACATCCATGGACAAGGGGCGATTTGCTACACTTCTCAGCGAAGGAAGGGGATCTTCGAGAAGTCACTATCTTGTAATCCTCTCTCTCTCTCTCTCTCTCTCTCTCTCTCTCGCTCTCTCTCTCTCTCTCCAAGAAATAGGACCAGAGGGGACAAGCAGGGTATTTGTGTGTTGTAAAGCGTGGTGAGAAAAGAGGGGAAGTGTTGATATTAAATTACCGAACACAAGGTTATCTAGTTCCTGCACATGGCTAGGCTGCCCTGGGCCAAGGGTAATCTGCTAATAGCGTTCACAACGAATGACATTATTAAGGAACTGAGCCCATGTGTCAGGCCTCTCTCTCTCTCTCTCTCTCCCTATCTCTCTCTCTCTCTCTCTCTCTCTCTCTCTCTCCCTCTCTTACTTTTCCTCTCTCGATCTATCTACCTCTCTCTCAGACACACAGGGAAACAGTGAAAAGTGAAAGAAAAATAGCAAAAGAGACAGGGGGTAGAGATGGATGAGCCGAGCTGGTGGAAGAGATAGGAGTTGAGGGACCACTGAGTGGAGAGAAAGAGGAGGAGGAGCGAGAAAGTCCAGGGTAAAAGGATATGAGGCTAAAATTCTTCATATTTTTATCAGTGATATTAAAAAAAAAAAAAAAAAAGTCCTGCAAATATCAAAGTTCAAAATGATTTATGACACAGTGAATGCAAATAACTAAAAGCCTGTATGGGGGAACTGTGACCATTTCGCGAACCACTTTGATTCACTCGTAATCGAAATCTGCTTCAGACGTGTTAGTACAACGGGATGGGGTGGACGAGTTTCACTTCGATAGCAGACAAAATCAGACCCGGGCTCACAATCACAGAGCAAGCACTTTCTATCTTGCTGTGTGAATATATGCCTTACTGGTATGCCTCCTCTAGTACAGCATCTTCAGCGGTTGGCATATACAGGTCGAGGACAAAAGCCTGTGTGCAGCTATCATTGTCAAGTAATGGCCTCCATACGCTGCCCAGCAGGTGAAGTGGAGAGCAAAATACACAATGCTTCCTTATGCCCCCGGGAGACAGTGAAAACTCAGCAAAAGAACTCGACGGACAAGAGGAAAAAAGCTGTTTTCCGTTTCTTTACACTCTATTCTCCCTCCTCCAATCTCACACTTAACTGCGGCAGCATCCTGTAATCCAGCTTGCAGTAGTTCTCGATAAAACAGCCACAGTTGTTTCACACAAACGGAAATGCGCATATCCACAGCCATGCACATACGCTGGTTCAACGGGGGCTGAGATCCTGCATGGAGAGTGGTACGATGAGCATTTGCCACATGCTCCTGCACATGGCAATTCAGAGAATCTCAAAGCAATCCTCCCAAAACAATTGCCTTTTCAAGTCGCAAAAATTAACACAAACTCAACAGAACGCTGCAATGTCGCTGAGGGTTTGACATTTGTCCACATAAATGCGTCGAGACGACCCAGGAGAAGTCATCTCGCATGCAGCATCAATCAAAACTTCATCACGTCGCACCACATGGTGAAACAGCTTAAAAAAAAAAAAGCTCTCACATGTCAGAAACGGAAAAAAAACAAAACCACAGTTGTCTCTGTTCTATGCGGCAGTTGGTGGAAACTATGTTGTACTTTGTGCAATATTGTGTCGAGACAAAACAGGAATCTGCTCCAGACAGACATTTCTTCACCAGCAGATGAAAACGCTCTAATTGGAGCAGCTTGGAAAACCACGAATATCAGTCACTGAGGAAAGTTGCAGATGAAGCTTGTGTGCAGTTTTGCGACGTTCATAAAGCACACATTGTGAAGTCAGTAATTTAAGCATGAAGAGTTAAACCACAGTAAATGCACTGACATTGTCACGACACTGTCAATCTGATTGGATTATTTTATATCGAGGGATTAGACTGTCTAGTTTACATGAACAGTGAATAAAGTGATTAGAATGACGTTCGGGTTTCTATGCACCATGAAGATCGTCTGAGTCCGTCAGAAAATAAATCCCATAATGCTTTGCCCCTTGATGCTTGTCGACGCGTACATCGCCCCATGTCCATGTCCAACCAGAAGCCGGCCGCCATCGATGATGGATTTGCTGACTAGACTAAACAAGGTTGTTCTGCAACACCGAGGAAACCTTCTACTTGTTGAGAGGATGACGGGGATGAGACGAGCGTGGCGCGATGAATGTTTGTCGAGTATTTTAACGTTGTTGAAAGAGCGGCAAAATAACATATGTGACTCGTCGCGCGGTAACGCTACAAGTTCTGCCTGTGGGAATCAAGCCACCGCCCATTAACAGGGACTCTGATGGGATCATAAACAGGGCTACACTTTACTGTCTGATTTTAATTTCTGTCGGATAGAACCGATCTCCTCCGAAGTGTTGACGCGGTGCAGTTTGAATCTCAGTATTTTGATCGTTTACGGTTCATGTCAGATCTATCAAATAACGATCTTCAGGTAAATATTATATTTTAGAATTCTTATTACACCTAAATTGACATGTTTGCCCTTTTAGTTGTAAATAAAGACTTGCCTCGACATTCTCACCTCCTCAACTGTGCAGGATAAACAAGCTCCTTCACTTGGAGAAAAAAGAAAAAAAAAAACCTGGCAGACCTTTGAGGCGGCTCTGCATTCCTCGAGCGCCGAACCTCTCAGCGAGCAAGTGTTTCCCTGAACCGCCGCATTTGACATTGACTTCGTGGGGCGAGCGAGTATATGTTTTCACTCGTTTGCATGCGGGTGTGTGCAGTGCGTGTGGGTGTTTTAAGTGCCAAACTGAACATCTTGCTCGGATGTGAAGTCAGGAGGTCTCGTCCCATGCAGGCAGCCAGCGGAGAGGAGGTGATTGATGGCTAATGGGGGCTGAACGAGGAGCCGAGGCCAAACACACAGTACACTGCCTACTGTGGCTTGAACCGCGTGATGGATGACACACTGAGATGCAACATACACATGGAAGCCTTCCACGTGTGGTCTCAACGAAACAGTTGACACGCTTTTGTTTTGAAAAGGTGCATTCGGAGTGTTCTCATTACTCTGAAGGGATCATATGTGTCCATGTGCGTCCAATTCAGGATGTTAAAACAAGCTCTGGCTCGCAGGAGATCTTATTTGATTAACTCCCGCGTCAATACAAATACACAGCGTATGATTTCCTGCGAATGGAAAAGTTGACTCTCGCTGTGCTAAACATTGACATTAGCCCATTCCTGCATACCGCTTCAATCCTTGTGGTGAGTTTGGAAGAGTTTTCCTCGTGTAGCATTTTCTCCCCCAGTCCATTCTGTTTCCACTCCAAACCCACTGAGCCAAATCACATCCAAAAACAGTTTACCATGACACACAGTGGGACATCGCAGTCCATCAGTCATCTTGAGCCGCACTGCTTCTTACTCAGTGGATCCATCCCATCTCATTCAAATATCACACAGCCGCCACCTATAGACACAGCGTGAAGCCTCGTATAAACCCCGCAACATATGGATAGTTGGTAGATTGTGTTTTATCCCCCCCGTTGGGCCGATCAGTGATAGATTGGCCTGTATGGAGCTTAACCTTGAATGTCTGTGGCTCCAGGAGGACGTATATTTGAAACAAATGTGTGGCCACAAAGCAAAAACAATTGTTTGAAATGAAACAATTACTTACAGAAACTGCTGAGTGATTAATTTTCTTTTACTCTTTTCGCTCCACAAGTAATGACGAAAAACAAATCAATCCATGTGCGATTACAGATAGAAAATGAGTTATGGGGTGTCTTCTATTCTGACATCAAGCAGTGTTTCCATAATCAAATTCAGACTTTTCGCCTGTACCTTGAACAGCAATGAATAAACTTAACTGTGGATGTGTAATACATAGGTGTCTGCTCCCAGAAGTAGCTGTGTTGAACCAATGAACTGAAACAGGAGCCAGATATGAGAATGTGAAAGTGACCAACTGCTGGCCGTATTGAACGTGAGCATATCTTCGGAGTGCACTTGATAGTTATTTCCCAATCCTCACTGCAACATCAAAGCCGGAATGTAAATCAGCAAGAAACATGTTTCTTTTGGGGAGTCTCCTCTTCTTTTTTTTTTTATTCATTTAAATAAACGTATTCTCTTGTTCAGATTGCAATACTGCTTTCTTCTTTCAACTCAACCTGTCCGTAGTGAATGACAGTGGAAGGTACAGAGCAGAATTTATGCCCAGCGGGGTAAAAAAAAAAAAAAAAGAAAAGAAAAGAAAAAGTCACTGTGACCAAGCGTATGTGATGAAACTGGGCTCACCACCACAGCAACACCCCAGATTAGCACTGCTGTCTGGACCGACAAGGAGATGCCATAAGCACCCGGAGCACCCCTGAGGAAATTTATAGCTTAGTCCTGAGCATCCCTTATATCCGCTGGCCTCACTTCCATCAACCCATCCCGAGACCTGCGTCTCCCCATCCCTCCTCGCCCGGCACCCTCTCCCCTGGCTTCCCCAGCTGTTGTGCACCTGGACGCCGGCCCAGGAGAGGGATGGGAATGCACGTCATCCATCTCTCTGAGGGGGCACATATGGTGTGGACGTGTACGCGCAGGCGTGCGTGTGCGTGTGTGTGTGTGGGTGTGTGTGTGGGTGTGTGCGTCTCGCGTTTTACTTAAATGATTGGATGCTTAAATCTGTCTAAACCTGTTAACACACTCACATTAAAGGCGTCACAGGGATTTCAGGACAAAAATGAAGACATCATAACATAAATTATATTTGTAGATGAGGAAAAGTCTGTGACTGAGATTGAGTCACGGTTCGGTGGAAAGTTAGGCAAGTCATTTTTATGGCTACATGACGGTATGTATGCAGGAAATTAATGTACTTGTACTGTATTCGTTTTTCAATGACAGGACACGAATGATTGGAAGTTTGTTTCAAGCTCATTCTTTCATTGACATTATTTTGTAAACCTGAAATAATTTCATAAATAAATCTTGTCACACACTGATTTGTTTGTGAAAAAAACATATATGCTGTAAATCAACTTTACAGTTATTCAAAAGTTGCATGTTTGTCGTGAAAAATCAGTCATAGTCGATAAAACTTGTAAAAAGCGGGTTAGTGCCAATAGAATATTTATGCGGGATTACTTAATGAGGTTTTCCCCAGTCGACAATATAGAATTAATTCATTCCAATGTTATGTATGAATAATTCTGCTTTTTTTTTTACTTTAAAAAGTGAAAGAAGCACTGCAGGCATGTCAACGTGATGCCTTGATTAAAAGCAATTTATTCGTGAGCGGTTTGTTTATGGAATCAATTTTTCATCCTAAATGTCACATTCCTCAGAGTTTTGCATTGCAGATTGGCTGAGATATTTTTGTTGAAATATACATGGGGACTTCTTTGCTCTCCCCCTGGTACGCAAATTTGATTGGTGTGAGAGGGAAGGAAGATGGATGAAGATTGTCCGCCGTTTGTTGTCAGGGGACCAGGAGAGGTTGCGGCGTTGTTCTATATCGGTGTGAAATGTCTCAGATCGGAAATGGCAGCTCCCAGATGGATTCAAATCTGGACACACCCGGCATACTAATAAATGTACTGCAGCAACATGAAAGGCATTCACAAATAATAATAAAAAATAAAATAAAAAATGGTTAAACTTATGGACAAATAGAGGCAGAACACATTAACCTCAGCGGAAATACCTTTGAATCTATCAATTTAATTAAGTATTTATCATGAACATTAAAGAAAATTATGCTACATGCTGCTATAATGTATCCTATCACCAATTTGTTCTGATAATTCATCAATATTTAGCAGCACTAGTAAACTTACCTCTGTTACCTTAAATGACAGCAAAATCCATTGCGAGTCAAAGGTGAGGAGCGTATTACATTATCTGATCTGTATCGCGACGTCGCAAATTGAAATACGATTAACATCGACTCTATACTTGTTTATTGTCCTTTTTTCGTCAAACACCCAAAGCCTTTGCCAAGTCAGAGAGCACTTCTTTGTTTCCCTCCCACACAAACCCTCTGAAGTTTATCATGAATAAAGAACACATCGGTAAAATCCAATTTTCCTCCAAAACGACAGCGCCGAGAAAATGTTGCGGTGAAACTTTTCCTTCCAGAGGACCGTTCCACTCTGTCTGCCTTCGCTCCGTCTTCCCTCTGACATCCTGGATTCATCGTTCCTGGCCTCTCATCTCTTCTCAGCTGGTCCCTTCTGTAACATCTTGGATTTATCATTTCATCTGCTGATTTCTTTTCCACTATCACGCTGTCAACTGACATCTTGCATTTATCAGTCTACTATTTACTAGTCTAGCATGTTGGACTCGTCTGTCCTCCGCCACTTCATCGCTCTCCCACTCTTCTCTTTCAGTCTGTCTGTCTTACGACTCTCTTTCTTGGATCTACAACAAATGTTTGACCAAGCTGTTCCCCACTGTATTATTCAACGCCGTGTGTGAGCTGGTATCATCAGACATGTATGCCTGACATGATGCATTGGCTCTGTTTAATTATAGAGATGCTGAATAAATATTTACAGATGGCCGATCCGTCTTCTCCGGGCCAAGCCCACAAGTGTGATTTATGAAGCGTCAGTTAAAGCGGGGAAAAGCGGCTGTCATTGTGTCTGTACGGAGGCTGAATATTCTGCGCTACACGTATCTATTGCATTCAGGTACTTCTGTGTTAATGCGTCAAAGTCCCTGCTCCTGCTGCTACGAGCTCGGATGGCATTTGTTCCCGACTTTAAACCGTTTCTTAAGGCTGCATTAACCTATAGAGGTGCCGCTGGGTTGTTAGCAGCAAAAGCCTTCAGGTCTTGTCAGGTTTGGTGGACCTACCAGCAAGCTACAAGTGAAAATGGAATATATTAAACTTTCAAAACTCGCCTCTGAAAAAACCCTGTTGTGGACCCAATTAAACGTACTACCTCATATAGTGTCACTTTAACTTTGATTTACTATTACGTTATTGGGAAAAGCTGTTAAAGCTGCTTGTACCCTTTCGATTCAAAGCCTCAATAGGCCGATTACAAAAATGAGCCGGCTCTTTCACGTTGACATTGTAGTGGATTCAGCTAAATTAATGCAAACATATAAATACAGATCTTGTTTGCAACAAATGAATGAAATCAAACTTGACCTGATTTGAACCAGAGCACATTAGACCTGAATGGAGCCAAACCCAAACAGCCAAGCTGAACGAGTTTGGACGGATTCTCAAAGCTGGAGAAACAAATCCTCAGTCCAACACAAACCATTACAGCTGTGGAGAGCAAGGTAGTAACTAAGGATGATTTATATGACAAGGCATCAAAATGGAAATGTGATCATGTCATGCTCCATTTCAGACAATTCAGAAAGAATGCAACCAAATACAGTTTTGATCGTGAAATTTTTATGTGCTGGGGCCTAATTATTATGTAGAATTACATGCAGCCAACAAAATATGGAATTTACTTGTGTACGCTTATGTTGCATGAACATTTTTGTAAACAGCGGATCAAAAATACTTCAATCCACATTAAATTATGCATGATGCATTTTGCCAATTCAATGAACTGACATAAAATGTGAATCCTCGGTGTATATTATCGGTTTAGACTGGAGCTAGTTTCCATACAGCGAATCTTTCACACAAACCATAAACTGAAAAATGGACCCGACATAGTCCGTCTTTAGACTTTGTGAGAGACATTTATGTGAGCTATGTGGTGGTGATAGTTCACACTGCAGTACTTTGCAAGAGTTGTACCTTGATCTTTGAGAGAGAACAGTAAAAAAAAAAAAAGAAGAATTTTAAAAGCACATTTAGCATTTCACTTCCAAACTCACTGGAGAGCTTCAATGTTTCCTCATGTCCTCATTTTTATTAGACACATCAGTTTTCTGTGTATATATTATGTGGGCGAGTTGCATGAGTAAGTGTGTGTGTGTGTGTGTGTGTGTGTTCTCACATGTGTGTATTAGTGTACTTGCCGGCCTGCTGGCGCTCCGAAGCCATCTGGTACCTGGTCAGTCTAGCGAGCCTCTGGAGGGCACCTGGCCAGCAGCTTGCTCACCTGTCTCCGCTCGCCCCTGCCAAACACCACACCTGGCCTGGCCAGCACACAGGGAACAGCAACCGGAACAGATTGCACAGTGCAGTCGAAAGGCGGGCCAACGCCGAAAGCACGGTATATTGCAACTCGCGCAGCAGATTCTCATTGTCTGCCGTAAAGTTTTTTGCAGAACTTGTAAAGACCTTGATTCATATGCAAAACATGAAGACGTAAGCAACATTGCAATTATGCTTTTTTTTTTTTTTTTTTAATGTATTGCCAATTACAGGCAGAGAAAGAAACTGATCCCTCGTGAGCAAAGATTGGAAAATAATGGAGCGTAGAAAGGAAACCTCTGAGCTACCGAACTCAGACGTGGCAGAGTTTCTGGAGAGAAGATATAAGAGAGAAAGGGATTGGCCGGAGAAACAAACAAACAAACAAACAAGTTGACACCTCGCTTTGCAGATTTCAGTACTTCTAGAAACACGACTTATTGCTCAGTAAGAGAGATCTTCCATGAGAGACACAATGAGTAACGACTCTTCGTCCATCTGTCCAGAAACTTTGCGCGAGACTGTGCCAACCCATCCATTTAGCATATGACGGCACTTCCTTCCTGCAGGTTGTCCTCTGCTATCAATTACATACTCCTCTCCCTGCGAGGAAGATGCTCTTTGTCCCCAGTTGTAGACACACACACACACACACACACACACACACACACACACACACACACACACACACACACACACACACACACACACACACACACACACACACACACACACACACACACACACACACACACACACAAACAAAGCGCGAGCGCACACACCGTGGATGCAGAGGGACAGACACCTGCAGAGTGTTTGTCACCTCTTCTGTTGACATCTGCGACCGAATGGCATTGTGGGAGAGACGGCCATCTGTTGTCGGCAAGGCTGGATTAGAAGGGGGCAAGCGGGCGTGATGCATCATGCTGCTCTTTTCTGTTGGACGGAGCTGTGTGAAGTGTTGCCGTTACAGTATTGTTTTTTTGTTGTTGTTGTTGTTGTTGTTTTCACACCTATTGGTGAAACTCATGCATGCAACTCAAGCTAAAATAAGTTTTGTGCCCAGAAAGGTGATCTTAACCCATGTCGAAGACATTCGCTTTTTTAGAAAAGTCCTATAAATAATGTTTTGGATTCACTGAAACCTCCTGTAAATGGTCGCCTTTTGAATAATTGAATTTTGCTCTAATTATCAGAGGAATGTTTACCCCTCGTCGCAGAAAAACAACACACGAACGCTTGATTGGCGTGACAGTGACGGCAAGGTATCTTCAATTATCCTGGCGAGGTTACGACGACTGCGCCTCGTCTCACAGCAGGTCCTTGTCATTCTGAGCAGAGAAATACCAAACTCTTTTCACTACCTACGCGCTCCTAACCTCGCGACTGTTTGAAGTCTTTTGAGGCTGCACATAAAACGAGTTGAGTCTTTAAAAATAACCGTGTGAAATATGTGAAGGATGAAAATTTGTAAAATAATATTCAAGTATTTGTCGAATGCCTGCTGTGTATCTATTAAACAACTGGCGCCATAGACTAGTTTATACAATAAAATCTCCTTCCCGCTGCAGCCTGGAGGGTGACTCTTTAACTTCAAATTTTGCAGCATCACCTGGTAATAAACCTATAATTCCCTTGTGTTTCCTTAAACATATGACATTCCCATCATTTTCAGTTTTAGTTTGTGTTTCATGAAACAATAGTATGTTAAAATGTTGAACAGCTAAATACAGCTTCGCAATGCAACCAGTAGAATAATAATAATAATAATAATAATAATAATAATAATAGTGTTTTCTTTGCCACTTCAGGTGTGTAGATACGCAGCAGTGATGTAGAACCAGCAGGTTCGCCCTGACTCCTGCTGCAGCATGACAATAGACACACACACACACGCACACACACACACACACACACACACACACACACACACACACACACACACACACACACACACACACACACACACACACACACACACACACACACACACACACACACACACACACACACACACACACACACACACACACACACACACACACACACACACACACAGTCAGTTATGAAGAAATATCCTCAGCAAATAGAACAAGGAATGCTGCCTTGGATTCTCTCAGTTTGCATTCATGTAATGTTTGTTTACAGCACCAAGTGGGCTAGAAATGGAAGACATATTGGCTCGAGGGAGAGAAAATACAGCTGAGCAACAAAGGAACCTTTTATATATTCAGGATTATGTAAAATTATTCGGTGTTAAGGATATACATGGCATCTTACTGTACAAAAAAAAATGTGTACAACACATTCTGCTTTATTGGAATGAGCAGTTATTGCTGCTCCATTTGCTTTCAAAAAAAAAAAAAGAATCATTAACAAAACATGAAACTTTAGAGGATGTGCTCTTTATCTTCGGGGATTACCGGAGAACAAAGAACAAACAATGACAGCAGCTCCGCGGAAAATGACAGACAGGAATAAAGAAACTCCAACGGGGATGGAACAGAGACATTAACCCACATATTCCTGAAGGACATTCATGTGTGCAGGACGTTCATTTGGCTGGTTGGTTGGGTTGCAGGTCTGCTCATCCAGCCGGCCCGCACGCCGCAGACAGATGTTCGGCCAGCCAAGCCTGCAGCGCCACAGGCAGTGTGTGTTCTAGAAAAACCCGGAGACCAGATGCCGCTACCTGGTGTCCCACCCGCCCGCTACCTCACTATCGCCGGCACGCTCCATTGGCCATCGTGTGACCTCGAAACTGTGTTTTGAGATTGTCCGCTGTCAATCACATTGATGATGAGTGGAGTGGAGTTGGAACTGAAGGACATCCTCGGGCCCACTCAGCATGTTCATCACTGTGGATATGACAGGCAGTATTTTTTTTTTTGTTTTTTGTTTTTGGTTGACAGATTGTTTTGAATACTGAATCAGATAAAGTCAATATCTAAGAAGGCATGAAATATTATTCTTGGGGAAAATAGTATAACGCACATCTTAAACCGTCACATCTTGCTCAGTGAACTATCAAATGTCTTAACTTCAAAAAAACATAATACTGCATCTACATCGCTTCCAGCTTCATTCTGCCTTTAGATCATTTTCCCAAATAAATAAACAGTTGCTCTCTCTTGGAAGAAAAAAAAAAAAAAAAATCATCATAAACGCACAATCTCTATCGCTCTCCATGGTCCCTGTTATTAATAAATCCGGGGAAACTTTGAAATACATTCACACATTCAAAAGATTAAAGGTTTATTTGTTCTTTTGAAGTTACTGCTCAGCTTTTTAAGGGCGGTTATTCCTGCAACAAATGCAGCCTGGTAATGGTGTTGTTGCAGTTGGTTGGTGGTTGGTGGTGACCCAGAACTGCCATTGAGGAGCTGGTCTGACGGCCAAGCTCACGTCTCAAAAGTCCCCTAATGAGGAATAGTTCAGTAATGGCACCACTTCCCCGTAACCTGAAAGGACAGACGCTTCACTTGCTGCTATTCAGGCTGATATTTATAAACTATATGGTGACGTGAAATGAGAGGAAAAAGAGGATGGGAGGAAGCCGGGTTATTAGACTGGTACATCTGGGTGACTTTGCTTTGTAACATCTTTTCATAGTCTGGTGCATTTCAAGGTTAGCTTGTCTCGGATCATTTCTTGTTACTTTCTAATCTATATCAAGGAAGCTCTTTTGTTGCATTGTGCCGATTCTGATGAAGAGCTTGTAGGGCTATTGTCTTGTACAGCTGGTGCCATCCTTTTTTTTTTTTCTATTGATATGCAACAATGAGTGCAAAGAAACTTTCACTTTTTTTTTCACCCAGGAATCTCTGGTTGCATTTGTTTGATTTAATAGTCAAAGATGCTTTTTTTTTCAAGGCTTTGATCTGATGCTTAGATTTCAATTAAGCTTTGAATTCCAATACCAGCCCATTGTTCTTGCTTCTATTATCTGCTCTATCTCTTAGATTCATCAGGAATGTCTCGGTGTGCTGGGCAACAGTGCATCTCTTTGCCATCTGCTTGGGAACAAGCAGAGAAACACACTGCCCCCTAGCGGCCACACTTTTCAGTAGCACGACAGAATTGATTGTGCAGCTATCATGCAGACAATGCCCTGGTGCTGTGCCAGTGGCTCGATACCAAGATCTGTCATGGGCAGCAATGCACAACAATAGATTGTACTGATTGGAGTGGTGCACACTCCTGGCGATGACACTGGTCTACTGCTCACTATCGAATGCTGTTTTTTTTCACCCCCCCCCCCCCCCCCCACCCATAAGGACCCTACTTCAGCAATCAATTCTACTCATTTTAATAGAAGCGCTGCTGCTGCTGCCCTGAAGAGGGAGAAGGAGGTACCAGGGTGAGCTGGTGTCAAATCATTCTTCTGAGGTGAAGACCGCAATCATGGATCACTTATATTCGAGTCTCTGAATGTGACTGAATGCGCTGTAGTAAGACACGTCACACGGAAATCAGCTGGAAACACTTGCAAATGAATGGCATTGCACCATATGCAATGATAATAATGGACATTATGTTTAAATGTTTCACACACAATACAAACACATACACATACTATCGAGAGGGAGAATGAAATCGACGGTCAATTAAATGGCAGCAGGATCTTTGCTTATGTTTCAATTGGCTTTCCAGCCCCAAGATGCAATGCAGCTCCAGCGGATCCTCTGAAGACTTTCTAAGTAAATGCTCCAAATGACAAGACAGACTAAATACCCGCTAACAAACGACATGAGGCTGTAGGAAGCACTTTAACAAAGAAGTATGTAATGAACCCGAGGTGCCTTCTTCCCAATACATCATCCTGGGCGAATTTGCCAACATCACTCTCTTTACCTCCAAGCATGGTAAATGAGAATTTATGCACCCCTACTTTATCATTCTTTACTTCGTCTTCTTCATTTTTTTTTTCTTTCTCACCCCCACGAGGTAGCCATGCCATGCGAGACCGATATTTTCACCAAAGGCAATATCCCCTCGCAGTAATTATATCAGAGTGAGAGAAAGGCTCATTAACATATGTTAGGCATGTCAGGAATTTACAAGCGCCTTTTGTAGATGCCTCTCGTCAGTGTGCTGCTCCCATCCGTATGGTGTCTCCTTTGAGGATGCAACCCCCTCATTTCCATAGACGTCAATCACGCCGCGCGTGGTTTTAAGAAACAAATGTGTACAGGGAAAAAAAAACAAAACAAAAAAAAAACCACACAAGGCTCTCTGAATCATAAGGGACGACTCAGTGATATGGAAACAGTGTGTGTGTGTGTGTTTGTGTGTTTGGGGGGGTAGTGAAGATAATGAAAGTAAAGAGGGGCAACGTTATTGTGATAATATGGAGAGCGGGTGATGTGATTGTTTGCTTTCCTGCTGGTGAGTCAAAGAGGTGCATGCATACGTGAATAAAAGGACGACGGCGAACACCAGACATCAGACCAACTAACAGACGAGTCCCGGGGCCACTGAGCTGGTGCCGCCGCTGCCGTCGCCGCCGCCGCAGCCGCAGCCTCTGCTCCACTGCTGCGGGATCCAACATCTGCTGCCCGCAAGAAGGCACACACTGCTGGCCTTTCACCCATTAGTGTGATGCCAGGAGAACGGCATGACCTATTTATCAGCTGGCTTCACATACACCACTTAACGTGTTCTATTGTGAGCTTCTAGCGAGAATTTTCTCTATTTCTTTGAAGTCGTGTATCATTAGCTGTGAAATCCAAACAGCAAGGACAAACTCGTGCCGGTAGAAACTTCGTAACAGTAATTATGCCTTTAAAAAGTTTGAAGGCAGATTTGTGAGCATACAGTTTTCTTCCAGCACTGGAGGCAGGAGGCGAGTCAGTAGTGATGTAAGCATGCTAAATTTCTCTGTGAAGTGCTGCATATTTATAATAAACTCACGTTGGACTTAAAAGGCAATATGATAGTATCCAGTGTAATTACTCATGGGTAATGTAACATTTTTAGGCAAAAAGGATGTTTGCACAACTCTGTCTGAGAGACTAAAAACTTGACGTCGAATGCAAAAGCTGGTTTAAACACTGATCAGGCTGGTGAAACTATACACTCTGCTGAGGCTCGCCGGTAATCAAATCCTGAATATGTGAATGTCGCAGGCAGAGCCAGTGACATTACATGCTTTCAGTTGGTTTTTTTAGTGGAGATTTAATCACATTTTGTAAACATAAGCATACTGTCATACATCTGTTTAAAGAAAAAAAAAACACTGCAGAGCCAATGAGTCAGATCTAGATGATGTTACAGCCCCGTGGCTCTTGTTGTTTCTCTTTCTCTCTGGCCCCGGTTTTATTCACTCCATGCCAACAAGTTCAAGACAAGACCAGTGTAATGTTTAGTTCTGCCCACAATGGCCGACTTAGCTGTAAGCCTTCACACACTGACAGCTAACTAACTCAACTGACTGAAGAAAGAACTCAGGCTTTGCCAGAAACACAAACATGTCCACTCGGGCAGCCTCGCTTTTCATTCTTTCTTTTTAGAAACGCAAAGTGAAAAGGAACAAAAGTGGCCTCCACAGTGGCATAACAGGAGTTTGTCAGAAGAACCCACAATATGAAAGGGAGATAAAGACAAAAGTCATTTTGTCCATTCGGGTCTTTTACCCCTGAAAATGTCATCGCGATGACTGAAGACACAATGTCCATTTCCAACACTATCCACTCTCTCTCTCTCTCTCTCACTCTCCCTCTCGCTCTCATTCATTGTCATTGCCTTTTTCCTTTAAGTGCACTTTTCGCCCACACCACTTGGAAATTGATTGAAACAAAATGTCACAATTATGCCCTGTAGCTCGCCGCTTCAATTATTCATCAATTAGGGGCTAGGCTCCTTTTTCTCTCTCCTCTGAGCTGATTTTTCATTCAGTTTGCTCGAGATGTATGGCTCCCCTGCTGTTAACCAGTCCAAAGTCATTAGTTTCTGGGTTTGCAATTAAACCTGATGCATTATGCATGAGGCTCCGACTCAGCAGACACACGCAGCAGCGGCAGCGGCAGCTAGCGAAGGAGCTAGTAAGCTCTGGAGGCGTGGATGGGAAATTAATTTGCTAGAAATGAAGTTCTCTCCATCCCTCCCTCTCTCTGTCATTCTCTTGTCTGGCAGCTTGGAACAGATGCCACTGGCTGGAGGTTGGAGATTGAGATGGTGCAGCTATGAAGCCTTGGTGCAAAACAAGAGACAAGGATCTCCACAGATTCATTAAAAAAACAAAAACAAAAACAAATATATGTCAAATGCACTGAGAGATTAGGACTTTATATGTTGAGCAGACTAAATACATTTAGGGAGCAGGTATTTAAATTCATGCCTGCTTAAATAGGCATATACTGCCATCGGTTGGGTTTAAATCATGTATAAATAATATATCACGCAAAGCCGCTTCGTATGTAAATGTAGCAACGTTTGTTCTGATATAGTGACCACAATTCACCTTTTTCCTCTTTATTCTGACGTCTACGATGGCTGCAAACTATGATGTTCCCTTGCTGCCATCTAGTGACTGAAGTGTTGACTGTCATTTATGTTACCTGAAGGACAAACAATAACTGACGATGGTGAAAAATCAGGAAAAATACCTTTATGACGAAGTTGTTATTTTATCTTGTTGTAACACCATAGTAGGGGTGTCCATCAGAGTTAAAGCACTTATATGAACAGAGCAGAGCGCGAACAGGAACCGTCAGCAAAGACCTTACTTTAACATCCTGTAACACACACACACAAAACAAACAAACATAGCGATGCCCTGTTATTTGGACGTGTTCATGTGTTGGGGCTTTTTGTTGCTGAGGCGCTCCAGATATCAGATGAAAATATGATAAAAACTAAATAAATAAATAACATGTACTTGAGGCTAATGCCTCACGCTTTCCCATAGGTGAGAATATGTGTGTGTCCAGGTTCTACCCTGCCTTTGCTAACTAACTAATCATATATATTTAGTCGAAATGACCTACCTTCAGACTTGTAAAATGAACACACTCCAGCCAGGTAGAGAGGACGGGGCCCCGGCAGACTGAGCAGCGGCTGCTTCTGGTCAACAGGCTGGTCAGAGTCGGGTAGTGAGGAAGCATCATGTGGATGAGAGAGAACTTCTTCTGATCCTCCTGCAAAACAAATCTGGCAACCAGTTCCTGTAACGATGAGAAGAGAAAAAAAAAATGAGACACATGACAAGGATTTGGGGAAACAACATGTATCCATCAATCCATCAGAGATACCTGCCTTTAAAGAGAAGACCTCAGCATCCTGCACTGACGGCACAGGCTCACGCTGCACAAACCGGTTTCCTTCACAGTACAGCTCTTTCAGGGGCAGCAGGTGAAACTATACAGGTAAGACAGTGAGTTTACATTTCAATACTTAGAACGGCCTCATTGTGAGTTGGGTTCAAATGGCGCCGAGTAGAATACCTCGATGGGGAACATCGACAGCTGGTTCCCGGCAACATCCAGAACTTGGAGTTTTGCAAGTGATGCAATCCCCTAAGAGGAAAAATTAAACCAAATGATCTCCCGGTGAAAAGATAGAGGTTCGGTCACAACTCTGTAATTACAAGTGCCTTATCTATGTCAACATTGTGTCTTTGTATTAACTTGCAAAGAAATAAGAGTTGTATTAACTTATAGTGCAAAGCATCTAATTAATAAGTTAAAAAATAATGATTTTCTTTGAAACCAAACAAAATAAAATAGAAAAGAAACTCGTGATGTGATAAGAAGACTCCTACCATCTCAGGAGAGCTTCACCCACCTCTGGTAGACTGCTCAGCTTGTTTCTGGCAACATAAATCTTTGTCAGTTCTTTACACTTGTAGAGCTCTTTCGGTAGCCACGACAGCTCGTTGGAATTTAGGTTAATCTCAGACAAACGGGAAAGACGACCGAGACCAACAGGAATTTCCTCCAGTTTATTGTCCAGGACACTGAGGTGCTGAAGCCTTTTCAATCTGAACGGGAGATGACACTCAGATTCATAAGCTTTTTTTAATTATTATTATTATTTGTCTTGAGGGATACTGTGGTGTCATCCACGTACCGTTTAACTTCTGGGGGAAGTCTTTGAATCCGGTTGTGGTTCAGATTGAGAACAACCAGGTTCGTCAGCCCCCCTGCAAAACATCCACATCGGCAGGCCTCAATAAAAAAAGAGACAACTTACACTTTATTTTAATCATGCAGAACAGTGAGAAAACCCACCTATCACATCGGGAGGCACTACAGTAATTTGGTTTCTGAACAGGTACAGTTTTTTCAAGGACTCCAGATGGCCCAGCACAGCAGGAACCTCCTCCAGGGCATTATTCCCCAAATTCAGTTCAGTCAGCTTGCAGGCATCGCAGGAGGAAAAGTATTTAATCACAAATCTGCGTGATGCGTAAAACATTTCCAAGAGCGAGCTTGGCAAATTTCCAGTAAGGAGATGAGCCCCGAGCAAACAGACGGGAGACAGACTCACTTGTCGTAGAGCGCGCAGCTCCGCGGGGAGGCGCGCGATGGAGTTGTTGTTCAACAGGAGGACTGACAGGTCGGTCAACCTGGAGACACATTCGGGAACCTCCTGGATTCTCTTTGAGCTTAAATTTAGAGACTTTGAGCCGCCATACAAAGCTCTGACCACCGACTGCCGAACCATCGCCTCTCGATCGTCCATTTCTCACAAGTTTTTGGGACTGTCGCGTGTCCATAGCGACTGCACGCTTCTAAACTTGTCTCTGCGGCGGCGGCGACACCCAGTGGCCAAATGATGTATAGCAGCACCTTCAAGGAATAATCCCCAGTATTCCATAAGAAATTCCGAAAATTTGTGGTTATTTCTTTCCTCTAAAAATACTTATTGGCATCTTATACAATTGGAAACAAGTTTATTTTCTTTTTGCGTGGGATGAGCAGCTGAATTCTACTAAACAGAAGTATCCGTCCAACTGTCAAATTTAGTTTATTACTTGAAGTTTGTATTTGGTAGAAATGTATGTTATTCGTTCATATTTGGATTAAATTAAAGATCATGCTGCTTGTATAAGCAAGAGGGAAGACATCAAAGGAAGAGATCCTAATCACCAGTGGGAAACATGCAAGTGAAAGGTGTCTAAAAGGGAAGTTGTTTTTTGTTTTGTTTTGTTTTTTGTGAATTCGTCCTCGCTTTGGCCATGAGGCGAACTAGTAAACTGTTATTCTGGGAACTTGGTCAATATTGTTGTACATTGAAAACATTGAAAGTCCCATTTGTAATGACACTGTTTATTGACACACTTTTCAATGACATTTCCAATAATGTTCGTGTGAAAAATGCATTTTTTGTCACAGACATAAATAAGATCCATGAGTTTTAGCCGTTTCGCCGTGGGAGAAATACAAACGTATTTAGATGAGCTTGATTACCTTTTCACTTGAAATGTATCAGATATGTCACATATTGACATATGGGCAAAACACACATTCATACTCATCTTCCGCAGAAACATCATCCACAGACAATCCTGCATCGCACTGCCCTATTGGCAGCATTAATCCCAACAAGAGGTGAAAGTGGTCAAACGCACGGAATCCACTTCACTGATATATAATCAGACTAGATCCAAGACACCTCGGGTAGTATATGACAAGGACCAAACTCCACAAACCATCATGAACGACCTGTTTTAAGTGAAGATGGACACTAAAACTTGTGCCTAAAATGCTTTCATAAAGTTCATCCTCAGCATACGTAGCACCTGCAACACTGCTGCTCGCCTCTTCATCAGGTAAAGGATAAAATGTTAGTTTCATCACTAATACCCAAACACAACCTCACCTTATTATTGTTGTACTTATTTATTAATTATTGATAAAAGTGTAACATGCCATTTTCAGTTCAATTCAAGAAGACTGAAAAAGATCAACAACCCAAATGTTGACATATGGTGAGGTGACGTGCATCTTAAAACAGCTCTCATGTCCTCCACCTCTCAAGTGCATTTGATTTATTAAAACGTGCTGCAGGGGGGGGGACCTGAGGGCTTCATTAGTTTAACCCAAGGGTGTCCAATGTAAAACAAGTGATACGTCAAACAGCCCTCGATGCCATCTCTCATTAGCGCAACGGTAATATTTTCAGAAATGGGGGATATCCATCAAGGTTTCACCTTGCCCGCTCGCTTGTTCCCCACTTTGAAACGGTGACCCTATCACTCGGCACCAAACCCATCTGAAAACACCCAGACGAGTCTGTTAAAAGCTTAATTATGTCTCGGAAATGGGGGTCACCTTTCGGATACGTCCGCATTGAAATGTCCTTTTTGTTAACGGTTTGAGCACGTTCTCCATCAAACATACACACACACACACACGCACACACAGGTTTCAATCGAGCCGACGCTGAACAGCCTCTCAGCTGTCCTCCACACTGGCTGGGTCCTTCAGCTGCTCCACGGTATTGTAGTGCTCCCCCAGACCGTAGGCGTGATGCATGTAGCTGCAGACGGATGAGGAAAAATGTCTCCGTTTAGTCTCATTTTAAATGGTGCCACATTTCTAAGCGAGATGCCTTTGTGGGATGAGCAGCTTTGATTTATTGTTGCTATTAGGAGCTTCTAGTTACAATTGGGTGTCTCAATGGCACTTTTCAATGCATACAATGTAGGTTACTTTGTGTACTTCTACATTCTTGATTAGTCTGAATGAGCAACATAATTCAACCACATACATTTGAGGCATCAAGAAGGATGATAATCAAATACTAATTACCCGTGAACAGACATTAAACAATAAAGACGAGCATTCTTACACAAGGGTGATGGTTTCACCGTCATATTCCTCTCCAATTTTTATAGAGGGAGAGTCAGCCTGGATCACTTCGATTGGCAGGTGAAGAACTTTGGTCAAAGCTCGTAGCTGTGAAATTAAGAAGAAGAAGGAAAAAAAAAGTGATTTATTGTTTTCACCCAATGAAATATATGAAAGTTTAGAACATGATTGAAGGGCCTCACCTCCAGCTGCCCTCCCCAAGCTGCTGTGTGCTCCACGTCGCTGCAGTACTTCTCAAACTCATCTGGGGAATACGACACAGATTCCAACGAATGAGAAAATAAAAAATGAATAATAAAAGTGTATGTGTGTGTGTATGTATAGACTTACTCCAACAACACAGTGGGTATTTTCTTTGTGAAACAAAGTGAAAAGTCGAACCTGTTGTGTACATGTCGCCAGTGTCTGCGTTGGTGAGGAAAGGCAAGAAGTCGTCAGCGTGGCTTCTCATGTGCTCAGCTGTGCGTGCTCGGAGATCTTTCACACTCATCGTGGACTCCGGCTACAACGGCGGGGAACGCAATAACATGAGCACCTCTGTTACAATTAAAGCAATAACGAAGTAATTCTGGCACCTCGACGAGAGTGCCGGTGCAAACTTGAGCCGCCCAGAGCATTTTAGGTTTAATAAGGTTGTGGATTCAAACTGTAGTGACAGTGACATTACTCTTATAGCAATACGCACCTTTGATTGTTGTGCCAGTTGCTCTTTGACAGCTCGGTACATGCAGTGACCATCAGACGGGATCTCCTTGATCTGAAGCTTCAGCTGGCCGAGTTTCTGAGCGAGCTTCAACCCTTCCTGGTGTCTGACCCCCTGCAGGTTCTGCACCTCGGCCTCTGCTATCCTGCTCTCTCTCTCCTTTTCTTGGGCGGCCTTCTTTTCCTGTACATTATTTGAATACAAGATATGGATTTAGTATTTAAAATCATGATTGAAACTAAGCAAACAGACGGTTGATACTATACACAAACACTATCAACAAACTACAAAACAGCACATCCTGTTACTGTCGTGTCCTTCCTTTGTTGGTCAAAATGTTGGGTTTTTTGGGGCTAAATATTGTAGTTATTAACTTTTTCTATTGTACAGCTGCAGACAGAAAGACATGAAACTGCATCTCACTCTTCTCTTCTGGGCCTTGGTGACTCGCGGCTGTTTGGCCTCGTCTTGTTCTTCAGCTTCAACTGTCATGGCCTCCATTCCATTTATCACCACTTCCACCTTGTAAGATTGAACAGACATGATGAGGTTGAGCTCTTCAAATTGTTAGAAATTGTTGCCGGCACTACTAATACTCATCGATGGTTCGCAAAAACGCCGTCTGCTGCAGCTCGTTGTTCTACTCAAAGATCCAAGACAAACTGTGTCTGCAGGCTTTTATTTGTGAGCGATGTGAATGAAAGCATTTACCTTTGTGTCAGTTTCAGAATCGAGCTGCCCCAGTTCCTCCTCGTGTTTCTGACTGAGGTCTGCCTCGAGTTTGGCGACCTCCTCCGTCAGCTGCTTCCTTCTTTTCTTGTCATTTTTGGGCACAGCGTTTTTCATGCTCTGGATTTTAGCTGAAAATGAGGCGGCACAAAGTCAGACTGTGTGACCACGATAACACCCACACACAGGGCAAAATTGAGCTTTCAGATGCTGCTGGATATTGCAGAAGGAAACAAGGTGATTTCTTGTTAATTACAGGAAACAACAAAAAAAATCAAATGCCTTTAAGGCTTGTGTTTTGTTTTTTTTAATGTGTGCCTCAAGAGGGCACAGCTCATCCTCTCGGGCCAATCCCACTATGGTAACCCCCTGTTCCACCCTCAGGCAGACGGTACAGGACATTTAAAAACCAGGACAAACAGACTCAGAAATTAGCTTTTACTCCAGGGCTATAATCAGATTAAACAGATCCTTACAACTGAAATGAAAGTGCAATTACTGACTGTTTTATGCTGCATGAGCGTGGAGTTTTTTTTTTTTTTTTATTAATCAATTGTCGTGTTTTAAACTTTCTCCCTCCTTTATACATTTAAGCAGTGGCACAGGCCTGGACTGTATCTACAATTTCCATAGTTTTTAAAAAATGACAATTAAAACTATTCTGGTTGTTTTCTGTCATGAGTGGTCATAATAAAGCCAATATTACACTATTTACATGGTGTAAATGTAAAAAGTGTATTTATTACAGTATGTATAGTGTCATAGTTTCACAGCCTTCAGTTACACCTCAGTTTCGCTTTATCACAGACAGCATTTTTGTCTTTGATTGATACAGTTCATATTTTGGCATCAATAAATCAATTACGGTTACAATAATAGCTTGAATGTTTCCATCAAATCTGGCGTGTGCTGAGAGACAGCCTTCGATACTGCGTCAATATTCATCCGACACTACATATTCTGTGACCTGGTAGAGGGAAACATGGTGCAGGAGTGAATGTGTAAATAACTTGGGAGTATTGTATGTGTTTTGTTTAAACAACAACAACAACAACAACAACAACAACAACCACCAATAATTACAGTTGCCGGTCGCCACCAAGAGACAAAAGATTCGTGACACATAGACTTCATGCATAAAAGAACGAAACTGTCCGTCCACATGATAAAGGAGCAGTAACAAACCCTGCAGGTCCTTCTTCTCCTTGCGGTGCTGCTTCGCCAGCAGCTCCTCTGTTGTCTCCACTTCATCCATGGCTTCGGTGTGTTCAGTGAAAGTCTGACCGAAGCTGCGTGTAAGTGGAGACGAAGACCGTCGCCGCGTCACTGGTTAAAAATACGGCCCATGGGTAGAACGGGATAAAAATATAAACAGCCCAGAATGAATAAAACGTGCTGTTATGGCCGCAGCCGGAAGAGACACGGAATGTGGGCGGAGCTTATTTTCTTTCTTCTTTGCCGGAACACGCGCACAGATGTCTCACACTGCCACCACATGGAGAGTGTGAGTAGTGCAGTTAAGTTCTTCACAGCAGGTTAAAGTACATTTTCACCCTTACAGTTTTCATGAAGATTTCATTAACACATGTGATATCTATTTCACTATATTTAACTATATTATTTGATAAATATAGGTTTTACTTTACCGTTTACAATATGGTATTAGGTCTGTAACACATCCATCCATCCTCTCAATACCACTTATATCATGTTCAGGGTTGCAGGGCCCTGGAGCCAGTGCGATCTAACTCTGAGTGATCAGGGACCAGGAATATACAGTACACACAGAGAATGTGAAAAACCCACAACCCTGTTACTGTGAGGTGAGCGTGCGAAGCACCACATCATTATGAGCACTGCTGTAACAATAAGCCAAAAGACAAGTCTTAAAAAGCTGTGGTCTTAGTGGTTATTATAATGCATACAATTTGATGTAGTAAATGTAGTTCATTCTATATTGTGCTCCTTGCTTGTTTTGGGTCACGGTAATACAAATAGACAACTTTTGCATTCCCTGTTCACAAATGAACAAGCTTCTCCATTCAGTCCTTTTTCCTAGATAACCTAATGACCACTTTGCCTGTTTGTACATGTAAGTCCCACAGGTCCCTCGGCTCAGTCATTCCTTCACATCTATATATGCTTATTATTAAGGTCCGAGCCTGGAGCAGAGCTGGGCAGGACCCTCTTGAAATGCAAGCAATTATCATCATTACAATATTATTATTTTACTTTCATCTACTGTGCGAACTTGTGCATTTTTATTTCACGTCATTTAGCTTTTACAACGTTGCCACATCTGTCTACTATTGAGGTGACATTCTCAGTCGGAGTACTACAAGTTGCAACTGTAACTGTTACATCTATATATTTTTTTGGTTTGTTTAGTTTAGTGGTTTTTAGATCCATAAGCAATAAAAAGATTATTCTGGATTATTTTGACATTTGATAGGGCTTTATGTACAGATTGTAACTGTTGCAACAACAGTTTTGCACTCAAGCTTCTTACGTGATTTGAATTCGTCAAACATTTCTGTAATAAAAATGCGTGAAGAACACGAAATCAATTTATTTATTTTCTTTTTTTGGGGGGGGGGGGGGGGGGCTTTGGTAACCACTGCTTGAACCAAAAGACAAGCTGTCACGGAGGGAGCGCCGCCTCACGGCGCCTCGCGCAGCGCAGACGCGCGGTGTGACGTGGCACGGAGAGCGGAAGAGCTTGTTTGTGTTTTGGTTCCAGGGGGAAGTTGCGAGAAGAAAAGAAAGGAGGAGACGTGACGGGATTGTTGAAATTGTTCCTGCTGTCCGTCCAGCGCCGCCTCGCCACGGTGTCCCGCTGCACCAGTGGTGTTTGAAGTCTGTGACCCGTCGCCCCGGCTCTCAGGTAGCGTACCGGCCGCGGCGTCCAGCTGGCTCGCGACGGACGTTAACGTTCGTTCGGTTGTCATCGGTGACTTGGTTAGCTCGCCCTGTCGCTACCTGCCTCCTGCTACTGTTTGTTAGCTGGGGAGGAAACTAGAATGGCAGGCCTTTGTCACCTCCTGCCGAGTCCAGCTGCTCCGTTTGGGGGGTGTTACGTCTCGGTTAGCCAGCGGCTCGCTGGACAGACTACAGTGACTTTGCTTAAAGCTAAAGGGAACCAGGTCAGTGGGTGGAACGCTAACGTTGCTACAAGCTAATGTGTTTATTAAGTGAAGGTTTGGCGACTCACAACAAACATTAGATAAGTTGCACGAAACACGAGCAGTTCAACCTCATAACATTGTGATTATGCTATATGTATGGTTGACTGTCTCGTTGTCTTCAGACCCGGGGCCAGTTTGCTAAGCTAACAAGCTGGAGAACAATAACAATTTGGGAAAATGGCGTCCCTTCTCTTGTATCAAAACAGATGCATCGCCTCAGCTAAAATCAGCACGTGTGTTTACTGTCAACTGACGACTGTAAAAGTCAAATACGATGAGCGTCGCAGTCACATGCACTGCAGTGGGCTGTCAGTCATCGTCATGACTCTGAATAAACACTGACGCTCTGTCCATTACCGTTTGTTTTCCCGATGCGTGTTTGTTTCCTACCAGTCATTTTAGCTTGTATTACGACGAATGCATCATTGTCCATCATTTGTTTGAAGCTGCTGCAGCTTCCTGCAGTCACATTTGTTCCTTAACTTTCTTCACAGTACCTCCAATACTGCTCTAGGAAAACATGTATTGCTCATTAACACACCACAAAATCACAGTAATGAGATTGAATTGAAACTCTACATAGATCTTGAGAACCATTTTCTCACTCGACATGCCTACAACCACCACCCCAATAGAGGCCACATTTATGATTTGTGGACAGCTGTGTTGTAAAGGCCCTCCAACAAAGATTTAAGGCTTCAACTGTAGTAAAGTCAACACTTGACAGTCCAAACACAACTGGTGATTATATCTGTTTATCACTCCTGTTGTCAATGTAATTATACCACTTGATGCTCCAATGTTTGGATGCTAAAGATATATATAATTTCCGGGACAAAGTAAAGCTTCAAGCAGAAAAGGTGTTGATGGTGATATCTGTGTTGATGTTATTGACATAACACATTCATGAACTGTTTCTTCAGAGGTCACACCAGATGAAAATATATCAACAAGAATACAAAATGTACCGTATCGCTGTCTCTGAAAAATAAGGTAATGATTAAAATGTACCCTGGATTATATATTTGTGAGTTTGCCGAGTGGAGGAGTGAAATTCAGGTTTCTGGTCAGGAATAAGATGACAAACTGACCTGTTTACCTCTCAACAATGGCCATTTGTGTTAAACAAATTTGGAAGCAGCTGATTCCTAAATAAGTTAGTAAGCAATGTATGAATGCTTGGTATGCAGCCATACAGCAGATTTCTCAGTGGTTAAGGGTCTTGAGCCGTGCGGGTGGGTCTGTTGTGAATCAGTGTTGTTGTTTATGACAAAACTTCTTTTGCTTTCTATTACCATGTGTGATCTGGTGGGCTGACTGATGATATTGAGGTGAACTATAACTACTTGAAAACTTGTCAACAAGACTCTTTTTGGATTTAAAAGCATGCTTTGATGGGTGAACGATGACTCACATTTTAAGGGTTAATGTTTTCAGTACATTCAATAAACATTGCTGACATGCTGGATCCCCAAAAATCTGGATTAGCAGCATAATTTGGGGGTGCCCCTCTATCCATGAATCCAGCTTAGGTTGAGTGTTTCTTAACCCTTCATCAGCAGAGTGATAATATTTAGTTCTTAACGTCATTCACAAAATATGTGACCAATTATTTGTGCTCTAAATTGGGAGATTTGTAAATATGGAAGAAAGCACAACAGCTCTGCTCACCACAAATAACATAGTTACGTTCAACCCTGTTTCCTTCCAAGTTAGTGCACCACTGTACATGACAGTATGTGCCATTTTGAAACCTATTCTTCACACTTATGATCCGTAGGTACTGCCAATTTATGCATACTTTTGTTATGCAAACATGTACAAAAATCTATAATAAAAATTACAAGAATTTTCCAATGTTGTAATTGTGAAACGTGTTATTTTGGTCAGTTTTACTCATTTAAACAGCTATTGTGTAAAATACCCTATAAAGGGTACATTTGCCTACAATTTCAGCTTCCAATGGTTTTGATAAGAGTTAATTTTAGTTCAGTAAATGGAAGTATATTCTTGTGAGTATGCACATCATGCTCGTTGTAAGGTCACCACTTTCGCTCAAGAGGTAGCTCAATCTTTTTTTCCGCATCAAGAGTTTTTACCATTTTTAGACACTTGATTAATGTTGTATAGTCATCTCAATGCCTGAAAGCATCTGTATCTGCCTATAAAGAGCAACTGCTGTCTTTACTGCCCACTTTATTTAAATAGTTTTGCTGTATGTCACGGACAAGTCGTGTCATTGTGGAAATCAAATAATTTGTTGTATTCTGAGCTGTAAAGTTCCACATCATATCAGAAAGATTAACTTTTCGCAGCTCTAAAGACAGCCTTAGTTTTGATGATGCACATATGTTGTATGAGTTTATGCAAATAGGGTTTGTTTTGCGCATGTCAACGTGTGTGTGTGTGTGTGTGTGTGTGTGTGTGTGTGTGTGTGTGTGTGTGTGTGTGTGTGTGTGTGTGTGTGTGTGTGTGTGTGTGTGTGTGTGTGTGTGTGTGTGTGTGTGTGTGTGTGTGTGTGTGTGTGTGTGTGTGTGTGTGTGTTATTCTAGAAGTGTCAAAAACATGTTCCCTTGTTTGTTGCAGCTGATAGTGAGCTTTGGCCTGCAGGATACCAGGGGATCTGTCTAGATCATGGCCAATCGAGGTGGAGCTACGAGGCCCAATGGACCCAACGCAGGCAACAAAATCTGTCAGTTTAAGCTGGTGCTGTTGGGGGAGTCGGCTGTGGGGAAGTCGAGCTTAGTGCTCCGTTTTGTCAAGGGCCAGTTCCACGAATTCCAGGAAAGCACAATAGGAGGTGAGTGTTACATCATCAAAGCGAGACACCGCTGTCAAACTGCCAGCTTCTGGTAGATACGATCTGGTTGGTGTTGTGATTGCGAAGTGTGTTTGCATCTGGAAAAATCATTTTATCACTTTTTTTTTTTTTTTTAATGAATACTTATAGATGATTTAAGCCAATTTTTTTTTTTGTTTGCAAAAACTGTTTGTGCGCGAGGCTTGGAGAATATAATTATGGTATCTTTTCCCATTCAGCGGCCTTTCTCACTCAGACGGTGTGTCTTGATGACACAACAGTGAAGTTTGAAATCTGGGACACTGCGGGTCAGGAGCGTTACCACAGTTTGGCGCCGATGTATTACAGAGGAGCACAAGCTGCCATTGTGGTCTACGACATCACAAATGAGGCACGTTTGTCAGTCGTATTACTCTCCAGACATCACAGCGACCGACTTTCACATGTCCTACTGGCCTGAGCCCAGGCTGCAGGCCAGCAAAGCAATCACACAAATGACAATGTGAAGGAGCATCGGCTTATTAACAAGTGGCTCAATTTCGTCTTTTTGCAGGAGTCCTTCACACGTGCGAAAAACTGGGTAAAGGAGTTACAAAGACAAGCCAGTCCTAATATAGTCATTGCTCTGTCTGGGAACAAAGCTGACCTCGCCAACAAGAGAGCCGTGGACTTCCAGGTCAGTGCATGTGCACACACACACACACACACACACATTGCAGCTTGTGTTTTCACCTGTTTCCTAACAGAAACATATATTGCTTTGTAAAAATGTGACTGTATCCAAAGGACATATTACAAACAATGAGATGATTATTCTCCACAACTATAACTTTTACCACTGATTTTCTTTCTTAAAAGATATTTTAAGAGGGACATGTTTTTAAAAAGGTTTATTTATGTTGTGTCAACAGGATGCACAGTCCTATGCAGATGACAACAGCTTACTCTTCATGGAGACTTCAGCCAAGACGTCAATGAATGTGAATGAGATATTTATGGCTATTGGTATGTTAACCTTGCAAAATGGAAGGAAAAAAAACGTTTTTTTTGTTTGTATCAGTTTTAATTTAGTTCGCTTTTTTTTCTTCTCTCTCTCTTTTAGCAAAGAGATTGCCAAAAAGTGAGCCCCAAGCTCCAGGACCGAACAGTGGGAGGAACCGGGGAGTGGACCTTACAGAAACCGCCCAGCCAGCCAAGGCTCCTTGCTGCAGTAACTAACATGAAAAACATCGTCCCCCGATCACCCTGTCGAGCAGTAACTAATGCGGCCAACGCCCCCAATGCCACTGCAGTTACTAATTCAATGTGTCACCCATTCTCTGAAACAAGAAGAGATGCTCCGCGGCCCTCAACTTCTTTCCTTTTTGTTTTTGTTTTTTTAATTCCTTAGTAGCAAAGTGAACACCGTGACTCTGATATCTCTTCTTGGCTCGGCCTCTTTTCCTCCACTGTGGTTGTGCTGCTACCAGGTGAAGCCTCCTAACCACTCTGTCTTACTTTCTGCCATCTAACCTCCTTACATCTATCAGTTGCTGCTGATAGAAATGTGAATGCAGATATTAGATACATCCCTGTTCCCGTCTGATGTGTAGATTGGAGTTCCATTTAGAGGAAGTGGTTGCTTCTCTTTTCTTGGATAGCTGAAGACTTTACTACTGCGTTTCTAATAGTCCTCTGGGTTATTTTTTTTTGTAAAGTTGCTGATTATTATTAAACTTTGTCAAGGCAATGGATGCACATTGTTGTAAATTAACATGGCCACAAATAGGGAGAAAAAAAAACCAACCTTTGCCTGCAGTAGTCCAGAAGAAAATCTATTAGAGGAATGTATTGATTCTAAGAGGATTGACCACGTGCAGAAAGAAAAACAGGAACTCTAAGCTCTACATTTCTCTCGAGTCACAGAAACCATTTTATCCTAAAAAAAAAAATGTTAAAAAGTGGACTGCAGTCCTATTTAAATTTCTCTCTTATTCCTTCCGTCTGCCCACCGCTACTACTGTGTCCCTGACATTAAACCTGAAGTAGCTCTCCTGTACATTGTCTTACACCACCTGTAGGCTCTGATCTGGGGCCGTGCCTGCTTGTAGCTGTCCCTAGTGGCATCGTGCAATGTTTCACAGTATTTACTGTGTGAGTTAAGTGTCTGCGAGGACCAATGCAGCACAGCAAAACCCCCGTTTTATCTTCATTAAGGCCTCCGAGGTGCACGTCACTGCCGCCACCTCTTCATATGCCCACGCAACGTCCTCGCCCCAAATCTTGGTCAGCCGGGGTTCTGCCTTTTGGATGATTCACTCTTTCTTTTATTTTTTTTTGAAAGATAGTATTAGTGTTGCTGGAAGGGGTTTTGTGGGGAGTTGCAATATGTGCTACTTGCTTCACGATCATATTGGAATCATGATTATTTCGCGTCGTCTCTGAATTAGGAAGTGCGGCTGTGTGTCGGCGTGTACAGAACGGGCCTGGGTTGGCTGGCTGGTGACAGATTTCATTCTCTGACTTAACCTACAAGCACATCTGTGTGTGTTTGTGTGCGCATGTGTGCAAGCTTGAACACACCCTTGCACAAGAACACAGGCGTTATTGACCTCCTCCCCCGAGACCTGACCGTCATCCTACATCAGCACACGCAGTCTGTTACACCCGATTCTCAGCAGATGAGCACACACCTGTTTCACTTCACCCCTTCACTGTACATTGTTACATACAGACACACGTGCACGCACAGACACATACACGCACATATACTACTTCTGGTCAATAACTCTTTTTCCAGGTCTGTCATGCCTTGCACTAATGATGCTCGTGAATATATCTTGTCATAATTTCAGCCAGTGTGATATAAATATATATATATAAATATATAAATAATATACTGTAAATAGGGTGTTGCAGTGTAGTCTATCTTTTTTCAATTTACCAGTGACAGGACTAATGCTTGCTCGGGAGTTCAGATAATCACAAATAAAAAGAAAACTGTACAGTTAGCCGGAATAAACAGCTACAATATGGATTTGGAGTTTTGTTGCCGTTTCTTTTTTTTTTTCCAAACAAATGGTTAAATTATAATCAGTGGTGGTCTTTATAAATGTCAGTAGTGTTATCAACAAAAAGAGAAATTGCATTTATTTAGTTGTCTGTCTTGTATCGTTTTCTCAAAAATTGTAGTTTTTCTTGAAAGAAAAGAGAAAAATATATCCAAACATTTGGGTTTCTGCTATTTTAACATCATGTCTCTGTCATTTCTCCATTTGTTTTCTTTGGGTATGGAATTGAAATGCCTTGACCGGTTCTCTTCCCTGCAAGTAAACGTAGAGACACTGGTTTTTTAAAGCTCCGAACGAGTCGGACACGAAGACACGAAACACTGCGATCATGTCTGCTTCTTCATAACATCTCGGTAATATATTTGTAGAAACAATTTAACATCTATCAGCTGGTGCGGTGGTATGGTGAAAATATGAATTAACACATTGTAAATTGTACGTTTCCTTTTTGTTTGGGTTTTTTTTTTTTTTGGTTTTTGCCGTGAACACTTAATTAAAGCTGAAAACATTTAAATGCAAGCATTTTACAGCACTGTTATGTCATGACCAAATAAATACTGAAATAAATTTGATCATTTATTGTAATAGTGTTGTGTGTGTGTCGTACGATGTGTGTTTGTGTGTGGACTTTGTAATTTTTTTATTTGCTTCTGAATACTTTTAAGATTGGCTGATTTTTAAAAAAAATACTTTTTAGGTTGTTTTTAATCCTCCGATCTTCAACATCACCTGTGCAATACATGTTTTGTGAGAGAATTCCACGTGTTTGAACAGTAATTTTGAGCCAATAGTGTATTAAACCTTACTGGTGCAGTAATTGTTCAGTGCTTGCATGTAATAACCGGATCCACCAGTCACTCTCTGTCTGCTCACAAAAGCTCCACGGAAGATTTTCCCCCCGTTACATTTGACCTTGAAATTTATTTTTTTTTGCTCCGAACGCTTGCATTTTGTGACCTCTCCTCTCTGGATCGTTGGCCTATCCCACTCGGGTCCCCTAGCGGAGGAAAATGGGCCTACAGTGAGAAAATTGAAAATAAGGATGAGCGCCATGTCTGATCCTCCGCTGGTGGAGTAGAGCGGACGGGGGCACGAGCGAATCGATCCCGGGCCGGCGGTCCCTTCGGGTTTCGGTGGGAGTCATGGCCGACAGCGCTGGCATTCAGCAAGGTTCGCCGGCCATCGGAGCCGCGGGCCTGGTTCCGGCCGCACCTGGAGCCGGGGGGACGGAGGGCTCCGGCGCCGCCGGAGGATCCGCACGTATCGCCGTGAAGAAGGCGCAACTCCGCTCCTCGCCGCGGCCGAAGAAACTGGAAAAACTCGGAGTGTATTCCTCCTGCAAAGTATGGCCACATTTTGCACACCGCAGACTTTCGGGGCGCGTGCAGTTTTTTGTTTTTTTTTTTGTTTTTTTTTGCGGGTTGATTCCTGAGGCAGCGCTATTTCCTGGGCCAGGTTGCAATAGTTTCCAAAATGCAAGCGCAGCAAAGGAAGCCATTGCCGCACTTCATTTTTTTTCCTCTTCTAATTTTCATGCACGAGCCAATAAGAGCGCGCTGTTTAACAGCCTGGATTATTTAGGTGTTATTATTATGATGGGAATCCTGAGGAGGGGGTGGTTGGGGGTGTGAGGGGGGGGGGGGGGGGGTGCATCCAGCTGCAAGGCGTCCAGTGGTTTTACAGTCCTACTATGTTTCTGTTGAGGTGGGGGGTTGGTGGACGTAAACATTGGCTCGGCGCTGCTCGGTGGGAGCAGCAGGCTGCGCGCACAGGGGCTGGACCCCCGCCTCCCCCCCCTCCGCCCCCACCCAAACTGCCCACCGGGAGGTTTCACGGTCTCCCCGTGCCGCTGTCAGAGAGCCACGGCACATAGAGGGGAGCGCGTCGGGCTTATGCGGGGTACGGACCGACGAGAGGGGACGGGGTCTTTGTTTTGACAGGGTGACAGCTGCTGGGGGGGCGGAGTTTGTTGTTGTCGGAGTGCGCGTGCGCAGTGCTGCACCTCCAGCTGACGCTGACAAGCCGCCACCATCGAAAACCCTGTGCAGCGCGACAAAGTCTGAACAGATCTGCATAAGGCAGAATTTAATGCTACTGGTGTCCATTTCTGAAGAAACAAGACTATTAAAATGTTTGATACCGGATACATATAGTGAAATATTACAGGTTGAATACTGTTTTCGCCATTTTATTAATTTTGCTTTCATCTCAAGATGCCCACACCAGTTAATAATAGCACAATAATATATGAATAACTACAACTTTAAATCTCTTTGTTTTTAGTGCAACATCGTAATAACATATCATTGAGAAGTTGACATTTAATGAACATGATCATATTACAACACAATAAACCAAAAACCTTAAAGGTCAGCAATTTCAACAATGTGCTTTACAACTTACAAATCAGATTAAAATTTGTATTACTTTTTTTTTATCTTCAAAGGCATGAAACCTTTGGCCACATATAGTTGGAATCAAAAAATACCGTCAGCTGTAGTTCATATTATGATCAGAACATCTTGTAACTACATCTGTGTGTTTATCTTGATGACCTGAAATGACTCGCCATATAGTACAGACTAAACGCCCCTGGTGGCCAAATAAACATATTGCAGTTAATGTCTTACTTTCCTAAAACTATCACATTTGATCTTGCGGGCCGGATTGGACTCTGGAGGGCCCGTTCTGGCCGGCAGGCCAATCGCCTGACACCCCTGATTCAGACCAAGAGAATGAAAGTCAATGTATCACTGAATATGATGTCAAATGAGTTCGACTAATAAAATGATAGTATACTTGATATACATCAATTAAGCTCAAAGCATGTGTTTGGTCTCTGGGGGGAAAACCAGAATAGCTGGAGAACTCTCAGGTACGCCCAGAGAGAAGGTGCAAACTCCACAAACACCAAAACTGGGATTAAATAATCTCTATGTGATGCAGCACTTTACCACCGTCTTAGTGCAAAGACTCCATTCTGAAAACTTCTGCATCTCATCAACAATTTTGTTACCAAAAACCCAGACTTACTGGGATTTATGCAATGAAAAAGGTTAACTTTTAACCGTATCCCATTTTCGTTCCTGCATCTTGGTGTAAAGAACAGCAACCAAAATCAGGCTCCTCCTCTGAGACCCACCGAGTCATTTTGCAGCCAAAAATGCAACAGATGATTAACTTAATTTGGCCGTCCAAATCTGTACAAAGATCTAAAATCAAGTCCGCCACTGTGTTTCTGCCCGTTTATGCAAATCCCCACTCACAGCTTGACCGGCAACAACATAGCTGATGTGAGCACCAACCAGCAACTGAACAATCTGCTGTTCACTGCTGGAAAACATAAGCTTCATTAGCTAACGAGTGATGAAAATGTTATGAAGCTCATCCCGTGGGCCAGATCGGACTCTCTCACCTCGAGTTAAACAAATGTGTTTATAGAGTACGTGGAAACAAAATACCAACTAATTGTAAAACAAAGTCAAATTAAAAAATACATAAAATGTTATCTGATTGTTTCACCAGGCTGAAGGCGCTTGTAAGTGTAATGGTTGGAAGAGTCAGAACCCCCCTCCGACGCCCCCACAAACCGACCAGCAGTCCAACGCAGTCAACCTGCAGGAGCCCTGTCGGAGCTGCTCTCACACTTTGGGTAAGTCAAGAGTGTGCGCAAATTATGGAATTATAGATGCATTAACCACAAAAGCAATGTGGACTGAGAGCTATTCAGAGTGTCTTTTTTTTTTTTCTTCTTCCCCCCCTCAGGCGATCATGTGACCCATCTAGAAAATGTTTCTGAAGAGGAAATGAATAGGCTTTTAGGTATCGTCCTGGATGTGGAGTATCTGTACACATGCGTTCACAAGGAGGAAGACGCCGACACTAAACAAGTCTACTTTTCCCTCTTTAAAGTAATTCAAAAACATTTTTTTAGAATCAATTCATATGAGGACACGATTTCAAATCTTAAAATGCCTCAAATGTAACTTTTATGTGTGTGATACATTTCAGCTGTTGAGGAAATCAATCTTACAAATGGGTAAACCAATGCTTGAGGCACAGGAGAGTCCGCCGTTTGAAAAGCCCGGCATTGAGCAGGTACATCACAATTAACACCGAACACTGTTAGAAACTGCAATCCTACATCTTCTAATTTAAAATGTAAATGTCCTTTCTTTTCTCCTCACATGTGCTTCCGGACCCCAGGGGGTGAACAACTTTGTCCAATACAAATTCAGCCACCTGCCATCAAAAGAACGACAGACTATAATGGAGCTGGCGAAAATGTTTCTCAACCAAATAAACTATTGGCAGCTGGAAACGCCATCTCAGAGACGCCAAAGGGTGCCCAACGACGACGTTGCTGGATACAAAGCCAACTACACCAGGTAAGCAGCACTAAGTTACACGTCCCGTTCTTGTAATCCAGTTGCACTTCAACTGCTTCGGAATCGACTCGTGCGCTTGTGTCGGTTCCAGGTGGCTCTGCTACTGCAATGTGCCTCAGTTCTGCGACAGCCTGCCCCGGTACGAGACCACGCAGATATTCGGGCGGACCCTGTTGCGCTCCGTGTTCACTGTGATGAGGAAGCAGCTGCTGGAGCAGGCCCGGCAGGAGAAGGACAAGCTTCCCCCTGAGAAACGCACGCTCATCCTTACACACTTTCCCAAGTAAGAGTTTTGGAAAGACCGAGAAGCGCCGGGGTTCACCGTACAGCTCTCAGGACTTGGAACGGCATAGATTTGACCTGCTACTTACTCACATGTGCTACAGTTGCACCCGGATTTATGATATAGTTTAAAATGTCTGTCCTTTTTAATATGTTACTTGCATGTCTTTTCGTTATTCAGGTTCTTGTCTATGCTGGAAGAGGAGGTGTACAGTCACAGCTCTCCAATCTGGAGCCAAGACTTCTTGGCAGGAGCAGCAGGAGGGAAGATTCCTATCCACACAGGTAGCACACACACCCTCCCGCGGCCAAACAGAAACAAGCCTAACAAGTACACCTTTTATTGGGATTTTGTATTTTACGAATAGCATTTTATTATAACTTTTTTTTTTAATTTCCAATATCTCTTCCTTGTCGCTTCATAGTTATCAGTGCACCCCCGGTGGCCAGGTCCCTGTACTACAGCACCAGTCCAGTATCTGTGGACCCGTCGGCCGGCGACAGTGTCAGTCCTGCCAGGAAAACAGCGTCTGTACTGGAGCCAAGCCCAGGTAGTCCAGGCAAACCTGTCATTACTCAGAAGGTTGCAATGACGCCAAATCATTATGTAACACTTGAGAGTAAACAGGGAGCAACCAGATGACGTTAGGCAACATTTAAAGGTTAATGTCACAGTTTGATTTTGTTGTCCTGTATTTATCCAGTTCCAAGCAGGATCACAAAACAATATGTATATATATATTTATTTAATTTTTTTTTTATCTAACAAAAGCAAAATAACTTTCAAATTCAGGTGACCTGACCTCTGTGTCCATTCGTTCTCATAGTTGGAGAAAAGCGTAAACCCTCAGAGCCTCTTCACCATGAAGAAAACAAGAGACCCCGGGTAGTGGGCGACATCCCGATGGATCTCATTAATGAAGTCATGGCCACCATCACTGACCCCGCTGCCATTCCAGAGGTAACAATTACAATTACTTCCACTGATCCAAATGTTTCCATACTCATTATAAAAGCCATGCGAAATAAAGAAAATAAAACATTTAAACCTGTAACACTCCATGTGGACTTGAGAAAAAGAAAATAGCAAATCAGGTAGTTATTAAAGAAAAAAATTGATCAGGAAGAGAATTATATTCACTTATTTGGCATTTTAATGCTGCTACATTTAATTCTCAAATCATTTTGTCTTTAGCAAAGATTATTTTGACATATTTGTCACCTCATTGAGTATTAGTAAAAAAATATGTATCACTACTCATGGAGAATGGACACCAACGGATGCAACGACATATTGGAGAATTTAATAGTTTTGCAAACAGATATAGAATTGCTTATTCTCTCGCTGAAATATTTGATTTGGTTTTGAATTTTTTTTAAATTGGTCATCAATCTTTCTGCAGAGACTGGGACGCCTGGTTAATGTCATCTCAGGATAACTGTTCCTCTTTATTGCCTCTGCAGCTGTTGTGTTTAGCGAGAGAAGTTAGAATTACATTCAAACCAGTGTGTGTCATTACAGTTTTTAACCAAAAAGGTTTTCATTTGAATCCCCTGAAGCAAAGAAACCTCAACAAATCCCAACTCAAGCCAGCACAAGATAGGATAACCAGCCTGTACTCTCCTGAAGCTGTTTTGTGTTAACATATTCTTGGAACCGGTGTCACAAGTGATTGTCGTGCCACATTTGTGAAAATACGATCCTCTGAGATTTGAAAAAGATGTTGGAACACACTGCAAAGCTCATATGCTCCAATAGCAAAGCACAACTCTGAGAACACCATTTGAGCCTGGAGCTCACTGACACTCAAAACAGAAGTCCACATTCAAATACACACAGCAAAAAACACCCGCATGCAAACCCCTAAAGCCAACCAAAGTGGAACTCGGGGTCAAGCGCAAGCCACTATACCACTGTGGGGTCAATTCCAACCCATGGGTTCTTGTTTAAAGCAAATTACACTTGAGCAACTGCGTCCAAAAGCAATTAACACCTCGCTGCGTTTTCATCCAGAAGAATGAACTTACTTTTCAGACAACTGAAAGCTCTTAACGGGAAGGTTAGATCTCCATGTGCTGTGTAATGTGCAGCTGTCTGTTGCTGCCAATGAGGACAGCATATCCAGGCCCCCTTTTAGAGCTGTGTTTTCTCATCCCGACAGCTATGATGGGATCAAGATGTTCACAATTTCTTAATGCCTCCCCTCCCGTGCAGACCAGCCTGCTGTCGGCTCACTCCGCACGAGACGAAGCGGCCCGCCTCGAGGAGCGCAGAGGGGTGATTGAATTCCACGTCATTGGAAACTCACTAAACCAGAAGCCCAATAAGAGGATCCTGATGTGGCTCGTCGGCCTCCAGAATGTCTTCTCGCACCAGCTGCCCCGCATGCCCAAGGAGTACATCACACGGCTGGTCTTTGACCCGTAGGTGAAACGACACTTTGTCGCGTGCGGAGACGGAAGGCGAGGCTCGCTTTCAATTCTAACCTTTTTTTCACGGCAGGAAGCACAAGACACTGTCTCTCATCAAGGACGGCCGCGTGATCGGAGGGATCTGCTTCAGGATGTTTCCGTCACAAGGTTTCACTGAGATTGTATTCTGTGCCGTGACCTCCAACGAACAAGTGAAGGTGAGAAAAGAACCGTCCCCGTCTTGTGTCTCAGCTTCGATTTTCACAATCTATTAATCGGTGGATTCTTTTTTTTTTTTGGAGTGATCAATTTATTTGAACTATACCAAGTTCCCTCATTTCATTTCTGCTGCTTTATTGGGTAAATAGAACATTGGTGTTGACAGAGCAAATAAGGAGCCACTCAACAAGCTTCTACTTGAGTATTCTGTTTTTTGGTTTTTTTTAAAGAGCTTTAACTGAAGAAAAAAACGATGCCTCATGTCAGTGTTGCTGAAGATGCTTCCAGTAAAGACAGCAGCTTGCCCGAATGGACAGGTTTCTCACATTATAGCACAATTTACAACAATTCAAAAGAAACGCAGTAAATAGTCCAAAAGAGCCAATAACCAGCAAGACAAGCACTTGGAGAGACAGACTCCTGGAAGTGATGCATCAGTGTGGATTTATGAACCAGACATAGAAGATTAATCACCATTTGACAGGCAGCGAGTAACAGGCTATGTTTCACATAGATAGATAGATGGATCTTTCCAGTTGCTCCACAGAGAATCTAATATTTATGGTGAAATATGTTCACAGAGAAAGGCTACTAAGAAGTGTCTTGCTGGACTGACGAGATCAGCCGTTTACTATAAATAAGTTGGCCTCGTCAGAATATAAAAGAGGAACGTAATGTGATGAAATCAAGCAGTTTAAAGACGGTATCGACAGGATGAATGAAAACAGTAGCAACAGACAAGCGGCGAAACCGTGTTCGCGCAAGTGACGCACATTTCATTCAAAACACGTTCAAAACAGCTCTTACCTTTACTCCTAACTGAAGTTCATGATTCTTTTGAGCAAAAATAAATCCATGAGTTACTACCTCCTGGTCCGATTAAAATCCAGTTTAGAAAATAGTTTGGAGATAAAAGCCTCCATTGGGAGGGGAAAAAAGTGAACCTGCTCTTGACTTGATTGATTGTTGTATTAAGAGTCTGCCGGCTCACGAGCGCCTCCTGCGGTGATGTTGAAGAACTGTCTGTCTCACCTGCCTCTTCAATACAGACGCTATTCAGTGTACCTCAGCTAAATTCTCGGAAGTCAGGGGGCCAATATTAAAGCGTTTGAAACATCTTATTGGAGACACACACGGAGACAGCAGCACGCTCTCATTGTCAGCAATCAGCATACTTTATCAGTTTTGCAAAGCCTGCCGGTTGTACATGTTTTAGTTTTGTGAAAAAACAAAAAGATGCGACAATAACTGGTGATGTGAACAGCTCTGTAACATGGGGAGTGACTTGTGAAATGTGCAAACAACACAGCAAATCAATAATGAAACTTGTTGACGCTTAAAGTAATAGATCCTAATAATATTATCAATACATTGTTTGCAGCCCTACTTTGCGTTTAATTTTCTGCTGGTGATTACAGGGTTATGGGACACATTTAATGAACCACTTGAAGGAGTATCACATCAAGCATGAAATCCTCAACTTCCTCACTTACGCCGATGAGTATGCCATTGGTTACTTCAAGAAACAGGTAACATGTTCGACTTGTATGTATTCAATATTACAAAAAAAAAAATAATAATAATCCAAATCTATCTCCAACATTTCCCCTTCTTTCTTACAGGGTTTTTCTAAAGACATCAAGGTCCCCAAGGCCAAGTATGTGGGCTACATTAAGGATTACGAGGGGGCCACGCTCATGGGCTGTGAACTCAATCCCAGCATTCCTTACACGGAGTTCTCGGTTATAATCAAGAAGCAGAAAGAGGTCCGTGGCGGACATTTTTTTTCCCTTGTAATCTTCAAGACTTTTGTCCTCTCGCTCATTGTCTTTTAATTCGTCTTGTCGTCCACAGATTATCAAGAAGCTGATAGAGCGGAAGCAGGCTCAGATCAGAAAGGTCTATCCGGGGCTGTCCTGTTTTAAGGATGGCGTCCGACAGATTCCCATTGAGAGCATTCCTGGCATACGTACGTTACAGCGCCGTACACGGACGCATTTTGTCTTTCATAGATGGTTCGGCTGACGCGCGAGTGTAATTCCGTTGTGCTTAAACCAACAGGTGAGACTGGCTGGAAGCCTGTGGGAAAAGGGTGAGTGTGACGGATTGACGGATGATGCCAACAGCTCACGGTCAGTATCGACATTGTGACCTCTCTCCTCGTCTCTTTTGCTACTCTAGGAAAGAGCTGAAAGACCCGGACCAGCTTTACAGCACCCTGAAAGTCATTCTGCAGCATGTGAAGGTGAGCGAGAGACACACGCACCGTCCACATCTGACGCACTTCCCTAAACCTGCTCTGCTCGGTTTATCGTAGAGTCACCAGAATGCCTGGCCTTTTATGGAGCCTGTGAAGAAGACCGACGCACCGGGGTACTACCAAGTCATTCGCTTCCCCATGGGTAAGTTGGCTTCACACCACAGAAGAAGAAGAAATTGAGTGGATATAAGAGCACAGTGATGATGGCAAAAGTCATTTGCGTCTCTGTAAATCAATGTTTTGCAGAACTAATACACATATGATCTTAAACGTTCGACCTCTCCGCACAGATCTCAAGACAATGAGCGAGCGTCTGAAGAGCAGGTACTACACAACGCGCAAGCTCTTCATGGCGGACATGCAGCGCATCTTCACCAACTGTCGGGAGTACAACCCCCCGGAGAGCGAGTACTACAAGTGTGCCAACTTACTGGAGAAGTTCTTCTACACCAAGATCAAGGAGGCGGGCCTCATTGAGAAGTAGACGAGAGGATGAGCTCACGTTGGGAGTTCAGGAAGAGACGAATGAAGAGCAGGACTGCTGGGTGATGTGAAAGGTGGAAAAATGGGTCTGAAGCTTCGACTCCTCGAAGATCTGCTGACCCCTTTTAAAGTTTCATACAAAAGAAGTGTCTTTGTTTTGGGGTTGGTTGTTTTTTTTTTGGGCCAAGTATTGCAGAGGTCTGTGGAAAGCGAGGACAACAGGAGGGTGCGATTCGGATAAAACGAGGCGGTGAAATGTTCCGCCTTCGTGTCAAGACGCTGGAATTTTACCCAACCCGACTCCACACTGCCGCCTCCTCTCAGGTTATCGATGTCGTGAGGAGCCAGTACACCTGCGGCGCGCCGAGTCGTTACAATAGTGTTCCTGTCTGTATAACTCTATTCTGATGAGGTCAAATGTTTCTCTATGATGAGTTCATCCTGCCAAAAGAGGAATACATATTTTAAATTTGTACAGATTTGAATGATTTTCAAGCACTTATACCCACTGTATATTTTAAATGTGTATATAACATATATTTTCTTTGTCAGAACTAAAGAAATCTTTTTTTTTTTTTCCCCACCAGGCCACATAGGGCAGTTTGACTATCAAAAATGCACTTTTATTTTTCCAAGTATTAGTTAACATAAATAAAAGCATCATCTTCTCTTCAGATTTTTGTTTTACAGAAAAAAAATACACTGTTGACTAAGGACTAATTTAATAATTTAGAGTTTATTCTTATTTATGTGCTGTAATTTAGAAGTTATGCTTAAAATGAGGTCTTAATTTATTATTTTTGTCCAGCAGATGGAGATTGATAACTTTATACTTTGGAGATAAATGAAAAGATTGTGCAATACTATGTAGTTTTGCTGTTTTTTGTTTTTTTTTGTAAAAGAAAAATTTAAAAAAATGTGTTTGTACTTTAGGGGGATAAAAAAAATGCCTTTTGTAAAATATCTGGGAAAAAATTATCTCATGCTCTTTGTACAATTGGTTTTAATGATAGTATTAGCCTATTTTATAGACTGAATAAAACAGAAGAGAGGCTAAACTCTGTCCGGAGCTTTTCATTTTAGGTGTGTATCGTTCATCCCATTCACCAGAACACACACACACAGGTCAACAAATATATTACTGATCTACATTACGATTTGTATTGTTCAAAGTTAAAGCCAGGCCTCGATTACATTGGTAAACTAACACCCAGTGACGTTCATCACATTAATTGTAGTTCATGCATGAAGCAGCAGGAGGGTTTACGTCACATTATCCACAAGAACTCGCAATTAAAGAGACACAACTCAGAATTTATTCGGTGTGAATATGTACTGTAAAATCTTACAATAACATCAGCAAAAATATAAGTCAAACTTAATTTCAGCTATTTGTATGGGGGAGCCGTGTTTGTATCTGCCACATAAAAAGAAAAAAACAACCTAAAACCGACGAGTCGACCATTAAAGAGATCAATACAATACATAGGATACATTTTTACACGGGGAACACACCCAAGGCGAAACAAGGCGACTCGTCAGCGACATCCAACGAAGGACTCGTTGTATTTGTCGAGCGGCTGCTGGCTGCTCGCGGACTTCCTGGAGGTCTGCACGGAGAGGCGACCAGACTTCTGCTTGAAGACGGGCGAGCGGAGGAACTGCAGGTCCGTGAACTTGTCTCCACGACGGAGTTTCCTGTCAAAGTGTGAATCGGACCGTTGAGTGTCATCACAGCATAAAGGCAAAAAAAAAAGATCAACCTGTCTATCTACCGTGGTAAATCTACTCACGCGTTCAGTGACGGCTCCTTGTAGTTGACCGCCGTGGCGCTGCGGCGTCTGCGCGAGAGGACGGGGGTGGAGCAGCGGGCGTCGGACGGGCGGGAGAACTTGTGACCGGCTGCGGGGGACAGATTGGTCACATCACACAGACTCAAGCCCCGCCCTGCCGTCCGGACACCAAGCCCACCTGCAGAAAAGCGGCGGCGGCGGCGGCGAAAAGCACAAAGGAGGAGAAAGGAAAGGTGGAATTGAATCTGATCACCGGTGAAAAAAGAGTGCGATACGAGTTGATGCGCGGCGAAACAAGACACCCGTGACCGCGGCGGGCCGACTTACGTTTCTTGCAGGTTTTGAACCTTTGTGGCGTTTGGTGTGGTCGAAGGGTTGGAGCTTCACTCGGGGAATCTCCGAAACTCGACAGGACGTTGTCTAATCTCATCATCTCGGCCTCGACCAGCGGGCTGACGGGAGGCAAACAGTCCTGCAATTCTTCTCCCAGAAGCTCTGCAACAACACAACAAACAGCTCCACTTGAATCCAACAACCGGCAAATCAGTCTGATTAATGACTTGTGATGTATCTTAAAAGGAATCAGTCTGTCTCACGTGTTTTCTGTCTATACACAACAAAGTATATGTTCTATATCAGGAGGAGCCAAAACAGGCCCAATTGATCGCATTGTAAACATCAGGTCGAGTCTAAAACTTCATTTTTAAAGCAGGCGTAAACACTCAAGACAAGAAAATGTGTTGTTAACTTGAAATTGACATCCAACACCTCGACGTCCAATCAAAACTCGAGGAAAACAAAAACAAAACATTTACCTCGATTACGCTGTTGTTCCGGTCCGACCGGGTCGGGGACGTTCGGCGAGCTGGAATCAGGTAAACCTTCTCCGTCGTCGGTCACTGCAGCATTTGGACTTGAGTCCTCGTCCATGAAGACTACACACAACAAAAGACAATGTTCAGATATTACAAATAAAACAAGGAGAATCCCAAAATGACTCATCTAAATTCTCACCGCTGAACGGTTGTTTAGGAGGGACGTTTTCTTTGTGCCCGACTTCTCTGGAAAGCCGACCTCTGCGAGTGGCGACGGCCTTCGTCCCGCCAGGAGAACTCCTCTTCCTCCTGGTCTTCTGCGGGACATAAAGGCTGTCCTCCGACTCTGAAGACGGCGACGAAGAGCTGCATTCGTTCCGCGTGGAAGCCGCAGACGACCCTTCGGTTCGAACTTCCTCTCTTTGCGAAGCCCCCTCGCCGATGGGCGTGGTCGGCTGAGCATCTTCTGCTTTGGCTCTGAAAGGCGTGACGTGGACCGTCCCCTCGCAGTCAAAGTCAAACGTGTCGTTAAAACCCAGCGAGGTGTTGAGCTTGTTGCTCTGGGATTGGGGCGCAGCTTTGGACGATCGGTCCCGGCTCTTTGACCGGGCTCGGGGTTTGGGGTTCTCCCACGGCTTCTTTAACGGGGCACGATCCGGTTTTCGGCCTCTGTCGGGTTTCCGCGGAGCCGGTTCTGCTTTGGGGCGGGACTGCTGAGGACCTTTCCTGCAGGGCTGCTGCTGCTGACCTTTTTTGGCTGGAACAGGTTCAGGAGTCGAGTGTTGGAGTTCTACAGTGTCAATGGGGTCGGCTACTTGCTGCACTTGACTCTCGCCGCCACTGCGGACAGGATCACTTTCGCTGAAAACCATCTGTTCTTGCAAACGTTCAGACCGCCGCCTGCTTCTTCGGTCTGTGTTACGGCGTCTCACGCACACTGTCGGTGGCAATGTCAGCGGTTTTTCACATTCAAGAAGTTGATTCTTTTTCACGGGCTGCGGTTCTGAAAACAAACAGGAGGAAGAAAAAAAAAAAGTTCGACAAATTTTTGCAAACTAGACAGAATTGCCAACATAAATTCACCTGAAAATCCGAATAACAATCACTGTACATCCAAAAATGGCTCTCAATCACTATTTTGATTTTTTTCCCCCTCTAAATTGTGAGAAACAGCCATATATTTACTTTACTTACTTCTTGGGGTTCAGTTGATTAAGCAATATTAAATTACACATCATGTACCTATGGTGACAAAAATACAAAACTGCTACAGTAAATAAATATCGAATGCATGAGAAAATACCTGAAGTAATTGGCGAAGATTCACACAAATTGACGAGCTCGTCCAGCACCTCGCTGCTCCGCTTTCTTCTGTGAATTAAGATGTAGAAATCCAAACTCAAACTCGACGACGTGGATTTAGATATGGATGGATTCGAATGTCTGTTTCAAAACCGTACCTTTTAGAAACTGCACATTGGCGGGATTCAAGGAGATCGTCCGCAAGCTTCTTCTAGACCACAAAACAAAAGCACAATGCGATTCAGACACTAATAAACTAGATAACTGTGAACATCGCGGAAGCATCATTTGATATAGACAAAAAAAACAGTTTGGTGGTCTTGAGATTGTACCTCTGTAACACTCGCAACCAGAGCTTCTTGATCCTTCAGTTTCCTCTTGAGCAGCAGCAGGTGAAGAAACATGGCCTGTTGCTCTCTCTTCAGCTGGAGGATCGCCACATTGGCTTGCCTCACTTTCTCCTTCTCGGCCTGCAGAGCTACAGCCAGTACCTTGTTGTTCATCTGGACACCCTTGAGAATGGCGTTTGTGGAGTTCGACCCTGAGAGAACAAGCAGACATATAAATATTGGTGTAGACTCTTGTGTGTGGGCTTCCCCCAATTGATGGATTGGGCGTCTTACATGGCAATTACCTCCACTGGTGTACGTGAATAACGTTTGGTTTGACTTTGAGGCATGTTTGTTGATGTAGGTTAGTTTTATTTACCACCCTTGTTGTTAATAAGGTTGTAGGATTGAATAAAAATGAGTCACACACAACCTGGGCTGGGGATATGAACACTGATTGAATCAAACTTAGGCTAAGTTTTGAAGGAAAAAAAGAGCTACCTGGCTATAGGAAAAGCTTAAAATCTAAAGACAGTTACTGGCTGTGGTTTGGATTACCATTGTTTTTGTTGGTCATTCTGGATCGTCCCCTGCCGGGAGCTGAAGCACTGGCCAGACGTTTGTTTCTCTTCTCCTTCATCTTTTCCTTGATGTCCTCCAGACTCTGCTGGAAGGACTTCTTCTGAGCCCGCTCTCTCGCCATGATTCAAGACCCACGTTCTAACGTAAAGAAACCACAGAGCGTGAAGCTATAGAAGCGCTTCCCGACGAAAACAAAACAAACCCGAAGCTAAAATACATAGCCGACATAGCATGCTAGGCTAGCAGACTTAGGAAACGTTAACGTTTCCCTGCAGCCATTTCCGGTATCTGGTACAAAAAACCAAAACGATGTACAAATAATCTCACCAGAATTTGTGAAAGGAGACAGTTTATCGATGAAGCAAGACAGGTTCGTGGTATAATTCAGTTTTCCATCTAATCACATTTCATCCGTCTTCCAAAAAGTGGACGTTCGAATTTGGACCCGCGACCCCTGATTGGTGGGGCTTCTGGTGACGTCATATCCGCCTGGTAATATTTTTTTTCTCCACGAGATGGCAGTGACGTACACAAAATTAAACATGACTCCCTCCTGAATTGATTTAATTTATTTTAGCATTTATGACTCGGCCGCATATTCTTTGACACAACACAGCAGCTTAACACGCAGCATTGCAATTATCTCATTAGAATTCTTGGCGTTTCTCTCCATTTTGCTGTGTGTCTATTGGAAACAAACAAAGCAGAGTAAACACCCTGCACCACTTGGAGATAGAGGCACATTGTGTACTTGCTTAAGAAAAAAGAAAATTGGATTAAGACTTATCAAGAGTCAGACTCATTCAGCTCCTCCAAACTGAGTATTCATAATTGACTGCTGAAGATAAGAGCGACAGCAGCGCTGTGTAAAGTGCTTTGCTGTATGTGGATGGAGCTGATAATGGTGTAATCTCAAATCCTTCTGACAGGCAGTGTTTGAGTATTCCTTGAGGGTTTTCTCAAGCTCCTGTGACCTGTTCAATCTAAGATTACACAGCTGCTCAGGAAGGCAGCCAGTTATTAGATGAATTTTAAAATGGTCTTTGTCTTTCAACACATACAAGTATGTGTAATAGAAATGCACAAAAATACCTGTCTTTAAATCATAGCGCATCTGTAAGTGCCCATTACTTCTCATCAGGTTTTGTTCAATATATGCCACATAAATATTGGATTAGTTTGTATTTCAGGCTTGATTTCATGTAGTGTAAAAAGTCAAAGTCTAACTAGACATATGAGGTAATTTCTTGGGGGCACAGGGAATAAACTTGCCTCTAATCATTGCTGCTAATAGGATCTGCAGACTTTATGTCAGTGGGAATCCAAGAAAGTGCCTGAGACCACCTGCATGAGTTTTTGTTAAGCTTGTGCACCATAACAGTAAACCTCCTTTTAAAAAAATGACTTCAGCAGGTTGCCTCTACCCTGATGTAAGGCTGTGCTATGAGCAGTGGTTGATTCAGCTGATTTGTCTCCTAAATACTCAGTGTGTTGTTGATTTATTGGATTACTTCAAAATTGCTCATGAAGATGTGCAGCAGGGGAGTTTCATTATGAACACAATAAGCAAAAGGTATCCTAGAGAGATCCCATATGAAAAACAACCAGATGAAGTTGGTTTTGAGTAACTAAAGTGGCATTTTAGTGTCATGACAGGATTGAATAAATATAAGTTTCTCACAAAGTGAGATATAGAGACATGAAATGATAATGATAACAAAGAAAAATAGAACTTGTTTTGACTGAAGATATATTATTCTTTGTGAGTGTGAGTGTGAGTGTGTGTGTGTGAGAGAGAGAGAGAGAGAGAGAGAGAGAGAGAGAGAGAGAGAGAGAGAGAGAGAGAGAGAGAGAGAGAGAGAGAGAGAGAGAGAGAGAGAGAGAGAGAGAGAGAGAGAGAGAGAGAGAGAGAGAGAGAGAGAGAGAGAGAGACAGCCAGAGGGACTCCACAGGATTTAGCTCAGCTTGCCTTAATGGACAAATCCATCACACAGACATTTCATGCGACGTCTTACAATCCGCATGGTGGCTGCCTGGAGAGAAACTTATTATCAGAGGTACAGGAAAGGTTTGGAGGGACTGATCAAGTTAAAAAAAAACAAAAAAAAACAACAGTGAGCTCAGTTGTAACTTGAGAATTTGGCCACAACAATCATGATAACACAAGTAGACTGAAGACAATACCGTGTTTGGTCATACAGTATCTCATATCTGTTTACCCTCTGGAGCGACGACATGATATCTTTATTAAGAGATCATCAATTCATCTTGGTCCAGCCAGCTGTGTAGCTTGACCATCCCTGTACGGACGGTCTGACTGGCCAATAAAATCATGGTCTGTTTTTCTACCGGATGAAAAGTATTAACGCTAATCTGTGTGCTCGCCTCTTCTGGGGCCAAAAGTACACAGTCCTTCTTTCTTATGTGGAAAATGTGCATATGGGGCTGTACACACAATTTATTGTAATGAAACCATAACACAGGTTGTGTAATGAACACCTGAACCATATTCGGAGACGGAAACAGTCCCGGGAAATGAAATCATTGCTTGTTTCAAGGACAATAAATTGATTTATTGGAAACGGGTTGAGTTGAGTTGAGTTGAGGGTGTGAATGTACACATATGGGATGGCACTCTCAGCTCATCAGACAAATGTCCTGGGTTCAAGTCAAGAAGGGGCCTTTCTGCAAAGTACGCATTTTTTTTTCTTCTTTTGTGCATGAGCTTTCTTCAGGTTCCTTCCATATTCCAAAATATGAATTCAATTTGAGTTTCACAAGGGACTCAAAAACAAAATCTCTCTCTCTCTCGCTCTATTCCTCTCAAGTGTGTGTGTATTAGATCGTCTGTCTCTCTGTGTTTGCCCTGTGATGACAGGCGATGTGTCCATTGTTTACTCTGCCTTCGCTCATCGTCGGCTGGGATTGGCTCCAGCGCTCTGCGACCTTAAGTTGAATGAAGCACTATAAAAGATGGATGGATGCTTCAGGGTGGCACAAGAATCAAGAAGATCTGGGTTTGACGACGGGCCTCGGTCCTTTCTGTGTGGAGTTTGCATGTTCTCCCTGTGCTTGGACAGTTTCTCTCCAGATGTGTCTTAATATAATAGATGAATGACTGGACTCTTAACTTAAATTGCAATTTTGACTAATTCAGCAGCTTCAACAAGCATTACATGCCCAGTCACATTCATCCAACTCCGAGAGTATACAAGACAACTCGCTCTAGAAACGGAGCCCCAGATGATTATTTTGTGCAGTTTAGTGGATATTAAATCACACATGTCCAGAAATATTAAAAACAATACCATAAACAAGAAAGACGGTTCTCTGCGGTGACGATGCTTCTGGAATATATAAGTGAACTATGTGGCGGAGTAAATTTAACATGACACTTTTCTCTGTGGACATGAAACCACAGTCTGACATTTACTGGAGAGGCACTCCATTACCTTTTACATCCTTTTGAACACAGACGACAGCAGCACCGAGTCTCAGACACAGCCAGAGCTCAGTGGGAAGCAGAATGGCCATTATGGCTTACAGGCTACTCTTAAAAACCCTGCTGAGCCATTTACCTCACAGCCCGTATCCCCTCCGTTTACTGATCTGTTGCTTCACCCCATACCTCTGCAGGACCCGGAACGTCTCACAGAAAGTAAAAAAAAAAAAAAAAAAAAAAGATCCCATCTGTTGCGGGGAAAAAAGCGACAAATGCTACTTCGTCATAAAAGTGCAATTGATAGGTGAGCTCGGACTTTCAGCTTTTGCCCCCTGAATAGCCGTGGAAGCGAGTTGACCTACACTGACGGTGCTTGTGCCACTGCTCCCCGCTGCCCACTCGCCTTTTGTGAGCCCGCATGGAGAAAGACAGCTCCAGCGAGCCAACGAGCACAGGTCAACTGCTGCAGAAGTGTCGACCTTTTCGACATACAATGGCTTGACCGAGCCGAAGGTGAAGACATCGATACTGGGCCAGAAACAAAAAGACTCTACATGCAAATGCAATTACCCCGCATAGAGGCGGAACAGCCAACTAGCCGCTTCGCTCAAATGATTCCGCCTCTACAGCTCAGTATTCAACATTTAGTTTGTCTGATTTTGTTTAATTCGTGCCAAAAAAAGATGTTGTGTGCCAGGACATGTTTGCCCCCAGCCAAGAAATTGCCTTGTGCTTCACTCTGAAAATATCCATGAGCCCCCTCTCTGGTAGCATTGGACAAAACTATTCCACATGGGCCTCCCCATCACCAGTGCCTGTGTGCATTTTGTTATAATTAGCTTAATGATTGACAATCAGTGGTTTAATACGACCGTCCAAAAAAGAAATCGTGTTTAAGGTTCATTGTTGAGAATAAATGTGAATTTGAGTTTGGATCACAATTGTTGTTTTAGTTTTATACGTATACGTGGACATTATCATAACCCTTTTAGTTTTTTTTTTCTTAAGCTATGCGTCTGTATCCAGCTTTACTGTATTTTCTCATGATCCCCTTTTGTTTTATGACTTGCATTGAAATCCAAATGTTGCATCCTGAAGCCAAGAAGTTATTATAGCCTTTTCGAACAAGAACAGCAAGAACAAGCTGCCTTCACATGGCACACACATCTCTGCATTGCACCTTTGTAGTCTATCCAGGTAGCGGAGTGCAAAAAAATTCCCTGGATGCCAAGTCGGGCCTTTGTCTTGCTGACATATGTTTATGTGTGCATGCGCGTGCGCCTGCCACGGATTGGACAGCGGGAGAAAATGCAGAAAGCTGGAAGGGAGAGTGGCCATGAGGGCATTGTGAGATAACCAAAGAACGATAACAAAAAAAGGTGAGTGGGGGGGAAAAAGGCAGTGAAGGTTTGGCCTGTGGACGAGCTCGAGAGTTAAGAAGCCAGTGGCGGTCCAAATTCCAGCAGCCTGTGAAGAATTGAACATCCCACACACAGATGTTCACAATCACCACTCCTGACGATTATTAATAACCGCTATAAGATCTGCTTTGACAACTCGGGGAATCAGGAGGCCGTAGATTGATTGGACGATGATTCTTTGAATTGGCTGGGGGCATTATTTACTTTGGAGGCGCTGCGTGAGACATTAAAAGAAACATCTGACTAATTAATCCGGTTTGGTGTCGGCTTGATGAAAGAGCAAAACAAGGAGACAGTCGGCGCTGTGGGGGGGGGGGGGGGGGGGGTCAGAAAGTAAGAAAGAAAACAGGGAGGAATCCCGTAGCCTCTGACCTGATGTCGACCTCAGAGCGCTTAAAGGGCCATCATTTAGATAATGTCAGCAGAGGAATGTCACCAGCAATCACACACACATTTCATCAGGCCGGTGCTTGCACTAAAGCAACTCCAGAGACTCTCTCCACACCTCTGGACTCTTCAGCGACGCCTCTTTCGGACATCAAGCCCACCAGACTGACCACATGGCTCGGGGGGCAGGAGTTGAACGATTCTCATCAGAACAACCAGACAAAAGTAGCAGGCAAAACATTCCTGCTTTGATTTATTCTGGAGGATGAACCTGGAGGGTAAGAAGCCCAACATATTCTGCCAGCTGTGGATGTTCTCCCGTTCACTTTGCTTTTTTTTTTTTTTTTAAGGAAAATATCTGAACGCAGATAAAGGAACAATTATTTAATGTGCTGCTAACCGGAGGATAACCCGGCTTCAGGTCGTCTGAGATTTATTAGTTTGGGAGGAGGTGAAGACTGAATATGTCTTGATGCATCTAGTTTTATGGCGGCGTCTGGATGCAGTGTTCTTAAAAGATTTTAAAAGACTTAAGGGAAATTTTTTGTCCTGAATACACTTGACATTTAAAGGCCTGCGGACCAAATGTTCATCCAACAAACAGATGAGCATAATTTCATATTTGAACATATTTATTATGCACATTTCAGAGGGTTAAACTTGTTGGAGTTAGTTTGACTTGTGACACCATTAGAATGCATTCACTTAGAGGATTATTTTGAAGGACCGTCTGTAATTAATGAGAGTATCCACAGCAAATGTTTATTGGAAGTTAATAATCAGGCATGCTCCGGAGTATCCACATCTGCACTTATTCGCCCGCACAGACGGACACAGTCATCATGGAAGTTTACCCCTCTATAAATTTCTCTTATGTATATAAATAAAATGTCAATTTCAGGGAGGACCTTTTCAATGTGACATATTATATTAAAAGAATAGTGTAAAATGCCATAAAAGTTGTGCTTCTATGATGTGAACATCTGTGCAGGCACTCAGCGGCAGTCACACCGTCTCACATCAGGAAATATTCCGGGTTTATTTTCTGATTTGCTGCCGTTCAAATTCCTCCCTCCAGATCTGTGTAATGTTTGTAGCCCCGGCAAAACACCCTTCGGCCCTGCGCCGTGACGCCATTTGTTTTCTGGAGGTGTGTGGAGTTCGGGGAGCGCCGCTGCCTTCCATCACATCCTGTTCGGGTCTCAGGTCTGCACTTATCCACGTTTCAGGTTGCGGCTGTCGACACGGACGGGTCAGTAGGGGGTAAACAACACCGACGTGTGTGCGGAGCAGATGGGTCCGGGTGCCGGGTGAAGCAGCGCCTGGGGGAGGGGCTGGCTGTGAAACAGGGCGGGGCTGGAGTTTGTGGTGGGGCTGGAGAGGGAAGGGGGGCATCGACACCATGGCGGCGGCGGCGGCTGCGGAGAGTTGACGCTGCAGGAGACTAGAGGCCAGGGGTTTGGTCAGGTCCTGGCTCTTTCGTAAAGTCAACCTTATCTGAGGATCAAACACAGTTGCTATCAAGATTGTGTTTTCTCTCAACAGGAAACAACAGAAAATACCAGAAGACGATAAACAGGTAAAAAAAAAAAAAAAAAGTACAAGCTGTCCCAACATCTTATCAGTTATCTGCTGTCATTTGTAGTCATTTCACACGGGTAGAACATTGAATAATCCTCCGCTGATATCACAAACAATTTGCTTCTCTGGCAGCAGAGAGTGGAGTTTCCTGGAAGCGACTCCAGAGATTCAACTCGTGTACACAAACACAACGACCGGGGAAAAAAAAATAAAAAAATAGAGTCAAACAACAGGAGAGTATACTCACTGCCTGGAAACTCTGCTGTCGCTGGGTGGGAGGGTACGGGCTGAACTTAGGCTTCGCTGGTTTACCTGCCGCTCTGTCCTTGTGCCTCCGACTGCTGATGTGCTGTAGAGGAAGAACATGACGATAAAAACGAGCCCAAAACAGCAACATTAAAAACAAAACAAAACAAAAAAAAGCAGTGGGAATTTTTGCCTGGAAATGTTGATAGCAAGTGGAGAGGAAATTGAAGATAATCTAATCAAGGGTCGAGTCTGTGCAGTCAGGCAGAATACACACATTTTGTTGCCTCAGACGTTTTGAGATTCAAAAATATTCATGAGGGGCGGGTTTGGAAATCTTTTTGATTTGATTGACAGGCGCAAACAGATGGCTATGGCCGACGCTGCACACAATCAGCAGAGAGCTGCCATGAGCACCTGGCCGAAGTTAACTTTTAAACAGTCAGATATGGCGACCAGCACTAAGTATTCACATCACGGACAGAGACGCTAACATCATATTCAAATGCTCATGGAAATAGAAGAGGCTTAGTAGCTTTGTACTCATTATCTTGAGGGATCTGTGATTTGGACTCACCTGCAGCGACAGGTGTGAGACGCTCACAATGTGATTTGGAATAAAATATGCACGGCCCACAATGCCCCGGTCGTAAGATATGATGGATAATGTGATGATGGCTCTGTTGACGCTTCTGACTTGCTGAACTGTGTGACGGCTGACCTTTTCATTGCTTTACATGCACAAGAGGAAGCAGCCATTAAGAAGTTAGATGAGCCAGTTTCTTTAGTTCCTGTGCAGGTAGTCTGCGATTGTGTCGTTGCAAAGTTGTGTGCCAATCAGTCAATGGACTTATATGTTTTACATCCCTCCTTAAAACTGATCTTTTCAAACAAGCATACTCGCGCTGAATGATTTGGGATTTTTGGCTCGTTTTTTTAATTGTTTTAATCATTGTGCACAGTGACCAATAAAATTACTATTATTATTATGATGCAGATAAATGTTCCTGAAAGGCAAAACAAGAGAGCAGATGTCTCACTGTCTCGCAAAATTAGAAATGAATCATAAATTGCACTTTGTCTTAAATCCGTCACAAATCAACAGCAGGAGAGCTGCATGTCTGCTCGTTTATTCATCCATCTTCTAAAAGACATTATTCGTTTCAGGGTCGCGGGGGCCTGGAGATGATCCCAGATGAAGGCAGGATAAACCTTGGACACGTCTCCAGTCCATCACAGAACAAACACACACACAGACACAGACAACCACACACACACCACTTCCAAACCAAACTGATTTTAGACTGGAGGAGGAAACCGAGAGTATGTGAATAAAACACACACACACTTGCTCATAGTGAAAATGTCCTAGTTTTGTTTTTTCTGAAAATGACCCTTTTTTCTAGATACTCAGATTTCCTCCCACAATCCAAAGATAATTAATGTAAATTGACACTTTAAATTCTCTAGGAATGTGTGAACATAAATAACCAGCTGGGATCCACTTCAGAGAGCTCAACACAAAGATAAAGCAGTTTAGAAGCTGGTCTGATGCAACAACTAATACTTGAACTGCTTTTACTTGATTACAGTTTGACCAACAGCGCTTCAAATGATTTGTCAGTCTTAAAAACTGAAGTCGTTGTGAATTGCATTCAAACCAGAACTGATCAATTATAATATATATATAATTATTATTAAAGTTCTAATTTTAATTAAATGAATTACTAGACTTAAAAAAAACAAACAAACCTGGGTACACATAGCTGTTGATAATTAGTTTATTTAGTTAGCAAAACTGTATTTATACTCAAGCACACCTTCTAAGTATTCGTTACACCTCTGTTTAAAACCTTCTAGTGAACCACGAGTTCAGACAGATCAACTCACACTTAAATTAATATGTGTGAATATTATTGAAGGTGACATTCACGGGGAAACGTGAAATGTTTCTTTGGCTTATTAAGTTTTAAATTGTATTATTGACCGTTCCGCGCAGCCCACCTGTTTGAGCTGAGTTTCAGAATTGACGTGCACGTCGCAGATCTCACAGTGGAAGGTTTTGTTCTGGAGTCCGGTTGGCGTTTCAGACGGTGGCACCAGCCTGGCTTTGACCCCCGCTCTCGGGAAAGACTTGATGGCTCCGCCACCACTTCTGGCCTCGAGCATGGTCTTGTGTTTGGTGCCTGAGTAGATCAGAGACGAGGATGTAAGACACAGGTCCTGTTGGTGATGGGGTGGTGGTGGTTGGTGGTGTGTGTGGGGGGTGTTTGCTCACCACTGTTGTGCGCCTGGAGCTGGGAGGCCGAGTTCACGGCCACCTTGCAGAGGGAGCAGTAAAGAAGACGTATGGCTTTCTCATCCTCCGTCTCCCCTTCTGGAGCCTCTCCCTCTCCATCCTTCAGCGTCTCTTTCGCCGTCGTTGCGGGGCTGGGCGACAACGGTGGGTCAGACGTGGCTTTCGCGGTTTCCGTGGGTCCGCTGCTCGAAGGCGCCATCTGTGAGGTAGGGTTCGAGGCTAACGGTTCTGAAGTAAAGCACCCCACCCCCAAAAAAAAAAAATTACAACGAAATTAGTATGTTTATGGGATAAAACTTTGACTCTGGGGTGGCACACACCAAGCAGAGGTGGGAACTGTTGCTTCACTACAGGAAACGTGGATCAATTCCAGGGGATTTTCTAAACTGTTAAATGTTCTCCTGCGCGTTAGCTCCAGACACACTGCTGATGCTGCCTCTTGAAATATGCTCCAGGCCTCGTGACCCTAACTTCATTCAAGCAAGTATAAAAGTTGGATGATCGGACATGGGAAGAAAATAATACTGAGTGCTGAAAACGGGTAAGAGAAACATGGACAGCCTCAGGGGCAAATCTCACAGGCACTCGCCATAGACATTTTTTGACTTCTGTGAAATTCCCTGAATTCTAATAGAAGCATCAACTTCATGACATTTTTCAGGAGAAAAGACAAAAACACAGCATGCTCCAATTGATTATGAGCCCTATCAACCTCTCTGATGGCAGTAATAATCAATCATTTCCCCAGGGATCAGCCTCCCACCACTTAAACGGACAGTTCTGCACAGAAATGATTTGGCTCTCTTATCTTTTGTGAGGCTGTCTTGCTCCTCAAGGAGCACATGCTGATTTAAGGACTGCGTCTACGCTAATAACAATGATTAGCTCAGCCTCGCAGAGTGGGTGTCTGTTTGTTACCACTGATTCTACACACTCACACTGAAGTAATCTTCAGAGAGCTCTCCTGCTGTCTCTTCCACTCCCCGGAAACAAACGTCAGGCTTAAAAATGATCATTCGTCTTTCCACTCTCACGAGCAAACCCGTATCGGCGGTGTCGAGTTTAATTCTTCACCCTTCCAGTTCTTTAGTTGCAGAAAAAATTTATTATTTTCATTTCCAAACGCCCACACGCCGGGAAGAGAAGCACATCAGGGCTGACGTGGAACTGTACACACGTGATGGAGAGCAGTCAGTCACACCTTTGCACTCACAGCAACATGGCTTCAGACAAACATGTGAAGGTGCTTTAAAAGAAACACACACACACATACACTGAATAGCTACCCACAGATCGTATTCAAAGCAATTTCAATGTGCTTTTGATCTCAAGAGGCCACTAAATGAGGTCAGAAAATAGAGACATGAAGAAAGAGCAGAGGATAATGTTCAAGCTTTAATCTCTTCACTGTGCAACCCAAAGCAGCAGGAGGTTTATCACATCAAAGAGTTAAAGTCATGCCTGGGAAAAGAAGGTCTGAGCCGTCCATTCATATATCGAATACTATGCATTTCATATGGTCACACATGTTCACACGCAGAGACATGCAGAAACATCACGCATGCCTGCAGAAGCACACGCACCTCCTGATGTTGTGTCGGAGCTGGAGGGCTGCGAACAATACGACGAGAGGATTTGCGATGTGGTTTCCTTGGTGACCGGTTCAGAGGTCCTGATCTTTGAGTCTGGGGTGTCCAGACCTTTGAGCCTTTTCGCATGCTTCGTGCCACTGTAATGGGACGAAGCCTGCGCCTGCATGAGCATCATTAAAAGCACAACAAAAAACAAGCTTTGAACTAACAACATGCACAAGCTTGACCCTGTCTTTATACAGTAAAAATAATTACATATATTTTTGTGACTGTGACTTCTGTTCTACCTGTTTTCGGATTCAGTGTTTCACATGAGAAGCAGAAGTAGCAGGTCACATGGGCACAGCCAGAAATAAACCGTGCTTTTTCTACAAGGTTCAGATATTAGGGGTGTGTACCGTTCACCTCGTCGTTAAATGAGACCGGTCTACACCCTTGGAACCAGTTGAGTGGTGAAACACATGCTGGAACTCATCTGTGCAGCTGCCTCGTGAGGGTGTGTGTGTGTGTGTGTGTGTGTGTGTGTGTGTGTGTGTGTGTGTGTGTGTGTGTGAAATACAAAAGCATCATAAAAGAGTTGTGTTTTCCCACACGACAACACCCACCTCAGAGTTGAATCTCACTCGACAGACTCCGCAAGAGCTGGGCTTCCTCCTCAGGGGTGAACTCAGGCCAAAGGCTGGGCCAATCAGAGCTTTACGGATGTGATCCATCTGCGACGGAGCAGAGGTGCAATGTTAGGGTCACAAACCGTGCTGGAATGTAGGAATCCAGCTCAGTTAGGTAGCGACAGCGAGCACTTAAGGTGAAAACGATACGCTGTCAGCATGCCGCCACGCTCCTTTTGAGGCTTACAGATTTATAATATGGCAGGTTAGAGGTGGGGTTTACGAGAAGGTGCTGAGTGTGTGTGTGTGTGTGTGTGTGTGGGGGGGGGGGGTCACACTCAACAGCACACACAGGAAACACGGACACACGCCAGTCATTAGAGCCCAGATAAAAGCAGGCAGTGTAAATGATATGCTCACTGCTACAGACAAGTTAGACCTTGACTAATGTCAGCAGACATGAAGAGACGCTCTTGTGAGACTGAAGCCTGGCATTCAGAGGCTGTGCTTCATTTGATCATTCAGAGGGAAGAGTGGGGGTCAGCTCAGATTCATGGCATATTAATTTATTTTTCATGGCGGCATGTTGTCACGGCAGATAGAAGCGTCAAAATATTTACAGAAACCTGTCAAACCACTCTGCAGCATAATTTACTTCTCCTCTGCCCACCACTATGTGTAATCTGCTCCAAATGCTCATATTGTCAGTGAAATGCGAGGAGATGCCCAGCTGCCACATTGACTTTCTGTCAAGTGGTTTGTGCTCATTGGTGAAAGCTCGCTGGTTTTTCTATAAAAGTACATACATTCTTCCGCCTGAATTACAAGTACTTGAGTCACAGAAAAGAGAGAGAATAGACTGTGAGGTCAGATCGAACTGGGGAAGTAGATATGAATGCAGCTCGTCTCCAAGAGAAGCTTTTATGTATCATGTAGTCATTGTTTAAAAAAAAAAAAAAAAAGTGGATATCCTACTTAATTGTGATTTATAGAGACTATTATCAATGTCTTCTGGGATTGATAAACAATGAGTACGAGTACCGACGCCCTTTGGACCACCGTGAAAACACGCCGACCACAACCTGCATCACACAGAGCAAGACGAACTTTTTACAGCCACGTTTAAAACCGGCAGGGCGAAAGCTGCCTCTCCCAGCCCGGCAGACTGCACAACACTGTCGATGGCCTTTCCTGCCACACGGATGGAAATCACTGTATGTATGACGTGTTCATGCAAAGCTGGTTTGTCGAGGTGTCGGTGTCACCGGATTAATAAAATTGCATACTCCTTACATCCAAGCTGGGTTTCTTTATGGGTGTTCGAAACGGGTTGTAAAGCCAAGCCCTTGAATGTGAGAGTGTATGGGAGTGTGTGCACAGTACCCGATTCTGACCACACAGGGCCGTGCACCTCTGGACATTACTGGAATTTGTAATGAACACCTACACTCTGTAATAAAAACCCAACTGGCCTTTGTGGAGCAAAACAAACCTATAACCCGAGATGAAATGCAGGGGGGCCGTATAAGCCGCCAAAAGCAGGGCGGCTTTATGGAAATGTGGCTGGTGGTGACGTGAAAATGGATGTGTTGCTTTGGTCCAGCCAGCGAGAGAGCATGAAGCTGATTTGCTTGTTTCTTCGGTGCCAAAGTTGAATTCCCGGCTCTTCAAAAACACAACCGGCTATGTGCATGGTATGCGTGTGTGTGTGTGTGTTCTTGCTTATTTTCTTTGATCATCACTTGAGGGAGCTGCCCCTTGGATGCATCTCTGCATGCGCTGGTCTCTTATCTTCCGGTGTGCTTCCCCGCAGCCTTTTGTGTGTCTAAAAGTCAAACCTACAAGACCGGTGCTCGTTTTGTGTTGTGTGGAAACTGCAAATCATAAAACAAGACAAAATGTAAAATTATTCTGCTGAAACGTTTATGAGGATGCGGATCTTGTTTTATCTATATGAGACTGAGCATTGTGCCATCAGAAACAGCCTCGCTCGTTCGCTCACTCTCTCTTCCTCTCTCTCTCTCGCCGGCTTCCTCAGCCCCGAGGCTTTTGAGTTGCAGTCTGACCTTCCATCACATCTTCCTCACTTCACCCCTCCATCTGCTTACCTCCGAACCCTCCGTCTCTCCCTTCTTCTCCGTCTGATCAAAGTCACCTTCCTGCCTCCCCGTGGATTCCCCTCCCTCGCCCTCCACTCCCACGGTGGACTTGTACCTGTGGCAAAGTCAGCCTACCCTTGTTCCTCCCGGCTCTTCTTGCCGTCTCGCGCACACAGATACTACTTCGCCTGCCAGAGTTCACTTGCCTCAATCACTGCCTCCATCAAAAGGCATGAAAATATCACATTCAGCAGGTTGCACAGAATATATCACCACAAATACTTCCTTGTTGGAACAACATGTAAAATACAGTAAGCAACAGCTCAGTACTCTGACCCGTTTCTCGTTGCAAATGTGAAATACTTTAGGAGTTTCCACATCAAAAGAAAAATATTCTCAAAACACTGCATGGGCCCAACTATGACCAAACTGGGTAAAGCAGCATAGAAAATGAGTGGAGATTTGGATAAAATGTCTTGCTTTCAACATGGCATGTTGTCTATGTTCTACTGTGAAGTAAATATGAATTTATAAAAAACTGCAAATCTTTGTAATACTATCAAATTTTCTTTTTCTTTTTCTTTACACATAGTCCCAACCTTTTGCAAAACTGTGAAAACGAGCCATCAACACTCAAAAGTGTTAATTACAATTAGCATATTCTTCACTCACTGGGGTGGTGACATATCAGAAAGGCTCGGCGTCATGGCGGGAGTGGCAGCAAAGACATATGGAAAATAAAGTACAACGGCACCGGAATCGTAGTCAATAGCTTCAGCATCGATAATGATGAATGTCCCCGATCTCATATAGAGAACCAGTGTGATAGGCAAGTGTGAACGTATGATGTCAAGCACCTGAAAGGGGGGCGTTATGATGAACGAGCTGTTGCTTTTGGGTCTTTGTCATTTAAATCACCATCATTTTCTTGGCTACACTATTGCTTTATCATTTTCATTTTGAAAAAGACTCCCAGAAAAAAGAAAGAAAGAAAAACAGAGCGGTGCTGTCAATGTAAAAGCCAAATATGAGATGAAATCTGAGTTTGTAGAGTGAGATCCCTGGCTCACGACAAACATCCAAGTATGGACATGCACACGCATGCACGCACACACACACATGCAAAACTGTAGCCATGACAACGCACATGTGGGGCACCAAACAAACTCCTGTGTAGCCTTTTAAAGAGGCCAGCACACACCATATCAACATTCACGAGAGAACACAGGTGTGTGTGTGTACACACACACACAAACACACACACGCGCACACACACAGGTGGAAAACCCACACACATTAAAAACACACAGAGACAAACACAGGCGGACAGAGTTCTGCTGCGTGCCCACTTGCTTCACACCCACAGGTTCAATTCAGAGGAGCGAGAAGATTCACCGACAAAATATACTTGAGACAACATTTTTACTTGAGGATTTCCAAGCGATATAGATTTCTAAACTTCAAAAGCAGGCTTGTACAATATCAACCCGGGATGGGATTAATTTCATATCTCCATTAAAGTTTAAATTGGTAAATCAATAAGTCGTCCTAACAAAACATGTTTAAAAAAAAATGTAACTACTCCCAAGCAAAATGCCAATACATGCTTGAGACGAATCCCCTGTGGGAGAATTCAGTGCTTCCCTGTGTAATTGTTGATCGTAAATTATTAGGAGTCACTTACAGAAATTGTCAAGTCGAAGAGAAATTAACTGAACTAATCTTCTGCAGTGAGTTATTAACGTGTATATTGAGTGACGTTAATGGCTGTTTGGCTCAATAAAAAGCATCATTCTTATTTTGCGTGTGACTTTTAACTGGAAATATCTGATGACTCTTTATATTTAATCTGTAACACTTTATACCAATGTTTATTCTTCATCTAATCACATTGCACGTTTGCTCAGATCTGAAATCTGTATTTATTGATTCTGTAAAGGCATACCCTCAAGTTCCTGCCAAGACCTGACGCACACTCTGAAATCCACTGGCATGACCTCTTCCGCCTTCACTGTACAAAATCTAAAAGGTGAAAATTGAACCCAGAAAAGTTCAATGAGTTTCTACAGGTGTGATCATGTTCCGACGGCTGCAGGCTGGAAGAGAAAGTGTTGAAATAAAATGAAAGAAGAAGCGAGAGGGCAGAAGCAGGTGGGAAGAGGTATGACTCAGCAGGGCGAGGGTGATGTGAGAGAGAATTTCTTCAATCTGTGCTGATGTCATCCACTCGGAGAAAGCCACGGGAATATGAAACGCGCCGACATTTCTGATTTAAAGAAATGTAATTCTGGTGATCCTGTTCCTGTGTGTCGTCACTGATGGGAAGAAGATGAAAAATGAGAGGCGGAAAAAAAGTGAGATAAAGTGGAGGAGAGAAGAGGCGTCAAAAAAACTCTGAAAAGAAAGAAAAGGTGAATGAGAGGGTGAGCGACGGCACAGTCGACGGCAGGAGGCGAAGTGAAAATGAGGAGCGAGCTGAAGTGAAGAGAGAGAAGTGAGTGAAAGGGGAGGATGAGAGGGCTGGAGAGGAGAGGGCTGCCGGGTGAAATGGAAGGGGAGTGGGCCGAGACCCAAACCAATGCCTGATTTCTCCTCAGGTGGCAGATGGGCTTTTTGACAAAGAGAAGGAGCTTTCACACACACTCACACACACACACAGCCCACACACGCATGCAAAATAAATGCACCGCGCCACACTGCACGCCGACAGGCCGGGGATTTCAGACGCACACACACACACACACGCTTTCTTTAAAACCCTCAATTCATCTCTCTCTGTCTCTCCTCTGAACATTCAACAGCACACCGGGGGCTAGAAATGAAATAACAGCGAAAAGAAGGGAGGGACAAAAGAAAAATAGACAATTTCTGCCTCGGAGTGGTTATTTGGTCAGACTCAACAATGGGCACATGAGCACTTTTCAGACCATTATTTCAATAGATGTTTAGCTTCTGTATTGAAGCTGTTGTGTTCAGCAAGAAAGAAAAAAAAAGAAGAAAAAAAAAGAAAATATTGTGTTTTGTTGGCTTGAAAAAAAGATGCACATATACAAGCAGGAGCTTTTGCACTCCGAGTACACCAGCTCAGTTCCAAAAAAAAAAAAAAAAAAAAGATTTCATGAAATATACAGCCAGGATTGTATGAAGACATGTAGCACTGATTCCAGGGTGAAGCAGGCGTCATCATTCAGGCCAGCCTGACACTTCCAACTCTCCTCTGAGCTCGGACATGGCCGGCTTCAGCTCTCTCCTCCTTCACCCTTCACAAACAACTCTGCATGGAGAATACCAAGGAATGAGCTCCACCCCCCCCCCCAGGTTGCGTGGAAATGTCACAGCTTTCTGCATCAGAGGTGATATATTTGGAAAGGTGTGGGCAGCACGCTCGTACATCTGTGTATTGTAGACTCAGGCGCACTACTGCAAGAATGCAACTCCTCCCGACTAAAGTGAACAATGTCAGGATGCTAAAAAAAAAAAAAGAAGAAAAAAAAAAGAGAGAGAATTGTGTGAGAGTAGTGTTGTGAGAGAGGCTGCTTGTGACTGACAGTACTCACGTCACTGAATCCAGGCAGCAGGTGGAAGGGGAGGAGGGCTTTGGGGTCGGGGGAGTGCTGCGTTCTGCCCAGCGTGGGACGAGCCAGCAGCGGCAGAGCGCTGTGGCACATATTACCTGAGAGAGAGAGAGAGAGAGAGAGAGAGAGAGAGAGAGAGAGAGAGAGAGAGAGAGAGAGAGAGAGAGAGAGAGAGAGAGAGAGAGAGAGAGAGAGAGAGAGAGAGAGATAAACATATGGAGCAGAGACTCCAAGGAGATGGGGTGATTTTCTCCCGGCTGACGATGATCAACGTTAACGTGCCAGAGAGAGGTCGACGAAAACAATGAAAAAAAAAATGGGAAAAAAAAAGAATTTACAAAATCTCGAGCTGTATTGCTTTTTTCCCCCCTCTTATTTCCATCAGGTTTTAATTTCACGGATGCAAATGAGTTGTTGAACCAATCTTTCCACAATTCTAATAATTGCTGTAGAGAACAGGCTAATCTGCAACATCCCATAGAAATAAAACAATTTACAATCATCCTTTGAAACAACATATTGTGCCCATTGGACAAGCTTTAAATAATAAAGCTTTGCTTGCTCCGAGTGGTCATTTCCATACATTTATATTCAAACTAATTGAAATGAGAAAATAGTTGATTGGCACAACTATTCATAGATGTGAAAAGCAGGACATGGTGAGAGATGTGAACAAAAAGGTAAAATGGACTACATTGCTTTAGCAGTCTCAATGTACTTCACAACATCTCTCACATTCACACACTTACATCCATGCAGGGTGACCCCCCTCGCCCATAAAAGCCAGAACGGCGGCACGTTTGACAACCTCGAGCTATTTTCACACCCATTCTTGCTGAAAACTTATTGAAATAAGACAGGAGGCTTGACACACTCTCATCCATGTAAAATTGTACGAGCAAGATCAATGTTTTCATATAGAAATTAGAGGCTTGCTCTGAATGAAACGAGACGTAGTGTGGTGTAAATTGAACGACCTGATGTTTAAGAAAAACCCTGCATGATGAAATACAAGAGGTTGTTACAGTAAGTGATTGGACGTTACACCGAACACTTGGCCAGTTTCTAATGCCAGCTGCCCTGCACGCTTCAACATTTTACCTCAACCAGTTGGAGAAAGTATTTCTCTCCAGACTATAACGTTGGCAGAAAAAAAGACTCCCTTTCTTGGCCACACGAATCCTGCAGCCTTCGGCATGTTTTCATGCATTTACCTCAGGATCGGGCTTTCGTGATAATGTGTTTGCAATAAGTTAACGTTTTCTCTGCTGCATCACTATCTGGTGTTTGGTTCTGGCTCTCGGTGCCAAGTTAAGTTTACATGTAATAAAACCACATATACAAACGGGCAAGTTAAGTTTCTTTTAACACAAATTGTACTTTATTTCGAGTTTGCAATTTTTACACTATGCACTGCCATCGGCCAGATTGAGATCCCTGCAGGCCAAATTTGGCACCCGAGGCTTATATCAGTCTAATTTATATTATATGATACTTTTCTGCATTAAAAAAAACGAAGATCTCGTCTCTTCTCCCACAGCTGGCCATGACTACACTCTGTGTGTTTATCATCTCATTCTAATCATCCGACTAATATCATACATCACTGACTGACACATGCCAAAGAACATGAGTGCACTTGCAGACCTGGCACACGCCCGCGCACGGACACGCGCAGCAGTGTCGAGGCCGCGCGCGGCGTGATACGCGGAGTTCTGATTATCGAGCCTTGTTTGCGGAGTTTCCGTCTCCACGGAGCCTGATTGCGGTTTGATTCGGGACCAGCTCGCATGTTGCAATTATAATAATCAAGATCACAACACACACCCATCCGCTTTGCCATTAGTCTGATTGCCTTCGAGTGCGCGCGCTCGCGTGTTGGGGAGACGCGCACGAACGCGCGCGGGCGGGCACGGAAACGACTTTCAGAGAAGAAGTTGAGACTCGAGAAAGAAACACACGTGGGAAATCTACACACACGCGCGCGCGCGCACACACACACGCACGCACGCACACGCACAATTTTAAGATTGCCCATTATTAATTTTAATAATTGCTATTATTAAAAATAAGTGGTCGTTAGTCTAAGATGTACAACAGTCGGTCTAAATTTAAACATCAGAGAAAAGTAGATTTTTTCCCCCCAGTGATATTATTTCTGTTTTTTATGATAATTACAATTATTACACTCTCGTCCGATACAATCGCATGCGATCTGAGCTTCAATGGACTGATTCTGTCTGTTTGCTGAACAGGTGACTTCACAAAAAGCTCTCATCCATTTCCAACGTAGCAACAAGTGACTCCTGCAGAAAAGAAAATAACTTGGAGCGTGTTTACTCACCAAAATACATGGCGGCAGCGAGTGAGATCCGACTGTTCAGTGCTTGGTTAAAGAATCTCTCATCTCCATGCAGAGAAGAGGCTTCGTGTCTTCTTCTTCTTCTCCTCTCTCTCTCTCTCTCTCTCTCTCTCTCTCTCTCTCTCTCTCTCTCTCTCTCTCTCTCTCTCTCTCTCTCTCTCTCTCTCTCTCTCTCTCTCTCTCTATCTCCGTTCTGCGGCACCGACTCTGCTCCTTCCCATCTGGATCTCCTCCTCCAAACCACCCGCCCCTCCTCCTCCTCCTCTTTCTAAAATATCCCTGCACATATCTCTCATGAATCCGGTTTTATTCCATCTCGTCTTTAGATTAACCTTGCTAAACACGTTTACCACCTTAGATCAGTCAATGCCAGCACAAACAGACCGAAATTCACATTTGGATGTGATTATGGAGAAACTCAAGGAAAGACTGAGGCTGCAAGGTTTTGCATCCGTGCAGCTTCACTGCAACTTTAAGTTTGTTCGATATGAAAGTGCAAGATTGTAGAATTGGTGGGGGGGGGGGGGGGGGGGATTTGCTTCCTCTTGTTTTCTGGATTTCCTCCCGAGCTGCCATGTTTAGGAAACAGTCCTGTGTTCCTCTTCAAATGTTTTCCCATCCTCACTCTTTTCCTCGTGGGCCCCGAGATATTTTTAGATGCATCCTGGAGTTTTCACAGCATAGAGACGAAAGTGCACAGGATGCATACAGTAAAGCCCCCCCCCTCCCAGAAAACAAAAAGCTTAATGCACAGAACTATATGTAGGATTAGTGTATGGGTTCAATCAATCAGTGCTCTCCTCCGTCTTCCTCACTTCACACAGAGTTGAGACCGAGTGTGTGTGTATGGCAGCGTGACCTCGCTCCAACCTTCTTGTTGTCGTCGAGCTTCGACATGTTTCCACCCAGAAACAGTGAAGTGGACAACAACATGTGTTTTCCCACAATCCAAAACTCTGAGGAGATTAATCTCAGGAAAGCCTTCAGCTCAACAACTGCACACACGCACGCACACACACACACACACACACACACACACACACACACACACACACACACACACACACACACACACACACACACACACACACACACACACACACACACACACACACACACACACACACACACACACACACACACACTATATTAACTGGCATTCATTTATAGACTCAGTAGAGACACTGTAACCATCTGCTGTAAAAAATAAATAAATAAATAAATAAAACAAATGAAGGGATTTCTTTTTCCATTGAAATAATGTTGAACACTGTGAATGTTTTATAGCCTAGACTGTTGTTAGTCATTATAAAGAGGCTACAGTAAAATAATAATAATAATAAGGAGAAGAAGAAGAAGAATTGATTGACTTTCTTTGAGGAAATCTCAAGATTTGTCCGATCGGGGATCTGTGTCCCCATTAGTTAAGAAGAAAAAAAAGAATCTTCTCTCTCTCACACTTACAAACTCACATATACAGTTGTGATGCACAGGAAATGGGAACACATTTGTGTTTCAAGAGTACAAACTTACACAAAGAAACCATAAACTTAAAAGAAACTGCATAAAAGCACGGTGATCAAAAGGACCTTGCTCACTCTTTGTATCCTCCATGCAGTGACAATATTATTGATTCAGTGAAACAAAATAAGCTGTGATGTGCATCCAAATGTGGGATCTTCACGCTCGGGGCATATCTGCTTTCTGTGACGTTTCAGTTGGACTGGACCTCCACTCATGAGCCGCATGGAACAAAAGCTGAGGAGGAGAAAAAGACAGACATGGAAATATCCACTCATAAACTAAATTTCACGCCCCTCTTGTCACTTACTATATAGCCAGGGGGTTTTGGGCTCCTCTGAGAAAGTGCAGATCACTTTTTTTTGGGGGGGGGGGCTGTGTGGTATTATAGGCTTTTTATTTCTCCCCGTCTTTTGGAAAGAGCAGCTGAAAGGTTTCTCCCTCCATGGAGAAAAGCTTACAAAGGTTTCAAATTCTCCAGGTGTCTTCTTTCTTCAAGTGCTGCGCCAGAGAGGGGAATTCACTTTTAAGTTGCTGAAGTGTAACTGTGTTCCAGTGGGTAAACTGTTGGGCAGCCAGTCAATCTGTGGTCAGAGGAGGGGGGGACTCACCAAAACAGCAACGAGTCAAGTGGATGAAAAGCCTTGATTATAAAATGTGACAGGAAAAAGTTGCCAAAACACGATCTGCTTCCTGCTCCTAGATGTCATCACTCAGAGCACAACAGACGCAGGGAGAAGCGCGAGCTCACCTGTCACAGGAGACTTAATATCTTAATGACAATCTTATTCTACACCAACCCTGAAGCTCGGGTTTCAGCTGGAAGCCACGTCAGCGCGGCGGGCCCCCGGAGCGGTCGCTTTACACCTGCAGCCGTTTAGCATCTCAGCCTCGCCGGCAAAACACCGCGGTTGGCATGGCAACTGAGGTACGTAATATTATGTTAAGTGGACTGACGCTGAGGGCCGCGTTTGTCGCTGGCAACCTGTTTAATTGCCCCCTGGAAAGGAATCCCGTGACCCCCCTGGCTGGACGGCCAAGCACAACAGGCTTCTGGTGAAATTAGGGGCTTTTTGAGGACCTAATTGCCCTGAGTGAGGAGGTGACGCTGGCGAACACAATGGCCGTACAAACACACACAGAATAGGATAGAATAGAAAATAATAGAATAGAATAGGGTGTAATTCTCTCTATAATGTTTGGACTAATAGGTGGAAGTAAACTTTTTCATAAGGAGGGTGCATGTGAGGTTCTTCCACTATTATCCATGTCCCCGCGGTGACAGCGTTTTGCTTCAATTAAAAAAAAAAAAAAAAACTTTTCACCATAACCCTAACCAGCACAATTCTACCATCACCAATGATCACATCGTGTAACATTTCATTCAGTGGTTAATAAGTGAAGGTGCCTGGTTTGAGTCAATTTGTTGAAGTCCAGAGTCAGGGGGGTTTTCAAAGACAGATGATATGGTCGATCTGTGTAAATATGTGATCGAGGCAGTAGTGTGTTTATGGTGCACTGTGCCACCCACACCACCTGCTGCAGGTCCGTCCTGGCTCCCTCTATCTGACTGAAACAGATTTTGAGTGTGTATTGATTTTTGAACAAACCAAACCAAGGCTTCACGGGCCCAGTCTCCAGCAGGAGTGAGAAACACAAGCGTCATTTTTTTTCCCTCCGCAGTCACCTCCAGGCAGTAATCCATCCCTGCTCGTTTTCCTCCCTCTCTCTCTCTCTCTCTACTGTGCATTTTGGGAAATAAGAGCGTGAACACACACAGTCACCCATCAGCTCACTTCTCCTTTTGATTGGTCGCCATAACAACATCACCATGGTAATCAGCGTGCATTGACTTTGGTTCTATTTATGCCATGATGTCGGCAGACGTGGAAATCTCATCTTTGTGCTCTGCGCCGACACGGGCGAGTCGATGCAGGCCGACGGACGAAGGCTGTTACACACTTGTGTTTGGACTTTGGTTCCCCGCATGTGTTTGCATGCAAGGCTGCAGCCACACGCCCACACAAAACACAAACCTGTCAATAGCAGGTGTGAGTTCATAACCTCGGGATTTTAATAGACTCACATTTTATTGCTATCCAGGGAAAGATCGCTGCACTCCAAGACCTTTTGGCAGTAAGACACCAAGCTGCTGTTTTGACCAGGGTAAACAAGGGCAACCTGTGTTTTTGTCTTTCTAAAGGACGTTTGAACAAGTTGAAGAATTGCAATTGTTGCGACTGAAGTCACCAAAGCAACCAAAAGCATCTGAAATGAGATTCCTTTCAGACAGATGCACTTTTCTAATGAGTATAATTAATCAATTTAATGACCACGATAAACAATGGAATAAACCTGGGATGCTCTGCCACCAAGCTGCAGCCAAGGCTGCAGAGCATCAAGAGTGAACAGCCTGATAAGAAAAAAAAAACAAAAAAACCCCCAAACAATAGCATAATTGTCTGGTACTCTACTATGCAGCTGGTGCACCAGAAAACTCAGCACTCGAATGGAAGTTTGTTTCGAAAATGAGCTTCATCAGACGAGACGTGAAGTCAGCTGAAAACAGGAGCTATTGTCCATGAATTTAAAGGTTAAACCGAATACAACTGTGCTCGTGTCATCCTGCAGGTACAATCTCCTGAGAAGATAAGGCTCCGCCTACGGAAACAAAGCGCTGCAGGTGGGGAGGAGCTGCAGATGGGAGCTGAACAGATGTCAGAGGTGCTATTCCACTCATCACTTTAACATGTCGGAGTCTTGCTTTAAGACACACTTTTTACAAGCTACACATGTCGAGTAGCACGTGGGTAATGGCCACCACATGGATGTGCTAAACCCAATTCTTTCCAACCACTGTGGGGGCTTTTACCTTCAAGGCCAGGTCAGAGACGGAGCAGGGGGAATTTGTAAGAACCTCGGAGATGTTCATTCTTTTTACATTGTTCAGGGCAATTTTCTAAAAAAAAAAAAAAATTTGTGCAACTTTTAAAGACATAAGCCTCACTTTTTGGACTCAGGACAAAGTGAGATTTATAGATTGCATGACCAGACTTTCAACCTGTGCAGCCTGTTCAGCCGGCACGGATTATTACACCAGATGCCTTTCCTCAGCCCATAAAGAAAATCCTCATTCACGGGATATAATTAAACATTTACTGCTCGGTGCAGAGCCTTCCTATCATATTTTCATAAGAGAAACTTAATAAAAGCATTTGCGGTCATTTCACTGTAGCAAAATCATCTCTGGAGGAGAAATCCTGCTTTGGGGGGGAGGCAGCTCACACACACACACACACACACACACACACACACACACACACACACACACACACACACACACACACACACACACACACACACACACACACACACACACACACACACACACGCACGCACGCTACAGTAAAGGCTCCTTATGCACATCTGTGAGCCAGAGATAGAGCACTATCTGTCCAGAATGTCATTAACTGTTGCTCCTGTAGAATTACATTCTCTCAGTTGTGCCATATGAGCCTATCCAATTACATCCAAAGTCTGGAGATCTTCTCCACACACACACACACACACACACACACACACACACACACACACACACACACACACACACACACACACAAAGCCATAAAGTATGTGAATAGATTTACTATTGATGGAAAAAGTGTAAATTAATTTCCGATGAGGATGCCCAGTACCTTGTCGAGAGGGCATTGAAGGTCGCAGCCATGGCGACAACACCGCGTGTCATGAGCGCAATATCATGAGCAATAATAGAGCAGAACCTGGTAGTCTGAGAAATATTGGACCTAATAAGCAGCAGAGAGGGAACAAATGCATTTCACTACAATACAGCGTCTTCAGGCTTGGAAATCAGTTCCCACAAAAAATCAGCACTGCCACCTACAGGTTGAGGAGAGACACAGCAGTTTGACTCGGTACTGGTCTCCAGCTATGTCTCGTCGCCACAGGGTGCATCTCCTGTACTGTGAACATTACGTACAAACATTATGGATCTGTGTCGATTAAACTTCATAACCAGCACATTAAACAATAAAAAAAACCCACCCCATTCTATCGGGCAACATAACATCGCCTCGAAATGATGATGAGATCCTCCAAAAAATCATCACCTGATCCAAATGACAGTACATTGAACCTTGAACATTTCAAGTTAATTACTTTCTGTTTATATGGAGATGTAACTACTTTTATTGGAACCTAAACATCCACCTCCCATAATCCCTCCCGTGCTTACGTCTCATTTAGTGAATGTGCCCCTTGCAGATAAAAGCCGATCTGTATCTCTCTGTGGTAAACACAAGCAAACAAATAAACATAAATAATTTATTCCAAGTACATCCTTGTGCATTCCTTTATAAAACCAACAAAACTTTAAAATGCCTCTCTAACAATAGCAGTATAAAGAAAGAACACAACTGCAACAATACCTTTTGTTGAGCATGGCCATCTGGCAATGGGTTATCTTGTATAAAATGTATATTCTTTTTTTCTTTTGTGACAGTGAATCAGTGAGTCATACACTGTACAGCTTTTGTATTCCCTGAGCTCTGAACGCCGAGTGGTCAGGCGTGAGCCAGGTGCCTCGCTCTGCAGACCGCGTGAGAGCTTGACCAACAGTGGAAGCGCCTTGTTAGTTCGACACGGGCGAGGAAGGCGCTTGGTGTGAGCAGCCGTCCGTTAGGAGCGACCGCAGCAGCCTTTATGCTCCTCCTGACCCTCGGATGGTCTGATGGGGTCCGACAGGGTCACGGCAGAGATGGAGCCACGGGTCACCTCCCTGCTGGCCACCTTCTTATGGATCGCTGAGGGGAATAAGGACACTGCGGTGTTTGAATCTGAACAAGAGGAAGAACTAATGTGGCGTTCTTGGGGCTTATTTGTACCTGTGAGAACTTCATTGAATGCAGCTTCGACGTTTGTGGAGTCCAGTGCCGACGTCTCCATATACATAAGGCCTTTCTTCTCTGGATCGGTTGGGGACGAGAAAAGCGAAGGTTATGACGAACACAGCCACAGTCGGAGAGCATTTGGCAAACATTGTGGTCACGGCAACAAGAACGTGACTCGGCAGGCTCACGATTAGATAACAGATTACAAACGCTGTTCAGGAACCTGCAAAGTCTCTGGCCTCGTCTGAGGGAACCGTCCGGAGGCTCTCCAGGTCACTTTTGTTTCCCACCAGCATCACTACGATGTGAGGGTCTGCGTGGTCGTACAGCTCCTTGAGCCACCGCTCTGCACTTTCGTAGGTCAGGTGTTTGCTGATGTCGTAGACCAACAGCGCCCCGACCGCTCCCCGGTAATACCTGGAGAGAGAGAGAGAGAGAGACAGAGGCCAAACACATGATTGGTACCCAATATGAAAACTCGAAGCCACCGTAGCAGAAGTGGGGCGCGATGCAGTGAAATCCGTGTTCGCTTAAACTGCCGCAGACAAGTAAACCAACACCGATTCGAGACTTCTCATCAGGTGTAAATGTGTGACGGTTGTGAGTGTGTGTACCCACGCTGAGGTGATGGCCCTGTAGCGCTCCAGCCCCGCCGTGTCCCAGATCTGGGCTTTGATGGTGAAGTTATCCATCTGAACCGTTCGCGTGCTGAACTCCACACCAATGGTGGTGCGGCTGTCGTGAGTGAACTCATTCTTGGTGAAGCGAGAGAGAAGGTTGCTCTTCCCGACGCCGGACTCGCCGATCAAAACCACTTTTAAAAGAAGTCAAGAGAAGAAGAAGAAGAAGAAGAAGAAAAAAAAGATTTATAAGAAGCAAATAACATTATAAATTGATTGAATTTGAGTAACCAAAGAGGTATTTGACTGTTAAGTGAAACTGTGACTATTCAGTTATCTCTCATCTGGTCGGACGTGTGCAGACTTCGTGTCACCCTAACAGGGTGCCAGACTGTGACATCACACAGACGTGGCAGAGCCTCAGAGTAGCTGACTATATGCACTGGAATCGGCGGAATGGCGGTCTATTTTCACCATGGCAAAGAAAGCAAAAAAAACAAAAAACAAAAACAACCATACACACTATGTGGCATTCGACAAGCGAAGCAGGAAATGTGATTGTGTCCCTCTTATGGGTCAAAGGTCAAATCTTTTACAGCCAAATGTTTAGAAATGACTTCCTCCTTTCCCCTGCTCCTATTGCTTCTTTACAAATCGCAGCGAGCAGCGCAACCAGAGCTGCACCTCACAGCTTCAGCATGTACACAAACACACCCTTATGTTACACACACACACAGAGTCCGGAGCGTCCGGCCCCAATCAGGGCGGAAAGAAACTCACCTTTGAAGACAAAATTGTAAGAATCGTCAGACCCCATGCTGCATCCAGTGACGAGCTCCCGTTTCCCCCCCGGAACCTGAAACCACCTTCAATAATGGATCCCCCAGGGGGAGTTGAGAGAATGAATAAAAAAAAGAAACACACGGAAAGAAAGTACAGCCACACTCCGACGTCTCTCTCTCCAATGTGGAGAGAGAGAGAGAGTAAAGGTGAAAATGGAGGACACACAGAGAGGCAGAGAGAGAGAGAGAGAGAGAGAGAGAAACAGGTTGAGCTGCTTCCTTCTTTATCAGTGTATAGGGGCAGCTCCTGGCTGAGGACGGACAGACGGGCAGGAAGGGAGGCGGCGTAAGGCAGGTGTCCTGAACATCAGCCGACACCCAGAGCAAGGAAAGCAGGAGGAACAGGTAGAACCGCGGGCGGAGACAGACCCCGCCCTCCGCTACGTTCTTTCTACCCGGTGATCCTGATCATTTGTATGACAATAGACCTCACCTGCAGGCGAAGTCGACCAGGAACACGCCACCATTTCCCCCCCAGATGATCGGCGGGCCGCAGATAAAGAACCCGTGTTGCCTTTTCATTGTTTTTAACGTCAATGCTTTCAAAGACGTAGATTAAAAAAAATTGTTCTGAGCCAGTTTTAGATCAGATGTGCGAAAATTATTATAAACTAAGTTTCTGCCTTATCTGCTTTGGATCCCTCCAATTAAAAGTTTCCGAGTCTCCATCTTACAAAGCACATTTTTCCTGTTTGAGCAGTCCGGTGTCCCTTTACATGATGTGTCACATCCCTTCTCATGCTAATCATGATGTGAAGCGCTCGCACCACAATGGAGGCAAGATCAGAACCCTGCCAACCTGTGGATGGGAAGAACCTGCTCTAACTTGACAAAACTAAACTGATAAAACGAGGATTTACTTGGAAAATATTCAGAATTCTAGGTACAATAAACTACTTGAAACATACATGAAAACTCCCAGAAGCAGCTTTACATTTGTTCTTTTACTCAAAAATAAATAAATAAATCTAAAAGATTCCTGTACGTTTACTCTCATCTGGTGTTTTGTTAAATTGTTGACGTCTACAAGATATTTTTGAATGTTTCAGCACTACATTGCATATTCCTCACGCAATACAACTGTGTGTTACTTTGTATAATGAGCATCTTGAAGCTTTAAAAGTACTCAGACCCATGTCTGGACTATAGAGTCGGATTTTGGCATAGCCAGGTTGCTCGAGGGTTTATTTTGAGTTTTCAATAGTAGAACTTTTTTTTTTTTTAATGTTTACGTTGTCATGGTAACTCATGCTCAATACTTAACCAGTGCCAGAGAAGGTTAAAGTCAGTAAAAAGCTCATCAGGTAACTTAAAAAAAAAAAACTACGTAGTGAACAAATCTAGAGAACGGCCATCACCATGTGGGTCAGGGTACGGAAACGCATACATTTACATATTACGGTAAATCTCTGGACTGCTTGTGAGCACGTGTCTCCGACTGCCGACGAGACGCGGCGAACAGGGATTCAGTTAGCGGGTTGATTACCGGCCTCATAATTACCACTTATCCGGATCATAGACGAGAAAAGTGAAGCCAGATTATCCCACTTTGTAGTACAGGCCCAGGCGATACCACAAAACAGAAAACAAACCAAACGGGGACATTTAAAGTCTTGTCCCACCTCTGATTCGAGCTGGGATCATAATGAACACAGGGCCGTCCACTGTTTTTGACCATGTTTTATTTAATTTTTTTTTTTAGTACAGTACTGTTAAAAGTTAGTTCCAACATGTTCAATCGGGAGATGGATTTCGTTTTTTTTTTTTTCTTCAGCTGAGGTCAACAGACAAAGCAAAGCTATAGAAGCAGTTGCCAAGGTTACCACAACTACAATGCTGAAATTTTCAAAAGGAAAAAAAAGAAAGGAAAACAAAAAAAAAAAATAGAACATGATTTGAGAAAAGTATGGTGCCACCATACCAGGTAATTTTGTGAAGTTATTCATGTTTTCACTCTTTTGATTTGTGTTTATTTTAATGCGAGACAAATCATTCTCATCTTTAGGTACTAACTGTACCTCAAGAAAAAAATAAAAAATAAAAAAATCTGATTTAAAATGATAAAGTTTTATTTATTTTTCACTCCAACAGCCCTCTCTGCTTCAGAGTCGCTGCAACGTGATAATCGGTAATGGCTGAAGATCGGGTTGATGAGTGGGATCGACTGGGTGAGCTTCATCTAATCAACCCACCGAGTGAGGCTGTCATTTCATTTATAGGCCAGTGGAACACCGCTGACACAGTAAAGGTGTCTCAGAAAGAAGAAAAAAAAAAACAGAAAGAAAAGAAAGAAAAAAAAAATACTGTGCTCCTGTGAGTGGGCACTTTCGTTTGGAATGACAAATTCTAACTTGGAGGAAGTGTGGAGGGCTTCGTTTTCTTGAGCACTTGTAATAAATAGTGAAAGCTGTTGGGGCCAAAACAGCAACTCGAGGAAGAATGTGAAGAATGGGGACAGAGTGAGGAATGAGGTTGAACTTCTGTGTGGACAAGAAGTCTTCCTGCTTGTGTTCAGGATGAATGTATAACCAGACGATCTTCATGTATCCGTTCGCTAGTTGAATACTAACCAACGGCCTCACAGTGAGCACGCATGAAACAGAGCCAACTGCCAATCACATCACATGGGTTTAATATGTGTCATGTAAATATCTGCCTGCAACAACTCGACTCCAGTTAAATGAGAAGAAAACAATGAGTGAATAAAATGTTTGGGAATCCTTTTGTTCAGGAGGGGGGAGGGGAGGGGGGGGGGGGGGGGGGTTTCACTTCTTTTCTCTGCATCAGAACAGGTGAGAGTAGTTCGGTACGACTCTACAGCAGAACTCTGGGAAAGAGATCTGGTCGGATGATGTCAGAAAGTGAAAAATGGAGGGACGAGGGAATGAACTGAGACCAGACGCAGAACGGGGGTTCTGGTTTTACAGATCCTGCCCAAAATTCTCCTGTAAAGTTTGGGACGATACATTTTTTTTTTTTTTTTTAATTTCTCTCGGATCTCGGTGGATGCTGGGTGGTTTTTTTTTATGAGTTAGGTATGTTTGTACGCGCACGTCGGTGTGTCAGTATGTACTGCATGTCTTTACGAGGGCTGTGAGCCTAGCAGTCTCTCAATAGCGGCATTGATGTCTCCTCCAGTAGCGATGAGGGCCTGCAGGTTGGCCTCACGGTTGATGAAGCCCATGGCATTCAGCTGGTCCAGCTGGGACTGGAACCGAACTTCCGGGGTCTGGGTCTGCGGGGACGAGATCACCAGCAGGGTATAAGGAACTGAGAACTTCATACATGTTTTGAAGGATGCGACTCCTGCGCGTGTGCCTGTCCCGAGCGTACCGTTGTACTTCCTCCTCCGGCTCCTCCGGCTCCACCGGCAAACATCTGGAGCATCTGCTGCATCAGCTGCTGCTGGGCGGCGTTTGTTCCAGCGCTGCTGGGTGAGGAGGCCGGGTTCTCTGCGGGCACGCCGCCTCCTGTTGGTATGCCAGGTATTCCACCCGGCATCAAACTAGGCCCCCGCCCAAAGCCAAGAAAACAGTTTTCTTAATAGCTTCAATCACGAGAGATAAATAAGAGATTCAAACAATAAAACGTGTGTATGTCTTTCAGTGTGAGCATACCTGGGCATGAGGCCTGGTGCTTCTGTCTGCAGCGTCTGTAAACCCTGCTGGATCTGCATGAGAGCCTGCATGGCCCGGGGATTGGTCATCACCGACAGCGCCTCCGGGTTCTGCATCTGGAACCAGAGACATTCATCACAGTTGGAAATCCACTCAAAAACAAGCACAAAAGTGAAGGTATAGGATACAGACAGGAACGTATTGGCCCAACGTTCCAATGCCGCGAATGACAATCAGAACGGAGACGAATAATTTCAGCTTCAGTTGGCTAAATCAGCGTCAAAGGTTTGTGTTTTAGTTTTACATTTATTTATTTTTTACCACTTGATCGGTCAATTAAGAGGAAGAGCATTTTGGTTCATCTCTTCCGGGGTCGCCACAGGAGGCTACGTGGTTCACATGTTTGATCTGGCGCAAGTTTTAACTCAAATGCTTTTCCCGACAACTTGAGCCGTTGGGCATTATAGGCTTCATTCAGGAAACCACTGACAAGGGGATTCAAACCTGCAAACGTCTGATTACAATCTCCAGACCACCACTGCCTCAAATGTGTGACATCAACAGAGTAATTCAAAATATTTGTGTATCCCGGGACTGAACCAATCTGAACATGTTGTTTTCTGCTTTTGCTCATAGAAAACAGAAATCCAGAAGTAAGAAATTGGACTGAAACGCATGCAGTACCTGCTGCAAAAAGACAGGCAACTGGGCTCTGAACTGCTCCTGCAGTTGTGGGTTTCCAGCAAACAAAGGATTATTCATCAAAACCTGATATAAAGAGACAATAACAGAGTTATTTCTCACTCTACACGAGGTGATGCTGCTCAAACATTATGAGAGGTTTTCCTCTTTCACATTATTGCCCATGCAAGGATTTTTAACAACACATTGAGAATTTAAAATAATCTGTGTTTTGTTCACAATTAACTTGTTCAGACTTAGTTGATTTACAGCACAGAGTATTTCAGAGATTACAGAGATTTAAGTTGAACAAACTGGGTCCGTATGGTCTCCATGCAGACGTCACACAAGTTCAGCAGTTCAAGGAAAACATCTTTTTTTTTACACTGAAATGTTTCTGTGGCATGCATGCAAGTGTAAATGTGCAACCGTCGTTCTTGGGCTTACCTGGGAGGCTAACTCAGGGTTTTGAGAGAGTGACTGCATCATGCTGCGCATGTAGGGAGCAGACAGCATGTTCTGCATCAGCTGAGGGTTTTCTGAGATCTGCTGCATTAAACTCTGCATGCCCGGGCTGTTAAACATGCCTGCAACACACGCATACACACGCGTTTTCAAACCTTCAGGAGACATTGCAGGAAGGCTCATTTAGAGCACATTCACTAGAAACGAGACTACAGCACAACCTGACACCGACTCTCCCTCGTGTGATAATCTACAAAAGCTTACGTTTGCAGACTTGTACAGTGTCTAAACAGATTTGTCTCTACAAGAGATATCAGTAACACAATCATTTACAAATGCAGTGTCAACGGGTGAATGCGAGGAAACTCATTTTGCTCGGTTGTACCATTTCCCAGGCTACCAGCATTGATGCCCAGAGGGTTGGACACACTGGGGTTGGTGCCTCCAGTGGTGCTGGTACTTCCCGTGGTTCCTCCTGCACTCTCGGATGGATTAGAGGAATTCGGTGGCCCCCATGGATTGGGGAGGGGTTCCCTGTTCTCTGTCCGTGATGGCTGGGCACCAGAATCAGAGTTGCCGCCTAGAGCTGAGAACGGGTTGCTACCAAACTGCAGGAAAAGAAGTAGGACACATTTGAAACAGTCAGCGTCTGGTTAACAAAGTGATAGTGGCAACAGCACTCCGTAAAAAAACCAAAAACTGATAATGATAAAGCTGTAATAAATAAAGATTGCTCACAGATACCTGTTCCCTGGCAGCACTGAACATGGGCTCCTGGATGTCGGTGTACATCCTCCGCAGAGCGTTATAACCTCCTGGGATGCTCTCCAGGTTGCTCAGTGCTCGGTCCTGGTTCCTCATCATTTCCTGCATCATGGCTGGGTTCCTGGCGAGCTCCATGGTCTGGGAGGTGAGCGAAAAGAAAAACAGTCGGACCCTGATTAAAAGAATCTAACATGCAGCGTATGGAAGACCCCACTTTAAGCATGCCCGTGCTGGTTTGTGAAATGCCATTAGTGTCTTTACCTGTCTCATGAGCTCAGGGTTGTTGAGCATGTGGGAGATCTCGGGGTTGCGCTCCATCAGCTGTTGCATCTGAGGATTCGCCATGATCATCTGTCTCATCAGGTCCGGGTTGGACATCATGTTCTGCACCAGCGGGTTTTCCATGATCTGAGAAAGCATCTCCGGGTTGGACATGAGCTGCCTCTGCATCTGCTGCTGCAGCTCCATGAAGTTAGATGAACCCATGCCCAGTCCCGCCAGGCCTGCCAGGTCACCAAAACCAGCTGAAAGGGACACGACGAGATGGTCAAACACGGCGCTTACCTCGACAACTAAGAGATGCTCGAACAGAGGTCATGATGAACTCACTCAGTATGTTGGGGTTCTGTGTGGGTGGTGGGGCAGAGCCGGCAGAGCCTGTTGTAGGAGGGGGGTTGACTGGACTCGAGGTGGACGTGCTGCCTGCTGGAGTGGAGGCGGAGCTAGAGGCTGAGGTGCTAGCGCCATCTCCCGCCCTACGCACAAGATTTATACGTACATGAGGAATTCTTTCAGCTTACTGAGCATCTGGAAACTGTATAAACTTTGTTATTGCTGTAATAAGCACACTAAACTGCATGATAAAATTATACTGTGAAACTCTTCTCAAACCGCTGCGCTGAACCAGAATGCTTTGCATAACGCGGGAATCTTACTTGTGTGCCGTCTTTATGACTAGGTGAACTGTCAGGCCGTCTTTGATGCCGTGCTGGCTGAGGCTGTCGCCATCCTTCAAGATCTTCCCTGCAAAAATCAGAACCAACTGGTCCTGTTTGGCTTTAAACCGCCTCGAGATCTCTTCTTTAAACTGCAAAACACACAAACAAAAACAACAATGTGAGCAACGATCCAGGAAAAAAGATAAAAATAACTGAAAAAAGCACAACCTGTAAGAAGGGTTTATTCTGATATATAGCTGATATATATAGATGATAGACATATTACTGTCATACTTACTGGAAAATTCTACTCCCAAAACCAACAAACAGGTTAGAGCCTTGCGAATATTCTCTTTGGAACATTAATCATGACAAATGTTCAGTATTGATAAGGATGTTGGTGATGTAAACATTTGTTATTTACAGGTTGTTGGGCCATAATAAAAGTCTGTAAATATATGGGTGAAGTTAATATTGTCGGGAAATGTTCTGAATTGTGCATTTTTATTGACAGTTGGTGTTTTCAGTCTTTTACATCTGTTTTTACTTTTCAAAGTTATTCTGATTTTCACATGCTTGAATTTGGGGCCTTTTAAAATATTTACAACGACGCTCTAATTATTCTTATTATATTAGCTACAAGGCTATTTATGATGATTATTCAAATACTGTTGACAATCAGCTAAAGTCAAAAACATTATCTAAACACAGGTATGATCAGCAACTCGGGAGAACATATAAAAGAAGGTTGCCCTGAACCATATTGAACAAGGTGAAGGGAACTTTAGTACCATGGCAGCAAATTTTACATCAAAATGCAAAATGTGTGACATGCAAGCTTTCAAAAAACTGTTATAACCGAGCTCAGAAACACCATTTCTTCATTGTACATGAAAGACGCTGCAGGGTGTCACGGTAGGACATGTGAGGAAACATTGCGTCTGTCTCTCCTATAAATATATACAAGTAGGCGCCTTATTCACTGCTGCCGTTTATGAGAGCTGACAAATTGGTGTGGTTGCCATATTGGATGAGGGCCTACTCAATTAAATGCATGCTCTCTTGATGAAGGTCTTTAAACTAGTAAAATAATCATAACTCACATAATTTTCAAACTGGTTGGATTCCTGACAAACTGCACACAATAAGCTACAACCCAAGAGGCTTTAGTTTATTAGTAATGGTGCATTTAAGACCTTCATCCTCAATAGAAGTAATTGTAGTGGCAGTGAAGCCAAGACCCATCCAAGATGGCGACCATCCACGTCTTTCATGTAGATCACCTGATGTTTGGGTGCTTGCTGGTTATGGACTGTAATAGAGTACGGGAACAAGTTTATTTCAATTAATTAGCCTAAACAGCATAAAAATGCAATTTGTGGGTGTGTGTTTAGTGGGTGTGAAATAGATCCGCTGTAACTTGCTTTATCACACATATTGATGCCATCTTTCTCATTAGAGAAAAAGCAAGCTCTGCCAGGTTAGGAAAGACATGTACACTACAATAATCAGCAGTCTTCACTGAAAGCTTCGATCACTGGCATGAGGCCCCTGTCAATCGTTTTTGTTCAACATTACATTTTTTTTCTTCTTCAATTATCTTAAAGGAACATTCAAGCAGCAACTTGTTTCGGTACTCATTTGATCCGTCAGTCCAAATAGTCTATTCTTCTTAAAAAGAGGTGGATATATATAAAAAAAAACATTCTGATTTTCAGTAAAACATTTGTCCCTTTTATTTGAATAATTGTTAGTATATCTCGTATAAACATATATACATTATGCATGGTCTTTTCAAAATTTGAAAAGATTCTGTTGCATAATATCAATAAAGGTTTAGATATGAGATCAGCACATCTTTGTTCTAGATCTTTTAATATATAATGGTGTACGTTTTCTAACATTAGGACAAAAATTGGATTACCTTAATTACAAACAAAAACGTTTCCCAAAATGTTTAATTAACAGGACACCCTCTCCTGCTTGGTGCTGGTTAGTATGTGAAATTAAATCACATCAGAGGGGCAAAGTATGAGTTCCATCCTCAAAGATGAAACGTGAACCACTGAAAGACACTTTGTACAAGGCGGTCTCGAGCAAAAGGAAAGTGAAATAGAGGCGACTTCGATTGAAGCCAGGCAGCTTGACTTGAATGTGGTTACACGGATTGCGTTATGATTACACTGCAACACGTCGCCAGGCCAACGACAGCACTGAGGATACTCTTTATTCCCCAGAAAGCTGAATGACTCAGTGGCAGCACTGAGAATGTTCTAGAGGGAAACCGAGCTCCAGTCCGTTTAACGCTGCCGAGCCGAAGAGGGCAATGGAAGCCACACCACGAAACATCCCCATGAAACCACTCCGGCGTCTCTATTAGCCCATTATTGCTTGATATAAGAGGCACAGCGAGAGCGTAGCCGTCAGCTGACACTTGTTTGGCTACAGTGAGCTAACGCTACAGCTTTTAGCTCCCCGGCTAACTTAGCCCACGAGCTAACTCTCGCCGCTAGCTGACTTAGCCGGTTAGCAATTTTATAAACCAGCGTGGTCGTATCTCTCCATTTCATGTTGATAACGTAAATGTAGCCAAATATTCGTTAACATAACCCGTAAAACTCCCGTAACACACAACGACGTTCATTTCACGCACTCGTGGTGAGCCGGTAGGGCTGACGGCGAATGCTAGCGGGGCTAGCCGATTAGCTTTGTAGCTGAAGTTGTGGGCAGGGGCATGACGTCCGAGCAGCAGGCAGCGCGCGACTCACCTGAGTGACTGAGGCATCTTCTGCTATGGCGATTTCTTCTTTGTCTTTAGGCGTTTTCACTGTGACCTTGATAATAGTTCCCTCCGACGCTTCGGGTTTATTATTGTTGTTATTACCAGGATCTGCGGCGCCTTGGTCAGCCATCTTTACTCCACCGATGGAACAGCTCGGCTCTGGCGTGACGTCAGCATCCGGGTCATGAGAGGTCAAACCGTGTTTCCAGAACGAGACGGAGGGGTTCACGTGTGTGTTAAGTGTTCCTCAAAAAGAGCGTCTAAAAACATCAAAACTGACTTAAACTATCACATCACTAGATTTCAAATCAAGTCCCTTTTGTTTATATAGCTCCAAATGCCGCAAGGCATTTTTACATAGAAAAACCCCACTACTCCACATGGAAAATAGACTACAGGAGAGACTGTTTGGGTCAGTCACAGGTAACAGTGACACCACACTTCATGGAGTACAGTATTACTACGATGAGTAAGAAAAGAAGTAGTCTGGAGGCATCCACGGAGTCTAAACCCATTGCAGTTTAACTACAACAGTGCTTCTCAACATTTTCTTGAGGGACCTAAATGTTTACCATTGTAAACCGAGGCAACCCCGCACCACACTGTACAATTACAACAACAACAAAAAATTTATTAAAAGGAAGGACCCTCATAACATGCTATGTATGAAATACAGTCTTCTTTGTTATCATTTGTAACATTCTTTTTTGGGAAGATAAACTGCTCGGGTTTACACACCGCTTCAGCGAGCATGGCATCAAGCCTTAACTCACCAGTTTGCGTCCATTGCTTCTATGAAGCCATATTCTATGTAACATTCATCCTGGCCATTGCTTTTTCTCCTGCTGCTCACTTTGGAAGCTTATCTTTGTATAAACTGCAGACAGGATGTTCATGTTCAACACGCCCCTGTTGAGATATTTAAAAAAATGTTAATTTATTTTTGTCATTTAAAAAAAAACAAGTAATGCAGTTTTCATGTAACGCTTAACAGCTTAGCAGTCTTGTGACATAAATGAAGTAAATGCTGACTGAGTTAAGACAAAAAATGGTGTTACCCCTTTAAAACAAAAAGGCATTGCAAATAAATATAAATATGACAAATATATGGATTGATTTCTCGCTGTCACTCTGACACAACATGTTTAAGAACATTTTGATAATAAAATACAAATTAACGGATATGTCATTTTTTTTTCAAGACTTCAAACAAATATAAATAGCTGTTTTTCTCTGTTTCTATTATAAACAGCTCATCTTTGTGTTTCAAGACTTTTGATTAGAGAACAGACACCAGTTAATATGTGTCAAAGGTTTTCAGTCCCAGCAAGACTCTTGTCATGATTTTGTTGTTGTTGTTGTTAATCTTTGATGAACATTGCATGCACTCTCGAGGCGTTTCCTTCAACCTGGGTCATTAGAACTGTAGCATTTTGTCACCACTTCTCTTTGTAGCGCATATCAACAAGGACACAAGACACATCCATATCTGATAAGACCTGGTTTGAAGGTTAAGGGTCAAGGTTATCCATTTGCTTTCTATACGTCAAGAGTAAAAGATTACAAGAATGACATAGTTAATGAGTAGCACTACACAGATGAATGCCTACGAGTGGCTGGAAAATCTCACGGTCAAACAGCATATTTAACATATTAGTTAAGACACTCCTATTGTAGACATAAAGGCATTCTGCCTGTATAGAGAGCGGCCTCTATATGTGGTCCTCCATGTCACCACAGCGGGAGCTGCACTGAAAGAGAAATGTCTGTTTCAGCATGTTGCATTGACGCAGACGGTCCTGCATACCTATGCACATCCCAGTTCGAGAGCACACCATCTACAAACAAACAAAACCTCAAAAAAAAAAAAAAAGAAACATGGACCTCCACCCCTCCTCTAAGGCCCCATGAACCACACAGACACAGACACAGACACACACACACACACACACACACACACACACACACACACACACACACACACACACACACACACACACACACACACACACACACACACACACACACACAGGGGTCACACGCACTGTGGCCCCTGTACTGCCTCATTCAAGTGCATCACACGCAGGGCGACTGGTGGCCGCAAAGGATTTTGCTTCCATCAACAAAAAAAACCAGAGGGGACAAATTTTAAGTATTGTGACTCTCTCTCTCTCTCTCTTTCGCCCTCAAAGTGAGCCACAGCACCCCGTCTCTTCCCCCTCCACCTGTTTCTATCTCTACCTCAGGAAGGTGGGCACTAGTGAGGCTGTTTTTCCACAAACAAGGTAAGGGATCAGACTTTAATGAGGTTTTTGAACGCTTATCCTGCTTAATACATGGCTGTGATTGGATGGAAATACCTCATGAAAAACTGTAGACGTCTACTCTGTTTTGGACTGATCCATTGGCATATTGAAGCGGTGACAAATTTATTCATTACTGGATTAAATCTCATGGAGAGTCTTTGTTGGGATTGATGATTTGCATTCCTTCGCCGTCCTTGCTTTTGCCTGGATCTTTTATTGGAAGCTGTCATGAAAGCTTTTCAAGCCATCTTGGCTCTCAATATACATGTTCAACTTCCTGTCAAAGCCTTTGATCCTGTTTAGTTGTGTTTACAGTTGCAAAGGATTTTAATTTAAAAAAAAATTCTACTAAAAATCCGACTCAGTCTATCAAGTCTCACAATGGTTAAACAAGTGGTGGAAGTCTTAAAAAACGTATACCCTCATCTTGAATTGAATCAAAAATAATGCAGCATGGGAAAATATTAGAATTCAATGATTTTTGGTGGCAGAATATTTTCAAAATATTGGCAGAATATTTTCTGGCTTTAATTTAAGACCACCTGAACATCATTTTTTTTATTATTCAAAGGAAAATTGATTTAATTAAACTTCGGTAAATTAAATTATTAAACAAATGTATATGCTAATTTAAATGACTGAAATCTGACAATATGTTGAACTAAAAACTTACTGTACTTTTATTAATCCCCTTGGGGAAACTCCTTTTTTTCCACATGGACAAATCCAGTTTGTAGGACGTGGAGGTGCGGCCACATTACGGCACTACAGGGAGCTGATGGGGGTCAAAGGTCTTGCTCAGAGGCCCACAGCGGTGACCTGTCCGCTGTGGGAATTGGAACCTGCGATCTCCCAAACCCAAACACACTTTCAAGGGATCCAATGCAAATTCATTTAAAATGAAAGAGTTTGATCATTTTTACAGTTCACAATGCACATCGCAAAGGTTTCATTTACACCGCTGGAAAACACAATAAACAAAGCGGTTGAATGCCATCTAACATCTACTGTTTTTACAGTTGCCCTGCAGCTGCCCCTGATTCTCAGCTCAAGATGTACAGCTTCATGGGAGGGGGGCTGTTCTGTGCCATCGTGGGTAATATCCTGTTAGTGGTGTCCACTGCAACAGACTACTGGATGCAGTATCGCCTCTCTGGGAACTATGCCCACCAAGGACTGTGGAGATATTGCATGTCCAACAAGTGCTACATGCAGACTGACAGCATAGGTAAGACATTCGTTGTGAACATATATTCATTCTCTCATGTTGTGTTTTGAAGAAACACTTGGTAAAACTGCCACTTCCTGCCTGTTTTCTCGCAGCCTACTGGAATGCCACCAGAGCCTTCATGATCCTCTCAGGGATGTCATGCTTTGCGGGCATCATCGCTGGCATCATGTCCTTTTCCCACTTCTCCTCCTTTGAAAGGTTCAACCGCTCCTTTGCAGCAGGAATCATGTTTTTTGTCTCCAGTGAGTCTTTTTCCTCTTACCTTGAGAAACACACCAGCAACACACACACACACACACACACCACCTCACACAATAGTATTACTCACCTGTATCCTGTTCCTCTTCCCTCACAGCTTTCTTTGTTCTGCTGGGTATGGCCATCTACACCGGAGTGACAGTCAACTTCCTGGGAAGACGTTTCGGTGACTGGAGATTCTCCTGGTCCTACATACTGGGCTGGGTGGCCATGCTCATGACTTTCTTTGCAGGTGAGAATGGTTATAAATCAGGGGCCTCTCCTTCATGAAGGAATGAACCTCTTCCATCCATCTTCTATACCCAATTTATTCCAAAAGCCTTGTCTCTTTCTCTTGCAGGTATTTTCTACATATGCGCCTACAGAATGTGTGAATGTAGGAGAGGAAATGGGCCACGCTAGAGGGAGACAGACAGCTTATCATAAGCAAATATAAAGAGAGGATACTGCTCCTCTGAATTGAAACAAAGCAGACTGCATAAAGGAAGTGGGCCTGATCTACTGAGGGGACGATGTCTAAAACCGACACTGGAGGCCTTTAATACTCGCCCTGACTTTTTCTTTTTTTTTTTTTTTAAAGTCACTACAAATCCTTTTTATTTCTCCAGAAGCAGTGATGACCACGGGACAGAGACACAATGAAACTAATAAAAATATTTTGTCTGCCTACAGAGTACAAGACAATACTGGTATTATTTCACCTGCTTCATTCAGTCCAGCTCTTCTTTTCAGCAGCGGTGTAATTTGTGGCGTTTCTGTGCTGAGAGATCACCAGGAGATGGCAGCATCAAAACACTAAAGTGACAGGAAGAAGCTTGGGAAAAGGACACTGGGTTGTGGATATGTGGTAAGACTATTCTGCTTCTGATGATTGATGTAAAGGTTTTGAGGATTAATAAGAAAAGTGAAACCGAAGGGAATCAAAAGTTTCCAAGTGACTGGTTGTTGACACAGCTGAAAGCCCTGCAGGTGTTGTGCTGGAACAGATTCAACAGTGAAGATACGTTAAGAAACATTTCCCCTCGGGTAATGCTGGACGATAGCAGGCCATCTATGTTATGGGGCACTAATGTGAAAATATGAGTGTGTCGGGGGAAACCAGACATCAAAGCTGCACGTGTGTGTGTGTGTGTGTGTGTGTGTGTGTGTGTGTGTGTGTGTGTGTGTGTGTGTGTGTGTGTGTGTGTGTGTGTGTGTGTGTGTGTGTGTGTGTGTCTCATGGTTTCCCCCTGGAGCTATTTGATTTTGTCCCGTTTTAGTATTTCTGAAAAAGTAACTAATGCTAAAATGCAAGGTCTTCATCGGGTTTATGGGAAAGGGCATTGCTTCTGGCAACCGGAATGATCTTCCATAACATTTTGGCAGACGTCCCCCCCGAGTACAATCAAATATAAGCAGCACATGGAAAAGTGGAGGGAGGCTGTTTGTGTTTGCATGTGAGTGCAACAGGCTGCAGACGGCAGAGAACAACCTGAGGAGAAGATCATGTTCCTGGACCGGGGGGGGGGGGGGGGGGGGTGACCCAGGGTGTGGTCTGCAGCCCCTGATTGTTTCACTACCTCTGTCTTAAGTAAGGGTTTCCTCCTGTTCCTTGGTACTCGTCCACTGCTCCCCATCAGCTGGGAGGAAAGGAAAGGAGCAAGAGCCACTGAGGTAATGAATGCTTTGGCTACTCGGTGACGCAGAAACAATGACAGAAATGTAAACAGCCACTGGACAGATCCCTTGATCCAAGTTTCCATACTTGGTCACTGCGGCTGCTGTAAAGAGATAAGCTCTGTAAGATTGTGAGCTTTTCTCCAGATTCTTTCTAAGGCTTTCACTGAGGCCTGGTCTTAATAGGCTGTGATGCTTCCTGGCAAAATTTCACTTCTTATTTCAACTTATGTCAACAAAACAATAAATCCATTTCTTTTTTTATTTTTTACAGCAGAACGGGTTCGAGCAATGAGATTGTAAAAATGCAAATGAAGTGGATGGGGTTGGAGTTCTTACTAATTTGAATGTGAATTGTGTTATTTTGGGAATAAAATCTAAATCCATCAGTTAATCCTACCATATTAATAATAATAATAAAAAAAAAAAGTAATTATGATGGTGAATATTTTCTGGGGTACAAAACAAGCTTGATTGTCCAGACATGTACTTTAAGTTCAACTGTCGAATTATCATTACTCTAAAGTTTCATAAGCGAGTGATTTAAAGCAGGAATGCGAGGAACACCTGGTTGTTTTCACTGATATATGAGACAATCCCCCAAAAGGAGATAATGTTGCAGACCTGCTAATTTGCTCACTTCAAACAGGAGGGCGTTCGTGCTCCAGCCGCCCCCCTTCTGAGACTGAATTTGTAACCCAGGTGTGTCGGGACGCGGATGCACAGACATGCAAAACACACCAAGAGATCGTGCATGAGACTTAAGGGAAGGATCAAAGTGTTGTGTTCTGAGGGGAAGTTGCACCTTTGTGTTTAAAATCAAATGTTTGATCGATTTTGTCGCATTTCAAAAGTAATTACATAAAGATCGTTTGTATAAATGTACTGATAAGCCTCACAATTACAAACTCCCTTCCATTCATACTCAGTAAGTCCACTGTGAATTAAGACTGGCTGAACACAGTTTGAACCTGTTGTCTTGTACCTCACCTTCACTCATGGATGGATGGATGGATGGATGGACAGATAATGCGCTGTGAAATAAGAAAAGAGAATAATCAGTCTTTGTTATACACCCATTTAAACTAAACGTCTAATCAGTTATTAATCCTCAGTATACCAAATATATTGTTGAAATATTTTTTCAAGCGTTAAAAGGAGAACATTTCAATGATCCATCACTTCCCACATGATTCATGCACTTGAATTAAAAAAAAAAAAAAGCTTTAATAAAGAATATTTTCTTTTAACAATCCTTGGTAGCTGGCGTGCCTTGTGTGTGTGTGTGTGTGTGTGTGTGTACCGTTTGTGGCCCATTCAGTCTTTCCTCTGGTCCTCCATTGACTGATGGCCCGAGTAATTGCTCTCGGTGATGGAAGAGCGCGCTGACACAGCAGGACCTTATGAAAACTGTCCTCATCCTACCCAGCAACATCCTGTGGCTCTTCATCCTGAGCCCCCTGCACAAACACCCCCCCACCCCCACCGAGTACTTCTACTACCAGCCGCATATTATAGTCACACAAAACTACGTCCGATATTTCAGGAGCACATGACACAGGGGTTTTTGTTTGTTTGTTTGTTTTTTTCAAAGACTTTATTGTGTAAGTGGACACTAATGTGGTAGTGCGCACAATACAACAGACAGGCAGATAATACAACATTGCACAAGAAAACAAAGGACAATAAAAGTATATAATTTAGAAATGTCGTCATAAATAAAGTCTACACATCAGGAATATGAAGTGGTTCATTTTACAGTAAATACACAACATCTGAGCGAATGTCTGCTGCTGTTCCCGGGAACTTTCTGAAGGAGAGGATGTGTAGTTTGAAGCAACATTTTTTTTTAGAGTAAGCTAATTCGTAAATGCAACAGATGTGCGATCTGCAGATAATACTTAGGAATACAAAGAGTAGTTGGTCCCATCGGAAACTCTATCCAAACATGGCCATGATTCATGTGGCACAGACGGCATGTTGTTCTTGGACATCTTCATGAGAAAGTTCTTTCTCAGATACTTTCTATATACTCAGTGTAATTTATTGCATTTTTTTTTTTTTAAATAAAGCTAACAATAAACACAGACGACCATTAATTGCATCAGAGGACACCATGTACTTTGAATATTTTAGATCTCTGCTTTGGTCAAATCTTGCTTTAGCTTTTCTGGAGACGCTCAAACATCAGAGTTCATATTGCAACCTGCTGCAGGCAGACGACACAGAGGAAACACCGCAACATGGTCATGTAAACTGATTCAGCAAATCTGCACTGGAGCTATTTCCACTTGTACACATATTGAAACACAAAGACCCTCCTTGTTTCTGAAAACAAAAAAACTCATTCATCTCATGTCCACAGATTTATTTAATCTTTGAGTGTCTTTCGTAAGTTCAAAAGCAAAAATATTGGAGAGGTAAAAACTGCTGAGCTTCCTTCTCTCCAACATATTTTGTGGTCCATACAAGCATTTCTTTTAGCTTTCATATCCACTCGCCTGAAGGAAATCATGAAAAGACCAAGGATCCAAAGACCTGATGATATAGAAATAAAAAGGCCTTTTGAAGTGATAGCAGAAGCAGGCCAGGATGTAATTGAAGGTACATAGTAATAATATGTTGTGCTTTTCTTCTTTGAGTCAAGCTAAATCATAAAACGATACCTTGAAGCACCGAGAACTAAAGAAAAGCTCTACATAGGGCTCGAGGGAAACGTAAAACCTCCGACAAGAGCGCAATCAAATCAAACAAAAATGACAACATGAACAAACCATACAGATCAGCACCCTGCAGGACTTGACTTTGTGCCTCAGTGTTAGTCTGAAGTGGCTTTACAGGTTTATTATGCATCAAATTCTACAATGAGAGATATTTGAGCACATTCTGGACTTTAGCAGCAGGATCCCTCCCTCATCCTCAACTATACAGACGCAGAAAAGCAACAGGGTGTTGAGTGTTGTTATGCAAGTCACTAAATACAGTACATTGTAAAAGAAGTAGTAAAATAAAATCTTAAGATCAAACGGCAACAAAAAAAATAACATCTTTAGCTCATATTGTAACAGTGTACACAGGACAGAGTGAATTAAGACTACACACACTCTCTGTCAGTGGCCCAGGGGTTCTCAGAGCGTGGGAGGAAGAGACTCCCTCAAAGTTCAAACTTCACCTTTCGCTTCATTTCTCACCCAGTAGAAAGTTTTGGCTGAATGCTGACTTTACAAACCGGTTTCACATTATAGCATATTATTGTTAACTGCAGAGATTAACAGGCGATAAAAAGCACAACTTTTTAGAGGCAACTTTTATTACACTTACAGTTTCACACCGAAGAATATTTTATAATATTAATTTGTCTCCATCACACTCCTAACAAATTCGATATTTTCACAAAATGTGAGTTTTACTGCTGGGATAGGGCTTCCCCCTTGAACCCCTCTGGCGCCACCCAGGGGTGGTCTGTCCCACACTGTGAGAACCCCTGCAGTGGTCCAAACAACTCCGTTTCACTTGAGGCATTAAAATATTTTCAAACTCTAAAAACAATGTTAAATGATGGGGCCAGGAATGGAAACATGGGTTTGACTTCTAATCTTGTCCACTGCTTCTGTAAGAGTTCATTATTTGATTTGACTATTTATTTTACACTGCTATGCAGTCAGTTACTATCCACACATCTGTTGGCCGTGTTTATTCTAGAATAATAAGCTACATATATTGATTTAATGTGAATTTATTTGGCTTCCAAAAAAATCAGAATGTTAACACATGGAGTCGCTGTGATTGTTGTTGCAATCTTTCACTCTGGAAAAGAATCACCTTTCCATTTTTTTTGTGGAATGTGAGAAAAAACTTCTGACCTGCAGCCACTAAACTCTTTACAAGTGTCCACTCTAAAGCCAAAGGAATGAGGCAAAGTACGCCTCAGTATAGCTGGCAGGTAATTGTCACTCAGGTCGCCTATATTATGTGATCAGGTTACACGGTTTATCAGGGCGCGTCTCTCTTAAAGCCTCTGAAGTCTGATAATCTGCCTCTCGGATTTCTCCTCTGATACCGAGTCCATCTGCATTTCAGGTTTTGAGTTTAGTCGAGACTGAAGGATGACACAGTAAAAGAATTAAAAAAAAAAAAAAAAAAAAAAAGAGGAGAGTGCTTCTCTCTCTGCTATAATCCGTCTTTGACGTGATTCGGATGATATCCAGATGATTCTTGGATGTTGTACCTGAGGTGCAAAGCTTGTTTTTTGGGATTTTGGTGCCATAAACACTGAATTACAAGGTTGGATTTGTGTTTAAAAAAAAAAAAAAAAAAAAAAAGTAGAAAGTGGAGAACAGGGGGGACAATATTGTTCCCCTGGTTCAAGCTAAGGTGTAAAAATACAGAATTCTCTTGTGTAGGTTTTGTGGTTGTTCCAGCCAACTTGGTGTGTGAGGGGATGTGAAGTTCTGAGACTTTTGGTGTGTGCCTCTTCAGTGTTACAAAACACAACAAAGAAGGTCTCTGTAGGTGTTTGGGCGTCTGCTGAGTCTTTAAATCTGAAAGCTGCGGTGGTGGTGGTGGTGGTGTTGGTGATGGTTGTGCATGTCCTCCATTGTGATTCTGCCCCACACGCCGATCACAAACGCTTCGATCTCACACTCGTTGTCGCCGCGAGCGATGCGGAAGTAGCCGTCCTCGCCCCAGTTCTTTCCCCAAGAGTTGGCAGCGATCTGAAAAAATAAAATGTCGTGCTCAGCTCGTAAGAGGACGAGACAGATGTTTGATGACACTATAATACAAAGAGGAATTTGTTTTTATCATCTGTATTTTAAACAATGAAGTGTGTGCTGTAGTAGTTGGTACTCTGGATTGGACCTTTGCATGTGAAAATGGCACTTTTGCCTGAAGAATATGCAATATCCAGAATTTCCTCAACAATACATATAAGCAATTGTGTTGTTTATGATTGATTGAGGAAGGCGCAAATCACTTCACCCTTTCGCAGAGATGTCTGTTGTTCTTTGTTGTTCTTGTGGTGTGAGGCATTTCCTCAGCTTGCCCCCCCCCACTGGGTTTTTTTTTAACAGCGATGTTATCATCAGCTATTTTCTCTTTTGTTCTTCTTCTCAGGTGTTCACATGATTGTTTTTTTTTTACTTGTTTGTTCCCACAGCATTCTCCAACAACTCTCCTCCAACTGGTCCCACCCAATGTTATCAAATTGCGTCGATAGACAGTAACACAAACAAAACCTGTCGTTAACCTTTAGAAATCAAGCCAGGGTTTTTTTTGGCTAATGCATAAAAATGATGTTCTTCTAATCTGTAGCGTCTCCGCCTCCATTTGTTGTGTAGTTTGTAAATGGGGGCGGCATTAGAGTGCAGAGTGTGTCTGAAATTAGACAAGTGGGTTGATAAAACAATTTGATTTTGCAGTTGTGTTTGGAGCGTGTAAAAATACCTTATATAGTCTTGTTGGATTTGATGTGTAACATTGTTTTGCTGTTTGATGCTGTTTGTACCCCCAATTAAACAAATTTATCTGATCACCCACAAAACACACACACATACAGAAAATGTAATCAAGAACACACTCAGCACTCATCAGAGGGGATCTTAGTAGTTAAAATGTACTAAACCAACAACCAATGAAAAAAATGTGTTTTATAATAATACTGAAATGTGAACATACCCAGTATTTTGTTGATGTCCCATCAAGGTTTCTGTCTTCTCCCCACCTAGTCCACAAAGAAGAAATGATGGTCAAATATGAGCAGTAAAATAAAGACATTAAATAGGAACTGCTGATAAATACAAACATCCCACATCAGAGCTGTACAGCTATTTTTAAACTGGGATTAATTTCCAACAAATGAGTGGCACAGAAAGACTTATTGGGTCTGTGTTCATGGAAGACAGGCTTTGTGTTATTGATACAACAAGACTCAGGTGGTTTAAAAAAAAACTTTTTCATCTTGTTAACAACATCCTGAAAACAAAAGTATTTCTGGCATGACGCTGCCAAGCTGCACGCCACCATCATTCCAGTGGAACACGGAGTTCCCCCCTCTTCCGCGAGTATTTCAGTCTTCCTGACATGAGACGGGAAGGTTTTGAAGGAAGCGAGCGCCACCTCAGTGCTGCCGAAGCGCAGACAGGAGACTCTAATATTTCTAAACACACGTGTGAACCTGAACTTTATCAGTAACCCCCCCACCCGGCAGTTTTGTTCTCAGGAAACACTGGCACAGGCCCATGCATTCCCATCTCGCCACGCACTTTGGTTCAGTGTGGCGGCTCTCAGTGTCTGCCATTTCTGCTCGTGGCGATCAAAACATTCTCCCGAAGCCACGTCCCATCCTGTTTTTGCACTCCTGGCTTTTGGTTTCCCAAGAGGCTCCCAGTGCCCAATCGCTTGTTATCTTTTTATAAGGGAGAGGAATGCTGGGAAACAGAGTAGACGGTCTGAGACACTGCCAAATCAGTAGTCTGCCACCACAACGCTCGCAGACAGTGCCAACCTTCTATCAGCGAGCGACTTTATTAGCTCAGTATTTCCCTGAATGGAGTCAAATGTCGCACCGGTGGCACTGACAGAGTGCAGACACATCGAAAACAGCTGTATAAACAAGCCCCAGTGCCAACTGTGGTCTGATGCCGACCAGAGAACTGTGTTTAGGGTCGGACAGCGAGGATCACACCTGTACAAGTGTGCAGCGTGATGGAGCCAGACAGAATCAGACCACTGCTGACCTTTTATCAGACACTGCAATCGGCCCGCTTGGGGGACAATGCTGGGCATGCCGCTGTGCCCACGGACCCCGCCCTTTGCCCAGCACCCTTCATCCCAGCCCTGACCTCTCCTCCGGGGGACTGATCCTCCGCGCTCTGTCCAGTGCCGTCAGGATCAGCAGCCCAGACAATGCCCTTTCCACCACAGTGGACCTCAATGCTCTTTCCACAAACTTTCCCAGGCCCTGGGCTTAAAGCAGCGCACATCTATGGGATTTGGCCTATGAAAACACACTGATGCCTGTGGCTGGCAGGTTGGAGCTGAAAGCGCGACGCGTTTCACGGCCACCACCTCCTCTGCTCTGCACCGCCAATCCTGCAGAGCGCTTAGGAGTCCCAGCGTCAGTAGAAGGAAATCGGGATTCGGCATCATCTTGCACCGTGCGTATCCGCCACATTTTATTGACACATTGAGACATCAGACATGTAATTACACACTACGCTGTGTGATCCCGATATAAGCAAAGTGAGTGTGAGGCCTCTGTTTTTAAGACATTTCTGTACACACATACTTTATGGCAGTGGCTGAACGAGCTAAGTATAGGTTGGAGGGTGTTTTTCATACGCATGCCTACACATGATGTCACATCATAAAGTCAGGTGTCATAAAACAGATCCACAAAAAATGCACGGCAAAAAAAGTGAGAGAATATGATGGGGGGTTTTTTTTGTCATCCTAATGGCCAATCAGATGAGAGAAAAGAAGAGAAGGTGCACGGAGCTCAGTTGCGCCTAAGTGACGATCAGCGAATGAGGAACAATAAAATTTACCACAAACACACATTCCTCAGTCGCACTAATAGACCAGTTTCAGGCGAACTGCTCATTTTCCTAATGAGCAAAGTGAGACTTGTGAGCAGCAACGTATCATTGTCAAGGCAGAGGCATGTCAAAACCAGCTGGATGAACCTCCGCCGGCCTCTTACTGCCCCCAAAACAACACATAAAAGCGGCATCAAACAAATAACCCCCCCCCCCCCCCCCCCCCCCGAGTCTGATAAGAGTCTGAACGATAAGATGGGTGTTTTGGCTTTGGTGTGAAGAGGACAAAAAGAAAGGAAGCGTGACAGTAGGCGAGTCAGATAGTCAAGATGGAGGGCGATGATGGACCGGCTTCAAAGAGACGGGGAGTGGGGAACTGGGGAATCAGGGGAGGAAGAAGAGGAGTCGGGGCAGGCGGTCCAGGTGTGTTAGACATCTATCCGCCTGCATATTTGTGGTCGCACAAATGCGGGGGGGGGGGGGCAATGTCTGGGGCAGATGGGGCAGTGGAGACAAGGTGTGTCTGCCAAAGCAGAAGTCTGGATGGGAGGCTTATTCACATGTACTCTCTCGACTGTGTGTGAACACACAAGCAAATAACGCTTTGAATGAAAACCTAATCCCCGTAGCGACTCAAATAAAATCTGATTCATCCACTATAAACACCATTTCTGCTGATCTGGAAACAGTTGAGCATGTAGCAACACTGACACCAGACATAATGAAGCTCTAGTTAGAGATGAGGAAAAGGCTAAGCTTTCTGTCCAGACGACACCCAGACACACAGTTTTTCCTCTCGATATCTCTGACTAGACCAAGAATTAAATATAAAACAGTCTGTGTCAGTCGGTGGGCTCCGTGTGTTCATGTTGTGTGCTTTTGTTTCAAACGTGAACACAGAGATTCAAAAACCGGAGCAGAGGGGGTTTGCTAATTTGCAACAATTTTTTTATTTTTTTTTATGTCAGATTCAAGTTAAATAAAAAAGAAAATCCAGCTGTACTCAAATGATTGAGTTTATTTTAGGTAATAAGATCAATTGTAAGTCAAAAAGTAACCTTGCTGTAGTAAAAACATTAGTTAATAAAACCGGGTGCTTCATTCATGTATTTTTTTTAAAAGAAGAGATATGAAAGAGTTTTAGTTATCAATTTACTCTGTCCAAACTCAGAATGACAACTTGAAACCTTTAAAGTCATTAAAAGGTAAGATGGTTTGTGATCATCCATCAATAATTTGTAACATTTTGCATATCGGATTACCCTCATATGTTTCTAAAATGACAGTCACAAAATTGTTTCACATATGGAATTATGATATTTGGGTAGAATTATATGCTTCATACTTGGGGTCATGAAGTTCACCAGGAGCATTTATTCCGCTTTGTTATTTATCATTTTAAGGCAGCTCGGTCATAAATTCCTTAAATCTCTTTGAGTTTTAGTTACTTACCCAGTGATCCTGACTGAGTGTGTGCCATGTTTGCGGTACTGTGGCGGCTTGGTGAAGCTGACGTCAGTGTGTTTGTAGATCCCACTCTTATAGACAAAGAAGTCCTCATGGACCTCCATAATAGCTGCCAGGAAAAACAAACACGGAGAATTAAAAGGCGAATACAACACACACACACCTACCTATCTTTTCCTGAATCTGTCATGGAAAGAAGAGATATAAATCTTATTTAAACTTTGATTAATCTAAAAGCAATTAGCTAATTTCACCACATAAATAATAAGTATTCCCCCGAGTTGCACACACCCACGTATCAGAACATGCTTAGAAGTGTGAGAGAGAGCAAGAGAGAGAGAGAGATAGAGGGAGAGAGAGAGAGAGAGAGAATGTGGACTTTACTCTTTTCACCTGCACTAAAATGTTCTGGCATTCCCCGACTTAGAACACTGTGGCCCTCCGCTCTCATCAACAACTCACAATACAAACACAATTCATACGTATTCGTCCTTTGTGCTCAAGAGAAACTCAAAGGAGAAAAGGAAACTTGATTTGGAGCCAGAAAGTCTTCCTGCCTGAGCTGCTCAACAATTAAACAAGAAGTTGGCACAAGCTCGCAAAGGACACACACACACACACGCACGCACACACATAGAACTACACGTGACTCTATTTAAGTTGACTTGACAATGGTCCAGATGGGCACCAGGCAGGCGGACTAATAAAAGAAAATCGGCTCGACCCCACTGATGTGAAGGCCCATCATTTCTGACCAGGAGACTGAGGTCAGAGTTGAGATCCAGGACGAAACCATTATAATGACAAGGTCAAACATGACCTCATCCCGGGTCAGACACCCAACACACAGGTTCAAGGTGCACGCGAATCTGTCTGAGTCCCTCAGAAATATTATTTACGAGAGTATTTCGGAAAAACATGAAGGCGTCACCTTACCTTGCACAGGACCGTTATCCATAATCTCCTTCATAATCTCCTTTTCCTGAGGGAGAGGAGAGAGAGGGGGGGGGGGGGGATTTATAGGCAAAGGAGAGAGAAGCAGACAGAAAGATCTTTACATGTCAGTGAAATGGTAGGATGAAACCAAGGCCCCTGGATGTTGAAAGTCAGATAACAAGATTGTGTTCGGCAGGCCCTCCTGTTCTTAATGCCTGGCTTATTGACTTCACAGGCTATCAAGGGGCAGACAACAGGCTGGAATGATGCTGAGAGGCATTAGCCATCGTTTAGCTCTGATGGATGCAGGCTGATAAAACCACATGTTGGCCGAGTCGGAGGTGCACACAGCTGCATGCAGAGACGGCTTCTGGAAGCAGTTTAGGTGAATGTTACATGATACTGTGTGTTATTAGAGGAGGGCAGAGGTCCTTTCTCCACTGGACCAGACAAGGTTGGCTTCCAGACTCTTGCGTTTCAAATTAGATTCACACACTCGTCGAACAAATATCCACAACCAGTCAAATACAGTTGATTCTTTAGTTTATATATTTCATGTCGTGGTGTGAAATTATGGCACACATCGGGGGGGGGAAAAAAAAAAGATTCAAAGCATTTGTTTCCAGAAGTGATTAGGATGAGATTAGATTTACTTTGTTTGTTTGTACTTCTAGCCACCCTCTTGAATAGATTTATATTTTCTGTATATTGATATTGTGTACTTCTAAACTTTCATTTGTTTAATCTATATTATTTGATTCATTGAGAGTGAGTGCTATTATTCCATAATATGATAAACTCTCAATTGGTTTACTGTGGCCGAATATAAATAGATGCCATGCAGGAGAGCTTCAGTCATTTAGAATCACAAAACTAATTTCAGATCCACTTCTGTGTCATAAATTGAGAGCAGATAGTCGTCATAAATGCTAATATCCACGGGGCAGTCTGGAAATTGCTCTGATTCACTTACTGCATGTACATATCAAGTCATAATTATATCAGATTACTGTGTATCTGTGTATCTGTGATCTGTGCATTCAAGGTAAAGGCCTCGGTTGGTCGTCCTAAAGATTCAGGTAGATACACGCTCCTGTTATTGCGGTGCAGGACAGCCCTGAATCCTTTCCCTTCTCATGTTCATTCACAGGCGAGTCAAGTATGCATGAGGAAAATGTGCATAATCTCACATAACACGTGAGAGAGATTATGCCCACTGTAGCTGAAGATGAAAAAATACATCTACAGGGAGTTCACATTGGCGCCAGAGTCCCTGCAAATTAACCGACATGTTCTTCTCGGAAGATTTCCGAATGAATGCATCTTATGTGTGGCTTCGCACCGCCCTTACATTGGATGAGAGCCTGTAGGGCGGCGTGGACTGGTAGATGTCGTTTTGGTAGTTGTGCGTGTTGGGGCAGCGCTGCGTGGCCTGCCTCTTCCCCCGGCCGACGGAGCGACTCTGCATCATGCAGCGGCCCACGTCTGCCGGCGTTTCCTGCGGGGGCTGGTACGGGTAACAGTCCTCCGTCACCACTCTGCCATCGGGATGTAGACAAAGGCGAGACTTCAGAAGCGTTTCATCCAAGTTACCAAAAGCTGCTCAGATGGGTCTACGAAGTGTGCGTACCCTCTGCGGCGGAGATACCACCAGGCTCCATCGATGCGTCCTCCGGCACAACCCCCCTGGTTGCGAGTGTCACAGGAGATGAGGTTTTGAGGGGACAGCTGGGGAGTCATGTGGCCCATCGACTGGATGGAGATTCTGTCCGACGCCACAGCTTCAAACAGGCGATTTGTTATTAATATTGAGCAGATACACTTGCATATATATATATATTTGTCATCTGTTTCCAAATAGCTGAGTGGTGGAGGTGTGTCGGGTCGATACAATAAACCTGAAAGAACTTTTACTGATTTCCTGCTTTGACATGATTTAAAGACTAAATGCATCACTTCTGGAGTCCTTCTCTTCCTGTATCAATGCATTGGTTTGGCAATTGAATTTGATCAATTCAGTTTTTGTATACGTATTTGTCTTGTTTACTGGAGAAGCAGAAATCTGGAGACCTGTGTGGATCCTCCATCTTCTTTGTTTGCAGTCAGTGAGCCAATTTCCAAAATGTTACATCACATAAAGCTTATTTGTAGTATCAGACGTAGTTGTAATTTCTTTTTTGATTATATCCAATAAAAACATTTTTTTGTCCCTGAAATGGTCTCATAAGCATGAAGCTCATGAGAACCACAAAGCAGTGTGTGCTGCCATCAAAGGAAATGAAGGGGTGACAGTCACTCCAAAAACTGTATTTCTGAGTTTAATTCAAGATTTTTTTTTTTTAAATGTGTGCATGTTGAATAAAGTTACAGAAATACAATTAAAACTTTTTTTTTTCCAATAAGCTGCCATATTTCTCATAAATCTTGAACACTCCCAATCCTCACTGCTGCATCTCGTATCAAACTGATCCTACGTACTGTGCCTTTTTCCCTGCATGTTTTCCACATGTAGGGGTTCCTTTGAGACTGACCTGCAGTGGAGAAAGCCCAGGAGGCAGCGCAGTTGCCCTGATCCAGTGGCTCATGAATCTTGCCGGGCCACTTCTCTGCCGAGTTGAAGTAGGGCGGCAGTTGGTCACTCTGAGCATCCATGTTCATCTGACGGAAGACGGAACAAAACAGCCTCGTCAGTTCAATTTCTATGTTCACATGAGAAAATGTTTTGCATTTTATACTAAAAATACATCATCATACTACTAGATAGCCCAAAACATAAAAAAAAAAAAGAATTCTGGAATGATGACTTTTGTCATAAAGTGAAAATTGGAAATGTATGTCTTACGGCATTTACACACATTGTAACACAAAGTAAAGGCTGCAGTTAACATTGAAAAAGTAGGAAACTAGAAGAGTCGGCAGGAAATATCTGAGGATCAGAAAGATGTCTCCGACTAGACACACGTTGGAGGAAATGCAGGTAGTTAATAAATAACTTCCCTCGTTCCATAAATGGTTAAAATGCTTCTGTAATTGTATGAAACGTTGCCTTAAGTCTGACAATTGAATCTGCAGTGGAGGAACGTCTCTAATAACATTGAAGACAATATAATTCAGCCTCCATGTCAGGTAGAAAGCTGCGTCATTTGGCCCACCTGAACTCCGTCAAATGTCATTGTGATGATAAATCCTAAATATGGCGATAATGCAGGGATATCAAGCACATATTTTCATGGGAGTGCACTACCGCTTGGAGGCGAGTTTCGGATGCCAAACATACTGTTTCTATTAATCTTCACTTAAGGCTGGATGCGCCGCTAATCTCCCAGCGTTGTGAGATAAGACCGGACACACGTCAGTGCAAGCCACTTCCACTCACTAACAAAGCGCCCGGCTGCCTGCGCTGCATTCCTCTGATTAATAGTGAGGTATTCGCAGCACAAATGGCCACCTGATACATAACCAAGGAATGTGCTGCTGGTCAGTAGTGGTGAAAGGTCAAAATCCAAAAGGCACATGACCAGAAACGCGGCGAGGGCTGAAATGCTGCAAGAATGTAGTAATGGGTTGGTTTGTGCGTGGCTGCGGGCGTGTCACGAATTCATTCATAAATTCACTATTTAAGCTATTTCACAGATGGGCAGAGAGGGTCGTGAATGGGATGCGATTGGGTTTGTGGCACAGGTAGGGACACGCTAACCGCGGAAGAGGGAGGGGGAGCCCTGGCATCTTGTTTTAGGTGGGGATGGGAGCCCGGAGGAGGGGTGGGCGTCAAGGATTGAGCTCTTTTATTCTCCTCCATTCCCCTCCGTCTCCGTGCCTCATGTTTTGGTTCCGACTTATGTAATGTGTCTGGGTGAAATGTAAACAAAGACTGAGCGGATCAGAGAAGCCTCAGACAGAAACGCCGTCACATACACGATGGGCCACCAAGAAGCACTGTTTTGATCAACGTTCATTTGTTGCAACACAGGAGGCGCTAAGCCTGTGTAACTGAAAGGAGGAATTCCTTGCAAGAGGTATGCAAGAGGTTCAGTGAATAAAACAGTCACGAAGCAACTGTAGCAAGTTGTTGTTTTCTTTTTCCACATTCCCACCTGTCAGTGAAACAAGCCTCCCTCCCACTAAACCTCCGTGATCCCACTCCAGACACTGAAAATCCTGCATGTGTCACACAATCACACCAAAATGAGCTCATGGTGCTAAAATGGTTTTGGATTGAAATAAAAGTCTTTAAATATGCTTTCATAATGACTTGCATCCCTTTACGACAATTGGAAGACAGACGAGTTATCCAAACCTGAAATTGTCTCAAAACGATGACTCATTCATCCTGATTAGAAAAAAAAACATTTCCAGCATTTGTCATCTCTCAGAGCAAGTATCAGTTCTTTTTATACATATATAAGATATATAAGATCACTTTCTCTTGTCTATTCAAGTTCAACAAAATGAAATTAAAAAAAAAACTCAATTAATGGTATTTGCTAGTCTGGCCATTTTTAGGAAACAATTGTATTGAAGTTCACCTTGAATGTTTATTTCAAAACTCTTAATGGACCAAATAAAAATGACCACATGTTTTTTTCAAGATGTGTTTTATGCTTTGACTTAACTTCTTGTTTTTGTGTAGTGTGCAGTCTCTATCCTTTAAAAGACTTTTCCACGAGCCCTAAAGTGATTTGTGTTTTTTTTTTTTTTTTTAAGTGCTGGTCCAAAGTAGACGTTAAATAAAATCCCTACCTGCATCTCATTCATGTTCATGATCGTCTTCGAGGGTCTTTGTGTGCCCAGCCGGAAGCGAATTCCTTCCTCCAAAGTCATCCCGTGAAGCTGACTGTAGTTTGCCGCCCTCCACCTGAAAAAGAGAAAGAACGGCAAAGTGGCATGAACATCTCACGGTAGAATCGTCCGGTCCGACCCAAGACATGCAAGATGTTGTCTCTCACCCATAGTTTCCTCTGTTGACAGCGTTTATCATATCCGACTCAATGAGGCAGGCGTTCTGCTCACACTCCCAGCGTCCAGACAAGCCGCATGTACTGCAAGAGAAAAAAAAACAGAGACGATGCGACACTAAAATTAATTCCAGCTAAAATGATATCCAAAATGTATATTCATGTAAAAATAACTGAAGCCGCAATGAAAATAGAACGATCAGAAGGGTCAGATGTTGATGGGCGCGCTGAGGCTCAGCGGAATTTCTAAATAAGAAATGACGGGAGAGAGGAATGTCAATATCTTGAAAAAGAACACATGAGGGAGTGAGAAAAATGTGGTGAGGTTAAAGGGAACAAACATTCAGCCTTTTAAGGCTGCATAAATGCCGCACCATTTTGAGCCTGAAGAGACATGAGAGGGCGGGAAATTAGTGACGAGACACAGATGTTTCCTCACGGGACGCTCAGAAACAGGGAATTTGATTTCTGATGAGTCAAAGTGATGGAGCAACGCTGGAGCCTTTGTACATCAACGGAGGAGGTTGAGGGATAATGAGGGGAGTTTTCCACACGGGCGTGTAACAACATCCTCCTGCTGAGCCGACTGCACGCGACACGTCACATTTATAAAGAGGGAGACCTGCACAAGACTGTCATTAGCCGCAGCCTATTGAAAAGATCAACATATTAAGTTCATTGACATTTCATGTTTTACCCTTTTTTTTTATTTTACCAGTACATTTTTGTGAGAAGAAACCAAAGATAAATTACAATATTGTGGGAAAAAAACAAAAGTTGGATTTGCATTAATACTCAATAGCTTCACAAACTCAAATTCACTTTAGTTCAGTTTGTGCCTCCATGAATGTCTGACGGATGTTGATTAACGGAAGAGCCACAATGACTTTTCCTCCTCTCAGCAGGAGTTCATGCAGGCAGCAGGCCGGCTACACGTTCACACACTAATACGACCTGCAGGGACCATAAGAAAGACAGATTTATGTAGCTGAGGGCCGCGGAGTCAGACTGAAAATAAAACACGAGCGCTGTGAGGACACATGTTGCATTCTTTGTCACACTGCTTGTCAAAGGCAGACAGCGCGCTCACCATATTAATGACACGCGCTGCTGTCTCTCGCTGTACCTGGTTGGGAATTGGCCAAAGGAGCCACAGAACAGCTCAGATATTCACTGCATTTGTTGGCTGTCATCCAATCTGACACATGTGAGCAGACGGCACCCAGAGAGTTTTCCAAATCAAAGCTGTTAAGACTGCCGGTGGGAGCAGGAGGCGCCGCACATCAGATCATTTGGGGCAGATAAAGTGTTTGGATGTCAACAGATCAGACGGGAAACGTCTCAGCTGGAAAGCCCATTAAAACAACAAAAGGCTGCAGTATATTTTCACACACCAGGGTAAACAAGAGCGCCACTTCAGGCACAGTCATATTGAATCCGAGAGTCGTTTCAAGCTATCGCCACACCGAAGAGGCAGATAAAGCCTGTTGTGATTTTCAACAAATCAACCCACTATGCAGTTAACACTGATACGGCTTGCTATTTTTGTCCAAATCCAGATGTGGGAGTTGCGGTTCAAAGTCTGCCGCTGCTAATCACAGTGTTTTGGAGGAACACTGGGGAAAGCAGCCTGTCCGCTAAAGAGGAAGCCCGGTTCTCCACCCTGAGGCTTTGTTTCTGAGAGAACTGGGAGGATGCACATTTGGGAAATTAATAAGTGGAGCGAGTGGGAGGAGGGAAAGGGAGTGCGTGCGTTTGTGTCCTCCAGTGCAAAAGTTGCGATGCAATTTTTCAAGCATCTATGTGTCTTGCCTTAAGAAGCGCATGTAATCTTGTGAGTGCATAAGCCTCTTTTGTCTGTAAACGCTGTTTTCTGTGAGCTTGCTGTTTTCCAGCAGGGAACACTTGAGACTATTTTTTAATCATGCGCCATGTGCTCGTTCCCCCTCCACCAGCCTTTTTAGACGAAAAGTCAACTATGCCCGTTGTTAGCGTCCATCTTTTCTCGTCTGTAGATTCAATTGGAAATCCTAATTGAGCTGCATTGATAGGATTCCCACTGGCCTGCACAGCTGCTGACGTTACACACGAAGGCCATTGGGGTCACAACAAACATGTTTCTCAGACCATTATCTATAAACATGATCCAGAGGCACAAATGGTTGTTGAGACAACACTGGCCTGCAGGTGAGCAGTTTCACACGATGCTGTACAAACATTCAGTGACACAGATGTGAGAAATCAGAGTGACGGACAGGTGAGGAATTAAATATCCGTTCCTCCCAACTACTGGTAGTGAAAATAGCCGTCCTTACCACATCGTTGACATTGACCTGCAAAAATGACTGCAGGCACACAAAGTATGTTGCCGTCAGGGTGAAGAGGGGCATTAAAAAAAAAAAAAACATTCATGTCCCTTGGAGCTATTTCAAAATACTGTTTTTAGTAACACTTAGCCTCATGCCAAGGTCGTAAAGAGAAAGGCCATTTGTAAATCTGCCCATCAGTAACACTTGGCAGGGAAAATAAAGCACCGCTGGCAGAGGAGACCAAAAACGCAGCCAAAACAAGACAACATGACGGCGTTTAGTGCACTGAAGGAGGGTGAATGATTATCGACATCAAAGTAGAGACTGGGCACCCGAGAAGCTAAACAAGAAAAGTGCTTCAATTAGGAATAAATTTGCCCTATCACCATGCAGGGAGCCTAAAAACTGCTGATGGCAAAAAAAACTGTACTGCAAGACATGGGAGGTATTATCACATGTTACTGAACTGTTTTCACTGAATCATAACTATGAAAATCAGAAATAGCTTCTGATTACAAATGATCTCTTTCAATATATAGTATACACATACAATGACTTGATGATGCATTTATCAGAGTTCGGTATGTTGAAGGACGACGTCGATAACAAATTATCTGCTGGAGAATAAAATCTATAGCTCAATTTCAAATAAATGGACTTTACTTACAGTATTTAGCACATTTTAATGCTGAATCAGAGGAGATCATGCTAATGAGGCCAATAAACAAGAATGTCAGCTGCACATCATGAGGAGATGAATATATGAAGTAACCATTGTATAAGTAATAACAGGGTTGGCACAGAGGAAGAAAGTTTTTCCTCCATGTAAAATTACAGACTACAGTTTGTTGGTAGCACCAGTCATATTGATTGCAGCGGTCTTTTCTGCTGTAGCTCACTGGTTGTTGGAAGAGGTACCGCCTGACAGACGGCGTTCAGAATCTTCCAACGCTGTCAGAGGATAATCTCAGGTAATTTTTTTTGCGTTGTCGGACTGTGCCAACGAAACTGAAACATCTCGATGGTATTCAGGAAAGATCTCCATTCAAATCACTGGATAAAAAGTGATTATTACTCATAAAGCAAGCCCGAACTTCACTATTGGAAACACATGTTGCGCGTGGGCACACATACAATTTCACACACAAAATAGAAATGCTTTTCCAAATTAATACATGCAACGCATCTAGTTTTTAACTGTTATGTTATGTGAAGCGTTTATGCACGTCAATGTTGTGAACTTGATGCACTGGAGAAGACGTTTCAGGGGAATAATCAGGATGAAAGAGGTGGAAAGAGAGGTGGGCGAAGAAAGAGGGTTTTACATACCATAAATTGCAGTTCTCTTTGTATGTTTGTCCTGTAAAGAACCTGTTTCCATTCCTTTCACAGATGCCTGAGAAGAGACAGAGAGGGTATATTTAATATACACAGGTTTGCTGTGGCTAAGCAACAAAGATCGTTCCCCTAATCTCAGAGCCTCGGATACAAAGACACAGATATGAGCATATACTACACACTTGATATATTACAAATACATTGGCCACACTGCTTCACATACAACAAGAAAAAAAAAAAAAAACAAGAAAAAAAACCAACCCTGTAACAGTAAGCATTGTGTGCACATATAATATACACACACAGAATATGTGAGGTCCCAGCAGCTCTAAGCTGCAGTAATCCAGTGTCGGAATGCGGCCTTAGCTACTTTCCTGCCTTCCCAGGCTCCCTGGGTTCTCTCGTCATGCTTTAACCAGCTTAAACTCAACTTTTTCACCTATACTGAGACAAAGCGTAAGCCTCTGCACCAGTACGTATATAATTAAACACCAAGAAATGACAAACATTTGTAACCTTCAGCGGTGGGATGAACGCCAGTTTGCCGCAAATACAAACTCACAAAAATGATAAAGCCACACCACAATCCTTCTCAAATTAATTTTACAGGCTGAAAAATTGAGAGTGAGTCGCTGACAGACTTACAGTGAGTTTTTATCTCCCCCGGTTTACGGTGGACGGCGCTGTCAGGGTGAATTTCGTGTGGAATTTGAGGCATGAGCGGGCCGTAAATTTACAGTGCGAGCAGGTTTGCGGGCCTCTGGTCTGAGGCGCAGAGCTGATTGTGTGATTTATGGTGGCGGCACTCAGACACCCACCGTCCCGTTTACAGCTGTCTCAACCAGTCTATCACATCTCAGTTACTGCACCGTGACACAAGTTACACATTAGTGCAGCAGGAATGTAAGCACGCTCAACTCTGCAGAACTCAGTGTGGTTTCATCGAACAGCTATGGTGACTTTTTTTCAGAGAAAAGAGAAAAGAGAAAAGTTGGCGAAAAGAGATAATACCAATTGTGTAAATGACACGCCTGCGTGTCACACATCCCGGGTCCACTACCTTGTGGACTGGGCACCAGATACCTGCACCACTGCACCCCCAACCCATTGTCTGCCACGCCCACCATACACATAGTCCGCATTCTTTCTCCTGACCTCCATTCATCCCTCCATCCACCCCTCCTCGCTCCGTCTGGGTTAATAAGAAGCCCACTGTTCCCGACTGTGTTCTCAGGTAATGTGTGCCTTCGCTCTCGCCGGCACATTTTACACCTCAGACAATGGAAATAAAACTGTGCGCGGAATCCAAAACGTAGTCGGCTGCTATAGTGAACACGTTGGCTAATAAAGTGAAGATCTGGTTCTTTGACAGAACCAAAGGACCTTTTTTGGAGTGATTTATAACTTTTTTCAGGATTTATTTTTCATTTAAAAAAAATTAAGGTTTGACAGAAGTTACTTTAAAGTAAAAGGTATACTGTATATTTAACACAATGAGATGTCCATCTTTTGTTAAAATGCTTGATTTTAATCAGTTATGAGTTTGTTATGGCAAACATACTCACATAAAAGTACTAAAAAAAATGTGTTGCTGCCACTGCCATCATTTGCATTGTCAGCAACGAAATGTTATTGAATTGACCTTCATAAAAAGGTCAAGTATATAAAAAGATAGAGACTTGTACACCAATACAGATATAAATGGACAATTTTCTGTTACAAGAATACATTTATTAGCTACAGATATGCAGATTGATTAATTTCAATGAGGTAAGGACTTAATTATAAAAAAATATACTTCTAACACAAAAAAACATATTCAAATGAGATTTTTTTTTTAATGTCATTAAAGTATAAATAGAAACAACATACTAACGATCCAGTGACGCATTTGTAATGTTCAACTGGCTGCCACTGGCCAATGGTCATTGAGATGGACTATTGTATCCTCAGCTGCAAGATGGCCTGATAGTGGCTGTAGTTTTTTTTACTTTATCTTATCAATTGATCTTTCCTTAACTCATACCGGCCAGGTTTTCATTGTTACTGCTGTAATTTCCATGCACTCACTTACCCGAAACATTTGGAACATTTGGTAATAATGATGTATTTCCAGATGCCACGCTGCTTTATTATCAGCAGGGTTTCCTGCTGCTCACAGACTGACTTTAAATGAGACAGACAACACACACAAACACACACACACTCACTCAAACAAGCACTCACTACTGCTGTTGCTGCAAAAAAAAAATAAAAAAAATAAAGACTAATGCACACAGTGACACATTCGCACCTATACATACCAATGAAAGGTGGCTGCACGCCGAGGCAGTGACCCCAGAAGTCGGGGCAGCAGTCGGACACGGTGCGGTTGCAGAACAGGTCGCAGTAGCAGATTGTGTCCAGGTAAGGCACCGTGCACAAGTCGTCCCTGCCGGGGCAGCAGCCTCCTCTCCTCTCGCAGTAAGAGCCGAACGGATCCCTGATGCCACCTACATGGAGAGGACTGGCAAGCTCCCTTTTGGTCCTCCTGGACAGGACTCTGTCTGCAGTTCCCTCTCCCACCACCAGAAGCAGCACTGCCATGATCAGCGGGATGAGCTTCATGATGACGCTGTGAAAAGAAGGGCAGAGGCAGTTTAAATAAGAGATTTAGTTTGTTTGTTTATCGGTTACAAAAAATGAGGATCTGCTTTTCGCAAGAAGACAGAATTCAAATACTTTAGGTTATGGCTGCTAGTGGGGGTTCCACTTGGCATACCTTCTGCCTGCTGGCGTGTAATTCACGTTCACGCGTAACCAGTCGCACACAAATTTACAAAAGGCCCAATTTTATTGACTTTTATTTTTTTTAAATCACACCATTCTTGGAAATTGGATCGTTTTTCAATCTTTCCTTTCAAGCAGCCAAGACAAACCACAGTTAATGTGGAGGAAAAAAATGTGCAGGAAAATGATGATAAAACAATTTCTCAATGACAGAAATACTTTTGAAAAGTATTGGATGCTCTTTAATGGTGTTATTTCAGGTGTCAGATCTCAATACAAACTCCCTAAAGGACACAGCAATAATTCTTCAATGAGCTGCTTTTGGTGTTTTGTGGGGGTTTTTTTGGTCCATTTTTCCTTCACTGGTTGGTATAAATGCACCAGACACATCCTCACTGGCCATGACCAGGAGGTGTTTGTCCTCAATCTAACCTCTGAATCGCAGCACGGGTCAAACAACCATCCATATGTATTATTTGCGTGTTGTTTGTCACCGAGCCAATAGCGCCAGCTTGGCCCTCTGCTCACATAAATAGCATCATTAATTATCCAATCAAATCTTTGGGCACAATGGACACAAAGCACGACTCCGGAAAAAGATCTTTGCTGCCCTGTTTTCTGCATGACTTCACCTTTGGTTGTAACTAACCCCCTCACCCCCCCCCTACATATGGCAGCGTGGGCAGGTCGCCTCCTTCACACAAGTGTTTTGTTGTGGCACAGTCTGAGTGCAATAAAAGACCTACCAGTCTGCTCATCATCCTCAGGTCAAGCTGTGGCTGACGACAATAATAGCGCCTGATGACGGTACTTTGTCTTTCACTTCTCCATTAAGTAACTTACACCACAAATCACTACTGGTCCGCAGGGGCTATCAAAGTATAACCACTTCTTTAGATAATTTTTAGAATTTAATGTGATGCAGCCTGGAGCCAGGACTCTGCTTTTAAAAAGTTAATAATGTGACACGAGTCTTGAAGCTTGTGGTTATCTCCATTCCATCTAAAACCAATCATAATGTATACCTTTATTACCAATGTCTGCTAAATGTTGAGATATTTGCTGCTTCTTGTTATTGCTGCTCAAGCAAATCATATTTTTCTGTCTGTTCAGTCGATTGATACATTTAACTTGAACATATAAATAAATTGTAATTAAGCAAAGCATTCTACACATAAAAGTTTTCAAACAGAACCTTAATGCTTTCAGTAAATCATATTTAGGGTCTTTACTGGCAAGTAATGTGGCTCATGTCACCCAGTGAGAAAAAAAGTGAGTTTTTCCACCCAATATAATGCTTTTCTATATATGTTGTGTCACGTATAAATGGCACACAAAAAATGATCTATAATACATATTCACTTTCAAAAGGTTAATGGGATGATGAAACAATTCACATCAAGAATGAAGAATTAAATATTTGAATTAAAAATCTTACGATGAATTCAAACTAAATGTTTCCGAGTGTACTTTAATTTTAACTGGAGACTAACAGCGATATCATGCAAAAGTCAATATTAGAAATACAACAATGAAGAGTTGCTTCAACAGCCGGCAGCATATAAAACAGGAGATGAGAATAACGTCCAGTGGTGTTTCAGTTCCTTTTCGTTTTGCTTCTGCAGAGTTACAAATTGTCCATATGGCCCATCAGTGCTGCCAAGCTACTGATCCCACACTACGGCCACAGCTCGGGTCGCCCACTCACTGAGAGTCACACAAAACATTGGCTTGCTTTTCATCACAGCTTCAGGGCTGCAATAACCAACGAGTTGTGAAGCAGATTAATGTATTAACTCTGTAAAAAAAAAAAAATCCATCTTGGACAGAGAAAACTAAACTCAGATAGCAACTTTTCTGCATTCCCACATCTGTCTCCCTCTCTCCACCTTGCTGCTCATCTCTGAGATATCACGGCACTGCCCACCAGATAATTCCCTCTCGGCCCAGAATAACTGCATAAAAGCCTGTTCTGTTTCCCTCTGTGCCACACAGTCCTTCACTCTTCTCTGTTGTCATTTGTGAGACATGCAGCCGTCCCAGGGAGCGAAAAACATTTCGAAAGTTGTGCAGGTGTTTGATGAGGCCTGCACCACAACAGCTGAGTGAAAGGATTACTGGCCTTTCTGAATTACACAAGATTAGCAGCCAAACACTCTCTGGACTCAATAACCCTTTGGAGGGGGAAAAAAAAAAAAAAAAGGAATAGAATGAAAACTCGACAGGCTCAAACTCATATTGTGGAACTTAATGATAACATCTTGAATGTTGTGCTACAATCCCACACCCTGAAGTTAAATATGTCATGAAAGGTTTGACCAACTTATCCTCAGCAATAAAGACATCAGGATAAGACATGGAAGACAAATAATACCAATAAAGACAAGAAAACACTTGAAAAGAGACATTAAAAGCTTCATCTGATTCAGAAAGAAGTTTAAAGTAAAGTTGGGAGGTTGAGGCTGCACCTGCCTGAGATCTGCTGCTGGAAAGTCAAGAAAGCCTTTGTTACCTTGAGTTCAGAGAGAAATCCTGGTTTTGTAATCCGAGGGGGGGGGATGAAAAGAAAAAAACCCCAAACAAACTGCAGAGCTTTGTAGCTCAGGCAGTCACTTACAGGTAGAGAGGGTTTGGGTAAAAGGTCAGCCTCCCTTGTCTGTACTCCTCACTCTCTCACAGGATCTGCTCTGTCACCCTCTGTCTTCTCTATATAGAGGCAGGGAGCAGGGATAACCACTCCCCCCCCTGACCCCCCCTCACCGCCTGGCCTGTCCCTGCCTCTCCCTCTCTCGTTCCGCTCCCTCCCTGTGACACCCACAGGTTGCCTATCTCTTCATGCTTTTGCTCTTCTTATCAGACTGGAACCAAAGTGACTGCTGTTTCTCCCGGACTTTCTCTCCACCGTCACCCTCCCTCGCTGTGCTGGCCTCGCCTTTTATCGGAGGCTTTTTGCCACTGCAGGGTCATCTCTGCTTGAGGTGGACACAGCGGTGGGTACTGCTGACCTCCTGCTCACCATCTAGTGGTCAGGGCCCGCATAACTCCGCCTCGAGGAGGCCAGAAATTAGAGGACAGCCTGTGGAAAAGACCTCCCAGCTTCTAGAAACTCACAAACTGGCCTCTGGCAAGAGTTTCAGGGAGGCTGAATTCCCTGTGCCAAATATGCCTTATCAAAATCATCTTTATTTTACATTTGTTTACATTTTCAGTCCTTGTTTCATAACCCCCCCCTCCCTTCCAGACCTGGTAGAAGCTCAAACTTTTTAATTAGGACTTACTGAATATTCCTATTAAAGAAATGTATTTCATTTATTTGTGGAGGGTGTGATGGACAAGTCCACACAGTAAAGGCTGAACGTGATGCATTCACTCAGTATTCCCGGGCTTTCATTTTGTCCCCGATATATAGTGGTAGGAAACGTTCCCATCAGACTGTCGGTGAAGGCAGGGTCCACCCCAAACCAGTCACCAGTCCATCACAAGACAATCTTATATTCACACCAGCAGGCAATTTAGTCAACTGAGTTTAACAGAGAGAACCTGCTCTGGAAGGCCTCCAAGTCCAAGACAAGTCACATTTCCTGAGTTTCCAGTGTCTTTCTGAACAAGAACACTCAGTAATTGACATGGTGGTCCTGACAGAGGACCCCCCCCCCCCCCCCCCCCGCCCCACTCACCCCCCTTTGGGTCAATCAATAAGCTGAAGGCTGAATCAATGAGTGTTACACAGCAGGGTGTTATTGGGACAGACTGGGAGAGAAAGCCCAGATCTCCGGAAACCCCCCCCCCCAAAAAAAAAACACCTCATCCACACAAATACACTTAAATAGTAACACAATAGTGATGCTCTTCAATTGGAATTAGAAATCATTGACAAACAAAAACATACAGAGATCTGCATGGTGATCTGTTCCAAAGCCTTTAGTTTATTTTAAAGTAACATAATGTAAAATACAGTATTACCTAAAGTAACAAGCGATGAAGAATTTACGATATATGCTATATAAAATGTGGGGGAATTTGGTTTAACATACCGGGAGAAGGTATTTTCAAACATTACTGGTTTGCTCTGCAGCATCACTGAAATCTTGGCCAAAGCAAAAACATCTCATTTTCAGTTTGGAGTCAATCATCTCCGATATTTCAAGCTGTGACTAAATAGTGCATTAATACCTGAAGCGCTGGCGGACGGTTTCTGTCAGTAACGAGAAAAAAGGTGTGACGACTCCGTTTTTGTACAAAACAATAATTACAACTTTAACTCAACTTACACAACCTCGTACCTCCTAAAGAAAAGCATTTTGAGCTCTGCAGTGTTTCGGTTTCATCACCTATAGATGTTTACCTTTTGTTTACCTTTCAGTGACGACTGATCAGCTGCTCTCACATGTAAAGAATGTTACTTTGCGCAGATACGGGCAGCGGATGACTCATGTATACTGTGATGCTACATTGATCGTAAATGCACGCGAACATAATTGTGGCCATGTGCATGACATGGTGTGTGTGTGTGTGTGTGTTTTACCCTCAGGATCATCAGAGAAGACCCCTGAATCAGAGGAGGAAGTGACCAGCGGAGGGAGTGTGTATGATTCACCCTCAATTCAACAGTAAGGATGCAACGAGTGACTCATCTTTGATGGCTGTCAGAAATGTATTTCACAACATCGGCGGGCGTCACATGTATTGTAAGATTCATACATGCGTGTACATTCAATGTGTACACTGTTAGTGAGTCAGCACTCAACCAGCCCTCCAGATGCTTCACGCCGACTCTGTGAAGTAAAGGCCGAGAAATAAACGGAATCCGATCTGAGCTCAGCAGTGCTTCTGTTTGTGAGATAATTTCCTGAAAATAGACTGAACTGTGGAGGCTGAGGACACACGTGGAAACAATAGAGCCCATACATTCGCACAATAGTCGGCATGCACACCAGGGAGACCCAACACGGACACACAAACGCATAGAAACAAAATAGGACTGGCTGTACTGAAACACAAAGTGCGAATTCACGTCAATGTGCTTCAAATATGTTCATAATAAGGATCCTTTAGGAAACACAAACACATATTGACATTCGAAGTGACAGGCGCCAAGCGTGGGCCACTCGCACACATGGTCATCCAGAGGAACAATCTCTCCCTTTATCCTCTTCATTGCATCATTATCCTCCCATGATGCCGCGCAGCGCGGCCGGGAATCCCAGCTGCAGTGTGTCAGGGTGGAGGTCCGCTCCGCTGACCCCGTGGAGGAGTGGACACGTATCCGTCTCCATGTCTCTGGTGCGTTTCCTCTTCCAGGAACACGCAGGACGAGAGCGCTCGATAGTAAACAAGGATGGGCGTGCTGGCTGCACACGCCGGGGTGGAGTTGGGAGGGCGACGGGGATCTTTCTGGACGTTTCTGAGGCAGTCCACCGCAGGTGTGCGTGTGCGTGTGTGTGTGTGTGCGTGTGTGTGTGTGTGTGTGGAAAAACAGCCACGTTCTTGTTGATGAGAGTCACAGACGTTTGGGGAGACTCACAGAATGTCAATGTACTGGTTGTTCTTTCTACAGCTGGAGTGATGGCACACAGCAGCGCTGTTTTTGACAGCAGTGCATGCGCTCTTGTTATCAAGGCCCATGACTCCAATTTAATGAGTCGCACACTTTGCACAGATCGTAGACTTTAAAATGAGGAAAACAGAAAGTGCATCCTGATCACCCTTTTTGTTCAGGCGAGGTATATAATCATAAACTTGGTCCCAGTCTTCTGTTGGGGCCTAATATTGCTTCTGTAAACCTGTCTGTCACCCCCCCACCCCCGCCCCCCCATGTCTGTCACATCATTGATTGTGAAACCACCCGCTTGCAGATTGATGACTGATGACCGAGATCTGATTCAGTCATAAGAAGAACTGAGCAAAACTCTTTTAGTTCTTATCAGCAAATCCAAGTTCTGCTTGATCAAAATTAGTCAGTTGGAGAAAAAGCCAACGCAGTGGAATCAAAGTGACGATACAGTAAAGAGTACAAATCAGAGTCGTGTTGAAACACGTGGAGTTTGAGACAGGATGATTACACAAACATCAGCGGATGAAACCCACACTTATCATTAAATCACTATTATTACCAGTTTAGCGCAGAGTCCCGGATAACAAGTAATGACTACTTAAAATTATGATGATAATATGAACTTCTTATGTACTATGAATTTATGAAATTCGATTTTTAATTACACTTTTCCAACACAGATGTTGCTGTAAAGTCATGATATTTATGATTTTAACTGTGAAAAGTGCTCAAACGACCATAAAAGGAGTTATGAAATAGCCTTTGTTTTGTTTATCATGGAACAGATCTGTGCCGATCAAATTCCACTTTTATAAGCCTGATCAAAAAGACTATTCATGACGTTTTATTACCTTGAATTTTACAATCTCTTTATTGCCAAGTCAGCTCGAGTGAAAACCTCCAACATGTTGTTGGATTTGTTTGCTTGTAATTTAAGCGACTTGCTGCGTTTCTTTTGGATTGTAAGCTTCGTGTCATCAAGTCTACTGAGGATAATGCAATTAAACCAAAATGTTACGTACTGCTCTGTCAAATTATTTAAGGTGCATGAAAAATGCCTCATGTCCCAGGGCAGAGGTGTAAAGTAAACAGACTATTAGTCATTCATTACTTTTACTGAGATTAAGTATGTTTTTTTGAGATAGTAGATACTTCCAGGTTCTGTCAATGCCATTCATGGAGCCTCATCTGGATTCTTTCTCCTTCAGAGTGACAGAAGAAAAGCCGTGTTTGTATATGAACAAGTATTATGAACCTGATCTTTAACCTCGGTTATGGTGAAACACACTCAGACGACAAGAGTTTTATAGCCAAAGCTAAACAATCCCTTTCATAAATGTAATACCAGTGTGTGATCCCAAAGGAGAACATGTTCTCAGTCCCTCCAGGATATTGCAGACAAAAACAAAACCGATTTTGCAGGCTGTACCAAAATTGACAGAAATTTCAAGTTAGGGGTTATTTTTTTGTCAATCTGAAAGTCAAAAACAAGGTGCAGCTTCTCAAATCCAGAGGTTTGTAAAACTTACATTCATAGACTGTCTGCAAAGTACAAAATAAAATGCATGTTCTTGATGGCAGTAGTTTGAATAAGATAATGGGCCAGCGCAGTAACACGGACACAAATGCAAATAAATTACACTGATAATATAGTCACTTTGTGATTTCAGTGAATTCAAAGTGTAAAAGAAATGTTACTGAATAAATTTTTTTTTTTTTTTAACGTTTAAAAATGTCACAATTGTAATGTGCCTTATATCTGATATATACTAAATATGGCCATTGACATTATAAAGGTTTGAGTTTGTTGGTACTTTCGTCACCTCGCCTAGGAGGCAATTTGGTTCACAGCCAGCAGTTAAATAATAAATACAATTTACTTAGTAAAGACAAGTAACTGTAGGAAAAAGAGACTTTACCAGGATAAATTCACCCCACTACAGACCTTTCACATCAGCCAAGGCCGAGTGAGAAACAGAAAGTGCCAAAAACACGTCAATAGATAAAAAGACAGATCCACAAAAAGACTGAAAAACACATTCAACAGCAAAGTGCTGATGGTCACCGTGTTGCAATCACCACATCATATCCTCATACAAACACAGCATAACTATTTTAAAGGGAGGAAACATCCGGACGTGAAGCTGGTCAGACTTATCAGAGAGGAGTGTCTCCACCGGGGGAGGAGGGGGGAAAACATCGCATTGATGAAACACACCCGTCTCCCCCATTAGTGATGCCACATCTTCACTTTAGACAAAAAAACATGCAAGGGGGCCTCAGGTGGTCTTCCTACCGACTCGCCTCTTGAACCCCCCATCTTACTATCTGTGCATCTCCACAGGGAGCAACCCTCGTTCAATACCTGTCAGCCCCCTCTTCACTCACGCAGCCATCCACCGAAGATTCTCGTCTGTGCTAATGGAGTTTAATACATCTGCTAAGCCTCCTCTTCTATTGATCTCTTTAAAAGGCCCCGTCTTAAAGCAGTGACCACAAAGTCCATCAGTATAACACAAACTGCTCCAACGTTTAGATTTAGGGAAGGGGAACGATATAAATTCATACTTTTGGATCTATAAAACTTTGAAAGAACAGAATCATGTTGGAGAAGAGATTTCACATAATCGATAAAACAATAAACAGCAGTTAAAGAATGTGGGTAGCAGACACGGTTATTGACGTTTGTATGTCAACGTTCAGATTAAACGGCTCAAATATGAGCTCTTTTCTCTCGAGAGCCCTATGTGAACCATTATTAGACTCAAACATGGTCACATGGTGACTTTGACGTTCAATACTTCACCTTTAGGGTCACATTAGTGTGGATTTTACTGACGGACTGTACCAGCTGGTCCATCTTCCAGCAAAATGTTGGCATCATTTTACAAAGGAACACATTTGTCCTCATCCTGGCTCCTGAAGGTTTAACCCCAACTGACCTCCCAGAGTGAAAAAGCATCAGAAACAACAGAAAGTAAAAAACAACAACAACAAAAACAATAACAAACAGGTGATCCACATTGCTGACTCACTTTGTTCAAAGTTAAAAGTATTTGCATGACTCATCACAGGACGACACGTGTGCAGTTCAATTTCTTGGCTTATCTTTTCCGCTATTAAAGTAGAGGTAGGCTGGCCCAGCGGAAGAGTTTTATTTTATTTGGAGCCGAGGGGAGTTTGCGCGGCCAGCCGCAGAGGCGTGGGGGCAGCAGAATCAACAGCACAGCTTTCCTCCATTTAGCATCTGTTTATTCTATCTCACTCCCACAACTGTAACACAAGCGATCCGCTCACCTCCACAGGGAGTAAAGACTGAAGACACGTCTCATGGTTTAGAAGAATTTTGTTTTATTGTTTTTCTGGTGAATTAGAATACTTAGAGGACTTGGTGGGTGTCACTTCAGGCCAATGTTACTGTGGTTGTTTAGATTCTCCTTTCCCACCCCACCCCCCTTCTCAGAGTTTACATGGTTCTTTTGAGGGTTTGTATTCAGCCACAACAGGACAGAGTGTGAACGTATGAAATCAGCCTCCAACACGAGCACGTCTTAAAGACAGACAAGCAAGTCCCCATCAGAGGCTGCAACAAGCTGGCAAAGGCTTGAGGCTACATTCCTGGACGCCTGCGGCACAGCCAGGGCTGTGGCCCATGTCAGGCGACTGTCCATGAGCCGTCACCATGGAGACGGGCCAAACAGTAGCGCAGAGAAAGCAGGCTGTCGTGTGTTTGTGGCGTCTCATAAATGTGGAAATGGTGAGAGCGGAGCCAATTACAGAGGAACAAGTTCAGTCACCAGCATGGGAATGGACCGAAATGGAAAATGTTGATGTGAAATCCGATATCAGGACTTTGTCAAAAGAATCTATTAACAGAAATGTGTCGACATATGACAGCAGAGGGTCACATCATGTTACAGCTTTAGTCAAAAGTGATGCAACTTTTGTCCCATCAAAGGCTGGTTATCGACCTTGTTGCTTCAGTATCATTGGATAAAAACATGAAGCCAACAACCGACAAACATCTGCGCCGTAGTGAAACACTACATGTATAAAAGCACGTAAACGTTCTTTTCCATGACAGAGAACTAGTGGATCACAGGTTTCTGTGATCAGGTTTCATCATGGTCATTCCATGTTGTCAACAAGATGATTTATTTAATGTTTCATTATTCTCCATCTTCTACTCAAATCACATCTTGCTGCCACCTTTGAATGTGACACAGAACAAATGTTGTCGATGCAAGTTGTTTTTCTTCATGTGGGACTGTTTTTCCTCCATATTTAAATTAAACTTTATGTGCTCCGAGATGACTTTTGCAAATGGTACCGAGTGTGTTTTTATGTTTTCCAGAACTTTGGGTGTACATGAGGACAAGAGGAGCCGAGTGGTAGATGAATAAAACAAAGATGAACCGAGTCTCTGGCTCAGTGATCCCAACTGTCTTCCATCCACTTTTTTCCGATCTCTGGTTTTCCAAACACTGATTTTGTTGCCTTTCCTGCAGAGAAGGGCCTGGACCTACGAACCTGATGGGAATCATTTGGATCACCAGGGAAAGTCAAATTGACTGAGAAACAAGGACAGCAGGGAAAAGCACGATAGCCACAATCTAATAAGGCCAATGAGTGACAACATATTGAAATCAGGTTAAAAAAAAAAAAAAAAAAAAAACTCAATGAAAATATTTTTTCTCTCTCTTTGTATGATCAAATTTCAAAAACTAAGCAAACAATTGAAAAGAAATTCTAGACTTATCCACTTTGAACATAAATGGATAATTGATAGTTGAAAGAAGTGTCACCCAAGCTGAATGTAATCGTTGTGACTCCTGACCCTCGTACACCTGAAACCTCTTTGTCTCTGGAAACCAAACCTCTAATCCTCCGAGACCACCACTGCCTGCTGCCTGCTCTCCATCAATAACGGCGTTGCTACGAGACCGAGAGGAGACACTCCCACAGATATGATCAAACACAAGCCAGACATTAGTGAGGGTTTTATCCCCCCCCCCCATCACACCTCTACATCTCGGCTCTCCTTTCTGCTTCAGTCGTCCTCCTGCGGCATGTCCCAGCAAAGCTCTGCGAGGATTCCCAGAATATCTCAGATACACTATCACAATGTGGAGCGGGGTGACATTAATAAAGGAGGTGAGGAGGTGAAAAGAGATTGAGATCAGTGGGGTTGTTTCACTAAGTCAGGATGATTGGGGTTTTTTTTCTCGCCCCCTCTTAATGTTCATTTCACCACTAAATGTGGTTTCCAAGGAAATCCTGACCACTTCTACCTCTTCGTCACTCCTGAGAACCTGCAGATGAAATTATCTGAGAAAGAGAAGTTGCTTTGCTCAGACTTGCAAACTGCCCACGCACCAGGACTCATTTCTTCATTTCTGAAGGTCACAGCCTAAAAATGTGATGACCACGGCACCAGAGCACTGATTCAAACCTTTGAACCCTAGGGCACTGTGGTACTTCCAAGAAAAGCAGCAAAGAGCAAGAAAAGTTTAAAAAAGAAATGCCACCGTGTAAGACGCATTTTAAACCCAAGATGAAAAACAGAGGCTCAAAGACTTTCTGAAAAATCTGTTAACTTTCTCATGAGCATCTCACTATAAAGCATGTGTGTCCTGACCAAAGCAGAATTTACAGCGATAAATCACCATGTTTGGTATGTATGTTGTATTTTAAATGTTGCTGAGAGTGGCCATGAAACAGAGCGAGTTCAGGCCCAAACATCTCTCAACATGATGTCACTGGGAAAAGCTTCAGATGCCGATTCATTCATTATAAAAATACTCCAGCAGGATATTTCCATTGTTCTCCAAGTCGAGGCAGAAAGCGCCTTCCTTTGGTTTGACTAATAGCAAAGCCTGCTGCATCTGTGTGGGCATGCTGTGTGTCACACTGTTTAGATCTGTTAAGTGATGTAAAAATGAAGGAAAAGTTAAAGGAGGTCAGATTTTGACCCGTGAAAGAAGTGACCGCTGTGTATTTGCCCTCCAGCAGACATTTCTGAGTGGATGTGAGTCAGAGTCACAAAGAGCATTTCAAACCTTCTGAGTAACTTTTGAAACGCGGTAACGAGCGCAGACAGAGTCCAGGCAGGTCAGCTGAGGACCAATTATCAGCTACGACTGACGCCAGAGAGAAGGAAGGCAACTTTACTTAAATATTTCAACCACAGCGAACTCCTGGGCATGCCTCTGGTACTTTTGAAATCCAGCCAAGTTTTCTCACTGTTGCGTGAACACACTGGTCCTGGTCATGCAAGCTCAGACAGTCCACATAATGAATGCAGACGATGGACAGAAAGCTCCAACTATATCATTCTCTGTATATCAGTATTTAGCCTTTAACATAAATGGGCCTTTCGCCTGGGCACAATGAATAAAAATGTTAAAATAAAAATCAGCGCAACGATGTCTGAGACATTCCTGACAGGAGGTGGCGAAAATGCCTCGTACTGTGAACAACTGCCATTGGACTTTGTAGACAATGATCCACGGTTTGCTTACATATAGTTCTTCAGCATGGCGAATCACAGATGTAGAGCAAAACAGGAGCTCCATCACGGTTCCCCCAATTCCGGGCCTCGAGGTTCCGGTGTCCTGCAGATTTTTCGCTCTCTCCCAGCTTCGGCACACCTCAATCTCATCTCAAGTAACAAGGCCCTTTATTGCATTCAGGTGTGTTGCAACTGGGAGAAACCTAAAACATGCAGGACACCGGAACCTCGAGGGCCGGAATTGGGGAAGCCTGAGCTACATTATAAAATCATGACACTGATGAGAAAGGAGAAAAACATCAGCGAAGCGTGTGAACATGAAAGGTCGACAGGATGACAAATCTGAAGTGACGTCTGGAACAGACTTTGAACACATCGAAGTCGAGCTCAGTTTCATTTCATATTTGTGCAGAGAAAGTAATAATTTTGTTCTCATCAAAATGCAGCAAACTGAGCATAAAAGGGAATTAATCCCTTTCTAGATCCCCATATTTCTTGATTTGCGTTACAGCTTGTCACTATATTATATTATCTTTGTGTTTTTCTCCTTGGAAACAAGAACATTCACTTTTTTTAACCAGGTTTCCTGTGTGCAAACTCAGTGAAGCTGAACTCTTCCTGGTGGGAAACAGGAAGAAATGTTTTCCAATCAGCTTTCAAATGTCTCTGGATAATCCACATGCTGCACAGAATGACTTCAGCTCCATCGGAGGTGGTTAAGTCTGAGTTTATTTCTCTACCCTTCTCCACAGGGAATATTGCAAATGACACTTGGGGAGCACAGATGTCCCCATGATGTAACCACCACCATTTAACAGGTATATTAGAAATTGATCCAAACCCGGCGATTAAATCTGAGAGGACCACAAGTAAATATCCAATCATGGGCTGCAGACACCTGCCAACATTTCTCCGCAGTGACATCCCCTCACCTGCTTCGTGTTGCTGCCTGCCAGCTTTCAGTTCAGGTCCTGATGAGCAGGAATCAAGTGTAATCACCGCAACGCCCTCAGCAGACAATGAGATTAACACTTCAACTTTAATGATCCGACTCCGTTATGTCACATTTTACCCTCTTTTACCATCTCAAAACATCAATTTGGCCCAATTTCCCCAACTCTTTGGGATGTAATCGCTGCATCTGGCTCCATTTTGGACATTTACATACTGTGCACGGAGCTCGTCGCTGTCTAGACCCTCAGAATAATCCCCGGCCGCCCGTTTTCCTTACACGTGCACTGTGTTTAAAGACAGTTCCTCTTCACAGTACGGTTATCCTCAGCATTCAGGATGATCCAATTGCGAACCAAGACGGTCTCATTTTCACGTTGGCACATAAAATGAAACAAGACAAGATGTCTTTGATATGGTCAGCCACGGCAGTTTTATTGCTGCAATCCAAGTATTTCAAATGAATGATTCTTCATTAAGCTTTGAAGGAACCTGACAATGATTCATTCATTTCCAGGTGAGTTGGAGCAGGTAAACCTCAAAAAACAGAATAAAGATACTGTCTCGGTTACTCAGTGTCTCCTAATCCTTTGACTCAGCGGAAATATATCATGGATATTATTTGAGACAGGGATGGGCAGCTTAGATCATCATGAGGGCCATAAAAAGGTAATGATCTCGACTAGAAGGCCAAACTATACTGTCTCTGTTATTATATATATTCTGTATATAATAACTGCTGGCTGCAACACAAATTGCTCCTCAGAGGTAATAAAGTTAATCTTGACCCAAGTATAGCAATTATGACTGTTGCAAACCAAATAAATTCGACTTAATGACGTTATATGACTGAAAAACATTACAAAGTCCAGCATTCAATCAAAAAAGACCTCCTGACATGAAACAAAACATCTGATCAATCAGCAAAACGTTGTTTGTTTTAGTTATTTATGTCAACTCGATTTGTATATCCATCAGTATTTATAATTCCCACAGTTTAATAAAAGCAAAAGTGACTAAATTACACACCCGACACCCGCCTCCAACAGGGATTTCCTGGGCTCCTCTCTGACAGGAGTACTAGAGTCTGGATGAATTCACCTGGAATGTGGATCAAAAGGATCCCACTTCCTCATCCTTTCAGGAATGCTGAGAATGAGAGAAATGAAATGAGGATTTAAGCTGCTGTGGATAAAATATTTGTAGGGATTTGTGCAAACTCCTTAGAAGAGCTTTCTTCCCAGCGGTGTAGGTACAGGTGGTGCAGGTGTAAATATGAAGCGCATGTAGTCGCAGGAGGAGCCCAAGAACAACTGAGCAGAAGATGCAGGGAAAAATTAACAATGAGATCATTGTGAAGTTGATGGTTGTCGTCTTTGAGCTTCAGTTGTTCAGGCCGGATTATGAGTCTTTACAAGAGAACATTTGGTATTTTGAGAAATAGGCTAATATTTTGAAGGATACTTGAGGGATTTCCAGTGAAAGAATTGTAAGAGAAACGGTCCAGCTCAGAGAAATAAAAAAAGAGGATCTCTCTTAATGGTAAGTAAAGCAGAACTTAAAGTCACATTTTGAAGCCTAAAGGATCAAACATTTCTTTAAGTTAATATGGTTTATTTTTTTTCAAAGTTCCAAAATACAACTCAAGAAATACTAGTTATCTATTTACAGACAGAATGAAAGATAAAGAACAATTATAAAATAACTCAATCACGTGTTTTTGGATACAAACACACATACATGAATAAATGATGTCCAATGTTGAAACTTGCAGAAAGCAGAGACAAAGTCTCTGAAGTGGGACAGGAGCGCCCTCTGATGGTTACAGATAGAAGTTAACCTCGCCTGGTAAATTGCCACCAATCCCAGTGAATGAGGATCCGGAGTTCTTGAGATGATTGACTTTTCAGTGAGATGTTTATATTTCATCCTGAATTAAGCTATAACATTTACTGACTGTGGAACGTCCAACATTGAAAAGACAGTAAATATGGAATTCTTCCCTCATGTGAGGTAAACTGATGATACACGCACAATTAATCTACATGCTTTGCCTTTAGTACAAATAACTGTCCAGGTTCACTGGAATACATTTAGAAACACAGGTATTCTATTAGTTTTACATATTTAACATACACATATTGACTGAAGGTTAATCATTAAGGATTAAAGCAATCATTTTTGAAAAGGACAACAAATGAAAGGTGGGCCAATTCATTGAAAACGCCAGCTTAAAACTGTATAGAGTTTAAATTTAAAAAATGCATTTAATAAAAAAAATATAAATTTAATAAAGACGTAGTTGTTTATGTTTGGAAAAAGAAAGTTCTCGTAAACTCCATTGCCATAGTAACTTGTAAACAACCCAAACCGGCGATTTAAAAAAAAAAACGAGGATGTATCACTTGGTTTATTTTCTGTGCATCAGCACGTGCTGACAATACTCAATGCTGATTGGTTGTTGGTGAGGATAATGGCTTCTGATTGGTCTTTAAACACCTACAAACCTGACACTTGTTAATCAACGAGGAGCGGCTCCTCACGAGAAGAAGCGACATGGAAGGGGAAAAATACGCGTTTGAGAGCATTTTTTCTTTCAGTGCTCTTCCAAACAAGAAGTTTTCTTTCACGCAGGACAAAGACGTGACGGCACTCTTGATGAAATGGTGAAGCGAGACGTTTAGAAGTTCATCAAAGCAGAATGAATAAAAAGTTGAGACGTGTGTTGTGTTGCGTTCAGGTCCATGTTGGGGAGGATTTCCGTCCAGTCTTACAGCTTTGACCACAACTTCAGCTCCTACAACAGAAACACGTTTGTTCAGGTGAGGCTCACTGTGCGTTCAGGTAAACATTCATTCTATTAAATACAAATACTGAGTGTATAAATGTTTTTTTAATAGATTAATTCAATTTCCTCATTAACATCAGATAATCGAGTTGTATACACATTTTATGTTCAAAGCACATTTCTGAGACAGACAATAATGTACACACAAATTACACTGTTCAATTTGTACTTGAATCGACAATATGGAGGTATAACGAATAAATGTATTGGCTAGTACATCTATCTATCTATCTAATGCCTTCAGGTTTTGACATATATGAATGTTTGTTGTCACTCTGCAGTGTTTCTTCAGAGACCTCAATGTGCTCTCCAGTCTGAGAAAGATGGATGCTGGAGTCTGGGTGCCTGTTGGTATGTTGTATCCGAAAGTCTTTCATCATCGCAAGAAGGAAATTGAACTCATCTGCCGCACAATATCTACAGTCAGATGTCAGAGGAATGTTTCTAACCTTTGTGCGTGTGCTTGTGTGTATAGACAAGCCAGCAGTGTCCGTCAGCGTGGAGGTCGTCCCGTGCACGAAGGTCTCCATGGATGTGTTTGATCCCCTCTACTGCTGCGGCGTCCTGAGGCCCTCTGGACTCATAGTTAAATGCTTTCATGACGTCTACCCCGACTACGATGAACTCAGACGGGTGATTGTCGGTCTCGTTTGGGTCAGCTTGTCTGATTCCATCTGCTCTGACGTGCCGTCACCTCCTGACTTCATCGCTCTTGTCCAGATGTTGCAGGAAGACGACTCTGAGCACTACTTGGCGTTGGGGAGGGAGGAGCGAGAGGAGTTTCTCTTTCGCCTCTTCAAGCACTTGTGTCTCGGAGGAGAGCTCTGTCAGTACGAAGACACCGTCGATCCGTACATCAGCACCACCGAGAAAATATACAAAGATCTGGTCAGGTCAGGTTTACATGTGTTCTCCATACATCAACATTTTGCATAGTTTCAACCTTACGTACTTCAGTCCATCTTCACATGAAGGACAAACTTGTGATGCATTTATTTTGCAGTGTGACGAAAGATCCGGAGACCAAGAAAATCCGTGTCGTCTCCACTGTGTTCAAAGTCTGCGCCAAAGTGAGTGACATTTATTTACACATCGTTTCCAACAGGAATTAACTAGGAACAAAAAAATACTAAAACTGGACTTTGACGGAATCTGATGTGCTGCTTCACACAAGTTACCAAACATCATAGTATTCAACATAAAGCTAAGTCAGTATAGATATCACAGGAGTCATTTGAGATAGAATTCCAAATCTTAGCGTATCGTTTGTCCTCTGTAGGACGAGTCCGGACGGTGTTTCCCCGGGACGCAAGAGGAGGAACAAACATTTGCCTACTTGATTGTCGACCCTTTCAAACGTCATGTGACTGTGTTTGCCCATTTCTACGGTGTGGGAAACTTCATGGTGTGAAGGTGAAGAATCAGAAGAACCTGGGAGCTTGAAGACAATGAAGCGCAGAAATGATGACGCCATAAGAAACGTACACTCCAAAGAGCTTTATTGAAACAAATAAATTAATAAGTTAGTCAAGTGATTGAATTTTATCCTCTGCAGATACACACTGATGCACCTCTTCAAAAGATTAAATAGAGGTGTGCATTCGATTAGAAAATAAATCAGCTTTGTATTTCCTTCAAACCGGAAGCGACATCAATTGGAATCGGAAGACTTTGTTAGGTTTGTGTTTTTGCTTATTGCTTTACGTTTCATTTCAACAACAGTTCCAACACGTAAGAGAGCGATTCAAAGAGCAATGAGCTGGAATGTCACATGGCAGCAAGTCAGTGAGACGTGGACGTCATGAAGAAGAAGAAGAAGAAGAAGAAGAAAGAGTGAAAAAAGAGAACGTGCAGATTGAGTCATGCATAGCATTCAGTCAGTTAGACAATCAGTTATTGTTTCTCATACTCTGTTCCTAGACTAGCGCCCCCTAGCGGCCGTAGAGGTAGTTGTGTGGGAGCCATTCTGCTCTATGTGACATGCTTATGAAAGGACACATGCCAGAGAATTTTCTCGGGACCGGACAGTGTCTCCACAAACCTGGTGTTTGGAAGTTTATCGACACGGTTCGGAGGCCCTGGCAGAGACACCATGTAACGTTCAAAGTATCAATCGCGAGAAATATCAAACTTTACAGCGGTCAGAGAAAAACTACGCCTCCAGAGCATTTTGGGTGGAAAGAAAAATAACAGCATGGCTGTCCTTGTGTGATATTGCTACATTTCTCTTGGAAGCAGGGTCATTATTGAAGTGTGGAATATAAACCCGCGACATATCAGCGACGGGACGAGGGCAGAGAAGGCACATGTCTTGACTCAAGACCTCACAGGAGATATCCTCAAGGTTTTTTTGTTTTTCTTTTCTAATACTGGGGCCGCCACAAAAAAAAAAACGACTACATGCAATACAGTGGTACATTTTCATGAAGCGCCGACATTCGTGGGGACGATGAAGCGGGCGTCCACTCTAATAATGCCTCTAATAAATAGTAGGTCAGCTCTAATAAAGCCCAAAAGGTACAGCTAAATAGAATTATCCATGAAATGAACACAACACTTGTAACGATGCCAACAGCGAGCTCTGCGGTGCCGTTTGTCTCCCTCGTGGCAGCGAGAGCAACGGGTCACACGGAGACCTAAACACATGGGAGGGGTGAAATACATTCACTGCTGAGAAGTGTGGATGGAAAAGTGGAGCACCTGAGTCAACTGGCTTGACTGGAACAAATAAATGAGTCAGAGGAAATGTTTTCACTGGCCAAATACACTTTTGTTAAAGCTGGTAGCAATTTTCTGATGATGTAAAACAAAATACAAAACAAAAAAAGCTCTGCGGGTTGTGTAGGTTTACAGTTGCGTCACCCACGATTTAGCTCGAGAGAGAAAAGAAAATGCGACATTCATCCCAAGATCATATCTAATTAAATTAAATAGATTAACTCAAAGTAATCTACATTCACCTTAACGACCAAAATCATAAAAAAAAAAAAACATTTTCTCTTATAGGATACACTAGAATCAAGTGCATGAACTCAATTACAGTAATCAAAACACATGAAAGCTATGATCATACACGACAAGTGCCAAAGTATTTAATTAAAGGAATTGCTTTCTTTGTTAAAATGCGTGTGTTTGTGTGCATATTTCTCCAGTTTTGTCCATCTGCACAGAGCGTTTAGAGAGCAAACCTCACCAGGGAAAAAGAGGAAAGAGAGTTTAAGCACACTGGCAAAGCCTGCCAGGAAAACCTTCAGGCACCCATACACACACACTGTACAATGAACCTGGGAGGCTGAACTGTTCCCTAAGACGTTAACATGTCCTGTGTTCCATCCGGGGCACCTTAAAGTTGATTTATTGGTTTAAAATTGTACCAAACTGACCATAAAATAACGTGTAAATTGGCTGTGATGACAGTGAGTGTAAGGAAGTCGTGCGAACAGGGATGCAGTGACCTGAGACTGGGTGTGAGTGACGAGAAGCACATTTGTCTCTACATTGTTTTAAAGGGAGCTGAGAATATATATAGACATATAAAACTCTTAAAGACCCCATGAAATGAAAAATACATTTACCCAGTTTTTAGCTTGTATTTCGTCAGTCTTTCTCTTTCTATGAGACAATCATCTGACGACTCAATATAAAAAGCATCGCACATCATTTCACAGGGTCTTCAAATCCAAAATGCAGTGGCAAGAAAATGTATTTGAACCATTTGGATTTACACATTTTCTGCATCGAATATGATGTGACCTACATCTAAACAAAGTGCATAGCACAAAAACAAACATTAAGTGGTCTTAAAATGACTCCAAAAAGAATCAGAAGTTACCAAAACTTGAGTCTCATCAATGAATCTGGATGCAGCCAGGGTGTAGAGTCCCACTCATATGGGTTTTCATTATGACCATCTGACCAAAAGTCTCTACATTTGGTAAATGTTTCTATTTCATGCTCTCAAGTACAACTGTAATGACACCATATACATATAATATATTATTTACAAAACTGCAAATCCTAAATGTGACTCACCAAAAGGTTTGGGCCTATGTCGGAAAAGTTGCACGAGTTTTATTTGAACCATGATTTGTAATTATCAAGTTAAACCACGGACTCACTCGAAATATTCCTCAGTATCAGTTCTGTAAGAAAGAATAACTCCTGAGTTATCGTGAAGGTCTGAATATCAATTATATATATCTAATTCGTATGGTCAGCATGAGGTTTGTGGTATTAAATTCATCCAATAGTGTTTATCTTTGCAGAAATGCAGGGAATTGCAGGTTCGCACACTTTTTTTTTGGCCACTGTAAGTAGGAAGAAAATGCCACTTAAATGCCAACTAAGGAGGAGTGTGTTGTGTTTTTTGCACATGGGCTTGCTGAATACTAAACCATGTGGAGTTCACTCCATCTGCTACAACACATTGTCCTCACTCTGTCTTCGGGTCATAGGTTTGGGTTGTCAATGCAGGATTTGTGCATTTTAAACAGCTGTCTGGATGAAACAATGTACCGTGACGTTTCAGGTGCTTTGGCGACGTAGCTGTGAGCTGTTTGCGTGTCGATTGGCTTCTTCAGTGATTATCAGTCTGTGTGGCGTGACGGGACCCATTACATTCATCACAGTACCACAAATTGTGACGCCATCTTGAAATGTGACCGGCAGAGAAGTGAACAAACGAATTGGCGGGGCACTTTTAGTGCAGTACGACTCCGTTTGTTGAATTACGCAGTTATAAAAACATGGAAGTGATGAGCAGAACAAAAAAACAAGGTTCCTTCAAATGTTAAAAAAGAAAAAAGAAAAAGAAACGTCAATGCACAGTCTGATTATCTACAGGTTATGCATTAATGTAGACATAGATATATAGTGTTGGGTCGGTGGGAGTGGTTCAGTAGTCAAGTAATCGTTGTTCATGTGTCCTTCCTCATCTAGTGTGAGAGGCATGTGCGGTGAGCAGCTTTCTGAGGGTCCGTATCAGGTAGAGCCATCTGCTGGCCTCCGTCGGGATCAACACTGGAAACATTCATTTAAGGAAATGGGATGAGGATTTGGAGATGGGAAGGAGCAAATAGTCGCAGACCGTAAAGAAGTAAAGTGAAGACGTTTTCCGGCTGCTCGGCGGCGACTCGGCCGCGGGAAGACGTACTCGTAAAGGGTTCGTGTCTGTTCGAGTCGGGCTCACTGTCATTCCAGGTTGCCGCTCTCAGACTGGGAGATGTTGAGTGTGTTGGCGGAGGGGAAGAGGTCTCTTTGGTCCGTGGGGCTGTGGTAGTCAGACGTCAGGTCGGGGTCCAGGAGGGAAGACAGGGTGAAGTGGGACGAACCTTTTTTCAGGCACTGGGAGTAAAAGTTGAGCAGGAGGTCCAGCTTGTTCTCGATGGACTGGACCTGCACGAAAAAACGCACACACAGACGCCCGATCAACGCTCTGGTGCCGTGATTCATCAGTCTCTCCAATGAGACCAAACATAATGCAGGAGTTTTCTTTTTCCTACAATACCTCATCATTTGTTCTCCCCTCCTGAGAACAGAAAGACTGATGAAAGAAAACTCACCAGGTTATTTCCACCGCTTGTTTTATTACCTCTCCCATCTATTTCTGCTTAGTTCTGAGAGTGCGTCTGCTGAGGTTACCTGTTTCTCCACCTTAACTACACGTCCCATCATGCTGAGCTCATCTAGCGGGTCCAGTTCTGGTGGAGTCTTCTCTCCTTTTTCGGGACGCGACTTTTTATCTGACTGAACGGCTCCTCGCCCGATTATCTGGTCCACCCTGTCACACAAAAACATCACATTAAATTCTATGTAATGAGGATTAAGAGATTTTATAATCAATTCGGCACTTGTCCCTCACCTCAGAGGTAGAAGTTAGAAAACGAAACTGAAGAAAAAGTCCACCTAAAAACCTCTCTTACAGTGTTTTGTTGTACTTTGTGCTACAGATTGTATTAAAAGTGCTAACTAAAGAGTTTCATTTGATGTCTAATTTGGAGAAGATGTTGAAATAAGGTGCCTCCAGTTTAAAATGTTATAGCTGAAATTAAGGCCTCTTGAGTCTCCGATGTATTATTATGTAAACTGTAGTGAGGATTTTGTACTTTAATAACTATTATACTATTTGTTTTCGTACTAGATAACTATAATATCAATTATGAAATGAAGAAATATAGCTATAATTCAATGAAATAACATAATATATATGGCATATGGGCAGTGACTTTTTAGCCTAGACTTTGAGTTAATTTGAATTCAAAACATTTTATTCTTTTTTGTTTAAAAAAAAAAAGCACAAATAAATTATGTATCTGTCAGATCAGTTGCATGTTTTTTTAATGTCAATTTCGATCAATCTACTTTTGTTGCGTCTCCACTAAAGCACCCTTAGTGATCCTCTTCAGGTCAGACTGAAGATGAAGATGTAGATGAAGATAATAAATAAAGGTGACCATTGATTCTTCATCGAGGGCTTTACTCTGACACGTTGAACCCAGCATTTATTATTAAACTACACATAAACAGGAAAGAATTGAGTGCTTGGTTACGTCTCGCTTTGTTTTAAGAAGCTTCTTGGCAGTTTAGAAGATGCAGAAAAGTTTTGGCAAATTTTGTCAAACTCAAGAAAATAATCAGGATTTCAAAATGTATAAAATGTATTGCCAAGATGCAGCTGTGTGAAAACGTTTTTATTTTTAGGTTATTTGACTGTGCGGATTCCATTACTTACCTCATTTGCAGGCTCTTAATGCGGCCCAGCATATCCAGGTGACCAGCGGAGTACTGCTCTATGACATCTTTGACGTCGTACGGACGCAGCGTCTCTTTAAACTTCCTCTTGGCCACAAGAAACTTCAAGATCCTACGGGGCACACACACAAACACGCCACACTTGGCGTTATCGCTCCTCTGGACACCTTTAAAGAGCATCACATGGCGCGTCCACATATTCAGATATACAGTAAACCTTTAGAAAAATGCCTGGCCAGGAGGCTTTCAAATGACGACGGTGCGCCCAGAGAAGATTAATTAAAGTCAGCGTGACCTTATCATTCACAAACAGCCCCATAAAGAAAGCCGTCGCAAACCTAGTAAACCATGTGGTGATGAGAAAGTCTCCCAGAGACATTTTCTTATCGGACTTTGCCGTTTCAGCAATTAGCACATTTGGCTCGGACAGGAATGAGCAACACACACATGCTCGCCGCGAGACGCTTCTGCTCTTTTGTCAGTGTGACAGCTACGCCGGAGACGCTGGTGGACCACAGCTGCCCCTGCTCACAGTGCAAACGGCTCATCATCACCGCCCATGACCGGGGGCAGGATGGAGGGCGGCAGCGGTGGCGGTGGTGGGGGTGGATCATATCGAGGAATGTTGACCCAGCAGTACCGTACACATCCAACACATCACTGACAGCATCCTCCAGCAGAGTCCAAGGAGTGGAGGCTGGTGTGTGTGAGATAATGGGAAGAGAGCGGAGGAAAGTTTAAGCCTCTGTGTGTGCGTGTGTGTGTGTGTGTGTGTGTGTGTGTGTGTGTGTGTGTGTGTGTGTGTGTGTGTGTGTGTGTGTGTGTGTGTGTGTGTGTGTGTGTGTGTGTGTGTGTGTGTGTGTGTGTGTCTGTGTGTCTGGTGTTGGGTGGCTCATTCCATTTTCTTCTCATCGTTTACACAATAGTCAGCTCAAAGATGCTGGCTCCACAAAACGAGCCGGAAACACCAAATGTAAGCAAGACAGAGTACAGACGCACTCAAGCTGTCATCCCACCCTGTGATAGATTGTCCTACAAGTCACGTCGGGAGAGACGGAGGTATGCGAGAGTGATGGAGGGAAGGAAGGGAAGGAACAAGAAGGAAGAGAGATGAGATTTTTTTTTTTTTACGAGGAAATCCTATCTCTCACACCCAGACGACTAAGTCCACTATAATAAGCCAAAGATCGGAGGATCAGCTGTTTTGAGAGAAACACACACACAGACAGAAATGCAACGCCGCAAACGTGAACACACCAGTGTACCGACACAATCACGCATGTGGATGACGCACGAGCGGCGAAACCTGAACTTGCATGAGGGGTCATTTTTTTCTTCTTTTTTTTTTTTTCTGAAATAACCACAGTAACCTTTGTGGAGGTCTGCAGTGTTCGCACTTCCAGTCGCCGAGTGCAGCACAACAGTGCCGTGAAGTGACCGGCAACCGCGACAAAGAAGAAGAGAAGATGCAAGCGAAGGAGAAGAGAAGCGAGAGGAGGAGGAGGAGGAGGAGTGGTGGTCCACAGCTGGTGCCGTAGCACTCCTCCCTCCTCACGCAGCACTCCGTTTCTGATGACTTCTGCGTTTGGGGTATTTTTTTATTTTTTTTTGCAGGTCTTTTCTTATTTTGCAGGTAGATGCAGATTTTCTTTTTCTTTTGCCAGGGTGGGTCTCAGGTGTGGAAAAAAGAAACGGTTGAAACGTGAAAGATTTGGATCCTCCAAGGGTTTCGTCAAACTGCTGACTCTTCTTTCTGTTCATGGAAAGACTTTCATAATACATAGTCAGGTTTGAGTCGGGGGGGGGGGGGGGGGTTCCTCGCTCGCTCCCCCAAGATGACTTTCAGTCACTGGCAGTGGTACAGTACGGTTGGCACAGCTCACTGAAAGATATCGTACCGTTAGACGTATAGTCACGACACCGATTGGAAGGAGAGGAAGTGTCAGCTGGGCCACAAAATGCTTGCATAGCCAACGCAAACATTTTTTGCAATTCAGCAAAGGTGGATCCCCGATAGTCTCAGATGGCAGGGTTTTTATCTGGGAATTAAAAATGACTGTTATGCTGACACGGATCCTCGCAGGGCCAGGCAGGGTGAGCCACTGCGGGCCGGGTCTGATCCTTCGCCAGATATGAAGTGGACTCCGCAAGCATGCGCATGCAGCATATGTATGAAAGTTATCTTTGTCAATAGTGATGCTGCAAATCATCACACGAGTTTGAAGATATTAAAATTCATGCCTCGGAAAATCTGAAGACGAAGACTCCGGAAGAAATGGCTATAAATAGCAAGAAAGTCCCAACTATTTAATGAAGTTCATCCCAGACTGCAGACGAGCAGAAATTCTGTGTTTCGTGCAGTATTGGATTGTGCATGAGGAGAGTTACAGTACAAAGAGATGAAGACATTAGGCCCTGTTTTCATCGCCTCCCTTCCCTGTCCTCATCTCCTCCCTCCGCCAATTCCTTTTGTACACAAACAGAACATTGTACATTTTTATTCAAGCAGCCAGGCGCTGATGAACCACATCGAAAGTGAAGTCTCAGCACTAAGGCCTGCTGCAAGATCCGGCGCTTCAGCGACATCAATCACGAGCCCCTGGTACGCCACTGCGTGCGTACGCGTGTGTGAAGCACCTGCTGTTTACACACCTGCACTTTCTATAAGAAGTCCCTCGCTTCCATTGTCTGTAGCACAGAGCAGCTGAGGTCAGAGCTATTTGCTGAGTCATGTAGCACAGAGCAGCTGAGGTCAGAGCTATTTGCTGAGTCAAGCGCTCACCAAAAGCCAGATCATCTAATCCCCTATCACTGACGTCACGCCATCAAACAATACATCACTTCAGGTCCCGGAATGATTCCATTTGTTCATCTTCTATAAAACTTCATCCACCTCAGGATCAGAGTCAAACCCAGCAGACGGAGTAGAATCAGACTGGACCCTGGGCAGGTCAAACACCTTCGGGAGATTCAGAGTCACCAACTGACGTTGAATGCAAGTTTTTGGACGACGGAAGGCAACCCGAGTAAATGGCGAAAAGGAAAATCCATGCAGGCTCAGAGAGAAGTCCTCCAATCTGGACTGCGAACCTCTTCACCACGGTGCAACCAAGTACAAAACACGATTTTATATTTTATACTTTTCTTTTCCCCCTCTACAGTAAAGTTGTAGGGAACCATAAGAACCAAAAAGTTACACATCATTAGCACATTGTTATGCTTTTTTTTTTTCTTGACAAATTCAAATCAACATCTCTGAAAGATGTTTCACCCTTTTGATGTAAAGGAAACTTGTACACCAACAGACAACTAGAAAATGGCAAATGTAGATATAAAATATAAATATTATTTGACAAATAATGGTGATACAAAACTGAACAGGGGTTAAGTGTAAACAAGAGTATTTATCTCTTACAACAATAGATGACTGTATCACCAATATTACCTTTTTGGAGCTTTCTATCATCTTTTGGGATTAAGGATGGCTGTCATAATCCTTAATGTTGCTTTATACACAGGTTTGTTGGGTTTTTTCTTAATCCACATGGACATTTCTTTCAGGAGCATCACCGAGCACATACAGATCCACACAGACAGCATCACACGACCATGAAGAATGCTGCGAGGGTACAGTGCTGACACCGGGAACCACAATCAGTCATTATAATCCGCTCACCCTCCCAGGTCACCAGCAGGGCCCCAATACCAGATGTTTGCAAGCAATTGTACTTTTTTCTGCCTCCATCAGTGCATAACTGCAGTTATTGTGCGATTGTGCTTATGTGAGTGTTTGCGGTGGGGAGGGGAGGCGGCGACGCGCGTTCACACGTCACTGGAGAAAATGCAGTCGGTCGCCATGTGGGACGCCCACACGTTAACGTACGGAAGGTTGTCTGTCCACCAGCAGCTTGTCACTTCAACATCACATTGAAGCTCGGCGGGCGACGGCGTCACAATGTGACAGGAATTACCGTCCGCATGAGAAATGTCGCGTTGAACTTGTTAGAACAGTTGTTCTCGTCTGATCTGTACGAGATCATCCGTCTGCCTCCGGTCGCGCTGTGCTCGAGTGTATGTGTGTAATGTCTAACAGGCCTCTTTTATCACACCAGCTCATACATGACCAGCCTGAAGGAGCCAGGGCTTGCTGAGCGACAAGGTCACACAGGCGAACGAGCCCTGCGCCTGCAGAAAGGCTCAGTTACCTCTCCTAAGTGGACGTTTTCTGCTCTGTCAGCTGAATTTGCACAAGCCAGCTCCTAAATGGAAGTCTAATAACGTAGGCTGTGTAGCACGAGCAGCGCAACGACTTGTGTATACATACACTGGATGTGACCCAATTGACTGATTCTATCCATAACCTCTCAAATTCCATCATTTTGTCAGTGCAAATACACATCAGAAATGTTCAAATGATCAAATCCGGTGTCAATAATGTTGGTGTGTGACCCGTCCCTTCTGATAATTCACCAAGATGGCAGCTGCTAAGGGACAACACAGTGGCGTACTGGTCATCTAACCTCTTTATGTGAGGAGTTTGCATGTTCTCCCTGAAGGTTTCTACAGTTTCCTTCCATTAGCACTACTACACATTTAAGATAGCAAATTAAAAGTCAAATGAAAACGCAGAATTGAAGTATCTCCAAGGTAATTCATCTCTAGCGCATCACCTGATAGTGTTATGACTTGAGATGTGACGTTCATGAATGATATGACTCTAGTGAACAGCTCTTTAACAAAATCGATGGAAACTGAGTCTCGGTTGGCTCCGAGCCATTCTTTTTTTTTCTTTTTTGCCGTTTCACACAGATGCACATACAATCTTTCCCTATGAGACCGAGTGACATGGAAAACAGGCTCAAGGGGAGGAGCTTCTGCGTGCATCTGCATGAAGCAGACAAAATAAAACGTGTAAATGGCAGCTGGCGGTAGTTTTATATGCACAATATCTGTAGGACGTGTGTTAAAGGCAGGACTCACCTGACAGCTCGTATTAACGTCTTCACTGCTGGGATCACTTCCTCCATGGCCACGTCACAATAAGGTTTGTCTTCCACACTGTCCTCCCCGACTCCTTCTACTGGACCCAAGCAGACAAAGACAATCAGTCATCCATTCACGAGTTATTAGCCGTTACTGAAAAGCGCCACTCACCGTCGGCAGGTGGCCGAGGCTTGAGGCGGAGGGAGGTACGGAAGCGTGTGCGGTCATTGAAGCTCCAGCTCTTCTGGACCTTCCCGGGGCTGATGGCCTCGGGGACGTTCTCCTGGCTGGGGGAGCGGCGGACACCGGAGCCGGGGGGCAGCGGTGACGCCTTGTTCCGAATGGTTTGGGACGAACGGGAATTGTTCATCCTAATCCGATCCCGGAAACCCATTTTACTGCTGACAGTGAAGGCGGGAAAGTTAGGAAAACCCACAGGAGGAGGTTTCTCTCTGGAAAATGGCGGGCACTGAGCTTTCTCATCGGTCACATTGTCCATGCCTTTGAACTTTATGGAAAACTACACCCTGTTATCCCGGGAGCTTGGGAAAGCAGCGGAGGGGAAAGCTTGAGCTTATTAGAGAGACGTTAGTTAGTGACATTGAAACGACACAAAAACATGGCCTCATAAACAGACAAGACACAGACAGAGAAATATTAAGATTTTGTCTCGGTGAAGCACGTCCGGCTCATCGTGGAGGCAGTGTGACCAAAAACACCACTCGGTATTACTAAAAACAGACCGTCCTGAGGATTTCTACCTTCAAGAGCCTATTGTGGCACCTGAATCAGCAGAATGAGGCTGAAACCTGATTCAAGTACGGCCGTGTTGCAGAGACAGTGGAAAACGCTTCTCCTACCAGGAGAAAAGCTCCCTTAACCCCTTTAACAGAGTTTATAAGCATGAAAACATTGTCTTCAAAGTGCAGCAGCACAAAAGGTGTCTCATTAAGCACTCTGTACCACTCACCACAACCCGAGTCGGGATGATATGTGAGGTCATCTATTTTCAGGAGGAAAGCTATTTGGCGGCTGTTCCCTACTCGAGATTGACTCCTAATGCTGCTGTTATAGCATGCTCTTGAGACCACTCCCACTCTCCGGCCACTCACATGTTACATACTGTCACGGATCCATAAGGCAACACAAACAACATGCACCACAGAGCAATTCTAACCGAGTCCTTCACTCCCACGATTTCTACGATGATATATACTCCCTTGTCTTGCGTGTGTTACACGGCAGCCAGCCATTTGAATTAAAATTTAAATAGTGAGAGGAATGTTAGTGGGAACAGCATTTCATGTAAGCAATATGAAATGCTTCAAGCTCAACTGCAGGAAATGAGGGAGATAGAGTGAAAGACCTTTGCATGCTATTTGGGGGGGGGGGGGGGGGGGTAAATGGTTTGGGTGCATTCAAACCATAAACTTCACTGAATCTTTCTGAAGAATGTTGCATGCAAACAGATGTGTTATTGCACTTAGAAAACCTTGTAAAAATACAGCCTGAACACACTGATTTGGTACAGAGGTTTTTATGAATGTGAAACAGAAAGGGGTTCAATCATTAAAACCTTTTCCTTCAAGAAAAGTTTAAAATAGAACAGAAAAATAAAGAAATCTGATGGTCAAAATATCAAATAAAAAAAAACAACGTTTCTTTCTGTGTGAATATTTGATTTATTGTTTTCATTAGAAATATCAAATGAACATATCAAATATTCCACTCAATCCTGAATCCTCTCTGAGACTTTTGTCATGTTTTAAACACAAGAAAACAGGTTTTTCAAGCCAAAGAAACCAAAATCAGTCCAAGTTTCTCAAACTAGGAGAAACTCCTTCATAATAAATTAGAGCACACAGGATGTCTCAACAGGAAAGGGTTCACGCAAATGTTTGTAGACCAGAATGTAGAAGCCTGCTTTAACATCACCTAATTGGTGTCTGTTGACAAAAGCAATGGCAATAAAACCCAATTCTCTTTTTTGAACCTCACAAATCGTGAAGCTTCAGCACGAACAAACTGTTTCACAAGCACACTGCATCGGCCCACAAACGTTTGAGTGTTTCCAGCAAGATGAGCGGGATTAAAAGGAGAAAGAACGATGCTATTGATTGGTGACATTTTAGCGTGCCCCGTGCACAGGCTTGTTGCCGTGGATACCTCTGCTTGCGGCCAGCATGAATCCGGAAGAGACCCCGCTTTTTAGAAAGGAGTTGACTGAGGAGACACACAAGGCAGAGGGAGAGAGGGTGAGGGCAGGAGAGGCGTGGAGAGAAGTGGGGGGGTGGAGGAGGAGAACAAGAAGTTCTGGGTACACGGTGGACCCACGGGGATAAAACAGAGCAAAAAAATGGGGGGGGGGGGGGGGGGGGAGCAGACGGTGAGGTAGCGGGGTGACGTGTGACATCTCTCATAGCCCAAATAGCTCTTTCCTGTCCGGCTTTTGTCACCTTATACCTCAAACTGGAAAATGCAATTTTGAGAGGCAAATTTGGATTATGGAGACACACAGTGACGAGTAGGGGGAGGGGAGGGGGGGTCATCAGTAGGTGGACAAGGATCATGCAAAGGTAGTAAGTGGCGTTTCACCTGAGTGTATTCATCACGACAGCCTGTTAAACACCATGGTGTCATGGTGTGACAGCAGCTCCTCAAAACCGAGACAGTGCGACCAGAAAATCTTCAAACGCTTCAATGTGCTAACGTCTCATCTAACACATGCAAGCATCAGCTATTGACCAATTACATGAGCAGTGTACCTTGTTGCCTACAGTTTACTAGTTTACTTTATTGAAACAACTCGGTTCTCGCTATGAAAACCCTTCAACCCATTAAGACCTGGAGCGCCATTTGTGTGCATGTCCCTTTAAGACCAGGTGTGATGTTTGTGTGCAATGTAAGCAGATTGTTTTGAGTCATGCGTTCTCCTCAAAAAAAAAATTAAAAAATGATGAAATCATCTAAAACGCATTCATAGATATATACCGGTGCATAAATCTACGAAACACATTTCATTCAGCTCTGAAGGGAGAAGCACACAAAGTTTGCAGCCGCTGTTAAAGGGATATACACTAAAATTCCACTCCAGGTCTTGATGCCTTCGGTCAAAAAGCACATTTCATGACTTGAAGAACAAACCTGCATGGAACTTCTGCCTTCCTGAGAACAGATGCAGGATGGGTGACGTGGAAAGGATACAACAGAAATGAAGACAAAGGAAGAGGAAGACAAGAAGAGGAAACCGGTGAGTGAACAGCACGAGGCGATGGAGATGGGAGGAGAATGAGGTAAAGCAGACAAAGATGCAGAGAAGCGGGGGGTTGGGGGGGGTGGGGGGGTGGGAGGCTACAACACAGTGGTCTCAGATCAGATTAGTGAAGAACAGTTAGAGAAACGACACATCCATGCAGAAAGCTCTGGGAGCACTCAAGACTTTTTTTTTTTTTTAATGTGGATGTGTGCACCTGTTGAATGTGTTGCTCTGCGAGTTCCTGCTGTCTGGCTTGTGTTCGGGTGACAAGTGTGTGACTGTAGGTAGACTATTGGCCACCTGCCTGGATGTACTGTGAGGCTGCAAGAGGTGGCGGGGTGCGTACCTGTCCCCCGACAGGTAGGGGGAGCTGTAGGGCCGCAGCCCTGACAGCAGCGTGTGGTAGGAGTTGTGGAGAACCTTCTTGGTGTTACGCTGTCGCTGGAGGTGACTGAACAGTAGCGTCAGTTCTCTGACACCCACGTGCACAAATGAATGAAAGAAAAACAACAAACAAAAAACATGACAAATGAACAAACAAAACAAAAAAAAACATGATCAAAACTCCACAAAAAGGCCACATCAATGGTCCAAATGCTCAAAGGAAGAGGGAAATGAGATGTCACACGGATCAAATTTGGAAAGCAACAACTTGGATGGATGTTAATGTAAAAAAGAAAAAAGGAAAAAGGAAAAAAAAAACGACTTCTATAAATGGTTCTCATGTTCCCCTCTCCTTTTAAGCCAATAAAAATTAGTCAAATTAATACAGAAATGCAGAATGTAAGAAACCACTGCGTACAACAAAAATCAATGAAAATGTAACTGAGGAGAAGAGGCAGAAATCTAAAAGAATGATTTAAAAGTTGAGCAAATGAATTCTTCCCTGTTTCCTTCATGTGAACTGACAATAGAGCTCTTCACAGGCACACTAGGTTTGTCTGCTACGCCAGGTTTTGGCACGAGGCAAGATCCATCTTGGGAATAGCAAAGCAAACCCCCACAAGCTCATTTTCACAAGGTGAAATGATTTTCTTGAGAGCTTTTGTGATGCAACTCTTCAAATCTCTGTCTGCATGTATTGCGACACTCCAAATCAATGACAAAGGCAGTTACAGACTCCCGTATAGTTGAAGCCACTGTGCAGGAAGTGCATTGGGGCAACTTACCTGAACGAAGGCAACATGCTGTCATAGAAGTACCATGTCGCTGTCAGATAGGAGTGTTTGGCATCTGTAGAGTAGAGACGCCACGCAGCCTGACGAAAGAAATGATATAGTATGCCCTCAAGTCATATTTCAATTCCAATATAGCCATCTCATGGCTCTTTACAGAGACCATTTCATGCCATGCACACTATTGGGTACTACTATTTGACAATTTAATATTTTATTTCAGGAGAGTAGCGTCTAATTTTTTTTTTTAACAAAATAGTCCATTTTACTATTGGGAATTTAGAAGAAAGGTAAAGAAATGCAGAAGGTACCAAATATAGTAGTCCATTTTGATAAATACAACCTCGCTGCCCAACATGTGAGTGTCTCTGAAGAGCCTCCACGGCTCTCAAAGTGGTCGTTACCTGTATCAAGTTCGCGGCAGGCATCCTCCTCTTCTCAAAGTGCTTCTGTCTGTGCTGCTCTTGAACCTTCAAGGCAAAGCCCGACCCCAGAATTCCCTGAGGGTCAAAAGATCAAACTGAAGTCAGGAGTTGCGACTCGTGAGGAGTCCCAGACGGGATCGCGAGTAAATATATCGGAGACTTACGGCCGGGAGGGCAAAGAAGGAAACTCCCAGGAGAGCGAAGCCGGCAGCCAGGAGCCGGCCCTGCCACGTACGAGGGGTCTTGTCCCCATAACCAATGGTGGTCAGTGTTATCTGGGCAGGTTACAACATTTGCATTGCATTTCAATTTTAACGCTTGATTCATCCGTCACACTTGTAATAACTATGCAACTCTATTTTTACACCAATGACAAGATGGGGATCACAAGACAGGAGTTCCAACATGTGCACAGTATCCTAAAAAAGTATCCTAAACAATGTGATAGTCGAGCATGAAGGAAGTGCAGTTTATCTTTACGATCAAAACGGCACATTGTAAGCAAGCGTATGTAATTGATACGTCCTTGACATTGTTAATTACAACTCAGATGTTTCAGTGTTTCACACCAGATCTACAAGAACATTTAATAAAACATGTGTGTAGGGATCATAAACTTTTAAAGGGATTTGATTTTAAAGTTCTTATTTGGATGCAATAATACTGCAACAAAAAAGTTACTTTCAGAGTTTCTTCCAATAAAATACGATCATGTAAAGCTGTTGAAAAGATGCCAGCACACCCCACTTAAGTACAGTCTGTGTCCCATTTCCACATTGACATGCAGTACTCACAGTTCCCCACCAGAGGGAGTCTGCATAGGTGTTGAAGTCTGGGTTGACGTCTTTCTCTGCCAGGTACACCAGGAAGGAGGCAAAGATCAGCACCAGGAAGCCGATGTACCAGGCAGTAATCAGCTCCTGGGAGGCAGAGAGCAGGTATCAATCACACCTGTCAGCGGCCGCAGCGCCATAATCCCTGCCGTCATTACCGCATCACCGTCATCATTATTGGCTAAATCCTCATCACAATCACATTTGGCTTGCACTTTGACTTGGCTGCACCGTTCTGCTGAGACAGCTGATGCATCACTTCATCATCCGCCCTATCATTATCACCCAGCTGTCTATATGTGTTCTGCTGCTGACCCTTGGCCAGTGGACATCTATGTCAGCACAAGAAAGAAAACTAATTGCCAAAATAATGGAGAGTGTTCATGTTTGGGGGCAGTGAATACTCGTCAAGCTTATGATCCATTAGCCTCACCTGAGATGTATATATAGAGCTATGAACCATTAGTCACTCCTTTAATAGCCACTGTCTGTTGTTGTAATAATCCTCACTCTTGCATGTGGCTACTATGTAAATAGCAGGTTTTAAATTGCTAATGCACAGGTCTAAATGCACAGCAGGAGATCTGTCATGTATTTGTTATGACATCCCACCTTGCTGTGAGCATAAACTACTGAGCCCAGTAGTTTCCACGTGCCTCCTCGTCGGTCCATACGAACCATGCGCAAAATCTGCAGGAAGCGCATGCTGCGAAGGGCAGACGTTGCAAAGATGTTGCCCTGCGTCCCTGCAGCGATCACTGCCAGCGACGCCACAAACACTATGAAGTCTGCAGATAAGAGGACCAACGAGAGAGAGAGAGAGAGAACAGGTGAGTAAATGTCTTCATGAGGTGTTGAGATCTCACAATTTGTTACGAGCATCCTCAGGGCACTTTGGCGAGGCTCTGTGCACCGTGCGCTCACTAACCGATGACACAGAAGGGCTTCCTGGCGAACCTCAGCCGTCCCTGCCATCCACGGTATCTGCAGCAGCAGCCAGCCGCCCAGATCCTGACGAAGTACTCCGTCCCGAACACCACGATCATGACAAACTCCTGCGAGTCGACATACAGTGAGAGAAACAGAAAGGTCGGTGGGACAACACAGTTCCATCAACCCTCATTCTATATATTTTCCACACAATCAATCGTTTTCTTTGAAAGGTTTCTTTCTTTTAAAAGTCACACAATTATCTTTTAAAGTTTTGAAAATGTTTGAAATGTTCAATTTCCCTTATGAAGGGTAAAGTGCGTGCCACGAATGATCTCTCCATTTCTTGTCTTTCTCTTATTTCTAGGTTTCGGGGCGCAGTAGGCGGTTTGAACTGCACTGAACCAATCTGTCATGAGATCAAACGTTCATTGTAAGTAAAGTCTGCTAATGGCTGATTGCCCACTAATGGCCAGGCGATTGATCGTGAACGCTGAACGGAGAGAATACGAAAGTCAGGAGCTACTCGCCCTTAAACCACAAGCAAAAAGAACGAGCAAGGTGGGTTGTTGGGAGGGCTGGAGAGAGGAGACGACGGGTCAGGTGAAGAAGGGGAGAGCGAGTGTCTATTACGTGCCACTAAAGCAGCTGCAGCACAGAGGAAGAGGAGGAGATTAAGGGATAGCTATTAGGATTAGTGCATCATGCCTATGATTTCCTGCGCAGTCAACAGCACCTGAATCTTCCCACCTGCTTACATGGCTGTCTGCACAGCACAACAACATCAAATGCGAGCAGCGGTAAGTGAGACGGCATGGACACAAGGGCAGTGAAGGAGTGTGTGTGTGTGTGTGTGTGTGTTTGTGCTCAAAATGATATCTATGTGTGTGTTTGCATGCGAGAGAGGGGGGGGGGGGGTTACCAGGATGAAGAGGCCTTGGTTGGCAACCTTCTGGTGTTCGGGGATGGTGGAGAAGACCGACAACACCAGGCAGCTGAACACCAGCAGGAAACTGCAACACACAGACAATCGCACGCATTTTAAAATATACACGCCAGGCCAAAGAGGTGAGGCAGAATAGTTTAGGCTCACACATCCGACACGATTTGATTACAGTGGGTTGGACCAATCACAATTTGGCATCATAGGATAAAAATGCTGACAACTGCAAAATGTTCCACAAAAGTTTTAGTGTTCACGTGTTTCAGTTTTCAACACTTTTCATCACATCAAACATGACACTTTGCATCTTTACATAAACTCACCCTACAGTATACCTTGACCTCTTATGCAATTTTATTAGCTTGAGGTGGCTAGCTTTCACTGCATCACTGATCCCTCAACCACAAGTGTTGCTGCCATCTACTAGCCAGTTCTGGTTGCTAACAATGTGGATAAATCAAGAGCAACAATTCCTTTTCTGAAAAAAATCAACAATCAAAAAAACATGGAATTCATGTTTTTGCAACAAAAGGCCAGATTGGACTTCTTGAGAGCCGTTTCACGGAAAGCGTCCTTGAACCCCTAACAAGCTTGGTTTGTATCTGTTTGCAAAATTGATCAACAAAATAAAACTCCTTGAATATAATTCATTAGATTTCTGCATGGTTAACACATGGTGAAAGTTCGAGGAGGAAACCATTTGTTGATTCATCACATAAACACATTGTTGTGTGCGGCAACATTAATAATAATGGAGGAACGTTCCAATGTTTTATCACACCAGTGTTCACTCCACTACTACAATACACCACTTTAGGATGCAACCGTGAACAACAGTAGTGAATATACTACACTACAATGCAGTATACTATAGTACTCTGTACTATAACTGAGCACACTCCAGTAGGCTTTGACCACAAGGTCGAGAAATATCAAATTTACTGGCTTTAAATAAGTAGTTCCACTTGTTTCCTGTTCATGACGTGGCAAGAACGGATTTTATGTACCGAGTTTGAATGAGTTGAATTATGTGTGTGTGAGAAAACATTCTGTCTGGACACACACAGCGGATTAAAAACAAAACAGAAGAAGCTGAATTCACACTGTGGCGCCAGTGGTCTGACAGCGCTGCACCCATGCGTGTCAGTACAGTATCGTCCAGTAAAGAACGGTGTGTTAACACAGGTATAAGTATCCCATAGAAGTAATGGCCACTTCATCTTCAGAACTACTCCGAGATGTAACACAACATAAATTCTGATCAATTGCGTGTCATGTTTGAGGTGTTCTCGTGTTCTTATAAACACTTCCTTTTCTTCCATGTCACGTCGCCACTTCACATTCCCTGTTTTTTTAAGTTCGAGACCAAACGACGGCAGAAGTGAACACAATGTCCGACATTTCTGAAATGACCAAGTCTGAACCAAGAAGCCAGAGGGTAACACGTTCATGAATTCCTCTGTTAGTGAGAAAATGAAATAATAAAATTACAAATATAGTGGTGAACACTCTTCCAGGTTGAGTTTGTGTGGATCGTCTGGTTTCCTGAGCCGACGTCACAATTATAAAAGACCCAAAGGTGAGCCTGTGACCCCCCGAGGTGGATACAGCGTTAGAGCAGACAGATGGATGGAACTACGTGTTGAGCCGATTTCCTCAGTAAGACTGGAGGAACACTTGATAACAACATGTTTTCATACTGTGTGGTGCTGAAAAGAAAAATGTTGGCACTGACGCGTCGTCCCAGTTCACAAGTGGAAACAGTTATTGTTAGACGTTATTTCAGCGGAACTGTCAACAGTGAGATTAAAAGGGGCAACTTAGTGCCGGGGTGAATCTTAAATTTAGATTAGTTTCATAACACTTCTTACTTTGTCATTTGTAAATTAGAAACAATGCGATTTTTTTTGATATGATGCAGTCTGTGTCCATGAGATTCATGTATATAACTCCACTTCCTATTGTCAATAACGGTGTACAATCTATCCACAAAATGTTTTCATGCCAAATATTTCTTCTTTTTCTGCAATCTGTGGGAAAATGTTTTCCTTTTTAGGTCATTGCATTGGAGTGAGATAACCTCCCCTATGATGTGACGGCACAGAGATTGCCTGACGGGGAGCAACGAGAGCCTGACGAAGCCGCAATTCCGCCCAAAACGATGCATCGCTTCACCCGCTGAACTCCTACAAAACGCAACACACCAGCTGTGCAGATGAGCCACGGAAACCACGGCACAGAACCGATGTTCCCGCGAGTGGGGAGCAAAGAGGTATCAGGTGGAAAAGATAAGGACGAGCTGCGAGAAATAAACAGTTGCACACAAACACCACTGTGCCATGCGAATCGCGAGCTGGCGGGGCCGAATTGGCCAGGTGGCAGCTGCTGGTCCAGCTGGTCTGGATGTCAAAGTCAGAGAACACTTGCTGGACGCCAAAGCAGGCCGCACAGCTTCACACAAGGGTGCCCTTTCTCCGCGATTAGTAATACGATCAGCTGGTTTCTAACTAGGCTAATATGTGCGACACATAATACACTTTAAGTGTTCACATTGAAGAGTCGCTTTGAGGAGAGAAGCGTGCAAATCGGATGTCAAAACAGTGTGTCTGTGTGTGTGTTTGCATTCGGTGGAGGAGGAAACGACCAAAGACGGTTTGCTCTCAGATTGACAGCGTCTTTATCTGACTGACACATTACATTTACATTTTAACTGACGAGAGAAACAAAGCATCATGAAACTATACTATCTCTTAATAAAATCAATGAAAGAACAACAAATAAACAATCAGATGTTTGTTTTGCTGATCATCAGTAAATTGTCAAAATACAATGATAAAATTTGTCACATCAAATAATGGGGAATTTGTGGAGTCAAAGTAACTGATAAGTATCTGTCAAACGTGATCTGCAATTGGACACCAACAGTTATAAGGAGTTCGTTTGATAGTCAGGGTGAAGGTGAAGCAGAAGAAGAAGGAGAGAGAACCCACAGTGACACAAGAAGAACATGCAAACTCCAAGTTTTTTTTTTTCCTTCAATCAGTTCAAACCATGAACTATCTGGCTGTGAAGCAACATAGCAAACCACTATAATATATAGAAAATCAGAGTTATCTAATCTACAATCAAAGCAACAAAAAAAGTTCAACGTCAGAGTTCCATTTGAAGCAATAAATAGATTCATTAAAATAAACACAGCAAATGATGCAGCGCTCCGAAGAGACGGCTGAAGCAGATCTTGCACAGTTTAGAAAGACACTGCACGCCAAGCGTAAATAACCACACCCGCAATTACCACCGTATATTTCTCAGCCCAGTGGCGCGTGCACAGTGGAGAGTTTGTGCTTCAGCCACAGAAGAGTTAGTTTGAAAAAATACTCCGATGACTCCCTGCAAACAACACATTTTGGTCATTCATCAGCTCCACAATGTGCTGACTGGCCCGTCTGTCTTTTTACCCTCAATTAACTCAAAGCGCTGTGCCTATCTCCACGAGGAGGATATTTCGTTTGGGTAGCCTCTCAGGTAGTTTCTTCCACCGAGCGGTACTTTATGACAGGAAACAAGGCGCAGCACACAGATACAGCAGATGGATGGACAACTCGGGGAAAAACACAGACACGACCCACTGCATTATGTCGGCAATCCTGCAGTTTTGTTACCGTCAAATAACAAAGTCCTTCTAAGAGTAACAAACACGGTACTGACCTACTTTTCAACATACTCAACTTATTGAGTTATGCAGATAGTTTTGCATAATCACAAAAAGGAAATTCTTAAACTTAGTTACTCTCTGCAAACGATATATTTTGGCCATTCACAAGCTTTTCTCGCCGGCGACGGAAACCACCGATACGACAAATCAAAGTAATTCCAAAACTACACCAATAACATTTGAATCCAGTTGTTTCTTTTTCCTGCCGTTTTCTGATCTCCCATTGGACTGAATAATCAGCAGCTCAGCTCTTTATTCTGCTTGTATCTGCTTTGTAGTCCCCAGTGAATATAAATATGTATATATGAACAAATGCATATGAACATAATTAAACAAACATATATAGGGCATGTGTGATGCATGTGGAGGGGGAGTTACATTTCTGCTGAGGGCATATTTTATTCCGCCGCTGCCCTCCATCCACCCCAGTCCCAGAGAGTCTAGCGTCCCTCCCACCCTTTCAGGGAAGTGTCAATTAAGAGCAAAGCGTCAGTGGAAATCCACCAAATCAGCAGGGTTGGTCTCATGAGACTTTTGAAAAAAACGTCATCCTGGCCTCGAGTCGCTCCTGCCTCAACTAAATATTGCCGAGTTCAAAAAGATATTTGAAAAAGTTCATGATATAGAGCAGGGAGTTAATTTTGCCCTTGTGGGTAAGAAAATAAAATAAAATCCCTGTTGAGAGGTGAATCCACATTTTTAGCTTAAATGGGAGTAAAGGAAGCATAAATACATGAGAAGAAAACATGCAAAGAGACATGAAGAAAGAAGGGAATCCTAAAGATCATTTGTGAAAGTGAGCCGCTCAGGATGTTTACTTTAAGCGTTCCAGGCATTAGTAATTGCCCCAAAACTTTGAACAAAGGATAATGCCTGCTCTGCTATATACAGAGGATATCTGACTTTTCTCCTAAGGTAATTTGTCTTGCGGACACTGTGGAGAATCAAGAAAAATGCAAGCACAGTAAAAGAAAGAAAGAAGGAAAGAACGAAAGAGATCAGCATAGATATACATACAGAGATATGCACCAATTTGGAAGTTTATCCAAACAGTTTCTGTCCGTCTTGGATGTAAAACTCCAGAGAGCCCGTGAGCCACTGGCGGGGCAGACAACAAATACGCGCGTTTTGTTTTTAATGGAAACTAGACAAGGTGCTTTCACGGCTGTTTTCCTGTAAGCACACGCAAGTGAGAAAGGCGATCTCACATTACCTCGACTGGCCTGCGAGAAGATTGAAGTGAGATACAAAGGTATTACCAGGCCTAATAAACATATATGACATTGTGTATTGTTGCACCACACTGTGTTAATGCGTGTCTGTTAGCGCTCCCCGCTGCGCGCCAGCCAGCGCACCTCGCTGAGAGAGGAAGGACGGCTGGATGGTGGGAAAATGCAGCTGTGATTCAATCACTGCTGGATGATAAAGCAGCTATCAGTTACAAACCAGCAGAGGAGAGGAGAGGAGAGGAGGATGGCTGAGAAGGCAGATGCTGGAGGAAAGTGAGCTGGGAAGATGTGGACAGTTCAAAGTGGAAAACATAGAGCAGAGATGATGCTTGGGGAAATGTGGAAGAGACGCAGGGAAACGGAGATGAGGGCTGAAGTTGGACATTAATCGAAATGGTCATAAGGTCTGGAGGTTTGAAGCATTACAACGACTTCATTACTATAACTGAATCAAGGTTTTTGCTTTCCACTTGTGTTACATTTGCATCGCAAGGCTTCACAGTTTCAAGACTGATCCGAGCCTAAATGTCTGAAGACAGAGAAAACAGGTTTTTTTGAGTATCAATCAGTGCACTTCAGACACAGTAGAAAAAACAAAACAAAACACTGAACCAGACAAGAGAATGAGAGTCTCACCACGAAGTGAAAAGGCCTAATAGATGTGATGTCTGACAGGAAGTAGCAGCTTAAAGTCAACCAGATGACACTGATGATGGAGAATATCATCAACACATTTTCTATCCTTGTTTGGAGCCGTTACTTTTTTCCACTTTTACTCAAGTAAAGAAACTGAATCAGTTTATTCTCTTTACTCAGGTGTAAGGAAATAAGTGTGGAACTCCGAGGACGTTACAACGAGCTCCAAAGCATTGTCTCACACATGCTGCTGTTGTGCAAACACAAATAACAACACCGTCCAAATATTGAACACACTCTTGCAGCCACAACCTCTACAAGGACAAAAACTGGTAAACATATAGACCCGCTTCAACAAATATGCCAAAGAAGCTCACTTGGACGGTGATGTTACAGCAGTAGAGTCAGACGAGAACCCGTGTCAAGAGGTCACCTTGAAACTAGAGAACTACTTCACTATAAAACATTAAAAATAATTTAAAAAATAAACATCTTTTCCACGGAGCAGCTCTGCTACAAGGAGAGTTTCTCCCAAAAATAAAAAAAGAGGAAAAGGTGACCTGAAGCAGAGAGAGGTAGAGGAAGTGCCGTCAGGAGAGGAAGAGAAAGGAGAGAAAGCGGCGAAAGGTGGAAACAGTAGAAAGATATTAATAGCGTTTCACTTTCTTTAAATAGGAACTGCAGGCAAAATGTGCTGGGAGGCTGCAGAGCACGAGAACAGCCTGTGAACAGACTGTGTGTGCCCGGTAGGTGTACCCCCTCTTATTTCATCTGGGACAGCAACTCTTCAAGGCACGGAAAAAAAACAAAAAAAACAATAACAACAACAACAACTCAACTCACAAACAAATAGAAGATGAAATGTGCTTTTTCACAAGAAAAGAAGCTGACTGGGCTGTTCGTGGGTTCTAGTACTAGTGCGTGCTCCATGGGGGGGGCTAACATGAGAGTGTTCTGCAAAAATCAGGGGAATGTGTTTGTTTTCTTGTGAATGCCACAACATTGAGGAAAACTTTGTGAATTATTTAGATTTTGAGAGGTCACGACAGAAGCGGCGCAGTGCAGCCATGGCAGTTTGCATCACGAATAGCAAGGTCGGACGCTTCTGCACAAATTATTGGCTTAGCATGCTTTTGCATGTCAAATACTTCAAGTAAAATGCATCATTCATGTGCACTAAGAGGGAATACGTGACCAAATCAAAAGGATTAAAACATAGTGTTAGTTATGATCAGAATTGTAGTGAAAAAATACATTTAAAAATCAGAAAAAATGCCACAAACACCTCAAAAAGAAGAAAATGTGAAGTTTAGCATAAAATAATTTGCCCAATAAAGGGTTAAACAAGGAGCAGTTATCTTGATCTCAATTTTCTTGCAGCACATCAAACCATAACTATCAAAAAAAAAAAAGTTAGATGAAAAAGTTGCATGACAAACTACAACAATTATCTTTCAATTGTTGTAAGAAAAAGTAAAGAATCTTGCGATCCTGTGTGATTTTCAGGAACATTTCAAGTGCTCAATACCAAGAACCATACAGCATATCATATATAAAAAGTGCAGCTGTGCAAAATTCACTCTCCAACATTACCCGGAGCAGCTTCTGTCTGTAAGCAGAGGTGCGGCTGTGTCTCCTCTGGATACCTAATGGTTCACATGTGCCTCATGACAAGCTCTCCTCTGGTTATCGACAATGATTCATTAAGCAAATTGATTTATGGATCACAATTAAGCGACATTTCAGTGAATCTTAATGCAAGGCACTTATCCTCCAATTTTGTATCTGTGCAGATGCATTAAACTCTAATGCAGCCCATCCAGTGAGTTTGATTGATTTGTTTTACTGTCATGCACTGCAAACACACATACGGTGCAACAGATACTAGATTTTAGAATATGTACATATAAATATGCTGCATTAGAGTATCTGACAGTATTGGATTTTTTTTTTTTCCCCTCCTCGCTCGGTGAAACAATTCTGTGCGGCTGCAGCGCGGATGGTTAGACACTGAAGAAATATGTCCAGTGTGGTCACATATCTAACCAGTAAATGGGAAATGGGGTGAAATTAAACTATAACCACAGAGGCAGGATATATTCATGAGGCGAGAACGGGTTCACAAGGGCTGCACAACCGTGTGTTTGTGTGTGTGTGTGTGTGTGTGTGTGGTCTCTAAGAGGAACAAGATTAATAGTCATTACAGACAATTATTTGATGATTGGTGGCGCTTTGACCTGGTGGGAAATCAGATGGGCGTGTTTTTTTTTTTTTTTTTACAATGATCAGAACAATTCAGTGTGAAATTGTTTGCATTAATCCGTAAAGATTTATGTCACCATGAAAAAAAAAAGAAAGAAGAAAAGGCCTGAAAAATGAAGGGTTGTGCCTTTTTACATATTATTGACATCACTTGGCCACGAGGCTGTATAAAATTGTGGCCATCATAAGGACCTGAATGAGCTTATATTAATCATAAGCACACACACACACACACACACACACACACACACACACACACACACACACACACACACACACACACACACACACACACACACACACACACACACACACACACACACACACACACACACACACACACACACACGCAAGACGCTCCATTGTCGCTGATGTTTTCTTTATTTTCTTTGCTGCCTATGGCGTTACAGAAGTGGGGGATCGGACCAGGGTGGAGACAAAGTGCTGTGAGAGCTCTGACATTTAGCTGTGGCATTGTTACCAGGAGCTCTCCAATTAGCACAGAGCCGACAAACCCTTTAGTAGGTGTATGGGCAGCCACTCTGCGCACCAGTGTGCTTGTGTAGCGCTGACATTTCCCCAGCGCCGGCTCAACCTTCGCACATGCTTGGATAGGCGACACCGGGCGTGCGGGTAGTCGATACCGCATCGAGAGTGTTTCTTTATGTCCTCCGCGCTGGTGAGTTTAAAACTTCATCTACAACATGTAAAAGTCCAAAAACAAGCATGTGACTTCTCAGACCCCCCATGGATCCGAGAACACAGGCACACCCCGACATACCAGTTCCCCCCCTCCCTCTCCGTGACCCGGGCCGTGACTGAATTTCAGACCAATCATCATTACTCTGTGACAGGTCTAATCTTGTTACCATGGCAGCGGGGATCTCCAGTGATGGATTACAGAGGGTCAGGGGCGGCTCTCGAGGATTGAGGAACAACAAAAAGAAAGCGATGACTGCAACATTTGAACTCGGGCTAATGGGATTGGCCCAGCGGTTTTGAGGCGAGGGGTGTGAGAAAATGAGCAGGGGTCGCACACAACCATGGTGGTCAGCGGATCTCAAGGAGGAGCGGACAGGATTTACACGGGATGCTGCGGTGATGTTCAGGCCACTAAATACTGATACCAAGGTTCGAAAGCATTTAAAGCACCGTGTGAACGCGACCAGAGCGAGCATCTAGATTTTCACACAATGAAAATATGTGCCGTTGATGCGTTGGTAAAAGAAATACACATATCATTACTGGGGCCCGTTCACGACCAGAATCTGATCTTCATCAGCTGACATTTGAACTAAAGTGGATATAGACAGGTTGTCTCGCCTCAGAGCTCACTGGTGGTGGCGTAATTAGCAACACAAGGTGTCAGTAGACACATAACTCTAACACACCATGCAGATTAACTTTTTATAAATCGGACTGTCTGACAGACAAACAGGTGCTGTGAGTCTATGGTGAACAGCACAGCTCTGGGGTTTCGTCATTTAAGTTCTTGTGACTCTCCCGGAGAGGAAAAAAGACAAACATGACTAAACTGTTGGACATAAAGTCTGGAGCTGATGCCAGCGGACTGTGGGTGAAACACAGATAAACATACCCACACATTTCCAGTCACAGACAGACCACTTTCCCATTACCTCAAATATTATCTTAATGGCACTCCGCCCCTCCCGACCCGACACACAGGAAGAACATGCAGACTGACTGACTGACAGGCATAAAAACAGCTTCTTTCCCCGAGCCGTAGAAGGTCTCCGTCTCGAACTCTATCTGAACCTAATTTACTAACTCAATAGCCATTTAATTTAGATTTTTAACAACAATGCACTATTTTTATATGCTGCCGTTTTAATTTCACAACTGAGCTGCTTTTATCCACATGCCACACAAAGTTGTCCAAATAAAAAGTCAGATTTGATCTTGTGTGAGGCGACAGTGATAACCAGTACAACACCATGTGCTCCACATATTATATGTTTAAGAGACATGCTAAAGTACAGTTATATACAAAAACATTTTTAAAAGAGAACTTAATTTCTATGAATAAAATGTATTTGTAATCAAGATACATTACTTTGCATTTCATTGTTGTTTTGTTTTTTTAATAAGGCTCCACTTATCATTTAAATTACTTATGTGCTTAAATAAGATAATTTGCCCCTTTTAAAACATTGGGCTCATAGTAAGCCTACAATTTTTGCAACACAAAACTCCCCAAAGGTGTAAATAAACAGTTATCTTAATATCAGTTGAACTAATACACAATGTGGCATTACTATATTCCATGTTGTCCTGATTGGTTCAGTATGTTTTTAGAGAGAAATAAACAACTGTCCTTCATCAACCTCCTGAGTGATGCAAGTTTTCACCCTCCAGCTACACAAACATAAACTATTAATATGTTAACAGACCATTCCTATTGTGTAAGGTGGAGAAATAACATGAACTCACTGACTCCTGGGGACAAACAGTAACAACTCAGTTTAACTTGACTTGGGTGGGTTTTATATTCAAAACGACTTGAAATGAATCTTTCAGCTCAAGTATATTCACCAAGCGCGTAAAAGGTAGCGACAGATGTCAGACTTCATATCTGGAAGGATAATTAAATATTTTAAAATTGAGCAAACAAAAACACGAAATCTATCAAAGTGCTGGCTCCGACATTGGCACACCTCCAGGACCTTAATGTTGTCATTTGGTTACCGTGGCAGCAACACACCGCCTCCCAACACTACAGTTAAAGCGTCAGCGTGAAGCGGCCAAGTGATGAGAAACCAGTCCGTCTGTTTGCCCGAAGCGTTCCCCGCTGCTGTCGAGGTGAAGCTCCGGTGCCCAGGTCACGTCACGCGGAAGGGCCTGCGCTCTGTTACTCTTCAAGGCCAGTGTGAGTAAAGCAACGACTTGCTGTCAAGCTCAATGTTTCTTTGTCTGTCTCTGCGTGTCACTGTCTTTATGTGTATTATTGAGACAGAGTCCAGAACCACCTGGAACAAACTCGCACGACCAGTCAGTAAGCCTACCTTCCTTCCTCACACACATGCCACGATTTTTACAGTGACTTTGCTTTTTATTTTTTTTATTTTATTGTTTGTTCCCCCCCCGTAACCATTTCCTGACATGTGCTTCCAGGAACCAGCCTCTTGGCCAAAACTGAAAATGTGGCATTGAGCTGAGTTTTATAGTGTCGGTGAAACGCCACAGCCGACGTAAGAGGTCCTTTCTGAGGGGGATAAAGGGAAGTGCTCCTCGTGAACTCTTCCTTCTGCTTACAGTAAATGCATCTTCACTGTGTAGAAAGTGCTGACCCTTGTTTGCCGAGCGCCTCCGGCACAGGAAGCATGTTTTCAAATGCCTAAAACCGGCCCTCTGTTTTTCTATACTTTGGGTAATAAATAGCTCATTCACGAACAGTGTGATGTTATTTTTTCCCCCCTCTGACACACATCTCCCCAAAGGCGAACAAAAACATGCAGCAGGACAGAGAGCGCCCGTGAAGTTTACACTTCATGAGGTCCCTTCTTCATGCTACTGGACTGGAGACGCAAACATAAGTCAGAGACTGCAAACTCAAATATTTACTTTCAAGATTTCTTTATCAATGAGCTAATTTTGAGACGCTTAAAACCTCGCACAAAAAGCACGTAAATTTGCGTTTGGATTATTTATTTGAACGGGTCGTTTATCATTCAAAAGTCTTTGCTATTCACATTTTGCTCTTGCGGAATGAGCAGCACGGCGATGTGGGTTGTTCCCATGAAAAATGTGCCTAATCTTCTCTGTGTGATCCTCCCAAGCTTTCCACCACTTAAAAGGTGAAATAAGGGGAAATAAACAGGCTGCGTTGCCTTCATAGCCCTGTTAGGGCAAATAAACAAAGTGACACAAATTCTCTTACAGTTTTTTTTAAATTTCAATATTAAAATTGGCCCATTCTCCTCTCCTCGTTTCTGTGCGTTCTCCCGCTCTTGTAGAATCCGTGAAGCAATCAGGGACTACAGTGGACCACTTTCAGGCCTCTTAGCCACACCTGCTCCCCTCTTTAACTCATTACAAACAATTAGGTGATCGGCCAGAGATGGTGGGGCCGGCTGAACGCGGGGAGATAACGCTCCTCTGAATAATTCATCCCTGCACTGAGTCCAATCTCTGGCAGTCTCCGGCTCTCTCACCGCCCAGACAGCACAGACCTTATTCCTGCCGCTTTTCTCACATCGCTCTCATTTTTGTGTCTCTATAAACCACAGGTGGTTGAAAAAGAGACAAAGTCCACTTTACGCCAGAACATGAATAAGGAGTTGTGGTTTTGTTGTTGTATTTTCACTTTATAAACTGAACAGGCATTGTTTCTGTCATTATTTAAGTTGAGGGATTTTTTTAAAATAATTGATTATTTCAAGGATTCAAGGATTCAAGGATTCTTTATTGTCATATCAAAAGAAGAAATGATACGAAATTTGGACTCATTATTTGGGTATAATAAAGCAAATTGAGAAACATCTGAGATGCCAATCTGATTTTGTTTCTTTGGTTATAACAGTATATTATTTGATTAAAATAATTTTTAAATAGAAAAGACGTACATTTGTAATATACAAAAATTATACGGCCTCTTTCAATAAAGTATTATTCAAATACCTCAAGGTCAAATGTTCTCTTTTCTGGGTATCAAAATAAGGCAACTGAAATGTACATGCACCTGTTTTTAGACTCCAATTCAATTAACCGTTCATATTAAGAGTGGTGTATGTTGGTTTTTCCCATGTGCCAGGTCAACTTTTGTTGTTATAATGTACATAACGTAATAATGTACATATATCAATTATGCTGCAATAGTAACACTATGTGAATAAAGGAAAAACAAGATTTGCTGTTCCATATTCAAATTGTACACGATGTATGAAATGTCATCAAGTCACATATTGTCATACCTCACAGCCTGGATTATCTCACAAGTTAGATTATCTGAGTGCACCAAACCTACAGCCGGTACCCTCGCCACTGCCCTCGCTGGTGTCTGCTCCCAGACGTCGCTTGGAAATTCCAGGACACCACGAGGTCTGGCAGCCGCCACAAAGGATGAGTGATTGAATGAGAAAGAGAGAGAGAGAGAGAGAAAGAGAGAGAGAGAGAAAAAGAGGCAGAGAAAAGGGGGGAGAGAATAGATATAGTACAGTAATATATGTCCAGATGGGTGTGTGGTGAAGGGAAACTATCAATGACTACAAGGAGTTAGTATCAGCCAGACAGGGAGATAGATAATGAGAAAAGGTAGTACACAAGAGACAGAGCGAGGGAGCTGAATAATGAATTTGACAGATGAGAGACAGAGAGACAAGGAGAACCAGAACGGAAAAGAGAGGGGAATCGTCTGTGAGGTCTCATCACACACTTGCTGACATTGCTTTAATCTCGGGGCCAAGAGAAGACCAGAGAGTCCACACTTATCCATGTAGGCACACGTGCACACGCACACGCATGCACACACACACAAGCTGTTTTTTTCCCAACAAAGAAGGTGAGAAAAAAAAAACACCAAAAAAAACATGAAGTCAGACAGGCTCCTGCATGACATCACGCCGTCGCAGCAGCGGGGACGGGTTGATGTGGCAGGTTTATGTTTGTGTTTGTGTTTCACACATTCCTTCACTTTCCAAAATAAAGCCTGTCGTGACATTGACTGAAACCTCCTCATCACCTATAACCGTTCATCACATTCGATCGCAATCGTAAAAAAGAGGAAATAATTCAGTGAAAGTGTTTCCAAAGCACAGAGAAGCAGCAGTTACATGTAAAGTTATGACCGTGGCGGGAGCAGAAAACAGTTTTGGACACTTTGTTATGGAGACACCTGTTGGCATGGAGTCACTTTTGTTTTGAACGACGGCGAAAGACAAAGAAGAAAATCTTCGTAAATGGCAAGTAAGACACAATATTGCGACTAAACTAAAAAGCTAGAACAGCTGAGAAGTAGATTAATCCAATAAGCACAAAAAAAACAGAGTAAAGCAACAACAGAAGAAATGATACTCTGCAACCTCTGGAAGCCTTCGGCAAACAAAACATTTTAGAGCTAAATGGAGTCTAATGCAGACGGAAAAAAAAAAAAAGAAATCACAAAAGTGACAAGCCGTCTGTGTAATTATGGCTTCTGTGTAAATATTTGATTATTGTTAATGCTTTGCTCGCAGTGCCACCGGGCAGGTATTTATACATACATACACTATACAGATATACAGCAGCACAGACAATCTCCATAAAGATACGCAGGAATTATTGCACTTATATCCTGGAAATGTTCAAAAGCCAACCAAATGCTTTTCCGACAGCGTGCGCGTGCATCCGCATGAGAAACCAACACCTGGAGACCCACATGTATGTGCAGCAGGTTTTCTGCAGGCGAGGCAGGCCTTATAAATACTGTCCCCCATTGTGATTTTGTTTGAGCTGCGTCTCCATGGCGCTGCTTCCTCACATGTTTATAGTAGCTGCCATGATAAATTAAAATGATCTTAACAACACTTAAGCCGAGCCGTGTATCGGGGAGCAGCCAGGCAGGGACAAAGAAGAAGAGGGACACCGAGACCTGGGCTTTCCCGGGATGGAGAGACGAGAGACAGAGACACGGGGAGACAGATAAGTGAGGAATGAAAGGGGAGGGTTCACCCCAAACAGCTACTGTATTAAGAGCCAACGGCGGCATCTCTGCCCAGGCATACACGTCATACCTGCACAGTCATGCAGGCTCCTCATCCTGGGAACGAGAGTTTATCGACAGCGCCGACGAGCACGACGGAGTAAAGTTGCAAGACATTGTCTTTGTATACAGACGTTGCTCAAGGCTGAATCTGAATAAATCAATAATCAGTCGAGGTCTGAGCACGTATACATAATGAATGCATTGAAAGATTTTACAAGTATATCCTTTGTGTAACACTACACAGCCTTTCATACACTAAAAATCTACCAGAAATGACTTTAATGTATGCATGGGTTTTCTGGTTTTCTGCCACAAACCAAAAATTGTCCAAAAGCGTTAAGGTGTGACCGTCTTTCTCCCTAACGTCGCACTGTAATTTAGTGTGATCGACGATCATTTCGGAATTTTGCATCACGTAGTGTGTAGCGATTGTTTTTGCAAAGTGTGTTGTCTGGGGAATTTGACAAACAACCAAAACCATGTATTTCCTTGTGATTTTTTCCCCACAAATTTTCCAGAAAATCAAAAATATTAAGAAAGAAAACACACAGAAAGCCCTTTTGCCATTTCTTTTTGGCAATGCATCTTGCAGCATTAGAAAGCCTGATATTCCCTTGTTAAATGGCGCCACATTTGTAATGAACAAGCCTTTGTGTCATCCATTGATGCCACGCTGTGACACTGCCTCCCTCAAAACATATTGCTCTCCCTGCACAGCCATCGGCGTTCGTCACATCTTTTCCATGGACACAACCTGGACCCACTGATGAACGTCCTGCTGAGGATCAGGCGCACGTGTGGCCATTAGAGCCTCGAAACAAGAGGAAATAAGGAAAACACTTTTGGCACAGACTAGATTCCTCACGAGATCCAAACATATTCAGCTTGGCTGCTCGTCCAACAAACGCATGTTCTCTATGAATGTGGAACCGTTTAGAAAGGAGCTAATGGGCTTTCAGATCGTCAAGAAGCGTCGTTCACAACAAAGAAATGACGAAAACCCAGATTTCCTTACTTTTTGTGCCTCGATTACATGTTAATCTGCCGTTCCCTCCCCGAGGAGAGAGTTCACATGCAGGTGTCTCGTATAGACACATTTGATTTGCTTCCTGACTCAGCGGTCTTTTCTCTGACTGAATTACAATCAATGGCTTTGACTTTGGTTTGGAAAAATTTCATTGAAAATCACTTTGCTCCGAAGCAATGGATTTATTTAAATTGCACATCAAAACTTTCTTCACGTGGCCGCTAAATTGCACACCTTTAAACACGTCTCCACTCACGCTTAAACGATTGTGCCACATTTGAACCAGTAAATAATACAAGGAGTCCACCCTGCATGTTGGATACACCAGCATTTAAATTTCTTACCAGCATTTGGCTTAAGAGTTAGAGTTGCTGATGATCGGCTGTGTGCTGTGCAGCCACCCATTAGGGTCGGACCTTAAGTGTGCTGTCGAGAGATAATGGCTAAAGTTATTGATTTGCTTTCTACTTGCCTTATGGTTTTCACAGCTGCTGGCGACACACAGACCCTGCTTTCTAAGCACTCTTCAGTCCTCGGACTCGCCAAACACCTTCATGAACCCACTCACCAAAACCCTGCGATGCTTGTTGTCGCCACTTTAAAAATCCTCAGAACTTTTCAGACCACATTCACATGCAGAACTGCCAGGTGCCGGGGTTTGTTACGATACAGGAGCTGCCAGTGCGTCCAAGCCGACGACAGCCCCCCCCGCCTCTGTATACAAACAAGGCTTCACAGGGGAGTTTTTAGTGGCACAGCAACTGAGCAAAGTCACAAAGTCGCTTTCACATTACTTGTGACACATTTCCAGTTAAAACAGGGGGGCAGGGGCATCAATTGAAGGCTTGCTGGGATTTGACGGCTCTGTGTTAAATCAGTACTAAAGCAGTGACTTTAACAACCTCCAAGGAAAAGGTGATGGAGGGAATTTGACTTGCTGTTTAAATGTTGACGGCTGAAACACACGCCACGACCAAATGATTCCAATGAAATCTTGTCTTGTAATGTACTTGCATAATCTGATGATTATGCAATGATATGATTATGATTATCTGATGATCTGACTTTTCACTTTAGACATGCAGACGATGTTTATTGCAAGCTCTGTTCATTATTTTGAGACCATGGACCATTTTGTGGCAACTTCTCACATGCAGCTTTTTTTTTTTATTACACTCCAACAGACATTGTACAGTATTGGTCAAAGAGGGAAAATACAGCCAAGACATGGAGTGGTTATGACATTTCTCTTTGACGTTCCCGGTCAAAAGTCACAGAATTCCTTACCCACATTGCTTTGGTGACATTTACTTTACACGAAGTGTTTACTACAGATTATGGGGTGACAACAGTCCAACTTTTGTGCGAAATATTAAAACTAAAGAATTTCTGTGGGTGAAGGTATTCATTGTGCGTGCGTGCGTGGGATGGTGCGTGGGTGCCTACACTTAATTTCTATTTCAGCACATTTACATGTTCTGCACTGTCAAGTAAATAAACAACAGTAGTTTGCTTCTTTTGACCGTAATGGGTGTGTGTGTGTGTGTGTGTGTGTGCAGGGCTGAATATTAGGGAGGGGAAACCTGATTCCTGATCGGCCATCCCAGGACAGACAGTCTCCTCCCAGGAGAGACACATTTTGCCCCGAAAGGAGAAATTAATACAGCAACTAACCTCGACTCTCCGCTCGACCCAACTCACTCCATCTCATCCTCACGCAAACACACAAATCCTACGTCCCGGTTCAAGCCCTTTCTTCCCTTGAAGGACGACATTGCAATGAACACCGTCTTCCTCAGTCCCTCCAGTACAGCAGTGTGTTCATTTCTTCAAAACAAACTGTGTTTTGAGAACACTGTTGTTGATGTATCGACAGGAACTGTGTGGTGTTAATGTGGCCAGCCATGTATTTTGTCCTACTTGTTTTGTTTTAAACACACTACCATTAGTAAACCTCTACTGTGTTGCCACGTCCTTGAGAAAGACATTATATCTCTGCCAGCTGGCATTAGGGGGCAAACAGGATTTTTTTTTTTTTTTTTTTTACAAAAGCAATCAATAGAGTATCAAATTATTTAGATCATTCATTCTAAGCAACTAAAATCAAGCTGCTCGCTCCTCCTTCCTCTGCTGCGTTTCTTCACGGTCGGTCACACTGTTAGTGGGTAGCAAGTCACTCTGTGGAAAAATAAAGCCACAGGGAAGCCAAGGAGGTTAAAACAGTTGGAGCAGAATGTAGCAGGTCATTGAAAGTGGCATGCGGACTTCAGACAGAATGTGGTGCAGACAGGTCAGGTGTAAAAATGGGATGGAGATGACCTGGAGATCTTTGGATGATGAAACCATCAGCAAAGCACAGCACAGAGTGGATGATGCTTTCGGTTCATTAGAATAAAGTGTATAAATACCAATCTTTCTTTTACCCGTTTTATTATTATGATCCTTATATACCTACATGTTTTGTTTTTTTTATTATATTTTATTTGAACTGAACCACAACAAAGTTTTGATCAGATTTCTAGGAAACTAAAAAATAGGACCTATGATGTGATGCCGTTTATTAGTTTCCATTCAAACTTTATCACTGTTGGTTGTTGTTTTTTTTCTCGCAAAAAGCCTACATCTTTCTCCTGATATAATCATTAATAATTATATTATAATATATTTTCAATACAAGTCAGGCAAAATCATTTGATCTTCAGATCTGCAACATTTGTAGACGAGCAGCAGGATGTTTAAAAGGTATTGCAACGCATTAATATTTGAGTGGTGTGTTTTTCCATTGAGATGTCTACTGAGAGTAGTCCATGCCATTTTATCAACACCCTTTGGTTGGGGCGAAATTACAGTGAATGTTTTTATTCCGTATACAGAGCGGGTACAGCTGACCTGTCTTCCTCTGATCAGCAGCTGTGTGAACTGCCGACACACATACACATATTTTGGCGCACTCAAAACATCATTATAATCATGCAAGACTTTACTTAGATCAAGCGTGTGACCGCTGGTTCACACACAAATGGCAACAGGTGACATGCAAGGTGAAACGAGAGCTTTCATCATCAACCTTTTGGCATCTGTGTCACATACTGGCTCTGATGTTAACATGAAAACCATTGGCACATGATATGGATCTATAGGAATTCATCATCCAGCATTTGATGCATTATTATTATTATTGTCAAAATTTCTTCTGAAATTAGATTTTCCCTTGGCAGCACGTGAGAATATTAATCTCAGGATGGATACGTCACATGGGACACATTGCATTAAAAATGAATCGAACTGGGATTCCTATGTAGAAATGTAAGACTTCCCAGTCAGGCAGAAGCACAACGAGGTTTCTTATCAATACAATTTTTTTTTTTTGTGAAAGACCACAAGCACCAAATAAAATCATATAAATCAAATAAAATTTAAATCTCTTCAAATAAAATTATATATTTTACATATACTAAATTCTGCACACATGGAGCCTTTTTGGAGAAATTAAGTGACCAGTCAATCAACACTGAGAGGAGGACGAAGAAAACAATGGAGAGGCAGGTTGGGGAAGTCAATTAGACAGGGCGGTACAGCTAATGTGAGATGATGTTCCTGTACAGGAGGAAAAGGGGGGGAAAAAATAAAAACAAAAGGAAGGGAGAGGGGGTGAGGAAGGCATTTGGTCCATAAAGTAATTTTAATGGAGCAGAATTTACACAACCTGCTGAGGTGAACAGATAAAGATATATATATATATAAAGAAAGAAACTGCACCAGTGAATTCATGACAAGCATCCAAACTGCAGTTGGTTCAAAATGCTGCACAAAGTGCAGAGTAGCTTTCTCTACGCAACATTTTATAGTGGCACTTCTTTTACCCCACCTTTCTTTCTCTTACTTAGTCATCAACAAAACAAATTTGTGTGCTGAATAAAAAAAGCCAACAATGACCTGACATTGCTCAAATTATTAATAAAAAAATGTCTACGGTCAAATGCATAAGATATTTTGGGGAGGTGGGGGGGTGGGGGGTGCCAGCGGGTGGCGATCTGAACAGATTTTGTGTTGCATGGTTGAAAAACTGGAAAAAGCAGAGCAAACAGTTTCGATGACCCGGGTGAGAAAAGCAGATTAGCCGCGTTCAGGAGGGGGGGGGGGGCAAGAATGGAGGGAACACATTCAATCAACAAGCAGTCTGAGCTAAATGACTTTAATAATGTCAGAAAGGCAGTTCACCTTTAATGAAAAGCTTGCAACATGCAATCTGTGTCCTGCACAGAAAAGATGTGCGATGAATTAACAATAACCATTAACCCCTCCTGGCAAATCGCCAGCGGAGAGAGGCTTTGGACGGCGTTCGGCTGCGAGTCCCGTCGTCGGTATCGCCGCTAACGTCTCTAAACGATGTGGCTTTAGGCTGAAACATTCATAAACAGATACCATCACTAGTGCATAAAAGGTTCAAGTGAAGGGAATCCCACACACCATGGAGACCTAAAGGTCCGTCGGGCAAAGATCAATACCTGCTTCCTTTAGAAAAAAAATTAAAAAAAGATTAATTTAAACCTACCAGATAATAAGCGTTAAAGTGCTTCTCTTATCAAAATATGCAATTTACTAGAAAGACACTGTTAAGTGCAACATCCAAGGAAATGTGTCATTGGCACACATTTAAAGTGGAAAATAACACATTTTCAGTGACGTCATCCCACTCTTATTGAAGACTGCACGTCTTAAAGTTCTAGCAAATGCTTATAGAGAATGCCGATTAATTAACTTGTATTTCAATAATTAAAAGTGATGAGTTTTAATGATGATGGGAGCAAATAAAATGTCTTATAGCACAGGAAACTCAGTGAAGAGTGGAAGCTGCGGTGGATGGATGGGTCAGGGAAACTGTGGCAATTTAGAGCTGAACTAATGTTACAATCACTAAACCTCTTCGGTCATCTTTATGTCAGCTCCATAAACATAATAAGTAGGCCATTTTGAAATTTCCCTCTGCCATAATTTATGTATTTTCTATTCCATCATATCCTCACATGAAGAGTAAACTAGCGTTTTTACATCAGCAAAGCCACAGAAAATAAATTGACATTTCTTAAGCAAAATCCACTAAACATTCAGGTTACTTGACGTTTTATAAAACATTTATATGTCCAAATATTCCTCTTCCCCCAATACTCCTCATAGAGATCCCGCTGCACAAGCTGAAGCCTGAAGGATCGTGGTATAATTCTGCTCTACATCTCTGCACATGGGAGGAGACATCAATAATACATGACCGGTATATTTTTGCCGTCCTTTGAACCAATCAATCACTGAGCCTGACCAATGGCCTGTCGACATTCCTTTGCACGCTCTTACTGCACAACCCGACTGGCGTTTCGTGCTGCGTCAAGTATGAGCATGAGAAAGAGTACGAAGCGAAATGTGGCGTCGTCTTAGATGTCGTTGGTCGACGACGGCTATTATGAAGTGATCGCCGGCAGCCTAATTTTACATCAGAGCGCCGCGGCCCGAGAGGACCTCGTGCGGGGATGAATTGATATGACCATAACAGATGGTCTCATGCGAAGTTCTATATCTGGTGCCGTCTGTGGTGGAAACGGCGAGGAGGCCAAAGGTGAGGGGAAACACTGAAACTGATCCTTTCGAATGTTGCTGGTCATTTGCCAAACTCATAGGGCAAGTTTACACACATTCACACTCCACTTGAGTAAATACACTTGGACATGACGGGGCAAATAGCGGCGCTCAAGTTAATGCCTGTTTAAAAAACAACAACAAAAAACACACCCACACAAACTGTGTGCAAATCAAATGTATCATTTAAATTCGGACATTTACAGATGTTTTAAGTTTGTTTGCTCGTCTCTGGTACCATGGTTTTATTGGTGAAAACCAGCAATATTTGGAACCTTGAACAAGAAGACCAACCCACCTGGTGACGCCGCCGGGCCGAACAAAACAGAGAGTCTGGATTCAAAGAGGTCTTGTGCTTTTACTGTTGAGTGAGTGACTGCGTAAAAGGTGTAGTTACTAGGAAAGCAGCTCTTAACATTACACGGGTCCACGCACCACTTGACCCGGAGTCCCTGCGAGCGCGAGAACCTTCAGAAGCTGCCGTGTTGTCCAAGCAACGGACGAGCTTTATGAGCAAAAGAATCCTTTGAGGCTGGAAGGATTTTTACTGAACTTTCCGGGAACTCTACTGTCTTCTTTTAACAAGTCTCTCTTTTGTAGCCATTCCTTTTTTTTTGAGGGAGTGAGGAGAGAGGAGAGAAAACAGAAACGGAAAAAAAAACAAAAAAAACATAGAGCCATCCGTCAATTAGCATACAGCTGGTACACTTGCAAGAGGACAGTGGGTGAAGAACATTAAACCCCAAGATACAGTCAAGATGCAGATGTTCGTCGTTTCAAACCCAGGATGTTAACGTCATCAAGGAGCTGTAACTTGGCGTGAAATACAGGGTCACTTCGTGCAGTTGTGACAGAAGCAAGGAGGACGGCGGAGTGTGGTGTCGCTTGAGTGGACGTCCACGGAGAGGCATTACTGAGCCGTTCAGCTTGTTTTTACACACAAGACTCCAGCATGCACCTGCAAGCTGAAGCCATGCATCTGTTCCACGTCCCCCCGGTTGCAATGAAGTTCTAATTAAAGGATCAAGGAAAAGTCAGCACAGCGCTGTACGGCTCAATTTAATTACAATGGATCAAGGCTTAAGTGAGCCTCGCTGTACAATAAGTTTTCCTCACACTTGGAAGTTTTCAGCTTTGGTGAGCAAAACTCGTGCAATTAATCAAAACGGATGCAATTGCCTTGAAGTGAACACAATTCCACAGAAATGATGCACTTTGCGTTGACATATTTTTAAGACACATGCAGTGCAAAGATTTATTCTTTTTTTTTTATTGTCGGGTATCTGTTAAGACGGCTGCAGTGAAACAGGCCGTCACAGGAGCTGCTCCCTTCCTAAATCAGTCCAGCTACATCTATGAGGCCATGGCATCTGAAACATGAGCTGGGCACCTCCAAGTGCACGTCCTGCCTCCCTGACAGAGAAATAACAACAATGGCAGAGTTGCTATATACCCCAACACCAAGTAATGTCAGGGAGAATGTCATCTGCAGCTACCCTGTAAAGGCCAACGCTCTTTAATGAGAAACACACCAGGTGGAAGAGATACATGGACCACCGACATGTGACATGAGGACCCCAGTGTGCCTGCAAGACATGTTCGCTGTCTCCAGGGAACACGAAAAAGGAAGAAGCAACTAAAGTGGTAGGAGTTAAAGACAGAGGCAGCGTTTGTCTGTCTGCCACCCCCCCCCTCCACTAATGTATTCATGGTATATGATGAGAATACATACGAGATCCCTGCAGTCAGTGGGATTCCCCTCTGCTACAAACACTAATGGCATTGGCAGGCAGACAGCTGTACTTGTCTAAACAACGACACGGAAAGCTCGACCCCGGTCCAAGGAGCTCCCGCTCACAGCGCTCTGTCCACTATGTGCCAGACGCAGACGCAGCTGGAAGGCAGCTGCTGGTTCACAACTGCCTCACTTACAAAAGAGACTGAAATATACTGACACACTTAGTCAAGGGTAAATATGCACTGAGTGAACTCTGACTTTTAAAAAGACACTCGGAGGTACAATTCATAGCTCCGCTCTACTTCCTATACTGAAGAGGCTACGTTCAAACCTAGAAGAGACAGGAAATAAACAGTTTGGATTCGTGTCTTCAATTAAATAAGTGACTTTTGCGTCAGATAGCTGTTAGTGTGTCAGAGGGGAACAGTAACTACAACCAGTGACTGCTCCAGTGTACATGTTGTATACATAACAGAGTACACAGTACATGGTATTTTAAAGCCACCACTGAATAATTACCACTGTGGGCATTAAGCTTTAATAGGGATTTACATTTTTGTGAATATGGTGGCAGCATTTTGCATTCTTACTTCACCTGTCTCAAAAATAGGACAAAAAGCAAATCTGTCAATGCGTTTTTTATCACTTTCACAACTTATTAAGTCCATCCTTTACACCTATACTCGTCAAACTCATTCCTCAAACTCACAAAACACATGAAAGTAAATAGTTTGAAGTAACTGCCAGTGACAATTTGCAGATATCAAAATGTTTACATAAGATCTTTGGTTTAAAAAAAAAAAATTTGCCCCTCCATGGATGTGGACAAATTAAATTGAACATCCGAAGTCCTCTTGATGATGTAATGAGACAGAGACCGGGGAAAATTGAAAAGCAGGCCCCATGTTGAGATGATGTATAGCATATGAGCGAGCTAATTGCCTTCTAAGCAACTCTGCTCGGGTTAATTGGAAAATCCATCAAATAGTTGTTGGCACACAGTGATCAAAAGGCGAGATTGGAAAGTTCAGTAGCAGTTGTGACTTTGATTGTCTGACTTTATGAGACTTGTATTTTAAAAGAAAAGACAAAATAAAAATGATTTGAAAAAACAAAAACAAAAACAATGCTAAAACTTACATGAACGCGTGGTAAATGAATGCCCATCCTCTCGGTCTCTCCAGCACGTTGTACAGGCAGTTCTGCAGCTTTCGGAAGCGCTTGCTGGAGGCGGACGCGTTGGCCCGGGGTCCGGGGGGTCCGGGCAGCGGGGTGCCCAGCAGCCCCGTGCGGTGACACGGGTGTCCGCGCTCGGGGGTGGACGGCTCGCTCCTCTCCGTGTGGACGGCGGTCAGAGCCACGAACTCGACCCGCCGCTCGTCGCCCGGAGCCGGGGGCACGAGCATTCTGATGCCGCCGTTGTTTGACGGACTCCCCAACATCCTCGCGACTATGATTGGACACTTTCTTTCTTTTTCTTCTTCTTCTTTTCTTTTTTCACTGGACCACTGGCACGAGCGCGGCGCAAAGTTTGGACCTCATGCTGCGGGTGGAAAGTGGACTAAAAGTGTAGTCAACCTCTAAAACTCCGACTGAATATCATCACTGCGTCGTTTTTGGTTTTTTTTTTTCTTTTTTTGTTTAAAATGTTAAAAGTTATCTGAAGATCAAGTCACGGACGACGAGATGCGCCGCAGTTGCAGAAGTGCGTCGGTCTGGATCGTGACCTTCGGCGATCATTGTTTAGAGAGCAGGTGGAAGAAGTTGGTTAATCAGCCGATATTTACTCGTGAACTATAACTGCGAGAAAAGTGAGAAGCAAAGCTGCTGCTGGTGATCCCTCTGCAGAGAAGAGGCGCACAAACTGGCTGCGATCGCCGTGAAATCATCTGGCGTGTAAGAAGTCATTGCGATGGATCAGCTGGAAGAAAAAAAAAATCGACTTCAGATCAGCCGCAACTCTTTCAAGAAGTCAGTCAGAGCTCAATTCCCGCAGTTTTTAATTGGCCACCTCGCCTGGACCGACGCTCACATCAGCTGGCTCTCTCTCCCCCCCCTCCTCGTGAGTCACTGTGGTCCAGCGCTCCTCCGCTCGTGCAGGCGGGGCTGGAGCGCGCACAAAGTCATGCAACATCAGTGTGATGTCAACAACCGCATGCGAGTAACTCCGAAAAGTCGGAAGGAAGGAGAGAGAATACCCCCCCTCCCCGCTCCTCAAAAATAATAATTAATAAATAAATAAACGTCTGGTTTGTAAACGCTTTTCAAAGAGGAGAAATCCTGACGCGCAAAAAAGAGAAGCGAGGAGTTGGCGCACGGGATGGGCACGAGGCGCACGCAGCGACGGAGAGAGAGAGAGAGAGAGAGAGAAACAGAGAGAGAGAGAGAAAGAGGTTTACTTGTTTACGAATCTTTCCAGGAAGAAGTGAGTGATGCCTGACAGAAGTCTGCTGAATCGTGCACGTGAACGTGGCGCGAGGGAAAGAAAGATTGTCAGGCTCAGCAGAACAGCCCTCATCACCCGAGCTGTGCAAAATATGCGTTTTCATGGTCAAGAGTTTAGAGTGACAAACTCACTCCCCCACCTTTAAGATGAAAAAGCAACTTCTGTTACCTCAGCTTATTTTTTTTATGTATTCTCGCCCCAAAATCAGTTCCACTTAAAAGCTGCGCCTGCATAGAATATACATTTCATCATTATACAAATAAAAAAAAAAAAACTATGAACGCGAACTATTTTTTTTTTACTATTTTAAAAAGTAATACATGGTAATGCATGCGGTCACGTTCATAAAGCGTTTAACAGTTGCACGTCCACACAGCTTGAAAAGCTTGCTGACCATTAACAACGTGCCCATTGTATAAAAGTAGTCCGTTACAACTTCACATCAAAATCAATGAAAAAAATGTTCTCCCTGTGAACAAGTACCCCATTTACCTCCAACTGAGGCCATTTGTTGCGTCCTAATTGACCCTAGGTGTGCATGTGATTGAGAGACAGTTGTATATTTGGAGTTTTATCATTCAATTGGAACTGAATTGATTTACTGGTCCAATCCTATGTCCTGCCTTCGCTCATAGTCAGGATAGTCTTCTAGTATTCCAGTGTTATTAAACATGTAAGAACCTTCTCTCTCCACCTGTAACTTCTCACAGATTCACCATAATGAGATGGACACAAATAGTTCTTGACAACATTGGCTGGACGTTTGGGGTTTCTCACACACTCTTTTATTTATTTATTTATTTATTACTTATCAGGCAATATTTAAAGAGTAAATGGCAGTTTTACTCACAATACATTACAATACATACATTACAATTCAGCCCGGTCACACATAATGTTTGACTTGAATCCGCCAGCACAGGGAGCTCCCACGCTGGCCACCACGTCCCGGTGCTCTTCAGTGGATACGGACTTCTAAATGTACAACTGTGACACACAGAGTTCTGTGGTTATGACATAACTATCGGGTTATGGTGCCCAGTAGAGAGATCACCTGTCAGAGGGGCCTCAGAGGAATGCATTGTGTGGTGCTCCCCAACCTCCTGTTCCCCAATCGACTTGATCCTCTGACCACTGGAGGCCACATCAGCAAATGATTGAAGAAAGAAAAAAAAAATCACAATGATGTGTTTTATTTCAAACTAAGACAAGTAAGGAATCCAATGTAAACCTGGAAGTACTGGGAGTTCAACTCGAAAGCAGAAAATAAATCCTGGCAAAAGTTTTTTGTTTTTTTTCCAAAGAAGACAAAATCTGCTCTTTTTCTCGAGTACCTCATCACTTACCCGTCTGGCATCTGCTGCAGTACGCCGAAGTGTATATAATGCCTAATCATTATTCTTGTGTGCGATGTTTATCTCACTGCCTGCGTCTAACGGAGAGACTTAAACATGCACTCAGCATTGTGTACGTTTTTACAAGGGGTCAGCGACAATAGCGGAGGCAGGTTGCTCACGTTAACCGTGCGCCTTATTGTCAATTGTTATTGCCGCAGTTTATGGAACAAGCGGGTCTGAGGTATGACCTGCAGGAATGCGGCTGCAGCGTTTCACAAGTCGCACACGTCTTGGCATTATTCCCATGGCCCTCTCCCATTACATAACACAACATCACTAATCCCGAACTCTTTGCTCAATGTTGCACATATAGACTCCGCGGACTCATCGGTGGCAATAAAATGGAATCAACAGTTGACAGCTGGACTTTGCAGGATTGTGTTTCCGCAGACTGGTGACTAACGATGTGACAAATCAGACCCAAACCTTGCAAGGTGGAACTTTCCGAGCAGAAGCGCGAAGCCCGGTTCTCCTGAGCAACATTCGAAATCATTTCAATGTTATTTTTTACGATTATTATCAATAAAATCTTTGATTTCCCCTCCTCAACCATCAAACCTCATCCCCACCACACCCATAATCTAGCGTAACAACCCTAAAAATACAATTAAAATATTTTCAACCAACTTTTACAACCATACTTCTTGTTTCTGCTTCTGAACTTCCTCCGGCAATGTGTAGAAAATAAGAGTGAGTGACGAGCAGGCAGCCACATCGATGACTGGCAGCTGACGAATGGACTGCGGCAGCGACCAAAGTCACTTTTTTCAAGGTTGAAAGAATAGTGTTTTCATTTTTTTTTTTCCGTCTTAAGAGTAGCATTGTGAATGGAAAAGGGAAGGAAGAACAAACATCCTGTACCACGACTCTCTCCGTTTGCCTGCTGACCTCTCGTCCGTCGACCAGCAGTCTGAACCAGGAAGAAAAAGGTGTTGACAGACGGGCCAGCTCTGCTTGTACCCTCAGGGATTAAGAATCAAAGTTTTGACATGGCAAAGCCGCACCCCACCTCCCTCTAAGTATTACAGCACCCTGTTTCAGGGGTACTTTAGTGCAGAGGGCTGTGACGGCACACAACAGCTGAAGCAGAAGCCGTGTCGGCCTGTAAAAATGTGGCACGAATGGTTTGAAGGCAGGACTGTGCGAAGGCGAACTGTACGGAAGCTCTCGGGTCGCCGACACCCGGTGGCGTGTCTCGTAAGAGAATAGAGTTACAGTTGGAAGATGACCCGGCGTGGACCCTCCAGGGACGCGGTGTTAAAAGGCGGTCTATGTTCTGTTCCCACATCTTTCCCCTCTTGGCTGTTTCCTTCTGATTTTTTCTTTTTCTTCTTTTCTTTCACCACACTTTTCACTGTGAGCATTCACTCACGCCCCACAGAGCCCATTGAGCTCCCCGAGTCGACAGCCACTCAGCGGCATCTACGAGAACTTAGAAGTACTCACATCAGCAGTTGTGTTCTACACATAGCGCGGGGCATACAGCCCCCACCCCCCTCAACCCCACCCCCTACCCCCACCCCCCACTGTGCTTTCACTTCCGCTGCATGCTTGGACGTTTACTTACTTAATGGCTTTCCCAGACCGTACTCTTGTTTGTCTTTGTTTCTTTTCTCTCTTATTCTCTTTAACACAGACCTTTCTTAATGGGAAACCTCGGGGTCGGGGGGGTGGGGGGGCAGATGGGTTGTTGATACTCTTTCCAGGCACCCTTCACGCACCAAACGATGCCACAACCGTCCAGTATGTAAAAGTGCCACGATCCGAGGACTGAGGCAGGAAATTACGTGTGTGTCGGGTAACAACCTCACTCAGGAGTTCATTCATGACCAGTCAAAAGACCCTTTGTACCGCACTGCCGCGCTCAGAGGCTTTACAGCAGAGGCCGCGCAGGTTTCTCATTGGAGTGTTTTTAACGGATCGGCGGGCGACGGGGGCGGCGGGCGGAGACACTACCTCACTTCCGCCAGTTGAAAACAACTCTTGAGTTATAAAAAGACTCCGCAAACACACTCGCGCAGACGCGGGAGTAACAAATGAGCAATGAGACCCGGAGCGGCCCAACTGCTTTTCTCAACAGACTCATTTTAACTCCATGAAGGTTGAAGGTTTAAAACCCGGGGTCCTAAACCTTTAATGAGCCGCTTGTCTCACTTTCAGCAAATCGCATTCAACTGGAGCGGCAAAACACGTTTAACCTTCACAATGAGGCTAACGCAGCTCTTAAAGTTTCATACACTGGAAAAAGAAAATAGTTGGGCCAACTTAATTGATTTGTTTCGATTGGTCACATCTAAGTGAATCGAACTCTTTAACTCAAGGGGGAAGGAACTTGATTCGTTTAGATGTGACCAATCGAAGCGATTCAAAGAACTATTTTCTTTTTGCAGTGTATATAGTTGTGAAAATAAACTGTCTTATGTTGTACTTGTGAAGTTTTAATTATAATATAGGATGTTGAACATTTCATTATTGTCTCAGCTGATTTTACACCAGATTTTAGAGGTCTCAACCTTTTTGATATTTTAGTTGTTTTAATCGTTTTGGTTTATTTTTAAACAGATTTTGTGTTTTGCACCCCTCTTTTGGCAGTTCTATTCCCCAAGATTTAAAAGTCTGTTTGAAAATGATTTTGTGTGTGTAAATACAAATCAAAACAAGAATAAATGTTTATTTAGGTATAATTTTGTGAAAGGTGTGGGGAGCCACAACAGGAGGGTTAAAGAGCCACAGGCTGCAGACCCCTGGTCTAAACAGTGGTGTACTCAGTGGCTTAAATCAGAAAATATCTTCATCCGCTGGAGTTGAAAACTTTCTGGAGGTCTCATATTTTTGATTGAATCGATCTGAATAATTTGAGTTTTGAGCACAGTTGAAAATACAGTTTGCAAGCAGCTTGAACAACATAGTATTATTATTCTTTTGCCTTATTCTTCACAAACACAATTTTCACAGTTTTTTGTTTTTTTTTATAAATTGCTTCAAGCGTCTTTCCATATGATAAGCAGGAGGGCGTTTCTGACGAAGTGAGATTAGAAATCAGACTTACACGACCTGGTCATTACGTTGTCGCATTAATCTTATACAACTGCAAAATGCCAGCGCCTGGGAACAGCTTATGTTACAGTTTGATGATGATTGAAAGTGAACATCCTGACACCTAAGATAGAGAGAGTAAAGAGGATCAATGAAAGTCCACCCGTTGTCGAGGGTTTGCTGCAAACCTGGTGAGAAGAGCCGGTGCTGTGGCCCAATCACAAGGTCCAGACCACAGCCAAAGCAGTGGGCCCCAGTTTGTACGGCTAAAGCTGCCTTGATCTGACCAGACGAGCCGGCCAAGAAAAATACCACCAGACAATCCTTTTCACGCTCGACTAAAGCTCAAACATTCTCACAAGCCTCGTTCCTCTCATTAGAAAGAGCCGAGCATGAGTCTGCACTCATTAATGCAGTTATTGTTCGGCGATTAAGTCGATTAAAAAAAAGAAAAACGGGCCCTGTGGGTTCAGTTAATGTTTTACTTGGGGTTCCGACTGAGGTTTAACCTGAGGACAGTGAAGTGAGCGGTCCTCCCGCAACTTTTCAACTTGGACTTTTTTACCACTGAAGGTGAAACACTTTACTTCAGCAAAGTGGGGCATAATGAGCGCCCGTCATCTCCGCCTGCCTCATTTCTGTTCCACCATAATTACTTCTCTTCCTTTTAAGATTTAGGTCGGATAAGGAATGCGGCCCTGATCTCGCAGGAGCTCAGCAGTCTCCAGCCAAATAACTCGTGACTCTATTGTTAACCGCTTGCCCTTTGTGGCACATGAAGTTTTTCTACCGCTCCAGGAGGCAGCAAAAATAAGATTAGTGACGTTCATACGTGTCAGGTCTGGGTGCAACATGGGGGACTATTACATTTTTGACTGACACTTGCATCACTGTGCAATTTAGGAAGCACAGTGTTTCCTAAGTATTAGTCCTGCTCAGAACAATAATACTTGGGTCAAGGACTAAAATCAGGTCAGTCAATACAGTGCATCAGCAATATTTCGTTTGCTGAGTCAGTGCTGCCCTCTTATGGCCGGTAGGGAAAACAACACAAGTATGTCCTATATCTCGATTCCATAATTCTCTTTAAATGTTTTGTCCCTCTTGGTGGCGCTTTGTATTAAATCTTGACCCTGAGGGCAAAACCAGAGATTGAAATCTTGGCTGAAGCAGGAAGTTTCACCGTGTATGGTGCAATGCAAGATGCAATGACTTCCTTTGACCCCTTTACAAGGAAGAGAGTCGCAGAATCGTAAAAGAGAATCTGCTGTTTATGAAGGGAAGTGGCTCAAGTTTCATAAATATTAAAAAAAAAAACCATTGTAAATTATAGTCTGGTCTTTGTCGGTGACCTGCTTCTACCTGGAAATAATCCAAGTCTCTCCTGCCTCCCAGACAACTGTCCACACTAGACGGGTGTTTAGCCTTCGTAAAACAAACATCAGGACCTGATGACACAAACAACAAAAATAACCACAGAACAAGAATCTTCCAACAAGTTGTGGTTTTTATTGTTTTGTTTAAATTTTTTTTTTTTCACAAACAATGTTTGCTTACAAAAAAAAGGACGTCAAAAATAAAATTGTACCTATCTATTGCATGTCATGCTGGCAGTTTGAACTTCATGCAAAAACGATAACAACACTGATAATAATCATTACTGTACAAAAATTACTTGAAATGAGGCCAATTTCCAAAAAAACAAACAAAAAAAAGAAATGATCGTATTGAAAAAGAGCGACAGATCTATAAAAAGTTTGTTTTGTTTGCTGTTTTTTTTTTTTGCTCCAGTCATGTGTTTGTACATGAGACTTAAACCAGGGCACAAGACTTCAGACTCCAAAACCATACGAAAAGAGAGACTTGTATGAAACTGCATAAAGGCAGAGACGAGATCCTCTGCTTTAAAGACCGAAGGATGAGAAAAGAAGTGAAAGGATCAAAGAATGGAAGAGGAAAAGAGAGCGTGGGTGCTTCACACACACACCACATTACATACACAGATCAACTATACAGTCTGAAGCCCTTACAACATAAATCCATGCATCAATAATGTGAAAACATCACAAAAGAGAAAATACAAAAAAAAATAAAAAATTCCACCTAATCTTAAAACCTCTTCTCAAGATCCCTTCTATTCGATTGTTGTAAAAAGTGATATCTGAGGTATATGGCTTCATTTCGTCCATCAACTACAGAAACAATGAACGGGGTTTGTTTGATACCTAAAAGAAACACTAGAAGAATCTCATGGCTTCCTTCAACCACAGACGTGCTAAGAGACGCTCACATAGACAAAGATGGACACTATCTAGTTAGTTTTCACTTGAAGAGCGGATCATAAGGTGCCAGTATAAAAAAAAAAAAAGACAAAGTAATCTTCCCTAATGTTTTTACATCTTTAAAGAAATTCGTGTGCTAAAGGAGAACAAAACACGATTGGTTTATGTGGAAGTGGATTCACGTTTTCTTCATATGAGACATGTAGCAGGAGAGAAATAGCACATTGGGTTCAAGCAGGTAACATGTGATGGTTTTAAAAAAGTCAGTCAGTGTCCCTTTGGTTTTTGATCCACTGTACTAGATTTATGACAGAAAAAAAAAAAAAAGCATTTTCAGATATTCAGGTCCCTCCTTTCAATTGGCATTGCTTAGATTTCAAGGTTGTCAAGCCTCCTTCGTCGAAGTCGATGGCACCCGTCAGCGTCACGTGGGGCTGGTGTGCGTGTCACGTGTGTGAAGAGCAAGACTCCGGGTGGGGACTCAGTCGGCGCTGACCTGCGTGACCTGTGTGTCCGCCGTCTGGTTGGTGGACTGGATGAACATCGGCTGGGTCAGCTCCTGTCCCGCCGGCATCGTCACCTGTTGTATCTGATACAACTGCTACAAGACGGAGACAGAGAGTTCAGGGTCAGCCGTGCTGTCGCGTGTCAACTGACCTCAATGCCGTGTCGATACAAGATGCTATTTAATATCATTAATATGACTCCATTACATTTAACACTGTTATTTTACAAGGCCAACCTCAAATTAGTAACAGTTTGCCAAAAGTCCCATTAAAGCCAACAAGACGTTTTACCTGTCCGTCAGTAAACTGGTTGAACTGCTGCTGTCCTTGCTGTACCTCCGCCTGCGTGATCTAAAAGTAAAAAGAGGTATTTTTAAAAATTTGATCCAACTCTAACAACAATGTAAAAACGTTTTTCATATTTGCAAGACGTGTTGTGTGAAGGTGTTCTGTTGGTCACCTGCTGAGTGTTTGCGAGAGTCTGGATCTGCCCCTGGACCACTTGCCCTCCAGAAACCGGCTGGGCGAGACGGATGTATTGAACCTGGCCCGTATTTAGATGCACCTGCAGTTAACCAACACAAGGGGGGGACAGAGTTCGGTTTGGAACAAAGGTCATCCAAATGCAGAGGTCACAGCCATTTTCCTGCTCTCGAAAACAAGAACTTCCCTTTCTGTTCTTGGAATGCGCACGCTCTAAAAACGTGTGCTTGTATCTCGTCACAGTGAAGGATAGAAAATACTACAGTACGAAAAATGTGACGGTGATAACCATGTGACCACGTCTTTTCTTTTCATCAGGCTCACTCTCCCCTCGAGCGTCTCGTCCTCACATGAACAGGCTGGATGTGTGTTCGTACCGGTATTTGCTGGATCTCCCCCGTGTTGGTGATGATCTGCTGCATGACCTGCATGGTCTGGCCTTGAGCTTGAGCCGTCTGGGCTTGACCCTGCGGTGCGGCAGCCTGGACAATCTGCACCTGCTGACCCTCGCCAACCTGCATGGTGACAGGTGCGCTCTAACGGGGGGGGGGCAAAGAAGACAAGAGAGCGCAAAGAGAGGAAACGGTGAGAACGACATCGCACAGAGAGTTCAACTGTTGTAGGAGGTTCAGTTTCCAAACTGCAATTAAAAGTAATTTCGCACAAAAACAAATGGGCAGGAAATCACTGATTTCCTGGGCGTGCAAATTAACTCCAGTGGCAAAGCGCTTCTTCTGAAACTGTATTAGTTTGATAATAGATCGGCGTGCACATGGGACACAGGGACTTAAGGTGACGAAGCAGGTTCTCTTCTGTCCGTCACATAATCCAGGAAAGGCCACCTGATCTCATGCTGTGGTCACCCCTACAGACCGAAGTCACCCGAGCACGACGGAGCTTATGGGCGAGCGGTCACCTGCAGGGCCGCGGTGCTTTGTGTGTACGTATAAAAGTATGTGTGTTTACCGTGATGGGTGTGCCCTGTGATTGCACCTGCACTTGCTGTAACTGCTGCATGGTGGCACCTTGTAACATCTGATGGCCGACAGGACGGAATGAGAAAATGAGAGAGAGACACACAGTAAGAAAGCAGCGATTGCAACAGGGTCAACACACAAAAGTAAGCACGAGTGGTGTGTGTGTGTGTGTGTGTGTGTGGGCGCAGAAAGCTGAAAAGTTAGGGCAGAAAACAGTGACGTGAAATTAGCAAGTGACATTCAAGAGCGTGTTCATGAGAATCCAACGTAAAACTGTGACAATGACAAAGGAGCTGAAGAGAAAAATGATTTTTTTTAAATAATTACTATGTACACTAGAGTTACTGCAGTTCATTTGACTGAAGATGTATAAAAGAGTCTAAATGATTTGATACACCAGTGAAAACTAGTAACACTAAAAGTTGTGCTCAGACGTATGAAAGAAATGAGCTGAGATCTCATTCAATCTCATCCTCATCTTTTTTTTGCTCAACCTTAAGACTCAAGAGGGAATATTTTCATCCAGTAGAATAAAAGGGAAAAGAATTACAGTGAAGCGTCAAATCCAGAATGATTTCTCTTTTCGAAGATTCTCGAGGCGGCGCCTCATTACAGGCCCACGATGAAGTCTCTGTATGGCGAGTGTCGGAGTGCGACTTCGTAACGTGAATCAGACCGGGGCTAAAGAATAACAGCTCGGCTGAAAGCAATCTGCTCAAGCAACATGAAGCTCCACCGCATGCAATGATTAAACTGGAAGGAGAGAGAAAATAGCCGGAAGGCACTATTGATCCAGATTCGAGGAATGACAGCGAGCGGGATATTGGTCCCAATGCCGCCACATGGCCACCTTTCCATTTGACCTGAGCCTCAAACCCCCGTCATCGCTTGATTAGAGACAAATAAAGACTTCCGTCTTTTAACATCTTAACTGGGAAGAGAATCCTGACTCGGCATAAACTGCACTGTGACTGTGCGGGGAACCGAGTGAACGCAACTGTGTGTGGTGACGTAATTTACTCACAACGATGTGTGACTTTATTCAGCAAATAACCTGCAATAATCAACCATCAAAAAAAAAAAATCTCTCTTACAGGAGAAAGTAGGACGTCACATCTTTTTGAACAACAAGTCTTAGAACGAGTGTTTGCTCTGCAGGACTGCGATGAGTGGGTGTTCACCGAGTGTGCCTCTCCATGTGCTGGGTGTGTTTGGAGGCCCTGTTCTGCTTTCTGGTGGGAGAGGCGGCTGCTTCTATATGTGAGCGAGGACTAATATCGAGAAGACCAGCCAGCGTTACCCAACAAACGACACTGTTGCAGCTGGATTAGCAGGACTGGGTGGTGCTAGAACAAACAACTGAAACGCCCTGTGAGAAGCAAATATCCATGGTTCACAGATAGAAGAATGAACTTTATTTGTCCATAGTATCAACTGGGTTTCAGTACATTTTAAGGATTTTTTTTGCCCCTTTGCTGGTCCAGTGAATTTTCGTTGTTTATTTTTTAAAGAAATGTTAGTTACCTGTCCTTGCTGCGGCTGTGCGATGATGATTTGTCCAGGTTGGATGGTCGTGGCTGCTTGTGCTGCAGGTTGCTGGCCCTGCTGTGCACCCTGCACCTGCACCGCTCCCGGCTGCTGGGCCAACGTGAAGTAGTACTGCACGGGCTCTGCTGGGGCCACGGACTGACGCATCTCCTCCTGAACGTGCAAACATAAACACGCACCAACACAAAGCACACACACACACACACACACGTTGGAGGCCTATCAGTTCATTACATCTCCATGAATTATTTTTGCTGGTGTAACGGTAGAGGAGAGCAGTCTTGATAAATAAGTGATGGGATGAAGCTGGGGAAGAGTAATGCAACCTGGATGCAAGATCCATTACAAGCATCATACTGGTCAATAACATAGAATGCAGGCATGCTCATGTCAAAATCATCAACCGTTCCAATAAGCCTGCATTTATCATCTGGACTGTAGAACTCACTTCTTTAGGTATATCTATGAAGCCTAATATAATCCAGTAAAACAGTGCAGCCTTTACAAAGGCAATAATGTTCAGTTTTGCCGGGATGGTCAGAGGCTTCACTTTCACTTCACTCAATATTCAGCATTTCTTACATTTATTTATTGGAATATTGTTCGTTTGGTGAAGCAGTGACTTTTTCTGTTTATAAGAAACTAATAATGAAACGAAAAGTATGGCGTGCTTTGTGTGTGCGAGCACGTCTTCCTTATCCAACTTGTTCTTGGCTTCGCGACAGAAATAATTTCATACGCTTGTTCTCATTTGCGCACTTTTTTTTAATATCACGATAAAATCCCGATTGGGCCCTCACTTGCGTCATTCAGCTTTAAAAGTGACTAATGAGCGTGGCTTCATCTTGACGAGGTTCCTCCGTCACCAGAAGCGTAAACACCCCTCTCCCAGCTCCATGACAACACAGCTGAGAGTGTAGGATGTTTACATGCCTGGAGACAGTCTACTTGACAACAAATTTCAACGTCTCATTTGATTGTCTGCTTCGCTTTTTATACTGTATTTTCCTTGTCAATTGTTAGTCAAACTCCAAGTGAGAAAACAACGACGATGAACAACATGTTTGACGCTACGAGTGATGTTTAGCAACTCACTGAGACAATCTGGTTCCACTGTTGAAGTCACAGTTGGCTGTCTGCGGCAAGAAGATGCTGCAAACATCCGACTGAAAGCCCTCACTGTCAAAACCTCAGCTTCCAGTCAAGGATGTTTACAGCACCTACGAGTTGCCAACAAAAGGAAAAGTACCTGACTTGAATAATCAAATGAGCAGCGCTTTGGCCTGATGTAACGTGTGTGTGTGTGTGTGTGTGCGTGAGGAAACTGTTTCCCACTGAGCTCTCAAACAAGACCTGCTTCCTCACCACTGGACCGGTAATACGACTGAAAGCAGTGATTGCTTTGTCTCACCTGACGTTTCGGGGGCTTCAGGTCATCGCGGGGAACGATGTCAATCAGGAAGTCGAACTGGTCAAACTTGGTTATCGCCATGGCGATGTCATTCCTCTGCAAGCATGGAAAGTCACAAAAGGCGAAAAGGTCAAAGGTTAAGTCTTTAGATGCAGCGACTGATGTATATTTTTATTTGAATATGGTCCAGGGTCTGAGGTCATTGCTTCAGAAATAGCCACACAAGAGGCTACAGTGGGATTGAAATGCAGTTCCCAGTAGTAATGAAACAGGTGTTTGCTTTCATAATTGCGCTCAAAGAAAGAGATACTAATTTTAGACTTGAAGTCAGTGGTCCAAAGATAGATCTATTTAGATAACTTGTTAATTAACGGAGTCACATTTCCAGTAAAAACCCAAATATTTTCAAATTGCAGATTAATATTTGTGCTGTTTATTTTTCCACTGAAATGTGGTTTTTGAGCTAGAGAGAACATTTCATATAACACTTCGGACTTAAAGAAACCATCGAAGGCTGTCATTTGTTTTGTTGATTTACGTGGAATGAGCTCCCACTGCCCGTCAGACAATCTCCCTCACTGTCCACTTATAAAACTAATCTTAAGACTCATTTTTATTCCTTGGCTTTTAACCATGTTTGAGACTGTGCCTGGTTTTATTGTTGTCCATTTTATTGTTTGGTTTTTACTGTTTATAATCTTCTATTGCATTTTTTTTTTTTGGCTTTCATGTGAAGCGCCTTGGCTTCAGCCACAGCTGTTTTCAAGTGCTCTATAAATAAAGCTGACTTGACTTTTATAAACAAAAACAACAACAAAAAATTCAGAACACTTGCTTGATGGTACAAAATGAGAATAATTAATGGTGTCAACTTAAAAGAAAGTTAAACAGCCAATTAGTCAGATGTCAAAAACAAACAGTATAGTAAGATAAAAATACAAATCTGTGTGTGATGAACAGGAATGACATTTCCCTGCCCTCGTGAGCACACGCTTTGCTTCCATACCCCTTCCTATATCCACAGCAGTGCGCTGTCTCTGTGGAATTTTCCACAGGATATTGGCTGTCGAGACCCCCTATTGTGGCCCTCCCTCCTCTACAGACTATTTATAGCCGCTTGATTAATATCTGGTAACATCAGGTCACATCTACACTTGTTCTATTGATGAGCGTTGCCATGGTGACCCCGATCGGCGTGCCCCTTTCACAATAGGACTCAGGTTCTACACGTGTGTGCTTGTGCAAATAGAGGGGAGGGGGGAGGAGGAGGGAGGAGGAGGGGGGAGGGACGGGTGGGGGCACTGTCCCTCACGTAGGCAAAAGAAAATCACTCGTTCACAATGCAGGTGGCGCTGGTGTCTAATGTGGCATCTGTGGTGAAAAATACAGTCAACATGTACACTTCTGCAGTAGATGTTTCTATTTAAAGCAGTGAAGAGCAGGACTGTCATTAAGAATAGAGATATGGCAAAACTAACGCAAAGTGAGCACATTTCCAAAGTAGGTCTTCAGTGTGAGTCTTCACCAAGACTAACTGATAAGACAGATTACACTGTCTTTTTTTCCTCTTTTTTTTTTTCTTTCCCCCCGGCCTCTTTTTCTACCTGCGTTGGCACACACACACATATCCATGGACTGCTAATCTCTCTGAGGTATGCGAATGGATAAAGTGGACTTAAGGGCTTTCATGTTCTGCCCCACAGTTTTCCCCTTTTGACATCCAGGTGAGACAAGCGCTGGACTTATTCTCCCGACTGTTTCCATCAGCGCTTTCCTGTCCTCTGCTTCCTTTCACTCCTGGAGCTTTCTCGGGCCCATCATGAAGGCAGAACAGGAAAAATGGCACCGGGGAAGAAAAGTGGGTCACCAGCGCCCGTCTGGCTTTGCTTTTAAAGTCAGTGGAAGGAGAAAGAACTTAACAGGGAGATAGTCCTCAAGGGGATGCTGGTATAGGGCCTCTGCTTGTAAACACATACACACATAGGGGTGGAACTGGATGAATAGAAAGCAACAAGCCAGAAAAGACTGCAAATTGATGCGAGAGTGCGGGACAAGAGCTAAAAAGAAGGTGGTAGAAATGTATAGAAGTAGGCTGGAAAAGTCACAAATCAACTGAACTGTGATCTGTATGTGGTCAAATGTGTCATTTAAGAAGATAAAAAAACAAAAAAAACAACTCAATGGTGTTTCTGACCTGTAGTGTGCGTCTCTTGTTGTCCTCAGTGTGGATCCATGCTCTGAGGGTGAGCTCCGTGATGAAGATCTGAGCTGCTTTGGCAAACAGGACAGGAGCCTCGGCACTGATCATCTGAGGAGAGGAGATACGGTTACACCTGGTTAATTTTACGCTGACCGACCACAATCACACATCATCAAAACCATAAATCACTCCGGACCAGAGTCTCAGTGGAGTTACAACAAGGTCGCATATGCTGCAAAGCAGAAAATCATTGCACTGATTAATCAGGTTACAAACACTTCTACTTATATTCTTTAAAAATCCCATATGATCAGAGCACATTGGTAACAAAACTGACTATTCTGTAGGCCACAAGTAAGCCTACACAGGACACAACATAACAGAATACGTACACAGAATACCATTCACATGCAGTGAAAGCTGCTGTCTCATGGATGTCAGAGGGGTCGCTCCTTCAGATATCAGCGATCTCCTGATCTCTTTACCGCTCTAAGCTGCTGCTTAACTAAGGGGATAGCACAGAACCTTCAAGCCACACACATGTTACAGTGCTTTTTTTAGAGGCTATGAGCGGTCACAGCATAATGAGGGGGAAATAATCACTCCACCGTGAGCCATAACTGCCTACTTGAAGACAAACGAGAAATGTTCGGAGTTGGGAACATTCCTCTGAACAGAGTTCATGCAGACATCTGCAAAAAGCAGGCATAACAGGGCAGACTTTGACGTTTGTTGTTCCTAAATGGAATTATTCGCCATGATAACAAGGCAAATAAAATTGTGATCCCACAGCTTTACAACACGACCAACAATTTGCAGCAACGTGGGGCCAATTTAAAACACTTAGTTGTTAAAGATCACTTTGGGCTTATCCTGGTGCAGAGCACTAAAACAGTTCAGCTACTTGTACTGGCTACAATGTCCTGCTTTCAAAACCATCTTGCTTTTTTCCCCCCACTACATGCTCGACATTATTTCTTCTGAAGGGTTCCTCCACTTAAGGTCTCGTTTTACCTTGACATCCTCATCCAGCTTCATGATTTTCTTGATTCGAGCTAAAGGTAACTCTTGCACACGAAAATCCTTCTGGAAAGAAGAGCACAAGGAATAGGGGAAAGAGAGTGTTTTGTGTATAAGTATCGGAAGACCACATTGAATCCTTGAATCTGCGTGATGAATTTGCCGGTGTGCGTTTGTTTAACGTACCAGAGTTAAGTTCCTGATCTCCTCCATGACGCGCGGCCAGAAGGACTGCAGAGTCTGCTGGGCATCGCTGCCCCCAGCGCCAAACGCATCTGCAGACATCTTCTACTCTGCTGTATGAAAGGAAACAGAAAGATGGAAGGAGATTAAAGCAAACAATTAATCATTACAGAAAAAAAACACAACACATGTAGACATTTCATCAGTCTGGAACAGGTCAAGGTTGCACAGCAGGTCCAAACCAGGCCTGTGGAGCTTTGAGCTCTTCCCGTGTGTGTAACAGCCACATATCCTATCACGGCCTATAATTAAAATACGCTGAAATCTAAAATAGAGACCGAAGGGGGTTACTATTCTTATCCTCGTGGGATGTTGACATGCCCAAGACCCCACTAGCAGTCTGGCCGCATGCTCCCTGATTATGAATGGCTTTCTCACCTTCAGCACATAGCTGCAGCTTCTCTGTAAACACATGCGCATCATGTGCAAGTCAGTAGCTGCAGGTGACCCCACATCATGAGGACAGTGCTGAAGTGACCTAGAAGGCAGCGGTGATTTGTGGCCCGCTGGAGCCATTTTATGACAAACTGGCAAAAGAAAAATGCTCACACATCATCCAAATGTTGTGAAGAAAAATAACCAAGCTATTGCTAACAGATACTTGTTGACATAAATGCAAGGGGTCTGATGGTTTGAAAGAGGATCCAGCATGTTACTATGGCATGTCAGGAATCTGCTGGGGGAATATTGGCCTGCTTGTCTCAACATGTAAGAGCTTGGAGTGTCTTGATCAAACTCTTTCACTCTCTCCCTTCGCTCCCTACCTTGGTGAAAAGACTCGACAGAAGGGGGAATAATAGGAAACGTGAGGGGGGGGGGGGGTAGGAGGGTGGGGGGGCAGAACAAGAGATGAGTGTTTGGAGCTACTCAAGAGAGACGAGATGCGTTTGTGTGTGTGGTGCTGAGGGAGGGGTTAGTGCCTTGTCCAGTTCAGCATTAATCCAGCACTAAGACAAAGTGCCAAAGGCTTTAACAGGGGGAGGTAGGAGACGGGGCCACAGCCAGAGCTGCTGTGCAAAACTGCTATGTGGGTCAAACAAGACAGAAAGAGGGAGACACAGGGAGAAAAGGAAGACTTGACACCACAAAAAAGGAGCGTTTTAGGCAAGTGGGGGGGGTGGTCTCATTTTTATCATGTCTTCTTTCCTTGCACTGGGCCCACAAGCATGAATGGCTCCATCCGTGGTGTCGCTGACAGAGGAGTACAGTATGAAGGACAGCCGGTCCGACACTCCGCTAAAGCCTCCTCTTTTAGGTTCTGGTGCAGCTTCAATATAAGGGATTGCTGTCACTTTGTCTCTACAGGAGCTCCTTTATAACCATTAAGTGCAGCAGTAAAAATTTCCCAACAATAAATCACAGATTCAGGATGGAGGATCTCCACGTGAGTGATGTTTTACAGGAAAGATCACTTCTCTGGCAAATGTAGAAGTTACTGAATAATAGAGAAGAAGCGCTGCTGCATCCTGTTCTGTCATTCACTTTCGACAGACAGTAGCCTAAATCAATAAGACACAACACAGGACACGAGGGGAGCTTTATATAAATCAATCGGGCCGCTTGTAGCTATGGCATGCCATGCTAGTGATTGACCTTGACAGTGTCTCCCCTTCCCTGTATGACGCTCCAGTGTCCAGTTGCATTTCAAGGTTGATTGAAAACCTGCAGTCTCCAGGACAATCCCAGAATTCCACGGGGCAGGAGTGGCTGATGGGGATTGTAGTTTTTTTTTAGACGTGTGCACAATTGCGAACTGACCTCTACACATATGGCTAGCCTAAAGAAGAATTTGCAGGCATCGTGAATTCACAAATAAGAGGAGCAATTTAAGAGCAGAGTGCAGTTTCAGGCAAGTTGTTTACTCTATGGATGACCATTCAAATTTTAACAACGGTGACAATACTGTGGTCCAGAAGGATGATGACTTCAAATAGAAAACTATTTAATGATCAAATTAAGACAAAACACAAGCTACAAAAACTCTTCCTCAGTTTCCACACCTAGTCATAACCTCTCTACTAAAAAACTCTGAAGATAGTGTTGTACTAATATCAGACCCCTGTTCTCTGACCTTATGACCTTCAATGAAAATGCACTGTTCATATCTGCAGGACAGGACCGAAACAAGATCTGAAAGTGAGAAGAAAGGAAAAGCAAGGTGAGGCAGGCTGAAGCCTGGGAAAGTGGCATAGAAAAAAGGAGGCTAAGTATCAACATGTCCTTGAACATAGCTCCGCCAGCTAGCTTGTGTGTTCCACGCAGAGTATACCTACATCAATGGAAGATTTGCGTGTCGTGTTTGTCACGAACGAAGAACATTACGACATGGTTCCGTGCAACATTTTCCAATGACTGGTCAAATCAAGACTCAGAGCACTGAGCAGGGCTATTCTCTGCAACAGGAAATCTCTGAATCTCCCTAAAAGCTAATAAATGTCAACTTTATAAAAGATGCAAAGGGTCTGAAGGTTGAAGCAGGCGACCTGAGTAAGGCGCAATGGCGTGTTTCAAATACGATAAGGGCAATCCGTTTGCGTGTTTTGAAGTATCTAATGTTTTACTGTAAAAGGAAAAATTAGGATCAAATGTTACGTGGTTTGAACCAGATACTGCAGATTATTCTGTAGGACTGAGAAAGGTTCATCTCTGCTGTGTTGCTCTAAGCTGCGACTGTTGGCTATATTAGGGTACATGATGCCTCTCCTCTCCTCTCCTCTCCTCTCCTCTCCTCTCCCCTGCAGCCCTGTTGTCCTTCATCGGGTCGTCAAGGCAGACAAATGCTGGTGTTCAGTTTCCTGCAAACTCGACTCTACATGCGTGCCTTTGAGAACAATTGTTTGTTCTGTCGACTTCTTCTAATACTTCCTTCAACTGTCCCTCGTTGTGCAGTCTCTTGACCAGCAGTTTCTATCTCTTTGTCACATGTGCCTTTCTCTTTTCCCGTCTTCTTTACTTTCACCTGGCCCTGCTTCTTCCAAGCACTCAGAGAAAGTCAATGCTGCTTTGCTTGAAGCAGCTGAATCAGCGCTAATGTTGTTCTGCCAGTCCTGTATCTCTTCTCTCGAGTTCCCTCTATCTCACCCCCCCCCCCCCCTCCAGGTTCCTGGCACGTCACATCAAGTGGCCACTCACAGCAGCAACTGTGACTCGCTCCAACTCTGACATCACATCACTTTACATGCGACTTCAATTCCGGTCCAAATGAACCCGGTAGGACCTGAGATCAGCATGTCAAGACAGATAACCGGAAAAGACACAATGACAAAAAAAAGTATCGCTCATCCGTGTCTTTTAATTTGCTCTTTAAGGTTATTGGATGAAAAAACAAACAGGGCAAAGAGGCAGAGGTTTCGGTGTCATTTTAAAAGCACTAACAGAGATGAATTTGATCACGCTGGATGGTTCTGCAACTAAAAGCTCTCTTGATGACCCGGCCACTGGTCTGAGTTCTTCTTCATTTTGCTGAGTGTCGGCGAAAGGGAATGAGTGGTGAACTTTCCCCTGAGGTGATTTGATATCACAATCACTGTCACAGTGGTGAAGAAGTCATTGCATCCTTGATGTTTTTTTTCCCCCTGAAGCAGGACTGACACTTCACATTGAAGCAGATGTGCACTGAGTGAACCCGACCCTTGAAGAACCAGCCGCGTATGATAAACCAAAATTAATGTGAGTGTACGTGACAAGTGGTTTATTTTGCTTTAAGTGTCTTTTTTGTCAACCTCACAAAGTAAAACCATCAGCTTTCCAGGTGATCAAATAGGTAATTGAAAAATGTGAAATACGTATCATTCATTTTCTTTCTTTAAATAGTTTAATTTGTTTTATCGAGATTTACAAAATTGAAAACTTGCTCATGGAAGTAAAGTAAAAATTACACCTCCTTATCATAGCAATAAACTAATGTAACACAGCCATTGCTCCAAACATCACTGTCTCTCAGATTTTTGAAAAATCCATCAGTATTAAAAAAGAAAAACATAGCAGATAGATAAAATCAAAAGTAGCCTGACTAGCTATATATGCATGTGTGTGTGTGTGTGTGTATTTTTTTAATCTAATCATGGAAGTCAAAAAGTGTGGGGTTGGGTTAAAAATGCTCAACTTTCTAAGCACTCACCTTGTTGAACCCATTTACAAACACCACTCAAAAACAAACTGGCATGGGCAGAGCAGGCAAGGTAAATGATCTACTTGTGCAAAAACAAAAAACATTAAGTTCCCAGCCGAGAATTACAGATTAACCACTGGGATACGCGTGCAATTTTTACACAAATGTTTCAAAATGCTTAATGATATTAAAAAAAAAAGAGAGGAAAAGACATGGTTTTGGACAATGTGTTCACTCTGTATGAGATGTAGCGCAACATTTAGTGCTGCTGGACTCAGTGGGCAGACCAAACAGCCCAGCAAACTTTGCCCTTGGTTCTGCTTCCAGCCAACTCCAGGAAGTGCTAGTCACTGATCTCCCAAGGTCATTCAACAGAGGAGAGAGAGAAACCAGAGAGGGAGGAGGGAGGAGAGAGAGAGAGAGAGAGAGAGAGGGGGAGAGAGAGAGAGAGAAATGAAAGAGAGAAGGGGAGGGCAAGGGGGAGGATAGAATAGGACAGGTTTTTCAACTTTCGCTGCAGCACTTAAGTGACCCCAGTGGTTAATGCTGTGTACTTTCGAAGAAGCCCCATAAAAATATCACATACTATACATATTGGTTGTGTTCCGCATTCCCCTTTGAGTCGCACTTCCTCGGCGTCCTCTCATCTCTCTCCACATGTTTCCTTCGTCAGTGCTGACAGAGAGACTGCAGGAGTCAATCTCACATTCCTGTGACCTTCATCCAATGCTAGGCCCAGTCTCTGGCGTCAAAGTAGGCAGGGCTAAAGGTACCTGCATATTGCAAGCTGGAACACAGCTGACTCCCCCGGGCTGCCCACATACTGTCTCTAGTGACAGTGTACACATATAAAAACCAAGCGGGGCAAGGGCAAAAGCGTAGACCAGCGGTGGTAATGGTCACCCTAGTGATAAGCTGAAAACAGCCTGGTTATGCCTGAGCGGTTAGCGTCTTTCGTTTACTTTTCCTCCTCTGTGCGCCTATGGCAAAACGTAGGGTACAAATGATATTCAAATCTCATGCAGACAGCAGCCAACCCTGGGATTTGGCAGCAAGGGCTTCAACTTAAGAGTTATTTTTAGTCTCCCTCTCTCAATCTCTCTCACTCTCTCTCTTTACCCAACGGGACTTTGTTTTGTGAAAGGCACCAATGGAAACTTTCAATTAGGGAGTGAAGGGAGAAGAGAGTAAGGGAGGCAGAGGCAAGTGAGAGAAGAGGCACCCTCCAAAGATTCCATCAGAAGAGATCAGATCAAACGATTATCCTCCTCTGCCCCCGAAGCTGACAGGCTGACAGTCTGTCCCATCTGGGCATCTGGCGCTGTCAGGGAGGGGGCCGGGGGGGTCCTGAGGTCACTGAGACCAGCTGCACCTCCACCCCTGGGGACCTCCGACACCAACAGTGACAACAACACTGAGAATTATCCTCTTGGAGTTTTTCATGTACAGCCACTCTTCTTTCAACATGGATGCCATTGTTGCAAGTTGGCTCTGCGTCACTGTCTCGTGTTAACGTGTCTGAGAGAAAACGTGGGGTCAGATTTGCCACCTGAGGCATTGTAGCAGCACTAGTCTCTACGAGATCAGAAAGAGAAAAAAAAACAGTCCACTAAGCTAGCATCTCAGCACAAAGGCAGGACCTGGCTGCCATGCACTTATATGCAATCAATAACAGATCTATAACTGAGTGTCAAATTCTGTTTTTGTATGCACAGTTGTCTAAAGTTACAAAACCTGACATCCAAAGACAGTCGGATTTTACATTGTTACTTTGACTAGAAAACAAATGCAATAAATACACAACAACTGCAATAGACTTTTTTTTTCCTCGCCCGTCTGTAAAACTGTCAATGCTCCACAGAAGTGACAAGTGAAGGACGCGGATGAGAGATACACACAAAACACGCACCACCAATCTCTCATAGAGAGTACTACAGGACAGGAGAGGGAGGGGGGGGGGGGATTGAGGACGGCTGTAAAGGACAGACACTGTCTCACTGCTGCGTAGCGTGATGGAGAGCGAGACGTCGGAAAGTGAGCGGAGATAAAAACTCCTTTTCTCTGAAACTCAAAGCAACTTCGCTCGACAAGTGTTCTCCACGAGTGTGTGATTTCAGCTGTCAGACTTACCCCCGTGCCCTTCATGGTGAACAGTCTGCCCTGCTGGAGCACAGCAGAAACAGAGGGAAACAGATAGCCCTGTCCAAGTCTCCTTGAGAGCAGCAGCAGAAGCAAGCAGAGGTTGACAGAAAAAAACTCACTCATGCTCCTTCACTTCCTCCAGTACTCTGATCGTATCAACAGACAAAAGGCACTTTGGCTTCACTGGACGGCTTTAAAAAGACTCTAAGCCCGGACATACAGCGAAGATCAAGCCCCCCCCACCCCTTCCTCTACCCCTCCCCCTTTCTCTCTTCCACTCTCCCTTTACACATTGCCCCGTCTCCTTCAACAGCCCCCCCAACGTCCTCCTCCTCAGACATAGTCCCGTCTTTTCTGTTTCTTTTCCACTAAGTCTCCCTCAACTTGCTGACCTTCTCTTTTGCTGCCTATTTTACTCTCTCTCCCCTCTCCCTCTCTTCAGCCAGTGACCCAGTTTGTCTTTGAGATGACCCCTGGCCTGGTGCAGAGAAGAGGGTGAGAAGGAATAGAAGAGCAACACAGCAGCAGCAGGCAAATAGTACAGCGGCACTCCCGACTCACAGACAAAAATCTCTAGCCTCCTTCCCCTTTAACATTCAAGAGTAATCAATCTAGCATGCTACATGATACTCAAATCCCGCCTCACGTCCGCCTCCTGCCTCATTCCTGGGCTTGCGACCAATGAGGCGACAGAACCGCCCTGCGCTATTGGACACTGCACACTCCGATCAGCCTTGACACGTCCCCCGCTCCTCCTCTTTCCTCCGCCCAACCCCCTTTTACCGACAGCCAACTTCCTGCTCTAAGTTACCTTGAGCTGCAGGATAGGGGTCAGGGAATAGAAAAGGGGAAGAGAGAGTGGCGATAAGAATAGCTGAAAAAGAGCAGATAAAGTTGCGGAAAGCGCTCGGCGCGTGAGGGAGGGTGTGCTGGCTGTGGCTTGCCTCGGCATCGTCTCTTCTCAAGCGGTCCTCTGCCTCTGACGCTGTTGGACGGATGAGAAAGGTTCCACGGCTGCTCTCTGACAACTGCTCTCTGCTTATTTACAATGTCAAACTAAATGTCTCCCTTGGCCCCGCCTCCACTGTGATGCTACAGGCTGACAGTGGAGTGATGCAGGCGGCCACGCTCTCCCTGACTGGCTCAGAGAGGTGCCAGAAAGGATGCCGCATGTTGCATCCACATGATTTAAAGTACAAAAGCATAGCAGGCAGACTCCCCGTCTCATACGTGTGCACGGTCCTACATGCACATCCACACACATGCACGTTTTGTCCTTGCTTTCACATTTATCCTTGCTCACACTCACAGGCACACTGCGACCATCTAGCCTCAAACGAATCCACTTCCTATCATGACATTCACTGTAATGTTGATTTTATGCCAACCATGAAAACAAATGTATATGGTATCATTATTTATTCAGAGTGTAAAGAATATAAAATAGCACTTTAGTCAACTAATGAATAACTAACTGAGATAGTTGTGCAACTTGTAGCAACACAATTCCTATAAAATCCTAACAAAAACTAGAAGTCACATTTACACAAAAACTGATGAGCCAGATCATTATGAAACCTTAGCACAAAAACAGAAGACACAGCAGACAGACGCAGTTGTGGGAGAGTAGGGGGGGAAAAAGTGTGTATAATTCTTGTCCTATTTGTGGATAAACAAGACCTAAGTGATATGGGTGAAACTCTGCAAACAAAGATATTGTTGTCTTGACCTCAAGAAATTTGCTTACAGCAACTTCCACAATTTAAACGTCATCAAAAAACCACGTCAGCAATGTCACACAATGCCCTTCTTGTTAACTCATCCCAGGTTCAATCTGAACACTTTCTTACACTGAAACACCAACGCAGGGCTCTGCTGCTCATGTGCACAACCCATGATGCCCAATGCACCACTGACAACATCAGTGATTTCAGGTCAGAAATCAAAACTCATGCAAAGCTTCAAAAGCTAAACTCCTGAGAAACGATGGTGTGGCCCAGAGCTTGTGCTGCATATGCCTGCAATTTTCTAATACAAGCTTGAGGGAGAGAGAGAGAGCAAACCTGCCCCATCAATGAAAAACCCAGGGGGGGAGGGGAACCGGAAGGATGGAGAAGGACAGAGAGGAGAGTGGTTACGGGATGGGAGGGGTGGGACAAGTGGAGGGAGGGCGAGAGAACAAGATAGAGACTCAAGAGAAACAAAGCAAAATGTTCCCTTTTCTATTTTAGTGAGGAGCGCGGGGACTAAAAACAGGTACTACTGACACCCAGTTAATGATTGGAGTGAAACTGCACAAAGATTAACCTTTTCTTCATGACTGGCCATGCAAGAACAGCTCTCGTTCACGCTGTAGGTGCATTCTGCCTACCCAAAATGCCTCAGTAATGACACCTGGCAAGGTCACCATACAAATAAGACCTTCCCATGACCTGCGCTGCCCGTAGCAGGGACATGTTTGCTCTCACCGATGCTGTTTGGAGATAAACATATACCACCCAGACACTGGGTTTCATAAACACACAGCACCCTCAGGGTAGCCAGGCCAACCAAGCATTCACCCACAAACATGCAAAAACACGTGACCACCTTCAAAACTACCTGCTTAACCGACTCCTAGTATTAACTCGACTTAAACGCTTTACAGATAAAACAAACAGTCGTGCAAGGAAATGAGCATTTGCATCCCAAGAGTAAGACTGGGAAAACTATGCAGTGGAAAGGCTGAAAAAAAACAAAGCTGTACTCAACTTTGTGTTCGATGCTGGAAAAGCATGGGCATTGCTGTAAAGTAAGTGTCAAAATTACGAAGGAATACACGAGAAACATGGTATTGTTTCCTATATGAAGTATGTACTTCAACATGTCAGAAACACACGCTGTATGGCCAGCTAACTGGGATGTATTCCGATATTGTGGGCGAATTAAATATTGTTTGGAATCGTTAAAAATCCGGTGCGTTCATGACTTCACTGGGGGGAAAAACAAGAATTGCACAGTACTTTACATGCAGAATGCACTCATTGTAAGCACGGGGTTGCCGTTTAACTGCTCTGCCTTCACGGTGATGTTGTACTTTATCCATTACCCATTAAAAGGTTGAAGAAAGTGGCTGACTGGACAAACGAAAACCGACGCTGCCCACTCAAGCTAGCAGGCGGACGTCGGGATTAAAAAAAATAATCTCAACAAAGGTCCGAAAAATACCAGGAAATTTGGTGTTACAATTAAACCGCATCTCGAGACAGCAGCACCCCCAAAACACGTTTAGCATCAACGGCTAACATTGGGACCGCCGTCGATGACCGTGAGTTGGTGCTTGACGTTAGTGAAGTTAATGGGAGCTTTGTCGGAGACGCACACAGCTGCTGACGGCTGTACAGCACAGATGTTCGATTTAAACTTCCTACTGACAACGACTCTTGCGGTCATTGTGAAACTTTGCGAAGCTGGGAAAGAAACAGTCTAACCAATAAAGACAACGTTTGGATCTGTCCTTCAGACCAATCAAACCTCGGACTAGATTCCACCAATCAAGGTTTTTAAGGGCTAAGTTCGTTGTGAAACTGTCGCCATTTCGGCTCCACTCGAAATAGCCACTTCATCCACCAAATATGCTGATGAGCGCCAAGATGGCGGGCACGCAGTGACAGTTTCCTCGCCGCCTGTGATCCTTTCAGCGGGCCACCAATAAGCGCCTCAGAGAGCGGGGAGGGAAATGGCGCCTATGTTCATCTTCCAAAACAACCGTCTATTGGTCAAGAACAGCAAATGAAAAGGAGCGAACTAATTGCCCCGAGTTCCACCCGGCGCGGATACCGTTCGAGTAGATATTCTACCCACAAATAATATTTATGTTCTTACTTACTTTCTTTAACGGGTTGTAGGTGAAGTCCGGCGCAGCGTATTATTTATTTTATTTAGCTTGCGAGGGGAAACAAGATGGCTGCGATTCGAACCGGAAATACTCCGGCGCACAAACGCGATGACGTCGACGCACGTTCCCCTGGGAACGGTACACATTGTGGACCACGTTCGGTCATTAAAAGTCAAACCCATTATGTTCACGATGGACAGTTTATGCATTTTTAAGATATTCATGTTGTAATTTAAATCCCAACTGATGTGAATATCCTATATCACTCATACACTACATTTATTGACGTAGCTGCAGTACTCGGTTAATAAGCTGATTTCAGGTGAGGGCAGAGTGAAAGGTTCCCCAAATCTAAAATAATACAACTCTTTCAGCTGAGGTTTGATTTAAGGTATCTGGAGATTTTGATTTCAGTAAAGAAGCATTTAAAGCCGACACAAACAAAAGAATAGAACATTTCTCATAACAAATGCCTTCAACATTTAGTCAACAACGAAATTGCATAATTTAAGGAATCCAGACATTTCAATTTCAATAAAGCATTTTAATGATGACAAAACATAAAAATTGAACATTTCACAAAACGCTTACAAATGTCAACAGTCAACAACTTAAAAAAAAAAAAAAAAAAAAAAAAAAAAAACAGCCATCTTTGATATTTTCAGAACAATTTCCTTTATATCACAAAAGTCAGGACAGTTATTTTTTTGACACAAGTTCCAGGAGGGTGGAGGCAATTTTATCCAGGCTGTTAGAGTGCCGGGGCCCCCTGTTCATCCTGGATCCTTGTTCCATGGGGAGCGAGGGGTCATAAAACTCCTTGACGGCAGGCTGGTAGTCATGGGAGCGCAGAGGTTCTTGAAACCTTTCAGGATAATAGGGAGGCTCATCGAAATGGCTGCTGTGTGCCGCCTCAAACATTCCTGGAAGACAGACGGTGGGAGAATTGGAATAACTTGCATATACAACTAATGTTCATCACCTCGTTGTTTTGCAATTCAATGTGAATTTCAACTGAAGTGTGATACCTCCATAACGGCCTCTGTTTGAGTGCATGGGTCTTGCATGTAGAGGGGGAGGATATTCTTGATGCTGCGGCTCACGTCTGTCACGCATCGGTTCACGATGGTCTCTATCCTGTCTTGGGCTTCTCTCGTACAGACTTTGTCGAGGCAGCTGAGGCTCCGGCTTTGGGTCGCTGTAATTTCTGAAGACTTCAGGTCGGTTGGGGCTGTTCAGCTACATCGACAGAAAAGAAAAGCGGTGGTGTTGAACATAACGGCTGTGCAGAGCGACGAAGGGCCAGTTAATTGTAACGCTTGGTCGAGAAGAGTCGTACCGTTTCTTGCTCCATTTTCTTCGACTTGAATTCCTTCAGAAGGCCACAAAGTTTGTTCTTCAGGAAGTCGGCCTGTTCTGCATTCTCGATTTCAATGTTTTTCTGCTCAGACAAAGAGACGAGAACGAAACATGCCAAAACTTTTAGTGAGTGAAACATGCTGGCGTGCTCGTGACAAATCCTCAGGGATGTGATCTCACCAGCACATCGAAGACACCGTCTGAGCTAGAGCCTCTTCTTTGGTAGCCTTCAGTATAATGTGGATCCTAACAGCACAAGTTGGAGACAATTTAGAAACAAAAGAAATGTTGCAATCAGAATTGTTGCAGGGTGATTTCAGCGTCACCTCTGTTCCACTGTGCTGGTCTGAATACTGCATCCCACTGCCTTCACGTCTTAATGGTGCACCGGGTTTGCCGCCGAACTGTGGATCAGGACGTCCACCGTCAGCAGTGAACCTGAAATTAGAGAATAAATGAGTGGGGGGAAAAAATGGCTAAACACAAAACTGGCGCATGTATTTGCTTTCTGGAGACTCACATCTGTTTTGTCATTTGCAGTTCCTCTGGAGTGGCGTCCGAGAAGCGGCTTTTTCTCTTTCTTTTCCCGAAGCTCTCACCGGTGGCACCGGTCAGGAAGCGCCGGAATGGCTCGGGGATGTCAGAAATGGCCCGGGTAACTCCCACCTGTCTCTGAGACGGAGAAGCCGCTGCTGCTCCGTCGAGGCGAGTGTAGTCGTTGTCCTCTTCTCTGCTTTGTGGTCTTTTTTCATGGTGATAATCTCTGATAAAACTACCTTCTTGCTTGCTGTTCATAGACGGAGGAAAGCTGCTCCTCTTGGCCTCTGGCTCACAAAAATCCTGCACATTTTCTCTGTACATCCCGTCGTGTCCACCAGGCTCCTGCTCTCTGGACCATTGATGTTTTTCACCTTCGGGCTTGTAGTTCAGGGAGGGAATCTGCCCACGGCCGCGTTCCTCAGAATAAAACTCATTGGGAGCCCCTCTTTCTGGGTAGGATCTTTCATAAGGGGTTTCTTTCTCTGGGTAGTAGTCTCCACGTTGAGCCTGGCCACAGGGCATCTTCTCCCTAAAATCCTGCATGGGGGCCCGGTCACCTGGCTCGAACGGAGGCCGCCCCAGTGGCTCGTTGCCAAATTCATACTGAGCGCGATGATCAGGACCGACGAAGTGGTCTCTGTACATCTGCGTGTCCTCCCACTGGCGCGGTCTGCCTCTGGTCATGTATGGGTCCTCCGGCTGGAATCCAGGTTTACTCTGCGGCTCTGAAGGGTACGTCCTCTGATTCGGAGACTTGTACTGGTAGTCATTCAGTTCTGGCCGAAGCGGTGCCACTTGTCCGTGTGGAATCTGTTCAATCGGCCGGTCCCAGTTCTGCCTTTGCCTCGGGGAAACTATAAATGAAAAGCAAACACAACAAGACAATATTGAAAGAAAAGCATTTTCCCCCATATGGCTTTGATGCATTTTATTAGATTCTCTGACAGGTTGGATGCCGGTGAAGCACTTCAGTCCTCAAAAATTGTTTTTACATTTTAGGAGGAAACTGGTTCTTTATGTCTCTGCAATTCTAAAAACTTCTTGCGATATGTTTTGGTGGACACTGACTCATCAGTCATGTTATTTCGGTGCACAGACACAGCAGACTCCGGCTAAAACATTTGATTAATGCTTCAACAAATTCTGCTCAGGATGTAAACACTCCCACTGAGTGATTTCGGTGACTATATCCACATCGGCACTGTGGTGCGGCGCTCCACACTCCTCAGTTACGAGGTATAGAAGATAGTTTCCGCTTTTATTTTTTTAATGATGCCACCAAAACATGTCAAAATGCCATGAGTGTTGAAAAATAAATGACCAAAGATTTAACTTCTCAATGACATTCAAATGTTCTATAAGATGCACCAGTATATTGATTTAAATTCCTCTTGATTTTATTCATCCAGAGTGATCGTACCACTTGAGTTGCCCGAATTCCCCATTTTCGGCATAGGCTGAAACACACGACAACAAATAACGCATAGTGTTATCTTTTCAAGCATATGATACACATAATTGATTGATGACATATTGAAAAGCTGGAGAGAATTCTTTCCCCACCACTGGAATTCCTCGTCCATTCTGCCGTTCTATTATTTCTGCCTTGGCTCGTATGACCCTTCCGCCTTGGGTCATGGTGAGCTGTGCATCCCAGGTCACCAAGTCCGGTCGGGCCGTTTCCTACATCAACACACACACGGGTAACATTGTTTCATCATTTTCATAACTTGGGAAAACTTAATTTTTTTTCTCCCTCAGTAATCATCTGTACATTACCACATATTTCTGCCGGTGTTTCCGTCCGATCACGTGATGGACCATTTCTGGGAGGAATGCAGTCATCATGCACAGATTGCAAACGTACTTTGGCCCCGCTTGGAAGTCGTCAGAAGGTATTTCTTTCAGAAAGCCCAAGCCTGTGAGATACAAGAAGAAACGAGTTAAATGGGTTGACGTGAACACAAAGTTAGTAAGAGCTTTAAAGCATTATGGACGATATTCACCGATGATGGGCTCATCCAGCTTCAGGTAGTCCACATAGTGTGAAATATCCCGAAATCTGGGCAAGGTTGGACGTCCGACCAGAAGTCCTGGAAAAAAAAACGTCAAACAGTGGAAATTAGCAAGAGAAAATGATACAAAGAAGTTTTTTTTTTTAATCAACCAGTGCATAATCCAATCTATGTTTTCTTTCTAGTTATATTTATTTACACTCTACCAACACCTTTCTAACCACACTTTCTGTTTATCTTGTCCGGATCCTTGTGATCTTGACAGAAATAGTTGGTAAAAAGAAATAAACTGCCTCATTATGTAGTCATGATACCCCACACGTAAAAGCCAAGTGGTGTGAGGGAGTCATTGGTTATGGCCGATGTATTGCAGTTGAAAAATAAAAAAAATCTTAATTTCAAGCTATGTTATTTCTTTTTTAAATACATGATTTCCAGTATTACACTTTGACATTGTTGGTCCTGTTTCGGCGTACTTACATCAAAAGAGGGGATGCAGTCTGGGGTACTACAAGACACTGTGTCGCGCAATGTGATATCGTGGTAAATGATAATCAGGAAAAACCTGACATGGGAGAAGAGAGCCTTGTCCTCCTGGGACTTCCAACTTTCAGCACAGATCTCATTTTCCACAGATCATTGACTTACTTACTTCATCATAAGCAACTGAAAAAATCTTCATAGCGTCCCAAAAAAATCTTTAGAGTCCTCACACACCAAAATGTTTTTACTCTCAGGAAGGCGCATGCCACAACACACACACACACACAAACAAGTCACTGATCAGCATGGAAAGAAGAAAAACGCCTGTCCAGAGCGCAGTGAACCCAAATCTGCACAATTATTGTTTCTGCCTCTTGATGACCATCATTTGCAGGCAATAAGACCTGAGCTCCGCTTTTCTGTTTGGAGTTCACCTCCCAACAGAAGGTCGACTGAAACAAAATGACACACTTTCCAGTTGTCTGAGGCCCCGGGGGGCCGGGGGGGGGGGCCGCTCATCGTTCGCCACAACACCGACGGCTGCGATGCAGAGGGGTTCATTTGCATCTTTAATCACTACATGGCTGCACCCGAGCGTTCCTGCAACGGAATAATAAAATGCCTGCCGCGGTAGCACATGCAGCACACACCTGCTAGATCTGAGAGCCGAATTCGGTGGAAGTGACAAGACATTTGAATGACAGGTGAGTCAATGGTAATGAGAAGTTGAGAATGTGTTTTTTGATATTTTTTTTTGGGTGGGGAAGGTGTGAGAGCTAGCAGGCTGCAGCTGTCACTTGAAGCATGACACTTGAAATGTACAGGAGTACTGCGCAAAAAAAAAAAAAGAGTGTGAGATTTCTCACAGCTTAAGCTCATACCTCAAAAATATATTTGAGTATATCACGTGTGCTCAAAAGAGACCACACAAGGCATGAAGGCCAAATATAAAAGCAGTCGCTGGCTCCTCACTTGAAAGTGTGAAGTCTCCAGACGGCTGTGAAAGCAAGTCGTTTTGGAGCCGCGTCACGTCAACAATCCGTCAAGTGCGAGTCTGAAAACCTGAAAGCCTGTATCTGTACGTGGTACTGAGCGCTCTCTGCCTCGCGGCGAGAATCCAGGTTGGGTTTTCTGTGAGAACGTTCTATGTTCTCCCCGTGTGTGCAGGTTTACCGCCAGTTCCTCCCACAGTTCAAAAACTGGACATGTTCGATCGGCTCCGGCGCCCAGCTGACGACTGGGTAAAAAAAAAAAAAAAAAAGGGGAAAACGAATGGACGATTCCCTTTGAAACGGGAATCGAAACATGTGCCACCCAGCTGCAACGGCCTCTTCTCCACCTCGGGTTCTCGATTTTACCGGCATCCGCGGTCAGCAGGGAAGTGAAAGTATAACGGAGTGCAACGAGGGTTTGGATTTCCAATGCTGGACTCAAAAGTTGTAACCCTGTTTTCGCCCCCACATCCCAGTGAGGTTCGTCACAATCCAGCCTCCTTACCACGAGGGAGAAACACAGATCTCAGTACTTTTAATATACTTGTGGCCTTTCGGTTTAAATGCAGGGTGTAAAACTACTGTCAGGTACTGTGATCTGACCTGTGGAAGTGTAAATTAATTGGGTTATTGTGCATTAAGAAGCCTCCAGCTTCAGCTACACTGTTTAAATTATTCCAATGTTTTCAACCAGAAGAGCATCAGTGAGTGATCTATTCAAATTTCTTTTTGAGTGATTACTAAAGCCACATTGTTTCTACTAATAATAACAGATCTAGAATACAGTTCTGTCCATTATCACAATAAGGAATGATTACGACAATGACCTTGAAGTGTCACTGAATATATACAAGGCCGTGACAGAAAAAGAAAAAAGAAAAAAAAACAGGACAATGCACGTTGTTGAAGTTGAGGTCTACTTACCCTGAGCATGTAAGGAATCCTCTTTCTGCCAAGAATAAAAAAAAAAAAAAAAGCAATAAATGTAAGTCAATTAGTGTCTTGGGTGAACAGGACAGTTCCTCTGCTGCTGCTGCAAAAAATAAAAGTCAAAATGAAAGTAAACATCCGTTTACTGAACACATGTTTAACCAAAACCACAGCTCACATGAGGTGCAGTACAGATACATTTCTCACCCGTCTTCTTGGTGCAAGTGCATTTAAAAAGAAACAAAGAAAGTGACAAACTGACTTTGTCTTGCAGATGTCTGTTTCAAACAAGCAGCATAAATTAATTCCTTTCTCACTGTAAAGATTTGCTAACAGTTCCACCTCTGTGGCGTCACTGTATTCAGGTGTTCTGGGGGGGGGGCAGGACTCTCATGCTTGTGTACCGACCTGCAGGGAATATCAATTTGGCAATGAGGTCTTTGCCAAACGACGACGGTCCACCTGTACGGGGACTTAATGCATCCAGCACACAGAGACGAGGTTGACGAGTGCAAGAAGGCTTTTGCTCCCATCTGGTCCTACTAGTTGTGTTCGTTTAAAGTTTTCCAAGCCCGGCAGTCAAGAGGTTGCACTTTGTGAAAGCAACGGGTCAGGCATTGAACCAAGACACGAACCTTCGGAACCGATGGCGCTTGGTCCGATATTACTGCATGTAAAACATCCATGAAAGTCATGCGGCAGCAACGGCAGCGTCTCAACATCACAGCACAAGATTTGCAAGAATCTCACTGGGTGCTGCAAAATAATAATAATAAAAAAAAAAAAAAAGAGTGCAGAGTTTGCACGTTCTCCCTGTATGTGGGTTATCTCCCACAGTCCAAAAGATGGATGGATGAATGGTTTCCATAGAAACGGGAATCAATAGAAGTGCCGAGCCAGCAGGAAGGACCTCCTCCAGGACATACATTTCCTGCACGCTTGGACGATTGTGACTGCGCCGCCTCTGACATACTTAGGAACCCACCAATGTTTATGGATCTATGCGCCGAGCTTCCATGTTGTTCCTGTGTGTGCATGGATTTACTCCGGCTTCCTCCCACAGGTCCAAGACGTCCGACTGTTCACACGTTGGGTCGTCCGTTTGGACATGTCAGCGACCGGCCAGCACAGCCAGCACAAGGAAATGCTGTTGACATCCCATCATGTTCCACACAGAGATCTGTCGAAGGTGTACCTTGACTTCAAAAGCACTGTAAACCCTACGGAAGAGCCCGGAGGCGTGAAAATATCCACGCCGAACACCAGAGAGATGTTTTCACGTGCAGAGAAGACCTCACACAGCACGGCGTTCCAGAAGAGACACCAAAACTCCCAAAGCATTTTTTTTTTTCCTCTCGCCACAATTAAGTCATTTGAGCAAATGACCCAACTTGAGTCAAATTATTCTGCTGTTCTTGTACAAATAACCAGGATCTTCTGGTTGTTGGGGAAAAAGAAAGTGACTTCAAAACAATTGGGACGGAAACAAGTTAACCGAAGTCATCCACATATGACAACCGAATAATTCCATAATTTACTGATCCACTGCACGTCTTCTCAACCAACTGGTTTTCATGATGTCCCAAAGCTTTGGAAACAGATTTCTATTTGACGGTGATTCTTCACGCTCAAACAGTTTGAGCAACTTCTTCCAGCTGTACTTGCATACTTTGCTGGGATCCACACGCTTTTTGTTGAGTTGCCATTGCAGTGATTGTACGTATTGCCGCAGGTTTCACTTGCTGGCAGGAACTGAACGTAATTCTTCAGGTTGTGATTCAATCTCATTTACTGAACGCAAACGTGAGCAGATTTTGATGTTTGCTCAAGAAGAGGATACTTTTTTCCATCACTTTTTCAAGCTCAACTCTGAAACCCTTCCCTTTGACCATCACTGATGTGGTACTTACTTCTTCTTGCACCTGTGGAGTTCTGTTGCTACAGGATATGAGAGATAAGTGAGTGGAGTAAAATCTTTACTCTCCAGCAGTGGATGCTTTTGCACTGTTAGTATGATTGGTCTGATTCATAATACTACTGTAAGACCAAATATCTGTCATCAAAAAGGAAGATATACAGTGAATATGTAACACTGATTTGTAGTTGACCAAAGCTTTTAATTCTAAAATATACAACTTAATAAGTTCTTAATATATATATACGACCTTTCAGGTATGAAAAGAACATCAAAGCAATGCTTTTATGGCCTACTTCTATGTGAATATTGAAAAACACTAGAAGCTGACACTGATATTCCAGGTTTTAAGTGTTTTGTTTGCTGCTTCGTCCCCAGCAGTTGCATCGTGTACCTTTAAGTGTCCTGCTGTGGTCACATGTATCTTGTACAGGGTCTCACCCCGGATGGATTTCTCACAGATCTGATAAGAGAGATAAATCAGTTAGTTCACAGTTATAACACACATATCAACACATGTATATATCAACACGAACCACATCCATACAAATGGTTCAAATGGTTAAAGGAAATTGGGTTGTTTCAGATATCCGGGAGCCATTGTAATATGTGCTTTAATCAACAGTGAGAGCAATGCTTCATCCTCACAAAGAAGCCGTTTGTCATCTTACCTTGCATTCAATGAATTGCACCTCCACGTCGTACGGAGTTTCAAAATGATCCATGATTAAATCAGAGTGGTTCGAAGCTAAATTAGCCTAAACGCTAATGTCCGTTGCTCATCTGTTTACATCAGCCGCCGGCCAGCAATTCCCGCGGTGTTAAACGTACTGTGGCTGAGAAAATATATTTTCTGTGCTTTTAAATATTATTTAGAAGTGGGGTTTTTTCTTGTTTTTTTTTTAAATCAGCTTTAAACGTCTGCGTGGTTGTGCTGAAAGTCGACGCGACTTCCTGTTTCGTGCCTGTCCAGCTGTGAAACTGCAGCGCGACCACACGGCTGGGAGGTGTAATAACAAGAGCGTTTCCACGAGGCGCTTTTTACCGCCATCTACCGGTCAGATCGATTCACTACAACAAAAAATCAACACATCTGCAGCAGGAAAGATGTTTGCCTTTCAGGTTTATTTATGTCTAAAAAGCATTTGCTTCACATTTACAAAAAAAGCACTTTTTTGGTAAAGTCTGGCTCTGGAAACTGGGGCACTTCTTAAGCTGTGAGAGGCATCTGCACAACAATCAACTGATTTAGAGATAAAGCAGTGATGCACCACAGTAAACAAGACAACGCACTCCCTCACACATCGTTTTCCAGTACACAGGTGGCTTCAGACACACTGGTATTTTTTTTTTCTTTTCTGAGCAACCACTTCACGGTCATGTTGAATAACGGATACAAATCATAAGCGTTTATGAGAAGGAGCAGGTATTGCTCCACCATATTTACATGCAAACTGTAATATCTACACATGGATCATGTTTTTACACACCAGTGGACCTTCTGGGGATGATATTAATACATGTTTTAAAGAACATGGCGTCCTGCTCAGCTTCCAGGTGAATGATTTCAGCATGAAACAAATGCATTTCCCAAAACCAGAAAAAGAAAAGCTGTGATAGTAATGCAAAATACTGCAAACTGTTATGCAGGATCACACTCTGGTGCATTATCCGGAGTCACTATAAATACAAAAATATTCCACCAGCTCCATTCATACCACTTTGAAGTGGTAAAAGTTAGATTATAGGATGCATGGGAGTGTGTGTCTCGAGGTCAGAAATTCAAATTTACAGTGTTTTACTTTAACAAATGAAAGGATGAGCATCCGGACCAAAAAAAAAAAAAAAAGAAGTATTTTTTTTTTATAAAAAATGAAGATAAATAACATGATGAAGAGTGTGGGGACAGAGAGACATGAGATGTTTCCGTAGCAGGAGAGCCAAGACTTCAGTTTGAAGAGTTGTAGAGTCTCCCTGGAAGATTGCCAAGACGTGATCGCAGTTCTTTCCGGACCTGGGTCACCCTCCCCAGCTTACGCTTGTATTCCTAAAAACAAATGCCACAGGAAAGGCTCGTCAAAGATTGTGCAGCCTGACGGAGAAAACGTGAATGAACAGCCCAGAGAGCAAAGATGGGGAAACAAGTTCTTCAGAAACGTACACACAATGTAAACGGAAGATCAAACTGGTTAGAAAAAAACTTTGTCTGTGGTACGCCGAGTCATGTCAAAGTGAAGTTTGCAATTCTGATCAAACACCTTCATTTGTTTTGTTTTTTTTTGCTGTTATTTATACTTTTCATGAGATGTTGCGAGGGCCAAGACATTTAAAGTTGTGCATCACTGTCTATTTGATTTTGATCGCCTTTCTCAGCTTGTGCTGCTTCATGCCATGAATTCTGTTTCCTCCTGAGAAAATATGTATAAAGCGGTAAGAGTTTATTGCCTGTCTCGTGCAGACAACAGCACAAAGTGATAAAACGTGAGGGGCTGAATAATGTGTGGAGTGTGACCACCAAGTGTTAGGAGGCGGACAAACGAAAGCCCGTCAAAAATCATATTTCGACTTCTTCATCCTAAATAGAAATTTGTTAGTTAAATATCTGAATTTGCAGTATTGTGCTTGTGTTCAATGCATGTAAGACCCTCTCAGCCAATTCTACATAATCACTCAGATTTCAGAAGTTATTTTTTTTGTCCTTCAAGCTAAATTCATCATTAAATAAGTCACCTTGTGTAGCGCATCTTCACCACACGGAGGTGAAAGTGTTAAAAGCGAAAGTATAAGAAATCACAAAATCATTTCCAGTTTTTTATTTTCAGGGTGGTTTTTATTACAAACGCCTTGGAGGGACTGAAGACAAAGTGAGAGGCCGTCTATGCTCCGGGTTTCCTGTGGACGAAGGCTGCACAGATAACGTCAACAAAAACAAAAAGCATTCCCCCTGAGAGAACAACAGCCTGGCAACATCCGACTCAACTCGTTTTGGGAGATACTTACCTGATGAGCGGGGAAATACTGTGCAAACCGAGCTAAATTAAGAACGGGATGATGGGAATCCTGACATGGGCCGCGACATTCTCATGCACTTTCTGGATTCTAAGTCCAGCTGTTCTGACTGCACGCAAAAATATATTGGAAAATGCAAATGACGACTTTTTAGCATTTGACAGGGGGAGAAAAAAAAAAAGTTAATTACGCACTTCTAGTTTCTGCTCGTTCTGGGCCAAGCCGTCCTTCTGGCTCTGCAGGAAGACGGTTAGCGTGCGCATGAGCTGCCTCCGGTCGTCGATCTCGGCCGCCAGGCGGCCGCTGTAGTCCGCCAGCAGCATGCAGGCCTCCTCCACCAGCCGCGAGAGCCGCTCCCCCGATTCCTTATCTGAGGCGCGGAGAGCAGAAACACAAGAGCGGGACGCCGCGCTTAAATCCAGCCGCCGCTCAGCCGGCAGTCGACGGGCTCGAGGTGGATTCTACCCTCTGTTAGACAGAACTTTGATCCTATAGTTCATGAACCAACTTCTTCTAAAAGTTAAAAGTTCTCCGGTCAGCCACACTTTGCTTTCTGAGAATAGAAAAAGGCAGGAAGCTGTGAGGAAAAACACTAAAAATAACGTTTATTTGGCAGAGATATCAAGAGATAACTGAACTAAAAAAACTAGACGCGAGATGAAAAGCTGTGAAGATTCATTTTTCCATTTCACGGGGAGGCTTAGAGGTGAAGACGGGTTCGCTCTGCTTTTATGGGCAAACTTCCTCCAGAACCTTTTCTGTCGCCTTCTTGTCGTCAGTTTAAATATACGGAGCAGACTGAGCATTTGTTTTACTTCTGAACTTGTTCGTTGTATACTTTCGCAAGAAGGTAAATACTTTTGTCGCCTCTTGATGTAAAGTAGGTCACAGTCGCGAGGAGATAAAAGGTTTTACTGTTTGACGACCGGTCGGTACCTGAGCAACGATTCTCTTTGTTTATAAACGTGTTACTCTGGTTGGAATAAAAACATTCCATCCTTTTAATAAAAAACGTGAAAAGATTATTCAAGATGTATAAAATTTCTTTAAGAAAATTAATGGACTGGCCTGAACGCTTTGCTCAACGAAAACAATAAATTCTATCAAGAATATCATTTTAAAACATATTTAAAATAAATATTCAAACAAGTATGATTAGTCCATGTATTCTCAACCTACTGATTAAGGAAAAGCATTGGGATTATTTATATCTCAGCTTTCACTTTAAGATGTTCAATAGGACTTAGTGTGCTGCTGAATGTTTAGAAAAACAAGTGAATGTCACCTAGTTGTGAGTGTGTGTGTGTGTGTGTGTCGCCCACTTGGCGTCCAGCCACTGACCTGTGATCCTGTGCAGCAGCGACGAGTCCTGCACCTCGGCGGGAAGGGAGGAGATGCGCTGCCGCAGCACCGAGTCGCTGGATGCGGCGTTCTCCAGCTCCTGCAGAGCTCGAATCAACTCTGCTGTCTGAGGGAGAGCGTGCAGGAGGGCAGGAGGGCAAAGGGGGGGGGGGGGGGGGGGGGGGCATGGAGAGGTGGACATTCAAATACTGCAGCGACGAGTAAAAAGCGGCAACAAATCAAGAGAGCCGGATGAAAGTTGAGACCTGCGGCGGCTCGGACGGGGAGCTCTGTGAGGCAAAGCCCTCGTCGTCTGGTTGGATCTCCTCGTACGATCTCTTCTTGGCCTTTTTCTCTCCGTCTGGAACGACGGCGGAAACAAACACAAACACAAACACTCGTTTAAAAAAAGAAAAAAGAAAACTATTTAAAAAGCAGAGGACGATTCGTAGATTCGGCCGCACTGCTTCGACGTTGTCGTCCGGCACGCTGGCGGCAGCTTTAACTTACAGAGGACGTGCGAGAGCTGATCCAGCAGGTTGTTTTCGTAAACGCCCCTCTCCTGCCAGATGGACAAAACCCGGCCCAGTTGCTTCTTGCAGCCCTCCTCGCCGTCTCTGAACAGACACAAACACAGACGGCGGGTCTGACGGCTCCGTCCGACAAAGGCGTGCATCTCAAGAAAGACGTCTAATATATTCGTTTGCACGGATCCAAAAGTGAACTGTAACTTTCAAGTATTTCTTAAAGCAGACAGTTATTTTATTTCCGATTTGAACGGTGCATTTAGCAAACGATCGACAAAACTGGGAGAAAAGAAAAGGAAGACTGACCTGTATACGTGTTTAAATGCATCGACGATGACCGGCGCAAAGTCCTGGGTGAACTCGGGTCCTTTCCTCTTGCTGTTCTGAATGACGTCGTTGGCCAAGTACAGGAAGGTCAGCTTGCGCGACACCTGAGCTGCACACGTTTCAACATAAAAATAGACACACTGGAGGTCATTTGATGACGATTTTACAAGGTCCAAACACAAGCAGAGGAATGGCAGGCTTCGACGTAGACGAGTGTGCTGATCGGTCGACGGCGATTCGCTTCGTCGGCAGTTTTATCGATTGCGAGCAACTTTTTAGCGGCGGAGAAGCCGCCGTCTCTTCTAATGAACTCTTTGGCATAAATGTCGTTGTTGTTGTTGGACAGGCCGGAGCCAAAGCTGCGGGATTGAGCTCGAGAGAGTTTGGTCGCTGTCCCCGCTGCTCACAACTCTCCCTTCATTCCCCAGGCACGGTCCCAAAATACCCCCTCCACTTGAGATATCATTAGGTTGTTGATGAGCGCTCCGAGGGGAAGGGCGCTCGTAATAGCGACGGCTGCAGACAAACCCCACATTAGGACCGCAAGAAAATATTGTTCTGAAAGAAAACTGTTCAAACTGAGTTATAAACTCTAGAAAGAATCAAGAGATCGTGTTCACTGTGAACTCTTCATCGCGACCTTAATTTAACTGGAGTTTCTAAAGACACTGTTCGTGTGTCACACATATTACATTGCCACTACTATATTACTAAATATTACATGGCGCATTCTGTTCCACTTCCTGAATCTTGGATCTTAATTCGTATAAACCTGGACTGACTGCAGGGATGAATGAAAAAAAGAGATCATATAAACACATCATCCTCTTTGGTTGTAAACATCCTCTGTCAGGATGAGTCATCAAAAAAATAATAAACCACACGCAACCCCAAATGTGTAGTGACAATGCATGAATGAATGCAAATAAAATCAAGGGATTTTGAAAGGGAATAAGGTTATTGTACAGCAGAAGGTTATACAAGATGAGCCAATAATAATAAAAAGGTGTGTAGTTGGGAAAATAATCATATCAATGCTCATCTAATCCTAAATATTCAGGCTATGAGGCATATTTTGATTGTATTCAAGGTACTAATATGTACAGATGCAATAAAAAAAATACATGAAGGCAAAGCCCCAGGGGGGAGCATGCCCCCCCCCCCTTCCAGACTGTCCCTGGGTCTGGGTCTCCCTCGGTGCAGGCGGCAGACTTGGAGAGGTGTTAATGTTCAATTTGTGTTCAGGTCAGTTGGATGTGGGGTATTTCGTTTGTGAATCCAGCTCCTTTCTGATTGGCGTCGTCGTTTTTTGTGTCCAGTTTATCTTCCGTCGTCGTTTGAGGAATTGCAAACACCTCTTTTGTTGTTCTGTTTTTCACACATTTCTTTTGGTGCCAGAGTTCAGTGCCAGTTTAGGTAGGAGTCTGCTCCTAACCAGGATGTCTTGTTGGGTTTTTGTTTTTTTAGGTAGGCCAATATGATTTTGTATTCGCCTAATGTGAGGTATTTTTCTTGGGTGGCTTCAAAGTTTTATTTGATCCTGCGGTTTACATTGACACTTAATTGTATGAGTATGTTGTTATCAGTGGGATAGGTGTTGTTCGGTCCCTTTGTTCTGCTTCCAGAAAGGTGTGTCTGGTCTGTCTCGGGAAGCTTTGTGAATGTCCACTCTTTCTCAGTGCTGTAAATAGGATTTTAAGTCGCCGCTTCAAAGTCCGTAGTTTGGCTGCAGATGCTGTGAAACCTCAGGAGTTGAGATCAGGGTTATTGGGAGGACGCAGACAAGGGTCAATCGTAAGGGTCAGGCTAGGGACGTAAGTGTCCCTCCATTGTGCAGCACTTCAGATGCAAGAAATGGTTCTGATCCTGCAGAGCTCGGTGTTAGAACACAAACATTGGTCGATCGTGCAGCACGAAGGGTTCAAGTTAGATCGAGGGTTAGTTTGCAAGCACTGGTGGACTGAGAAGCGCCAGGAGCAAGGGTTCGGCAGTGCTTTCCAAAGGATTCCTTATATGCGCAGTGCGATCGGTAGATTGCGCAAATCGTCACAAAAGCGCTTTACAAGTGTGCTTTTAGATGCATTCGATTCAATGTACATAAAGAGCAGCAGATCGAACTCAAGTATGAGGAAACATTACAGGTTTCCATTACAGAAACATTCATTGCAGTAATGTGAGCACATGTTCCACCCCTCATTATTCTGATGATAACACATCTAAGATAGATGCAACCCAGCTTTGTCGCCATAACTGCTGGTTATTCGGGGACAAAGCTGTGGGGTCTTTAAACTGAGGACCTTGCCAGTGAGCTTAGCATTAGCCGCCGGGGCGCGAGCGAGCTTTTATAACGCAAACTCACCTTTCTTCAGTTCGCTGAACCAAACCCCGACAATGGTCTTGGAGTGTTTCCTGTGGTGGATGAGCCACAGCGACAGCGTCTGCACACTTTGCTGGGAGTTGCTGAGCTCGGACAGTTTCTTTTCCAGAGCCGCCTCGGAGAACGCCGACATCTCGGCGAAGGTTGGGAGTCGAAGCGGCGGCGGCAGCGGCGGCGGCGGCGGCACTGGGAGAAGCGGCTCGGGGCTTCCTCCCAGATGTGTCGTCCACAACACGTCAACTGCACGCTCCGGGAACTTCAGCCATCAAGTTTCAGTGTTCCACGCCGCCTCCGGTGCGGTAAAGCCTGGATATTTAAGTCAAGCAACTGCGTGCTGTCCGGGGTCTCTGCTTGTTTGTTTGCAGCGAAGCGGAGCAGCCTGCGGGCTTCCGTAGTTATGGTGCGTTCAAGTTAGTCGGAAATTATAAACCTGAAATGCACGCCGTGGCTGACAGGATTTGTAAGTCGCATCTCAGGGTTTTGTTTTTGTTCTTTTGTGGTTATTTGCACTGGATTCTTTTCACCCAGAGAATTGACTTCAACGCATGATCTCTACTCCGCAAAGGTCCGATCTTATGCTTTTATTTATAAACCACGCAGACCTCTCAGGTCAAACCAGCTTTCTGTTTCCAGAGTCATAAATAAACATGCAGGACTTGTTTTTTATACACCAACAACTTTAGAGGAAATGTACTATTAACCTTATTTGTGTATTTTATGTAGCATTCCTTAAAAAAAAGTTACAAAATGGTAATGGTAATGGTACATAATCTTGTGATACAACTTGTTTTGATGCAACCTGGACGCATCATCATTGATGTTATCTGGGGTTTCAGGTTTTTCCAACATCATCTTATCTCAATATTGTAATACTCAGTTTACTAACCCAAGTACTCTTTTTAGGCTGCTCTTTGAGATCACAGCAGCACAGATGCACACAGTCTGACCAGTTTACGTCTCCCCCCCCCCCCCCCCCCCCCCCCCAGTATGCAGGCTTTTACAGGCTGGCCTTTGACCGAGCAGATTCACACAGCTGACGCTCTCTGTCTGACTGAAGCGTCTCCTCTCTCCACAGCCAGCTGCTGCTTGTACGAAGGAGATTCGGTCAGTTAATGAGTAACAAGCATGTGCAAACAGTGCTTCCAAACACTCTTCCTGGAGACATCCTACCACTCACCCAGCAGCTGAATACTAAATTCTTCTGTATTACACACACACGTCACACAGTAACAACCAAAGAAAGCCTCTTTATTGGTAAAAACGTAAAGCAGCAACTCTCTGTTGTTACAGCACTACTCCGCTTGTTCGTCCTCTCTGGTCTGTTCAGACGTGTTTTCTTCATCAGTGCTCGCCATCAATTCAGAGATCTTCACGTAACACTCGCACTCTGGTAGGAAGAGGTTTCTCTGTTATGAAGAAATCAGAATATTTGTCATTGACTGTAAGAAAATAGTACACATTTCACATGCAAGCAAGCAAGCAAAATCCCCAATGTGCAAAGTAAAAATAAACTAACACATTTCTCTATATAAATCAAACCATTTGAATCCCTTGATCAGTTACATCTCATAAGGATTAAATATATACAATATAAAGTAACCAAATGTAATGTCAGTAGTTGGGACCGAGTTTATATCCAGTTTATGTGCAACAGTGAAACCAACCTGCAGACAGAGCCGGGGACGGCCTCGCCCCTCACCTTTCACTTCGAGCAAAGCCAGAAACAGAGGCAGCAACTTTTCTGTGATTCTGTTTCCTGCACAAACACACAAACACTCACAGGCTCACGAGCTGGTAAAAACATCCACATCAAATAAAATATGCGGCATATTCAAGATTGTTGCTTGAGAGTTCTGGAGTATTGGAGTGGAGGCCGCCGTCTCTGACCTGCCAGGTTGAGGGAGGTCAAGCTGGAGTTCCCGGGCACAAGGAGCTGCCCGTCCCTGCGATACAGCGACGGAGCCAGCAGAGGGTTCACTATCTCCTCTTCTTCCTGCTGGCAGAGGACAACATTCAGAGAGCCGACATCAGAGTCGACACCTTCAAGAGTGAATGTGTAGCAGAGCTTTGTCACACACAAACCTCATTCAGGACAGTTGATTTATCCTGTTGATGATAACATATTAAATATGTTACATTATAGTGATATTGCACTATTCTATTCTATTCAAACATGTTTGCGGTACCTCCAGTGCAGACACTTCTTGCTCTTTGCCCCTTGACTTCCCACCTTTACTGTGTGGCCTCTTCATATCCTGAGCTAGGAGAGATGAAGGAGGACAGGAAAAGATCAACGCAGCTGCTGCTGTCAGACAGTCGTTCTTTGAGTGCAATGGAGGCCGTTACAGTTCTTGTGGGGCTTTTGGCCGTCTTTGTTTGCAGCTCGTTTGTCCTCTTTCCTGGATATATCCTGCAGTTTGACATATAAAAGACGTTTTAAGAGTGTGAATGTTGACGTAGCGACGTTGCCGACTTACGGACAGCACGTGACCTTCTTTTTGGCGGAGGGCTTCCTGACACCGAGCGAAGTGCTGCTGGACACCGAGGCCAAGTGGACAGCGGACGATTGTGCAGAATCAACCCGAGGAGACGACTGCAGAAACACAGGCTAAATATGTTGTGTCATTGGTTTTCCATGCTGGACACTGAGTGACAATTCCTCCCTTACAGACTGCGTTCTTTGCAGGAGCATCTTCCTCCTCTCCACCACCTCTTCATGAGTCAGAACGAATTCACCCAGGACCTGGAAGTGGAAGCAATGAGCAGTGCAGGCCTCTAAAATTACATGAAGAGCCTGTAATCATTGGAATATGATTTAAAGCAGCTTGATCCCATTCATTTAAATGTAATGTGTTTGTGATATAAATGGATACTTCAGCAAGACGAGCCGCTCCCGAGTCTCCAATCTGATTGTTGGACAATGACAGAATGGCCAATGTGCGATTGAAGCGCAGGCCCTGGGAGGCAAAACAGAAGAAAGACGCCACCTCAGCAGTCACGAGGAGGAAATGGGAGGAAGGCGGCTCCACTTCTGCGTCACACCTGTGCGATGTGTGAGGCGCCTTCGTCGCCGATGGAGTTGAAAGACAGATTGAGAAACAAGAGGTTCTTGTTCGCCGACGCGGTCGTCGAGAGGGCGGAACCGATCAGACGGGCGCCTTCGTCTCCTATCCGGTTGTTTCGCAGGGACAAGTGAGTGAGGCTGGAGGCAAGAGACACGCAGGGTGGCAAAGTTAGTGGGAAATAGTTTAAAACCTGCAGGAACCCCCCCCCCCCCCACCCCCAAAAAAAAAAAAAAAAAAACGTCTTCACTCTTACTCACTTCCTGAAAGGACTTGTGGATTTTATGTCTGTAATTTTGATCAGCATGCATGCATTTGGTATTTTAACCGAAAGATTTATTCAAACCCGCCGCACGTGGTTCATGGTGGGACTAGTTTCCCATCACTGGTTGAGAGATATTCAAGCAAATGCTCAAACACGTAAAACTAGTCCTCAAGCAACATTTTGTAACGGCTGTTTCAGATTTTTAGGACACCAACTTGAACATTTATCTTACAATAAAGTCATGAATGACTTGGGTCAGCAATGTTGACGAAAGAAGGAATAGCTAAATTTACAGCGATGTGAAGGTGGGGGTAACAAAAACAATTTCAGCGTGGTGATATACTGTAGTGTTTGTAATGCTTTACTTCCCTCCCCCGGTACATGGTGACTCACAGACTGTCCGCGGAGAGAAGATGGTGGTAGGTCTGCTCGGGGAGGGGGTTTCCCTCCAGCATCACCACCCTGACACAAGGGAAAGAAGGAGTAAGTCAGAACGAGAAGGTTCTGCCGTGTAGCATCTACAGAGCTCTTTGTGTTTGAATGACAGCAGCGTGTGCTCACCTGAGGCCGGAGCACAGGGATATCGTGCCCGTGAGGGAGATCACCATTTGATCCGTCAGTCCTGCCTGCCAAAACCTGTAGCGCCGTGGACGCGATCACACAAGCAAGCAAGGGAACAAAGCAGTGAGCGAGAGTGCTCCTCTGTGCGGCACCTCATCATTACTCACTGGAGGATCTGCAGCTGGCTCACTGAGGGAAGCACTTTCAGCAGCGCTCGGAAAGTCTGTTCGTTCAACTTCCACCCTGTAGAGAGAAAAAAAATAGCAATCATATTCAAAGAAACTTGTGCGTTTTTTTGATATCTACAGAAACTTAAATAGGAGGTTAGGTTAAATGGTAAGCATTTATATGCGTCGTCCGCATTTCCTTCTTTTTACCAGGGATTTTGATGTGCTTGGCACTGTGGGGGCCTTCGTCCTCCAACATCACTTCCAGACGGGGCTTATACCAGGAGGGTGCAGCTTTATTCTGACGCTGGTTGTCTTGTGAGGGTGAAATGATAATGTCGGTGGGTGAAAGGTGGGGCAGTGATAATGAAAAGAAAAGATACCTTAAATGACGTGCATTGATGCAGCATTCAAGTTGATGTGTGTTGAGGCACCTTGAGTTTCCGAGGTAACAGATGCTGGCTGCTTGACGATGACATCGAGGACATTCGTTATACCCAGAAGAGCGCAGAGGGCAGGAAAGTCAACCCCGACATTTCCCGAACATCGATATTCATCTGCAGGATGTTGAGATGAGGGATTTTAACACACGACTGACAAACTATTGCTGAGACCAAACCGAGGACAACAGGTGAATAATGTTATTTACCAAAGGTCTGTACAGGCAACGTTTCATCTGCAATGGAGGACAAGTTACACAGTTTAATGTGGAAAATGCATGAAAATGAGACGTTACCATGTCATGGCATATATAAAATCCACAGAAAATTAAACGTTCAGTCTGAACTTATATGCTAACCTCTTTTTTTGCCTGGAAGCTTTTTTTTCTTCAAGACATCTTCACGGGAATAGAAATAATGTAATTTAATCACAGAACACAGTGAATCCTTATATTAATAATCCCACAATTTCAGGTTCCAAATATATCACAAAAAAAAAATAACAAGGAGCACACAAATGAAAGTTTATCACCATCATGGAGTACATTGGACATTTATTTAAAAGATATTTGCACCTTTCATGCATCCTTCATTTCCAAAATAAGAAGTTTATCTATTTGTAATTATCACAATGGAGTTTACAATGAAAACATATCAACGGTAATTAGTACTGTATTAAAAACAATGACATACAGGTAAAAAAAAAAACTGGCATGAAAATTCTCAATTATACAAATTATGATATATCTACATGTTTTTTTTGTATGATATTGTTGGAAAATATGTTTCCCAAACTGAACAGTGTTAAATGACTTGTCGCTCCAGTTCCTGAAATTCGTAGTTTACCTGTATTTTTCAAAGCCTCTTCTTTCTCCTTGTTTTGTTTTCTTTTCAACATTCTTGCGTGTTGACATGAAGACTGTTTTGGTTCACTTGAAAATTTGTGCGATCTCTTTCGACCCACGATAGAAGGCGTCCGCAGCGTCACTATGGAAACAAACACGGGCTCACCTGCGGTACTATCGCGAGATTTCTGTATCATCGCGAGAGTTGGAACGAAAGCTCGAATATGGACTGTGTGGAAAAAATACAACACTAAAGTTGTTTTTGTTTTTGTTCAATTTAAGAGCGCAAAGAAAGTCTCGTTGTCATTCTTAGACTTAATGAACAATATTTTTCTTTGCATGTATTTGTTGGTGGGACCACATTAATTAGTAACTGAAAAATTTAATCTGGATGTTTTCAGAGCTCCATGGATCTAATAGCTTCATGAAAGCTATATTGTTTTAAGATAACTGCTTGAAAGTTCAATTATTTTACATAATCCTCTCATCTTATCTCAATTAATTGGATGATTTAGTTGATAGTAGTATGGGATTCTGCTTTCTTTCTTTAAAAAAAAATTCATATTAACTGGGAAATATTGCAAGTAAGGATAAGACAATTTTAGGAATGTCAAACATAAGGTCCAAAGTTTATCCATTACACTGTATTTTGCACCATAAGTTTTCATTAGAATTGAGATTATAGTCATTTTCAGTAGTAATTGTTTGGTTTTGTGAAAATATATACATTCTCATTATGCACGTTCTGCGCCACAACCAAGAAATTATTTAAAACTTTGAATATAAAGGTTGCTTGCTGCAGTGTAAAAACACAGATTTGAGGCGAGTAAAGCGTCACAGAGGATGGATAATAAATGCTCACCAAATTTGGTAAGTGTTTGAAAAACTTTCTTTGGAAATCAGCATTGGCTTCCCATAAAATAAACTTGTGTGTGAAACAAAAACAATCCGGGGGCAGTATATTCACAATAATGTAGTGCTTTTTATTAAAAAAACAAAACAAAAAAAAAACAAAAACAAAAAAAACAAAACAAATATAAAACAAAAAGTAAAAACCAACAGCATTTTTCATGACTTAAGAATCATAATTACAAACTTTTAACGAGTGGAAGAAGTTTTTTTTTTTTGTTGACAAACTGTACACATCACAAAATGTCCGCCAGTCTGCCATTTACAATGCTTGCATCTTATTTTGTGATTGTCTAAAAAATAACTAAACAAATCACACAAAAACACACAAACACAAGTACAAGCATCATACAATGACCGCTATCACAAAACGGAACCATTTCCTATTTGAACGAAAAACAAAAAGAAAACAAAAAGAAAAAAACAAAAGCAAAACCCCAAAATAAAAATAATAATAACAATAATAATAATAACATGATATCGGGCTGACAGCTTTACTTTTTGTTTCCGTCGCCATTTAAAAAATATCATAACATTTTTATGTTGGTTTGTTTTTTTAGTGTTCAACACTTTGCAGCAAAAAACAAGGAGTTCGCTTCTCCTTTAAAAAGTCATATTATTAACAATGGTCAGTGACAGAGGTTGTGGTCGTTCAGTCACTGTCATGTCCCAATGCCTTCTGTGTCCGTTTGACATTCTTCTCGCTCATGCAGTACATAGATGAATTTTATTTATAGGCAATGAAATCTCAGCTTAACTCGTTTTTTTTGTGTGTTTTTTTTTATATGTCGTCAGGACGTTTACGGTGAGATTTACTGGACATTTCAAAAAAAAAAAAAAAGAAGAAGAAAAAAAAAAAGAGAAAAATCCTTTTCCTCCAAGCTCAAGTGTCTTCATTATAGTAATACAAACGGAAGAAATTATAATATTATCATTATTATAACCATAATACATTTAGGGCTGAGTCCTGTACAAGTACAATAATAAACAAAATCCATTTGTCAAGATATTGCTTTAGGAGACACTTCTCAAAGTAAAGTGTGTGTATATTTACAATAACTTGGCACTGTACAGCTTCCTGTTCCCTCTCCCCCTCCGTCAGCATCTCATTCTGTCTCTTGTCAGTTTCGCGCACGGGGGGACATTTTGCAGGCTGTCCCTTTTTATTTATTTATTTATTGTTTTAGCAGAGGCATTTGGGGAAAGAAACAAACAAACAAAAAAGAAATGATGAAATCTCATCAAATATCACTATTTCTTTTTAAAACATTCTCCATGGCAACCAGGAACATAGTCTAAAGACAAAAAAGAACCAAGATCTCGAGTCCCGCCCTCCTCCCAATATACAATATACACCGCCCCGCCCATCTCACAGAATATAAGAAAATATGACCGTCACGATACATTTCATGTTAAGTATTGTTTTCCATAGTTTTCTTAAAACTGAATTGCCATCGAGCCCTTATTTTTTTTTTTTTTAATCGTTTTCTTTTTTAAAAAGGTATATTTTTTCTCATGAAATCTGGCAGAGTGCAGACACGCGATAAGTGCGTATGCGCGCGCACACACACTCGCGCGCAAGGCGGCCGGAGAGCACGGCTGTGTAAGGCGTTACAGTTGAAGCCGGTGGCCGCCCCCTCCCCCCCACCCTCAAACCCCACCCCCACCCTTTCCCCGCCTGATTTATTTAAGCTGGTGAATCATGTTACTTCCAAAAACGAGGGGCTGACTTGCCTCACGAGAAAATAAAACTATTAACAAGACACTTTTTTTTTTTCTGAACCGAGAAAAAAAAAGAAAAGAAAAAGAAAAAGCGCACACGTAACCTTCCTCCGGCTCCCTATGCTTTAAAAACCAAACACACCACAAGTGTGTTCAATGTTCAGTTTTTTTTTTTGTTGTTTTTTGTTTCGTTTTGTGTGTTTTTACTCTAAAAACAAACACACCACAGGCCGCCTCTGCTTTCTAAACGAGTTACTACAGTATAAGAGGGGGAAAAAGATAATAGACTTTTTAACGCACTTTTTGTTTTTGTTTTGTTTTGTTTTTTCCAGACTGCATCATCCAATACTGTGTTAGTGTGTTTTCATTATAGATACATTACACAGAGCTTCACAATATCCATGGTACCAAAAGTGCAGTTCACCACCCTCACTCTCTCTCTTTCTCTCTCTCTCTCTCTTAAGAGCAGCATCTGAGCACAGCGCTCATCGTGTTGTCTTCTCCTGTGCCATTTTCTCCTCTCGCTTCCTGGCGCAGATCCCCTCTCGTCGCTCACATTGTTTCATTGCAGCTAGGTCCCACTAGGGGGAACAATTTGTCAGCTTTCACATCCCCGCTGACTGAAATGAAATGCCGCCCCCTCCCTCCTCTGGTCTCCAGCCCCCCCCCATTCAGTACCACTTGTTTCATTTCTCTTGCTCGCTAGTGGAATTCATCTACCCATGTTGGTAATGTTCGGTGCATTTAAGTGCATGGGGTGATTTCTCCTATGGTTGAATTTGTTTAGTTAAAGAAAAGAGGTTTTGCATGATACTTAAATAAGCAAGAAGTCTGGATCAGCTCTCTCCGTTCGATCCTTAAGGATGCTGCAAAAAGCCGCGGAGTCAGCACTTCCCAAAAACCCCCTCCGCCCTCTCAGATGTGAGATCTAGTCTTGGAAGAGGTAAAACTGGAAGAGGCCTCCGGGGAAACATTGTGGTCCTTTAATAGTTGGACAGCCAACAATGCTCATTTTTTCCCCCCCTTTTCGCCGTCTCGCCGTTTTCTGCCCCCTCGCTCGCGGTGGTCAAAGGCAGCGTGCTCGACAGGCACGTACAAACGTTATTTTCTGCCGACAAAATCGCCGAACCCGAGCGTCCGCCGCCGCAGCCGCCGCCCGGCGCCCTCCTCGAGGAGATAAGTGACATCTATGGCTGCAGAGAGAACGGGAGGGACAGAGAGGGATTTAGGAGCGTGCACTCAAACAGGGAACAGCAGAAATGTGTGTGTCTTTTTTTAAAAATTTTTAATTTACGCGTTCCGCCTCAAAGCGCCTCAAATATGACGGCGCCAACAATCTCCTTTCCAACGGTAAGTCTCAAAAACGTGTCTCTCTGGTCTGTCCAGCAGATTTGATTTTTTAAAGGATAATGGAAGACCGGGTCGTGATTCACTGCCTCCATAGCAGCTTTCATTGACATAAGTTCGATAAAAGGTTAAAAAAAAAAAAAGATGGCCACTATAAATATGGAACAATCTATTGAGTCTGTGTTCAATCTTTAGACTGAATGAACCAGAACTGCAAATTAAAATAAAAAAAAATCTGGGTTTTAAATCTAATTTAAGTGAAGTCTATGAGACTTTTCTGAAATAAACTAAAACTTGAGCATTCATTTTGAGAGTCGCAAAAAAACCCCCCCAAAAAACACCCTGATTTTTCATTTGCAACAAATTTACTCGATGCCCAGTTTCCTCTGCGTCTCACAACCAGTGGAGCTTTTACGATAGGACGTATTGTTGGTGTGCTAAAGTGAAATCCCGTTTGTTGACAACACGAAATCTTTCAATCTGACTGTGGACAGGAGGACATTCCGAAATGTAGCACGTACATCAATGTAACATTAACCTGGCGACATTATTGTGCATGTGAGTGTGGAGGTGGCGCGTTACAGCGCCCCTGGATGATCTGTTGACCTACCCCCCTGCTTCGTTCCCGGTCCCTCACCGTTCTTGCTGGGAGTTCTGTGCAGCAGATCCAGGAGGATCTTGTTCAGTCGTTCCCGCTGGGCCTCCCTCCGGCCCAGAGCCGGGTGGTGCAGCGGCGAGGAGGCCGAGGACGACGGGAGCTCAAGCATCTCTCCCATCCTCTCGCTCGGACCCTCCTCCAGCTCTTTGCGCTCCTCCTCCGCCGCCCGTCCTTCCTCCTCCTCGTCCTCGTCCTCCTCCTCGTCACCGCCGCCCTCTCTTTCCCCCTCTGTTCTCCGCGGCTTGGCCGAGAGGAGCTCCGGGTCGTCCGCCGCCATTTCCATGTCGTCCTCCGCTCCCCTTCCTTCCTCCATCTCTGGCGGGAACTCTTCGCCCCGGTCGCAGGACGAGCCGTCGTCGTCGCAGCCGCCGCCGTCTTTGGGTCGTTCGCTTTTCCAGGCCGATCGCCCGCCGTTCCTCTTGTAATTGTCCGGAACGTAATGAGGCTGTAAAAACGGCAAAATGAGTTTCCGCTCGAATGGGTTCCACACGTTTTTTTTGTTTTGTTTTTGTTAACACTAGTAAACGTGCAATAAATGGGAAGAACTCAGTTGAAGAACAAAGGAAAGTTTTGGCATGGCTCCCTAAACTCATGTCGTAAAATATATCAATCCTGCCCACCGTGGAAGAGTGAATTAAAAAAAACCAAAAAAAAAAAAAAAACCCCATTCAACTAAAAATCAAGTTCTGAGCAGGAAATTGCTTTGCCTGAAGCTTAGCTATTATCTCTGTGTGCTTGCATGAGAAGCAATGTTTTTATTAGGCTTATTTTGCCAAACTAAAAATAAAAAAAATAAAAAAATCACATGCAACCAGCAGCGTTCCAATTAAAAATCAGGAATTTGGCTGTGCTTTCCTGCAGATAACGATAATAACAATGTTTTTCTCATTTGCTCCTAATTTACCAAGTGAGCGAGATATGGTGCAGAAGCCAACGTACAGCCCCCCCCCAGGGGGGAGCTGTAATATTACCCACACGCTTAAAAATACCTTCCAGTGTTTCTAAGTCAGTAACAGATCCCCGCCGCCCGGCTCACCGAGAAGTCCCTTTTGGGGGCGAGTCGCTTGGGGAAGTGGTTGAATGCATATGGCTTGGTGCACACTGGGTAGCGGTTGCGGTGGATCTTGTAGAACAGGTGAGCCGACTTGTCCAGGCGGTAGTCGCAGATGTAAACGTCCTGCTCTTTCACGCCTTTCGGCCGCCCTGTTGGGACAAACGCGCCTCGTCAGGAGAATACAACACGGAGAGGAAGCATGCAAATATTAGCTGTTGTTCAAGAGTGGACTGAAACTTCAAATCCGAGTTTATATCTTGTGATTCAAAGCAGCGTGTTTCGGTTGATTGGTGTCGAGTTTCCGTACCCTTGCAGTAAGTGTAGAGGTCGAGCACGCAGCAGGTTCCCACGACTGCCTCCAGGGGGATGATCTCATAGAGCGGCATGCGGAACAACTCGTTCTGGTAGAAGCGCCGCGACGGCGAGTGATGCGTCTCGTGTGGACGGAAGTAGTGGTGACCAAAGGCGAACCGCTCACCCCTTCGGTGATGGCAGGGGGAAAAAAGTTGCCCGCTTAAAAACGCGATCGCGGTTACAAGGAACGCTTCGGAACGAAAATCGCGGCGGGAAGACTTACTTTTCGTTCTTCCAGAGTTTCTCAATGCGGAAGATGTCGAGCTTGTCTCGGTTGACGTGAGACAACAGACGGTAAGACTGTCGGACAGGCTGACCCTCGGGTGTGCGTCTGCTGTCTCTCATCAGATACACGCAGTCGCCTGCAACACAACAACACACACACACTAGCAGGTTACTTGTCTGCAATGATACACATCAGTAGAGTGACGGCTTCAACGTCACCTGGCGTCTCACACCTCAACACTTCTTGTAAGTTTGCAGGTAAAAATGATTCAGCTTTGGTAGAACATTCTGAGAACGCCTTACTGCTATTGATAACATCGGATTTGTGGTGTCGCCAAGTTGCACCTTCATCACAAACAGCCGCGTTTTGTGATTTCATGCAATACGCCGCTTTGGATGTCGCGTACAAAGATAAAAACATTCAGGGCTCAATGATAGATGGGCTTTTTTTTTTTTATTTACTCAGTTGACTTGTTCTGACCACAATGTGTATTGAAACATAACGGAAATAACCATATTGACATTCACTGGGTCCCAGCCTCATATTAAGACGACAAGCAAATCCACAAATGAACTGTTGACAAGATTCACCCAATATTTAAAATAAATCAAACATTGTTCTAAATGCTTTACCTTGGTGTAACAGCAGCTCGTCTCTGAGGAGGCAGATGTAGTAGATGGAGCCAGCCTGAGCGTAGCTGGGCTGAGGCAACATGGGAACTTCCTGTAACGACGACAGTACATTGAAGCGAGATCAGTAGAGAGTGGCGACAATTTAAGGCTACGAAGAGACGGTAACAAACTGGAGGATCAACGGCCGCGCGTTGATAGGAGGGACTCACCCTGTCAACAGGCCGAGGGTCACACTGCTCACATAGATAGTGCTCCACCTCGGTCTCCAGCCGCATGCAGTCAAAGTGCTGCCACACCTGACGAGAAAAATAAATAAACACTGAGTCACGTGAATGTGGGGAAGAAAATGGGGAAGAAAATCATGCTGAAATGCGTTGAAACTTTCTGAAATTAAACTATCATAGTTGTTCCCTGTCCTTGTTTTCATTGTCTAAAAATAAACAGATAATAAACACAAAGCACTGCCTGCGGTCTCCCAGGAAATCTCCTTGACAAAGTGCTCTTCAGATTGGCCCCCGGAGAGCTGAACTCACAGGTGGAGCCTGTGAGCCACTTCTACCTGTGCCGCTCCGTTAGCTCCTCACCATGCATTTGTCGCACTGGATCATCACGCCTTCGTCCTCGTACATTCCGCAGATGCAACGGATGACGTCGTCGTCCTTGTCGTGAGACCCCGCCCCTCCCCCGCCGTGGTGGTGACCGTGGTCGCGCTCCAGCGAGTCGGAGCTGTCGGCCTCGCTGGCGGTCTCGCCGACGATCTCGTCGATCTGGACCGCGGCTTCGTGACGAGCGCTGTAGTAGGCCTTCCTCAGTCGACACACGTCCCTGCCCACCGACGACTTCCTGCCATAATATTTCTGGTGGGAAAAGAAGAAGAGGAGCCGTGTTACCTTTTTTGCCAAAAGTGAGATTTTTAAATGACATAACTGTAAAGAATGTGTGTTATGAGGACAAGACCCCACATACAGTGGGTTTGTCATTTATAGGAAATTAAACAGGGCACAAGAGTACACCCCCCCCCCCCCCATTTGACCCAAGAATTACACACTCATCATTCAGCGATTCAAGTTAATCTGCCTCAAGGTCTCGGGGTGATTTCCTGGAGGTCAAAGGTCATTTCACCAAGAAAAACACAAAACACACTTTCCAGTTGCCAAGATTTCCCTGAACAAGGCCACACCTCCACAGCCCCTGATGTTAAAATAATCCACAATCCTTGTCAAAGTTTTGTTTCCTCTGTCCGACACAAAAAAAGACCTCGGAGTGAGAAGGGTGTCGCTAATTTACACGTCCACTTCAAACTTCTCTGAGTGGACGACTAAGCTGGCCTGAGAGTGCTCAAGTGGCTCTTGTTAAAATGCTACGCTACACAGCAGTAAATCACATGGGCCTGCGATGTGAGTGGAGAGGATCAGCCCCCATTAAGTAGCGCCCCAATTGAGTGAGAGGAACGACGTGTCGGTAAGACGCAGTAACGGCTTAAACAATCGTTTTGATTAGGTTTCTTTATGCTGAGAGCTTGAAAGAATCTGGGAACACCCTCAAGCGACTCACGTGTTTCTGTCAAGTGCTAGATGAGCAGCTGCAGCAGTGCTCATGTTATCATCATATTTGACTTAGCCGTGACTTGAATAAACCAACAGATTCAATATATTTATTACCGAATACCAGTCTGACTTATTCGTGCTATAGGTGGAATTACAGTAAACACATCAACTCTCAGTAGTTGATTCTTTGCAGTAAGTTACATTTACTTTCAATGCAAAAATACAATGTAAGGAGGAAGGTGTGTATAACTTTTCCACTTCTTGATTCCATAGTTTCTATCCAATGACCAGTAAGGATTGTAACTATTCGCTTTTGAAATAGTCTGTACTTCCACCAGCAACAAGTCACGCTTAGCTGCAAAATAACAAGTGCGCATTCATGGTAGCAGTCAATGTGACACCTGCCTACCTCGGCATTGCGAAACACTTTGAGCATGTCCGTGTCAAATGCTTCAACAGTCTTATAATGGCCGGTGAGGATTTGCTTTTCGATGGTGCTCAGGTCCAGAGGATCAGATACTTTCTCGTAATACTGGCTGTTCCTGATGGCACACAAAGACAAGGGGATTACTTCTCACGTGAAAAAAAACCCCACAAACAAAACAAAGCCAAAAACTAAAATAAACAGCACTTCCAGAACATATCCCATGCGATTAGGCATAATGAATATTACATCCAAGAGTCGTGGGTACCAAATCACTGATTATGACAGCTTTTGTATCACGCAGCCGAGGAAGAGCATTAAGTTGTTATTGTTTTGACATCAACTGATTACCATCAATCCTGGACACGAATCAACACAGACTGTTATGGCTCAAATGTGTGATGAAAGATAAAACTGTTACAAGTGTGTGGGTGCTGCACACTGATGGAAAAGATAAAAAGTGCAACTGCTCTCTGGGAAACGGTCAAATATTATGAATGAGCAAGTCGACATGTGGGTTTTGTATTCTTACCTCTTCCTGGACGGGAGGTTCAAAAGCGGAGCGGCGAGCGTCTGGCCAGCTGAGTCTGCGGCCAAACAAAACAAAATTAGAACGGAGGAAATAGTCTGCAGTCGCAGAAAATACCGAGTACAATACGTTCACTGTTCTGCTCGTGGCTGCGCACACGCGCTGCACAGAAACACACTGACCCTTATAGCTGGTGATCATGTCACAGATCTCCTTGAAGATATGCGCCAGGCGAGCAGTGCGCGTGACCTCCGTGTTTTCCTCCGCGGCGGCGAGTCTCCGCGTGCGCACCGATCGCGACGTCTGCAGAGCTGAGAACTGCGTCAGGAACACGTCTGGAAGATGAGATGCCTGCATTAATGCCTATGCACCTTTTCAGTTACAAAAAAACCTAAGTAATCGAATCGCTTACACCCCAAAAATTTAACCAAATCTATTTTCAATGGTTCCAACAAATACATACTGACGTTTGAAGCAGATTTTATAATCAGGTGATTTAAGTAGCTTTGATAATGTAGTAGTTTGTGCCAGAGGGAGGCCTGACTATGCTCACAAACTGCTGATCTTACTGGTATTTTCACATACAATCATCTTTAGTGTTCACAGAAAAACATTCAAGATTCAAAAAAATATCCCATAAGCTGTTTATTGTAGATATGTTGGTGATGACAACATAAAGAGGAAAAGGATCAGATTCGTTCAAGATGCAAAACTAACAAAACCTACCGCTCAACCATTCCGAATTGTCGACACGTCAAACCACAACAAATGTGATCTGCCCATCGCAGTTCACCCAATACGCCTGATGAGCGTCTCCCCTTTTGCTCACTCACCTGACTTGATGTTGCCGTCGTCACGGATGACTCCTCCCCAGCGCGTGTACAAGGACAGGCTGCCGGGGTCCCGCTCTCTCTCGCCCTCCCTCTTCAGCAGCTCCTGTTTCTCCCGCATCTTCTCCCAGTTCCTCAGGAGGAACACTCGGTGCCGCAGCACAAAGTTTCTGGTGATCGGAGGAGAGACGACACGAGTGTGAAGACAACGTGTGACAACGTCAACTCACACCGATCGTGGTTGACGTGTCTCTCGCGATGGATCGTTTTACATACTACTACTATATACCAGCATAACGTGACGACAGAAAAAAAAAAAAGCAAAAACAATTAAATGAAACTCATTTGAATTAAGGATTTCAGTAAAATTATTTGTGTAAATAAATCTTGACAATCAGATTCAGAACCATTCTTCCTCGATCGTATGTCAGTCGTGTGATTGTGCGCATTCACCTCTCTCTGTTGGACATGGGCTTCATTAGATGAGGGTAAAACTTGTTGCTGTCACTTGATTCTTCCTCCTGGATGAAAGAAAGTAGCATTAATTGTCAAATTCCGTTTTCAATCAAATGAGCTCTGAAGATTTGAACTTGACGACCGGAAAAGTCCTGCATGCGAGACGTAAGTTGGTATATTTTGCATTTGAGGTCAAAAGATTTGAGCCTAATCCAAAATCCCATCCTTGAAGGTATTCTCAGTTACTCTTTTAGAAACCTTGTGGCCCACTAAGAGTACCTTTGAGACAAAGAAGCATCGTGTCCTACATAGAAACTGCACCTGGCATTTAAAGCAGACAAAACCAGACCTGGACACATCTTCCACCATTCAGGCAACAATTTAGGCAGTTAAACGTTCACTGTAGTTACTAATCACTACAAGGTGAAGCTGTTAAAACAAGCAAGTAAATACTACTTTGAAGTTTACGTTCAAATGTACCTGTCGGACATGTTTTTTCTTTCCTCGATTGAAACTGTGAACGAGACAAAATTTCTTCTATGTGGATTAAACACTGACCCGCTTTTTCAGCTGGTGCTTGGACTTCCTCTTCTCCTTTAGTCGACCCAGCCTCCGAGTCCCTCCCGTCTTCGGGGGCAAGCCGTTTATTCGCTGGCTCTTCCCCCCGATGATGCCCCGGCAGCCCTCCGAGCCGCACTTGCACACTTGCTGCAGTGCCACGGAGACAAGATTTGTGGGGCGGGAGGAGGCAAAAGTGAAATAGTAGGATGCTAGTGACACACTTTGATAGAAATGAGGCCGTGCGCGTCTCGGAGAACAATCTACCTGCTCCTCCGTGTTGAAAGAATGGAAGTTGTAGTCGTAGGTGAGCTCCGTGCCACTGGTGACGTCTTTGAGAGCAAAGAGGCCGATCCTGTAGACCCCGTTCACCGACCTGCACAACAAATGGAAATACAATAAACCCCACAAATATTGCACTTCAAAGTCAAAGGAACCAAAAATATTCAGAAAGGCTATTTCGAAAGACTTGGAAAGAAACGCAGTTCACTGATGAATAAAAAACAAGAAATGGCCAGCGTTTTCAATAGTTCAGATGGTTGTCTAATCAGCGCCCCTCTTCTTTACGTCATGAATTCACACGTATTGAGAATACTGTTGTTTGGACAATAGCATGAAATGTTCCCTAACGCGCAGCAAAAACTGGAAAAGGACTGGTGTGGCCAAAGCTCAACATGTCCCTTTTTTTTTTTCGTTCTTGCTCTCCAAATGAAACGGCGCCAGCTTTTCCACCATTCTTCGAAGAATAAAGCTCACTATTCTGTTTGCCAGCCACATGATAATTTATTCCTTCTATAGGTGTAAAAAGCCAGTTCAGCACATTGTCTTCAGGCACTACAGCTGTATCTAAGAGGCGGCTGCATGTAATCTCTCTTCTGTGACAAGATGAATGACTTGCCGGGCTTTGTGCTGAAAATCCTCCATCCTCGCGGAGTCTTTTATTTCAGCCCAGCCACTCTACATTACAAGCACACACATACACAGCAGACCAGTGTCCTAGATTACAAGCTGCTCTGTGCTGAAGGGCAGAGGGTATAGAACGGTAGTAAACTCGGGTCATTTTTTCTCCAGTACTGAACCATAGTAGACGCATCTCGAAGATTCACGACAAGAAACTTTAATTCGCAAGAAATAGGGGCTTCAGCTTGGGAGAGACGAGAACCGGGAGCTCCGCTCGGCCAGGTCTCCAATTGCTGTGGATTTAGTCTTGCTGTGAGAAACAAACCCTCAGGAAACAAGTGAATTGTTTTGGCAGGGTGCAAAGGACTTTAAGCCATTAAGGTCTCAGAACACTGGCAGAGAAGGAGTGGGGTGATCTCATCAGATTACCACCACACGACCACATTAATAAGGCTGGGGTTTCAAGGTAGGGCCGTCTCATTTACAGTGAAGCGCACCTGCTGCACGTGCCCCCTTCTGTGGCTGGCGGGTAGGTTACACAAACCAGGGCAAAAAAAAAATACAGTCTAAACTACACTGTGACTTCCGATAATAGACTTTGGGTAAAATGAGTGAACTGTGGAGCTTAATGAAAAAAAAACAGCATCTTGAAGAAGCTTTAAAAACATACAAATAACTTCTTAACTTTTGAGGGTATGTCATTAATACACAGTTCGTAGCAAGTTTGATCTCTACACTCAGCATCTCCCGTTGTATTGTCACAATTTTACTTTGCTTTTCACACAAAGAAACCACAGTTCACCCGAATCATCAGGCACAAACAGATACCAATTACGCTAAACTATTTAGGTAATATCCTGGTCTATTTTCCAGTTTGTTAACCTCAAGCGGCGGCTTTTAACGAAGAAAGACACGTCCACAAAATGACTCATTTAATACGATGCTGTAACATCCCCTGTGACAAATGCAACCAGGCATATCAAACTGTCACAATATAGAGAACCGTAACAACTTAGGCATAGAAGTTTTCCGGGATGGGAGCAAAGACAGCACGCCGTCACAACTACCAAAGCCAATAAACTTATTATATGCGAGGTCTGACTCAATCAGCCATCAGAAACAACTTGTGGCGACTGCTCGAGCTTAATCCTCAAAAAGGTTTAGCCTAATCTGGCTTCTGGTCAAAGCCCAAGCCTGCCACCAGAGCATTATGATGGAAGTGGTACGACGCCGCCATGGCACCCACCATTTCTGCATCTCACAGTTGGGATCGCAGCTGTGGTTTATGAAGCGCGCCTCGTTGCCCATCCGATAGCTGTCAATCACCATGCCGCTATCGAGGTTTAGGCAGTACTGGCCACTGTGGGCGAAGTACTGCTCCATCATACGGCTCCTAAAAAACATGCAGAGGGAGGTTATTGGAAGGCTTTCGATTCAGATTCGGGGAAAAAGAAAAAAAAAAAGACATGTGTGTAGATGGGCAGTGTTCACCGTCTTACCTGAACTCCTGCTCGCTCACCACCTCTCCCAGGTACTCGATGATAAACTGGCCGGAGCGGAGAGTCTCCTTGGTGCGGATGCCCCAACCCTTCCCTTCAGCGCGGAACCGCTCCAGACACTGAACCCACTCGTGTCTCTGGATATGCTGGTTGTCACAATGCTCGCCACACGGGCATGTGCTCGGGGAGCACTCGGCAAAGCTCATCCTGTGCTCAGAAACAAAAACAATGAGAAATGAGGCCGAGGCTTCTTTTGTACCGACGCCATGTTTGACGTCTGCTAAGCAAACAACTTTACAATAGTATTCTTAGAGAAATATAGACGTAAATCAAGGAGTTTGCAATACTATGCTCTCTTTTCAGGCTTCTTACCGATTCAGGCAGTCGTCCAAGCAGCCCTTTTCAGCAGTGCTCTCAGGAAGTCGACAGTTGCATGTAGTCGTTTCGTAGCCAGAGAGAGGTTTCACATCCACATACACGTCTGTAATACCAACAAGCCATTAGCACTTGAAGGTCTTAACACATTCATAAAGTGTGACCTGCAGTAGGTATCTTCACTGCTTTGCAAACAATGATTAAAGCTTATGAAGTAATCAGACAAATACTACACTTTGACTGGATTATTAACAAAACAAACAAGGCGAGATACTCACTTGATCTGATCTTTTTATAAAGGGGGACATCAGGCCTCTTGTAAAGCTTGAAAAGCAGAAGAGTACATACAGATAAGTACTCATACGAGTATTACTGAGCTTCCAACTATTCAAACGATACATTGGTCTGTCATCAGAGCGTATAAAACACTCAAAAAACAACACTGCTCATAAAGATTGATCACCTGATCGTGTTTCCACAACCACAAGATGTCATAAGGCAACTGGAAATCAATGCGCTTCTGCCTCAGGTACTTCCCTAGAAAGAAAAAAGTGAGGGAATTGGGTGAGCTTATCAAACTGAAAGACGATTTCCTCGAGGAAGTATGTAGGTTTCATTATATTACAAGGGTATAAAACAATGGTTGTCCTCTCAGACAAAGGAGTAAGACACAGTTATTCAACTCCTTTATGATGAAGTAACACAGCTGATTTAGATTTAGCTAAATAGAATAAGAACATGGAAAAGAGCCAAAGATTATTACATAACCTACAATGATGATTTGGATATTGAAATATAACTCACAAAGAAATCGGAGATGTAACCCGATCTAAGACTCACCGACATGGATTGGAGCAGGAAACAATCCATATTCGTGTTCCCCAGGTATGTACTCCAGCTTCTCTTTCTTTAGCTGCAGGAGCTGAGTCCGAGGGCTGTGGAGGAGGAAGAGAAAGAAATGTGAAGGCGGCTCACTCGCGATGCAAAAACCCCTCCCAAAACAAAATAGAGGTGTATAAACATCAGCTGGGATTTCTCCGGTACTCACTCCTCAGTCTTGTACACATCAGAGTAAAGCCCCGCTTTCTGGAACTTCTTCTTTGGGGGCCGGGCAGGTCTTTTCTCCCGCTGGGTGGGAATGGGGATGGGTGGAGCTTGCTCCCCGGGGACAGTGCTTGGGCGCTCCGGGGAGCATGGGCCATCTGGCTTGCTTTCCGTTGATCTAAAAATAGAAGCATGACTTTAACATCTCGTAAAAAGGACTTCATACATATTTCTACACGTGCCAGAACTCAATTCTGTTTCACGGCAGAAGGTCTCTGTTGTGGCTGCTCCTTCGCAGTTGCTTACCCATGAAAGTGCGGGATCTCATCTTGATTGAGCCAGAGTCTCCCTGTCCCAGGTTTTGGCCGGGCCATCGGGTTGCCCAGGGTTTCCTCTCTGTCCGCCAGTTGTTCTTCGACCTCCTGTACCTCTCTGTCCTCTTCCTCCTCTTCCTCATTACCATCTCTTTCCCAGTGCTTCCTCTTCTGACCTTTTTTACTCTGACCCTGGACTACTGACTCAATAGCATCAATCACAGTGTCGCTCTCCCAGCCTTTTCCCCCTGCTTGCCGTTCTCCGCCTCTGTCTCTGTGTCGGGCCTGGTTCAATTCAGCCACGGGGGGTGGAGACGGCGGCGGGGAAGGTAACGGGTGTTTCCTGGGACGTCCGGGGCCCCTCTTCTTTACTACGTTGTTCCCCGTGCGAGCCTGCCGCTGCAGCTTCTTGGCCCGGAGGATTTTGTTGACGTGGTGCAGGCTGTGTTTGGATGGCTGTGCCCGATGAGAGTGGTGGGGCAAGGAGGCATCCAGGCTACAGTCCTGAGAGGGAGAGAGGCAGGAAGAGGAGGAAGCTAACCCGTGGGAGTGAAAGAGTGAGGACTGGTGATGATGTTGATGCCGGTGGTGCAGTGATCCTTCTGGCTCCTCAGAGGGAGCGAGAGCAATTCCTCGTGTGTGAATACCTGATGATCCTGAAAAGGGAAACCACAAATTATTTTGGATACTAAAGCTACAAATCATGGACACGATTGTCCCTCGGACTCGGACGTCAGCCCCTCAGGAAACTGTATGACACAATATTCTGTATATTGGTCACCTCTGCTTGTTCTTAGAATTCCAATACAGTTATCATCAATTCTCTATATTTCTCAAATAACTAAAGTATTCTAACCATGGCCCTTTGATGCACTGAAGAACTGACCAGGTCTTAACCTGCCTCAAATATAGTAGACAGATTGTAATTTTAACCATTCTGTCTGTTCTCACATGCTTTATCAGGGAAACCTCCTTAAATTCTGTTACCTTCGGTGATGCCTGTTAAAAACGCTCCCTTGTTCCATATATCCTTGAGTGTTTTCATTAGTCTTGAAAGAACATTGAGCGTCTAGTCTTCTACTTGTACTATCAGAGTTTATTCTTCATTTAGTCATTACTTTATCTAACTGACTGAGAATTCTTTTTCCTAAAAAGAACCTTTTTTTAATACTTATATTATTTTTTTTACCACTGTCAAACAGGTTTGTCAATTTTATGATACTAGATTTGAATAGTAATGAGACAAAGAGAAAACTACAGTCACACCAGAACACTATAACACTTCGTCAAGTTCTCACACAGATGAAATTATGTTCAACTGTTACTGAGTGAGTCGTTAACGCACATGCATTAACGTCATGCACCTGCATTAAACATCAGTTTGAACATTATGCCTGTGCTGTACTTCTTATAATAGTGGTTCAACACGGCCATTATGATGCCAAAACATTTGTACAGGATGTGTGACATTTAGGACCCATAACATGAAATTCAGCTGTCAAAGGGTGAGACAAAAATCAAAGATAAGTGAACCTTCCCCAATTTACAATAATAAATTTAAACTCCATTCCCATTCAACTGTTTGGCAGTTTATTTTGTAAATTTTGTAAAAATCTTCACACTTGGATACAAATCCGACCAATTCACACCTGCTTATTTTATACCAGCTTTAACCTTGACCTCCCAGAAACTTTTTCCTCCACATCACTCTCGGCAAATACGTCTCTGCCAGTGTGCATTTATTGACTTCTGTGATTACTTGCTTGTTTTGCATGTGTGTGACCACTCCCCACCCTTGGCCTCCCCCCCCCCTGCCTTTGCAGTGCCGTCTGTGACCGCTGACTGACCCCCACGTCCTGTGCTCTAATCCAGGATTAGCCTGGCTTGGTTTGAACTGCCCCGTGGTGCCCCAACCCGGGACCTTTCAGCTTGTCATCTTACTCACAGTCATGCATACAAACATGAGGTCATACTCACAAACATTGGCCCAGCAAAGTGCTCAAACACAAGAGACACGAGCGCCCCAGTTGGTGGGACGTTCAAACTCAAAACCGACGAAGCCGAATCACTGCGGAGGTTGCTGAGTTTTGCATCAGCGACACGAATTCAGCCCAGGTGCTGTGTGTACTGATGGCTAGGACTAGGGCCGCGCATTGTGGGCCTTAGAGAGAACAGTCTACTAAATATAGCACACTAACATAATACTCCACCCCTTGTGTAAGATGAACTCTCACAGAAGTGCTGTATCAACTGCGGCCAACTGTGGCTATACTCCTCACTCACAGAGGAGCACAGTTTAAGTAATTACACATGCGTTTTTTGGGGTTGTTTTTTTTTTGTGCCAAACCCGTAACCACTAGTAAGAGCTACCAAATGTCAGACAGTGTACTCACAGGGGTTGTCAAAGAGTCTTTGAAGGGGGGGGGCACTTTTTTTTTTTTTTTAACTACAATAAGTGGCTGCTTTCATTTCATGCTTTATTTTTTCAGATGGGAAATGGCTGAGAAGGACACAAGAGACAGAACTGGTCATATTTCTACGTTTGCCACAACTGAGGCATAGGCGGTTCCAGTAGTAACCCCGACACAAACTTTCAGTAAATATTGAGGGATTTTTGGGAGACGCACATATTTCAACGTGCGGATACCGAGCAGAGATTGAGAGCCTGCTTTATGCTCCATGTGGCAATGTCTGGAAGGGTTATTGACCAAAAACACAACCTAGGAATCAGTGCAGGCGCTAATTGATTGAAATTAGGCACTTTAACCACAGCCATGCCAAGCCATAAAGCTCACTAGACAATCACCATTAAAAAAATGCACACCCAGTACTTACAATGCAATGGCATTAGACTATTTTTGGAAAATGAATCTGGTGCACAAGTACCTCTAGTTACTCTCAACAATGTCACATTTGATTAAAGTCAAACACATTGGTGAACAGCTCATCAAAATCACAAGCACCATGAATAGTTGTGTGAAGAATGAAATATCCAGTCTATTATTGTAAAGCGCTTTGACCTAATATTCTTACTGTAGAGTCTATGAGAATATTTATTAGTGTTATTTAACCAAATTATGACTTACCCAATTCTCTCCTTTCTGCTGAGGTTGAGCGGTCCTTCCTCATCGGCCGGTCCAAGTGGGAAAAGCTGGAGCTCTCTGTAACTGCCTCAGTCTTTTTACTCCTGCCTCCCTTCAGTGAAGTGCGAGTGAGAGCGGAGGCAAAGAGATTTGTAAGGTTTGGAGAATCGTGAGCTCCTCCATCCTCTGTGGGGGTGAGGGGCTCCTCGTCGTCACTGTCTGAGCAGCCTGCTGGGTCTTCTGCACGCCCGTCTGAGAACGAAACCTGGCCAGATGCCAAGTGACTCCGTGAAAGCTTAGAGTAGTCTGCATCAGCGCTGCCCATCCTAAACCAAGACTCAACTGGGTGATGGCCTTTCGAGTTGTTGCCCAGAGCAAGCCTGGAAGGTCCCAAACAGGACATGGGGCTCTCTTTGCGCTTGTACCTTTCCGCTGAGGAAGATGAGGAAGAAGAAGGGGAGTTGGCAGTATTTGTAGCAGCTTGTTTGCTGGCACTGGAGCTGGGAGTATCTCGTCCAAAGCGACATCGCTGTAAAGACTCCGCCATTCCCATACCCCCAGCTCGCTCCCCTTTACCCGGCACGCCACTCTCTGAAATCCCTGCACTCGCTCGGCTCCCTGATCCACTTCTTGCTGGTTCCTCCCTGTCCTCCTCTGCACAGCGTTCTCTGTGTTTGTGTCTGTGTTTATGTTTGTGGTGCCAATTGAAGGAAAGCTCAGAAGACATAGGTGGGAAAAGAACAGGAGACCGTCCTCCTCCCAAATACTCCTGTCTAAGCAGTTTGTGTTTTTTCTTGTGAAATTTGGAGGGGTTCAGCAGGAGGTGTGAAGGGTGATGATGGTGCATGTAAGATGTTGGAGGAGGAGGAGGGAAAGACGGTGAGTGGTGAGAGTGGTGGGATGGGGCCGCATGGGGGGACTGATGGTGCGGGTGGGGATACAAAGCACTTGTTGGAGGGAAACCTCTGTAATAGCTCAACCCCAAGGGCCCCGACGAGTAAGGAACACTGTAGGAAGGGTGGTAGAAGCCTCCACTGGAGAGTGGAAATCCAAGCCCAGGTACAAAGGGAACCTCTGACATGGACTCCCTCAGTTTGGGAGGTCTTCCTCTTTTCTTCTTCATGTCTGGCTTTCGAACATAGTGCAAAGGATCACAGGAGTATGCAGGATGAGAGTAGAAGCTGCCAAAATTAACCCTGAAGATTGTAGGTAGGAGGTCTCTGTGAACATAGTGATGTGGAGGAGGGCCAGCAGTACCTCCTATCCCTCCAGCAACCCTGCTCCCCACTCCTGGCACTCTGCTTGAACCTGGCGCCATGCCTATTCCACTGCTGAGTCGGTGGCCTGTAGTGCGATGAGCTATCCGTATATCACTTAATCTCACGACAATCTCATCCAGCTCTGCGAGAAAGTCTGGGTCAAGCCGCCGAGAGCGCAACTGCAAATATTTCTTCTTGCGTTTCCTCTTCTGTCTTTTAAGCTTGTCATAGCCAGGGCATCCATGACTACGACGTTTACATTTGTGCTTATGCTTCTCCTTGTGTCCTAATAAGGAGGAGGCAGGAGCTGCGGGGTGAGGTCTTCGGGGATCAGGGGAGGACCTTGTCCCATGAGGCGATGGAGTGGGTGAGGGATGTTCCATAAGCACAGCAGAGTGCCGACGTCTGCCTCTGGAATTGAGGCCCATCCCTGGACCCATTGCTGAACCCATGACTCCTGGCATTAGTAGCCCACTGCCCATCCCAGGTGGCATCCCAATCCCACCCAAACTACCTGCCCCTCCAGCTTTCTCACCACGATCAGAGGTGCTGTTATTGTCAGTTCCTATACCACTGTCACTGGGCACTGTCTCCTCACTGTGTGACTCACTGACTGGTGACGGAGTGGCTTCTTTTAGCTCACTGAGGGGGGCAGGGGAGGTGGGATGAAGTGGTCTGGGAGGGGAAAGCTTATGATAATGGTAGTGCTGCCTGTAATGATGGTGGTGGTGATGATATCCACGGCAAGATGACTTTTTCTGGGAAGCTGCAGTGGCCATCGATGACGTTGAACTGAGCACTGGGTTGCGAGGATTAGGGGCCGAGAAGGTTGGAGGAGGAAAAGAAAATGTATTGTGGCTGTGATGAGTGCTAGAATAATGAGAGTGACCTGAAAAGTGCACTGAGCCTGGCTCCACAAAGCTGGCATCACTGATGGGACTGTGGCCTCCACTCGACTGTGAAAGGGAGGGGGAAGGAAAGACCTCTGAAGAGGAGAGCTGGTGCTGTTGCTGTGACTGATGGTGATGAAGAGGGGATGTGGTGTTTGGTGACAGAAAGGATTCTTGCGTTGGAGTTGTCGCTGTGACATGCGAGGCAGCTTTTGGTTTACGGCCTCTCCTCTTACCCATGTATATTGTGCCCTTTTTACTGACATTGATTTGTGGCCCTAACTTCCCCCCAAAAGAAGCAGCCAGGGTGGACAATGATTGTGTGGCAGATTGAACACAGCCAACTACCCCACTGTTAGTGGTTTTAGGGGGGTCTTCTGTCCTTGGGCCTAACAGGAATTGACTAAGAATACGTTTTCGTTTCACACTTTTCATTTTGTTGATCTTGCCAATTATAGTTTTCATTATAAGCTGCCCATTTCCTTTGTTGCGGAACCTTTTGTCTCCCATGTCTCCTGATTCTGGAGCCAATGTGGGAGGCTGACCCTCCTGGGGTAATGTCGGTGGAAGGCGCTTGGGACGTCCGCGTTTTCTCGGCATTGGTTTCGGGGGGTTCAGGTCCACCTCTGGGTGAAGAACAGGTGGATCCTGCTCTTCTTTGGATTTCAACATGGATGAAAACACCTTGGAGGGGGCCAGCTTCATAGGGGGGTTCCCCCGGGCTGGAGCATCAAGTGTTGGCATTTTGGACTTTGGCCTTCCCCTTTTTTTCGGTTGGGATGGGAACAAGTGTGACATCGGACTTTGTAGCACAGGATTTGGTTTGATTTTATTTGGGTTGGGTGGCCTGCCTACAGGTCTTTTAACTGGGGGCGATAGTATTTCCAGGCCTGAAGATAAAGGCATGAGGGATTTGCTCTCACCGAAGGGACTATCATTTCCTGCTCTATGACTGTGAGCTTTGTTCATCATACGGGACCAGCGAGGTTTCCGTCCCCTGCGTTTTTTAAGGGGTTTGCTGTCCTGTTCTGCAGGAGAATCTATTGATGAATCTGGAGAATCGTCTCTCAGAGGTGTTTGTGAGCCGTCGTCGTCATCATCATCTGGATCCGGCGGAGAAGGTGCCCTTTGTCTGACAGACTCAGGGGAACTGCTCGCTCGACAAGGTCGAATCATGTCCTGGTTGGGACTCCGCTTACTTGGACTAGAGCTTTTACCCCTTTCAACTCGCAGCGATTGATTATTTACCCCCTTCTCTTTCCCCTCTGGCTTTCCTAGTCCTGCTATAGGAGGGCACTTGGTTAAGTCTCTAGGGCCGTCCCTGTCCTGCTCCCTCTCACCTACACTGCTTTCCTCGGCAAGGGTAGGGGACTCCCGTGCATGATGTCCTTGTGAGGGAACCGGGGAGCCCAGGTGACTCACCGCGCTGACTGTCCACTGCTCGTTTGAGGTGGAGGAAGAGGATGAAGTAGGACAAGATGGGGTACCCATATGGGATAGGCAATGAGCGGGACGCGACTGTGATTTTAAAATGCTACTGTTGCTGTTGTCATTGTTGCCGTCCTTTGACATAGCTGACAAGCGGCTATTGCCAAAGGTGAATGCTGGGCTGCTGCTTCGACTACTGCTGTTGCTGCTGCTGCTGATGTTGTTGGTCCCACTACTGCTACTAGCTTTTCCAGCCCCATCAAAGTCCTCCTTCCTCAATGGGGTCAGGGTGGGCAAATTTTCTGTTAAGCTATCTTTGTTCCTGGAACCATAGGGCCGGCCAGGTGGTCTGGAAACAGGAGGTGGTGGAGAAAGATGAACCATTCTTGAATATGTATTCCTATTGGCCATGGCCCGGTCTCGTTGTTTAGCCGTAGGAGCCATAAAGCCTGAGTTTGGGAGAGGAGTGGCATCACTTTTTGCAGGTTTGGCTGGCTTTGGAGTTTTTGATGGTGGACAGGTGGCTATAAGTTGAGCTAATTTCTCAGTGACTGTGGGCGCACCCCAACTTTGAACACTCTTGTCCTTGTCTTTCTGACTTTCTGTGCAGTAGGTGTATTGAGGAGCTTTAACGCCCTCAAAAGTGGGTTCCTTTGATGCAGTTAGTGGTGGAGAAGGTGAAGATGTCCGTGGGTTGGGTTGTGGAGTTGGGGTTTTCTTTCCAGTAGAATGAGTTTTGCTGTCGGATGGAGGACGGTGAAGATTGAGGGGTCTCTCAGATGTTGTGGTAGCTGCTTTTGTGTCTGACTTTGAATCAGACTTGCAGTCTATCTTTGGTGGACCCTGGAAAAACAAAGAAAAACATCTCGATTAATTACAACTAATACATGTACAAATACAGTACATGTTCACATTGAAACTACAAAATTTCCTAACTTCATGTTTTGACTGAAGAATACTACATTTTAACAAAACTATACTCAGTAGATAATCATTGCAGTCGGAAAGGTTCACAATTAAGTTTGCTTTTTAATTATCTATTTTATCTTTGCACTGTTTTTATATCTTGTTAAGGACTCTGTATTACTTTGTGGTATAAAAAGTGCTATATAAATAAAGTTGATTGGTTGATTGATTAACCCACACGACCTAGTTTCACGATCAAAGCCACAAAGTTAACTGCAGTTAAGAGTTTAGCATTTTGAAGCGCAAGACAGTCTTTACTCAACATATATTGAAAAATATCCAATATATCTTTTCACTTTTGAAATCTGAAATCTTTCTGAAACTTTACCTGATTTGTTGAGAGTTTGGTGAGGTTGTTATTCAATCAAATGTCAATACATTTTAACAATTACATTTAAAATATCTTCAACGCAACTTGAAATTGACGGCACATTTATGATGAAAGCAAAACCTGTCGGCTGAATACGAACATCATACATTTTCCTGCGAGCAACTTAATCAAAGTTTGCTTGATTTTGTTTTACGCTTTTACAGTTTTCACCTCATTGATATATTTTTTTTGGTCTCATGCTGTTTTATGTACAAGTCAGTGGGGGGAAGTTACATGCAACTCAATTACAATTATCAGGGTCAGATTGGGGACAGAGAGGCAGAGCGAGAGAGAGACAGAGAGAGAGAGAGAGAGAGAGAGAGCGAGAGAGAGAGAGGTCATGTGGGGATGGGGGTGGAGAGGGCCAAGCCAGGCAGTGAAAGAGGATGGACAACGCAGAGGAAAAGAGATTGAAAGGGGCGGTGCGAGGTGAATAGAGGCGGTCAAACACAAAGAAAACTAAAGGACAATTTATGCACTTCTCTTTATTTGTGCAATAACATGGGGATTACTGGTATAGCTTTGCTGTCGACCACTGCCTCACTATTGACTGGGAGGAAGTAGGGTAAACACACACAGAGACACAGACGCAAGCGCGCACACACTCCGCACACAATACAAATAAGGAATTGGAGAAATAGCTCGTTTTCAATACTGAATGGTCAATTTTGGTGAAATGCCCATCAGCTGACATCAAATGATAGCCGCTCTTCCTTACCCGTTTGGCTGGAGCACTCCCATTCACTTGGGAGGGTGACGGGTTGGCAGAAGGTGTCGCAGAAGGAGGTGGTGTAGGGGCTTTAGAGGAAGGGGCCAATGAAGATGATGACGCTGGTGGTTTGTTTACACTGGGACTCTTTTCCCTCTCTTTTTCCCTGCCTTGTGAAGGGCTCTGGGTCTGGCTGCCCTGCCCGTCGCCGGTGATCCCCGCACGGCTCCCACGTGCGCCGCCTCCTCCGCGGTTCGTGTGCCGCACCGTTGCTCTGAAGGCTGGTCGGCAAACGTAGTTCTCCAAGATCTTTGGGGGCTTCTTCATGCGCTTTGCTTGGAGGCCAATTTTAAGTTTGACATTGCCCTCAGACAGACTGCTCTCTTTGATGGAAAAATGAGACTGGTCGCCGCCGGCAGCCCCCGGCCCTCCGGCACCTGCACCTCCCGCACCAGCAGAGATGGCTGCAGCGCCCTCCTTCTCTCTGTCCCTCTTCTTTTCGTCCTCCTCGTCTTTCTTTCCGCCCCCGCCCTCCTTCTCTCGCTCCCCTGCGGCAGCGCCAGAGAGGAGAGGAGGAGGAGTCGCGGTTCTGCCCTGACTTTTCTGATCCATCACAACTTCCAGGTGTGCGCAGGTTTATTGGGGAGTGGGTGTTGTGGAAAGGAGATAGAGTTTTTTTGTCTGGGGATGGGCTGGGGATGAAGGGAGGGGAAGGGAAGGGGGAGGGAGGGAGGGGGGGACTTAAGGTGAAAGTGAAGCTCTCCTTGTTTTGAAGTGGCTTCTTTTCCTTCCTTGGCTGTCCAGCCCTCTTTCTCCGTCCTTCAACTGTGGGACAGAAGCAGGTATAGAGAGGGGGGGAAAAAAGGAAAAGGAAAGTGAAGAGGAGAGGAGAAAAAAAGAAATCCACATTAGTCGCTGAAGTACAACATAAACCAAACAGAGACAGTTTTAAACAGTGCCCTACAACTGATAAGTATAAAATGTCCCACAATGAATGATGGTGGAAAGGCAGATGGAGGGCAACAATTTTTATCATCTATTTGCTTGGCGAGCGTCCTTCGTCCTGTCTGGGTGACTTTTTATGGGCTTGTCCTCAGCGCCTCCAACAATCTGTGACCTATTTGCACAGCGAAAGCTCCTCTACCTGAGAACTCTAACCTGAGGCACAAGGGCTCCAAATTGTCCAGCTGCAATCTACAAAGCCCCCGTGGCCCAGAGTCGATAGTTGATCCCACAACACTGCCACATCCTTCCAAGTGTTACAGCGTAATATACCGAATGAGCAATCCCTTAAGCGCCCTCATTAGCTGTAGCGAAAAACGGTCGTCTGTGACAGCGGCAAACCGCTCACACCCGACACGAGGACAGCAACGGAAGAGAGCAGCACGCGTCTTAATTGTGCTCCTTAGAGGACATCCCAATTCAATGAAGTTGTCTACAGCTCCCCGTGGTCACTGAGTGATTTAATGCCGATTCGCCCCCAAGCAGGTGCTTTCTCTGGGTGAAGTCATTTGGAGGCAATTCAGAACTGTGACCTCAGCAACATTGGGTCCTCTGGGACTCGGCGGAGGATCCGGCCGCCTTTCCCAGCAGCGACTGAGGGTGAGTGATAGAGCGTCAACGTGCCGGCGGTTTCTCTTCACCCTACATTAGTGAAAAGCACTAAAGGAGCTACTTAATGGAGCCTCAGGAAAGTCGTCACATTGGTAAAGCGACATAATGAGAGAGAAAAAGGAGTCGGCTCAACATGCAGTCTCGCACCATGTTTGTTTTGGATGATTGTGGAAAACAGTAGTAGAGATTGTTTTTGTTGAACCACACAGTAAACACATTTTTAGAGTCTCAGCTGAACGTTCCCTCACGCCCTCCTTTCTGTTTACTTCAATTATTCACTCCACTTTGCCTCAAAACTTCAGACCCCCCTCCCCTTTCACATACCAAACTCAAATCACACCTCCCTCTTTTCTTTAACACTCCATCAATCTCTGCGCTCCTGCCCCATTTTCTTTAAGCCTTTCCATCCTCTTCTTCCTCTATTTCGCAAACTTGGAGAGCAGTGGCAACAGCACACAAACTAAAGTCACTGTGTTCCTACTTTAATCAAAAACACATTTCACCCATCACCCACCCCACCAGCTCTATTCCCCATGTCCTTCTAACACATGGTGACAAATGCTCCCCTCAATCTTTTATACCAAACACTCGCTGTGACGTGAGCCGCTTCCGTTGCCTGATGGCAGCTGTGTCAGAAAATAAGTCGCGAGAGTGGCTAACTTTGTGAGAGGCTACTGACACAAGTCTTTAGAAGTCAAAACAATCAGCCCACCTACACATTTACAGAACATTTTCCCTCTTGTTGACAACAACATTCACAATCACTCTTTTGAGACATATTTTAGGACTGTGCTTTGTATGCCGTGTATTTTTGGATTCGCCGTTCCACAAATTCCAAATATTTTCACGGTCAAACAGCAGAACAAGCAACTGATCAAAGTCAGAGTCATACGTTATCATTGTTAGCACAACTACCAGAAGGTAGAGGGATACGCCAATGCCGATGAATGTCAAAAAAATGACATGATCAATAATACATATTCAATAATCAATATCAGGCCGATGAGCTCAGGAACCGCAGAGCAAAGAGGAACGTAGTAAACAACTTCCCTCGCACCCTCCCATTTCTTTCCTCCCCTTACTCCCCCCTCCCTCCTCACTTTTGCACACGTTGTTCATAACTGCTGATTTCCCTTCTGGCCATAGCAATAGTATCCAACCCACCCCCCCCCCCCCCCCCCCAACATCATTCACATGAGGGCTGGCGTCTGCCCCGAGAGCTCCCTGTCATTTCCAGGGCTTTTACTCCATCGGTATGAGGGCAGAGGCTGTGATCAGAGGGAGCGAGGGAGGGAGGGAGGGAGGGGGCAGCCAAATTCCTTTACTACTTACTACCAGTGGTCTACATAGTCTAACAGAGGAAAGGGGCTGTGTAACTGTGGCAAATCCTGACTTCACATGAAAGAAGCGGCTCTAAACCAGAAGACAACAATTGCCATCAAGGCAGCAACAGAGCGGAAAGGATTGGCAGGTGTCAAGTCTGTCAACACATCCTCCGCTGCAGCTCAGGGAAGTTCACCCACAGGCTCCACGTACAATAGCTGGAAATGTACGTGCACCATTTCATTTTAAAGTCACTGTGCATGTCATGCAAAAAAAAATTGAAAATGCAGTTGACCGAATAAAAGGTGTCTGCTTTCAGTTTCACGAACAGTCAACACTGCTTCTCATGGGAACGGCTCAAGAGTCTGCAGAGCTATCGCGTTGATTTTCAGTGCAGTTAATCAGATGCATTATTTACTCATCCCTGTACTAACGGTCTTGATCTAAAGGAAACCCAGCCCTGGTGGCATGCCCCTGCAGTTTGTCAAAGTACTCTTGGGATGAATGCACACCATGTAGAGAGACCTGATTAATGAAACACGCTTAAAGACGATAGAAAACAAGCTCGAGGGAACGTGATCGGATCGCTCACTCTCCACATACTGTCAAAAAAACATACAAATCTCTTGCATCCACTCACCTCTGAAATTGTCCAGAAACGGCGTTCACATCATTTGGCTCGGTGTTGTCTCGTCTTCTTGTGCCATCAACGTGGAGGCCTCATAATTGTAATTTTTGTGTAAGATATTATCTCCCAAACTGCTGAAATAGCAAAAACCAAAACACGATCAGATTCTCGCAACCCATCATGTGCAGCCTGTCAAGATGTGAATCCGAAACACACACCACGTTTGTCCTGTTGCCAAATAGGTTATAATAAGGACGGCAAACATTTCTCTCTAGCAAATAGAAAGAAAGAAAAATCAATGCACACAGCTGGGGCGCCTAAGAAATGCTGTTAACCTTGGCAGCTCCATAGTAACACAAAGTTGCAACCGTGGAGCGTGTAAAGCATATAAAAAACACAAAACATATCCCCACTAACAGTGAGAAGAGCAGCAGTCAAAGCGGCAAAGTAATAGAGCCAGCATTGCAGGTTGGCGCTTATTATTAGCCGTGCATTACGAAAGGTTTGCAGAATTGTATGGAAGATTTTGCAACCAGCCCAACATCCATCCAATAACAGACAAACCCCCAGTGCTACATTCCGTATCAATGGCAGCTAACTAGCCATCTATCAAAGCAGCTTGTTTTCTAGGGCGATTCGGGCTAATAAATACGCCCTGTGTGGCTAGAACGTGAGGCGACAAAAACGCCCGAAGCTTTCGTCTAATCTTGATGTAAAAGCGGCGAATCTGACACGATCCCCGGGAAACAAGTGATGCACATAATGTTGCGTCTCCGTCACATTCTCGCAGGCACTCGTGTTACTACATTTCAGCAACGACGGCTCGCGCTGCACTTAGCCGAGCGAGCTAACGCCAGAGGAGGGGGAAATATATCGCCACACGCTACTCCAAAAGGGGGGACACACAATTCAGAACGGCTTGGGAAAACACACCCGAAAAAATGCGGAGAGTTATAATCCAGCGGTGGGGAAATAACAGATGCAAGGCGCCGTGTAGGTTATTAAAAAAAAAAAAAACACTAACTGTCAACAAAATGGCGGCTGCGTTGAATCAACAGAGACCCGAAATGGATCTCCTTCTATTTATTCCTCCTCGGTGCTCCAAAAAAAAATACGCTTCTCCTCGGCGGGCGACTGGTATCCGTAAAGATCTCCCGAGACGCTGCGAAATCCGCTCCGACACGCCGTTAGCTGGGCCTGGATGTGTCAGCGCGGGCCTCCCTCGTTAATCGGGCCTCCATGTCTGCTCAGCCCGTATCGCTACTGTGTCAGTACAACACGGGCATTCTCGGTCCCACCGAGGAGGGAGGGAGGGAAGGAGGGAGGGAGGGGCGGAGGAGAGGTGAGGAGAGGAGAGAGCAGCAGAAGAGGAGTGCAAATGTCGGTTATACGCGGGTCCTGCGGTCCCTGGTCATTGAGGAGGGAGAGTGAGAGAGGGGGGGAAAAAAAGAAAAAGCCCGTGTGCGTGTGTGTGTGTGTGTTTTGTTGTTTCTCTATTTCGGGCGGCCGTGTGGATGGAGGGTGTGTTCGATGGAATGTCACAGCGGCGCTGCCTGCTCCTCACGGCGGGTCAACATACTACAGAACCGCCGGTCCCCGGGAAAACAACGGTGGATTTACAGCCTATAAATAAATCATTGTGCCCCGGGTGGATGTTGCTCCTCCAAGCTTACTCAAGAAACCTGTTCAAAACATTGTTCTCAATGAGCAGTTTTAATTGTAATTGGTTGTCAAACAGTAGCAGGGGCACAAGGCAATGGGGGCAGTAATCTTTTTTAACTACAGGTAAAAAACAATACAAAAAAACTAACTTAAAAAAAAAAAAAATGCAAAGTACAAAAAGATTTCCAAGAACAAACATAGATGCCATTCATGTTATATACCCCTTCAATTACAGGCAATTGACATAGTTTTGGATTGTGGTACAAACCAGGATATCTGTACAAAACCCACACATGGAACACACAAAGCCCATAGAGATACTAAACCTTTAGGTCTTCCATTTTATATATTTTTTATATCAATCTAATTGAAAGTTTGTCCATCAATCCATCCATAGGTCAATCTTCTTTACATATCTCCAGTTCAGAGTCATGGCTGGAAGCAATCCTATGTGTCAAGGGTGCACGCGCTCCATCACAATAAAGAAGGACAGTCTTTCACACACATCGGCAGAATTACAATGGCAACAGACCATCAGTGTAAAACTAGCCTTTCTCACAACGGGTCCGCTCACGTTCCCGATTGAAAAGTGAACAATCGAACGCTTGGTCAGTTCTGGAAGAACTGCCATTGAAGCAACAAAAAGCAACTTGGGGTTCAAGTCTCTTGACCACGCAGAGACAGCTGGGTATGGAAAAATAGGAATGAAACCAAAAATCATGGTATTAGAAGTCAACCTGCTCTCCTGAACCACACTTGTTACAGGGGTAGGCTTAATCCAAAAGCAAGTCGATGGACATTAAAATGAGGAAATTTTTAGCAAATGTTTTGTCTTGTGAGAGAAAAGGCTCAAGTTTGTTCATCATTTTGACTGGCGAGGTTACTGAGGGCATCTTTTCAGTGTTGCAAACAATAATTTACACCACAGTGCTGTATTCAGTAACGTCCCCAACTGAAACTCTTGGATAATGTTTGAATTATACTGTTTTCTGATCAAATGTTTATTGGTAACTGGTTCCATAATTTCATGGTAATTGTATGGCAATGTTATCGTTCTACCAATACACTTTTCATTGGATGAGTCGGCTCTTTCATGTGTTTCACGCATTGTACTTCTGAAACACGTGTTGTTTTCACTGAAAAATCTAAATTTGGAATAAGTTACAGAATTACAAATTATTCTGACAGCTTTCTTCACTGAGCTGTTGTTCATTTGTTTCATTTTAGAAATATTTGTAATTTTTTCATGCAGTCAATTTATGCAGCACTTTTGATGGAGACAATGAAAAGTTGCATTGCTATCTGAGCTGCTTTAGGATCGAAGCATCAATATCCGTTGGTAGTGTTGGGTTTTCTATCATTATCGTTTGAAACTGAGAAGCTAGATCGATACCTAAACATTTTTCTTCACGTTTCAGCTATACGGTGTCATTTTACAATATCGAAGCTGATAATGTAACACAATGATCGTTTTAAACAACGACAAATAATTCATCATGTTGATGAATTAGTTGCAGCTTTTATGCTGTAGCATGGAGTTATCTATCTTTTGGGCAATAAATATGAATGCAATCATACTGTCTTTCTTGAATAATACATGTATTTGTCAAGTCAAGCTGACGTTATCTTTCAATTTGAAAAATTGTAAAAGATGCACAAAATCCACAAAAAACAATAATTTCAGTCGCACACGTACTGAAATCAGTGAAATCAAACTGTCATATTAATCCATGTTAAACTGCACTTTTCTGCCTCTAAATATCACATAATTTAAAAGAATCAACAATGGATGAGGGTCACAGGATCAGGCTTTAATAGCAGCTTCAAGTTGGTAATAAAAAGTAAACAAAACCTGCATTAAGAGACTGTCCTTACAAAGAGGATAATGGAAAAGTTTCACTCCATAACTCTGCGAGTTCCCATCATTTTGACAACCACTGGCAGCTGAGTGGTGATTAGTTCATAGCATCAAAGTCAGTCATTCAGAAAACCACCTCGCAGGGCAGCGTAGCGAGAAGGACACAACCGGCTCTGCATCTTGTCAGCAAAGTGCTCGACAATCCTTTTGTGTGAGGTGTAGCATAAAAACGGCGCGTATGTTGGAAGTAGAAAACAGAAAAGTCCTTCGCAGAGATGCATGAATCAAGTGAGAGTTGAGGCTGCAGACGAGGACATGACGCATGTCATGCATTTCTTTCTTCTTTTTTTTTTTTTTATTCTTATTTAAAAGCAGTTTCTGCAGACGGGAATGCCTGCGGTGGGAGGCTTTGTGTCTCGAAAGACAGTAGAGGAGGTAGAGTTGTCGCCCCGTTTCTCAAATCGCTTGCTTCTCTTGCTGCTCCGTCCTGATAGAGCGCGCTTCCGGGTGTTGTGATGCCGGCGGGAGGCTGTTGTCGACGCCGTCGAGGCTTTTGCGGCACACGGGGCAGGTGTCATGCTAAATGAGAGGAAAACACTTTGTTATCTTTCAATCACACCGAAAAAAGTTTGTGTACTGATATGAGAAGCATAATAAAAAGACCATCAATTTGTCTATATAATATAAGAAACGTCAAAGGATAAACAGATGGACCGTCACCCTGTCCCAGGGTGTAACTAGCCTTTGCCTATACAGTAGAGAATATGGGTGGAAGACAACTTTTATACTCTCCAGATCCTTACCAGCTCAAGCCAAGGAACTATACATCCACTGTGGAAGTAGTGGAGACAGGGAAGTTTCCTGACGGATTCTCCTATCGAAAATTCCTCCCTGCAAACTGGACACTCCAGTCTGCAATCTGATGGAAAAATAAAGATTAGAACTACATTACGACATTAACTCCTAAGAGCTCAGTAAAATTTATAACTGAAACTATTTCAGGTTGGCCAGGCTGAGTGGTGCTTTTCACGGAACCATTGCTCTATCTGTAAGACCCTCTGTGAACTGAGTGGACGACTACTTTAGTCTGTATCCAAGCCAACGTAACGTTACTTTGTGATTTACTATCGCAGCTCCTCGCTGCAGCCTTCATGGCTAAGTGGTCTCCTCTTTTACAGGAAAGAGCAGATGGGATGGGGAGAGTTAGGAAAGGTTAGACGTAGGATCGAGGACAGGAGGGAAGGACGAGAAGAGGAAACGAAATGTGAGAAATAAGGAAGTAAGAAAATACGGAGAGAAATGGACGGTATGAGAGGAAAAAAAGCACAGAGAAACACAATGACACTGTATCGACATCTTTTTTGTTCAATAATAGACCCAAACAAATTCTGATTGAATAAAATAAACACTAATAGCTGAATAGATGGCATGATATATACTGGAGGGATCCATATAGTGTGCCACCTGGAGCTCACACCTGTCTGTTCTTGAGAAATGCAAACTGTTGGCAGGGATGAGATCATCTCCTTTTCTGCTGGGGGAGGACCTGTGCTCTCCAGCTGTCCTAATAACTATGCAAAAAAAAAAAAAAGACAGAGAATGAGGTTGTGTGGATGTTTAGGTTGACAGATGGAGTAACAGCAGTCAAATAAATGGGATATCATTGCATGTAATTACAGCAGGTTTGGAGATAAACACATAACTCAGGTAGCCAGGACAGATTGAAATTACACGATCCTCTGCGTTTCATCAAATATTACCGAGAAAGACTGAATAAAAAGAAGGAAAAATCATGCTAAAACAAAAGGTGGCAAAAGTGCTCACGTCTGACAATTCTTTTTTAATGCATCTTGAGCTTTTTTCTGGTGGTTGGGGAAACATTTGCACATATATATTTCCATATATACATTATAGTCATTGTTATTGTAATACTATGTTCCTCAGCATGAATACACCGGCTTAATAATTAGTAATGATGACGACTCCACTTGTACTTGCACTTTAAAAAGCAAAAATAAAATATGAATTATATTTAAACATAGATTTTTAGAAGGATAAAAAAATGCATTTCAGCATGAATTCTGACAATTGAGTATTCAAAATATGTGCACTTGCTTCAACTGCTACTGTCAGCCAGGTTCAAAACAAGTAATGAGCCAGTTTGACAATTGTTGAGAGGAGAAAATCCAGATATCTGTATGAAGTGTATATAGAGTTAAAGAAAAAAACATGTCTGATAAATACGCAAAAATAAATAGCTGAAAAAAAACATATATTTAAGTGCAGTAATGAAATACAAATAGTATGTTACTTGCCACCTGTGGCCCAATGGCTCGTCACTGACCTCGGTGATAACAGAGTCAAGCCCTCCCTGACCCCAGGCGTAGTCTCCTGGGTTCGAGTGCAGCTGTAGCATACTGGATCTAAGAGACATAACAAAAGAGAGACACACAAAGAGAGAGAAGGAGAAAGGCTGCCTCACAATGTAACAACTCAAAAGCAAGTGATGCAAATCAAAAATTAAAAAGCGCTTACAGTGCAGCAGGTGCACCAGCGGCGTTTCCATTGTTGGCAAACAGGCCAGTCAAAAACTGCTGCACAATCCTTGGAGGATCAAAAACAAAATGCAAAGATATCCTCTTTAGAGTGTTTCACCGTGAGGAGTTCAAACGATGTGCGAGGCTGTTCTTTTAAGTCACAACAATCCAGAACGTGCAGAAAGAACTTTTTTTTTTCTCTTCCTTTTTTAACTGAGGTGTCTGTACTTTGAAATCAAATCGAGAATCGCGATAAAGAGTGAAAGACTGCATCGCCGATGTTTCTGTATACCATGTCCACACACCCTTCCACTGCAGGCCTTTGCTCCGGCCTGGATGACCTTTCTTCTCGCTCTGCGCTGGAAGGCGAATCGGCTGGCCGGGCCTCCGGGGAGCTTGGTGTCACCGGAGACGGCCGACTCTGGTCTGCAGATACCTGCTCGCTGTCGTCTCCGTCGGACTCGGAGGACGGCGGATGCGACAGCAGAGCAGAGCGCTCCATAAACAGCAGCTGCCACAACTTGGAGAGAAACCAGAGAAGCCAAGTGTCAAACAAAGCTTTGCAGAAAGAGGAGTGTCCTCATTAAAATGACATTGGTAAAGACTTACGTCTGAGAATGAGGGCGAATTTTCACTTTCAGCAGAAGCTGAGCTGTCCTGAAACAGACTGCACAGCAAATATTCAACTGTCAGTGGGGTAAAATATCAGCGCTGTGAAAGTTACTGAAAGTTGATAGGTCTTTAAAACAGATGTGGACTTCCTGTCTAATTACAAATAAAAACTTTAAGGTGGAGAGTAGCTGCCATTTTAAATTTTTGCTATTTATAGATTTTTATGCTATCATTTTATGGATACCAGTCAATTCAGATCAAAAGGCATGGAGCCGCTCAACTGGGATACGATTTAGTTCCACATTCTTGCGCCTAATGTTTAAAGTTTGTTTTAATGCCTCTTCCCCACTTACAGCATAGGCAATGTAAAAACCAAAAACTGAGAATTACCTGGAGTCACCTGCCACCTCCTCAATGAAGCCAGAGTCACATCTCGGACAGACAAAATCCTAAAGGAGAAAGAAAATATGGACCATCAAATTTCATCATTGTTGTCTGCAAGATGTTATGACCCAGCTTTGAGGATTTGCATCAATTAGTGAATGCTGATTCATGTTTGGATCCCGACTGATGACAAAGTTCATGCTAAAGATTTTCTATAGATTTCCTTGAGAAAAAGGAATTATACCCTTGTGAATTTGAACAAATAAGCTTTACAGACAATAAGTCAAACAAGGTACAATGCAGTGCAATGGTTTCCATTTATTCTATTATGACAAGCCGTAAGTATACCATGCTCGACACCAAGAGTACCAAGCTGTTGCTATAAAACACAGCATGCAACTGTTGCAGTGCTTGTCATTATATTTTTTGAGTGAACAAACTATAGCCTGATAATAACAGCCTGATATTTGTTTTTATGGAAAACATCACATACTGATTTCTGACATGTATATCGATCGAGCACAATATAAAATGCCTCCATGTGACATGTATTACATTTAACACTCACAAATTGGAATTTTGAAAACCTTTTTCAAACGCCTGCAGTGGTAAATGAGCATAAGCGGTTATGAACCAGCAACCTTCCAATTAGTCTTGGCCACGACTGCCTGTAAACAAAGGTCAAGCCTGTAAAACAGTTCTGTAAAAATGGTAAGTTACTTGAAGTACCAGCAGGGTTCGAATTACAACGTGGCTTTCGGGGGAGCCCTATTTTCCGATCAGACCTCTCAAGTTTGTAGAATAGGTATGCGCCAGTGTTTTTAGAGCTCCCCCTAAATTTTTCAAATTAGGCTTTCAGGGGAGCTCAGGTCCCTTTCAGGGGAGTCCAGCTCCCCTTAGCTCCCCCGTAATTCGAACTCTGAGTACCAGTTACTTTTAACTGCATTCAGTTGCATCATAAAGGAGAGATTCATACTGGCCATTCACTGTGTTGCACTTTAAAATCCAGATCGAGATGTTTCAAAACTAATTCTGTATGTACTCAGTCGTGAGTTATACTTTTAAATGATGGCGTGGATTGTACGAGTGAAATTACATTTTTAAAGAATATTCTTAAAAGCACCAACAAATACTACTGAATTAACATGTGACTTTCACAAAAGCAAATTACGCAAGAGAGAAAAATATAAATTGTTTCAAGAAACAAAATTAAACCAATGATTTGTTCAGTACATGTGAAGCAGTGGAGACGGAAACGCCCTCCATAATAAATGAACGCGTATATTTTTTTCTTTGAACAGCAAAGTGAATAATTGATGCAAAAAAATTAAAATCACGAACAGATACGTGCAGACAAGTGGTATCCGATCAACGTTTCACCGTGGCCTGGCAAATGGCGCGTGACGAATCCTTTTAGTGCTCCATCATAACAACATCAGTGCGTAATTGTGCCGTGAAAGGAGTCAGCTGCGCAGCAAACGCGCCCAAGTGCCCCTCCTCTCCACTGCGCTCTCATGTGTCGTGTGGCCTGGAGAAATACACACCAACACATTGGTTGTGTCTCCGAGGAGACAGTCTGAGGAACAAGTGGAACAAAGGGGGCGATAATACGGCACATGTCTGGAGGGACGGTGGTGGTGGTGGTGAGCCCTCGGTGACACCCTCTCGTCTCCTCTTGCGTCTCTCACACGCCGTTGACAGAAGACAACTGGACACTAGAAGTCGCCAACAGTGGCACTTCTAAATATGGCAACGTTGAATGGCCAGATTTTTCTCGCTCGCTGCGATCTGACGGTTTGGAGCGAGCGCACTTTTACGCACGGAGCGATCCACCGATTTACTGTGACCCCACGTGGTCAATACATGGGCAGATATTTCAGCTCAGTCTGGTAAATGTGAACGTTTATTTATAACAGACAGAAAGCGCACTGAGAAACTTGTTCACTCCCTCGGGTGGAGAGATCGTGGAGATTTAAAGAGAAAAAAAAAACTTGGGCAACGTGCGTGGAAGAAAACAAACTCTCCAAAAGCGACTCACCGGGAGTTTGGGGTCTGTCTCACATTTACAGCAGTGACAGAAAAACCGGTGTTGTGGGTTATCCGCAGCCTCCGCCATGTTCACGGTGAAGCGTCGCCCCTGACGTCGCAGTGACGCCCCATAAAAGTCTCAGATGGGTTTGTCAGACCATCCAGAGCGGCGCAGGGGGGGCTTGTCAGAGTTGTCCACAAACTAAAAGCCTGCGTGTCGTGTCATGGACTCTCCCTACTCTTCTCGTGTCCATGTTTTATTTACAATTTGAGGAGGGGAGAGGTGGTGTCTCATTTTTTTTTATAGCCACTGATCAGGTTGCTGGAAAAAAACACAGAGCTTCCACGTAACGCAACAAGTGGACAGAATATGACATCAAGCATGTAGTTTTCCCAGAGTTTGCTGGGTGTCGCCAGGGAGAAGAAGAAGACTTGAAGGGTCATGTAATTCTACAAGCTCATTGCAGCTCAAAAAACTGATAATCAAAAGTAGATTAAAAGGAGGAAGAATGAAAACTCCTGGTTTCCCAGGAATCTATTCAAAGAGGTGGTATAAGGTGAAATAATAAACAGTGAAAATGATTTAATTTGAAACTAAATCTGATTTAAAATCGATGATGTAACATAAAAATACACTTTCTGACACTCTCAAAAATATGTAAATATAACACGAGAACTATATTTTTCTGGACTTAAAGTGACGTTGACATTAACATTTCACAAATTGTCATTTATCTAATGTCTCATATGGATATGAAGCAGTTTTATTCATGTCCATATCCTCACAACTTGAGGCACAGGGTGCTGTACTGGATTGTCGCATGAATATTGCTGAAGATGGTGACTATGGAGTGGCTACGTTGTTAGGAAGTGGAATAAAAGTGCTGAAACAATACATTAAAAGCATTAAGCATACAGTCATATAGCTCCTGTCACATCGTGGTGATGGGAGGTCTGTGTTGAAAAGTGTCACTGTACTCTAGTAAAGTGCATACGCTCGATTTTCTCAGTCAAAAGCGAGGCTGGTTCTGTATTGTTTTGTATTCCAAGACCTCATTTCAAGCTCAGGCTGAGCTTCTTTTCACCCATAGTCAGTTGGGATCAACTGCAGATCCTCGAGACCCCAATCTGCACTAAACTATAGAAATTGGATGGATTGTTCATGAATGCATGGAGAAAATCGAAACTGTACCTATATGCATAACAAAAATGTTGAATCCAGTTGCTGTATCTGTTTGGAAACACAGCAAACTTGTCCTATATGCATTTCTTATAAGCAATCACAACGGTAGACATATTGTGATCGACACGCAATTTGAGACTTTGGGTTATTCTGCAATTTAATGGAGATGATTATCTGCAGAAAACACTTTAAAGATAAACTGCAGTATGAAATACCTCCAAAGTCAACATGCCCATGAATAATAAATGGAGATTTAAGACAGAGCCAGATTAAAAATGTAACATTCATATCTTTTTTTTTACCATTCTTTTCTATTTAAATAAGACATTATCAGTTACTTATCATTTGGTAAAAAGAAGTACTATTCAGTAAACAGATTCTTTGAAAATGTTTTTTTTCTCCATGCAAACGTTGTTTATTAACTTTATAGAAGAACAAAGACCATAATAATAGTGAGCTGTGAAAGCATGACAACCTTTATTAAAAGCAAGTCAGTGACGTGTAATATTCAGAATAACCACGAGCAGCAACAACAGAACAGTGACGGATACAGGAACCAAAACAACACTTTACAGAATGACAGGTTTGGCAATACAGTAAATAGGCATTCTCATCTGAAATGATCACAAAGAAAACAACTTGTTAGTTTACACTCGAGCAACGAAACAAAAAAAAAAATAAAGAATGGTGCTGGTTTAATTTTAAACGCACTTGGCTACAGATCAGATGTAATGATGGCAAATTTCAGTGTTCAGCTCCACTTCTTTGACTGTTTTTAACATGGCTCCACAATAATAATCAATACCCACATCTTTTCAACACGGGAGCCATCCGGGAACTTCTCTCTCTCTCTCTCTCTCACTTGGCACACAGTTCATCTTTTCATACTACAAAGAAGAAAAAAAAAAAATTCCCTGTGTTCATACTGTGTCAAATTTCAACCAGCTTCAGCATCTTGTTTGGATTTTTTGAATCAACACTTTACGATTCACTGACTCAGTTTGGCAATATAGCGAACTTGTCCTGTACACCTTAAGAAATCAGAACACGCCCCCTCAGTCTCATGCACATGCCTGCAGGTTAAACTTGGCCTGGGAGGGGAGGGAGGGGGAGGGGGTGTAATTATAAAGACTTGGCTCCCCTCTCATTGAATTCAGATCGCTGGCAGGGAAATAAATAGCAAACTGATCCCCTATCAGGCTGAAAGGGACTCTTCTTCCTCCTCCACGTCTTCCCCTCCCCGGCATTGTTTGTCCCTCTCTACCGGGGGGCGGTGAAGGCCCCCTGGGCAGCGTTGGCAGCAGCGTGGCGTACGGCCTGATTGGACATGACTCCGGTGGCGAACTCGGCCTGGGCCTTCTGAAAGCTGGCATCGGTTTGCCTGTACAGCCCGTGGATCTGGAGCAGGGAAGAAGCGGAGTACAGTGACACTCGATACGGGCGGCAATTCATCGTCACGTTATGCACAATGTGAGGGCGAAAAACGATACGCACAACTCGATATGGCGGCTTTTTCTACAGGCTGTTTGTTATCTACCGACTGCCTCACAGTGGATGGAGCACCTGAACTTAAACAGCATTGATGTTTTTTTTTCTTTTCTTTTTTTTAATGGAGTAAATAAAGTTTGACGGCTTTGTTTTGGCTTTTTTTCCCTGAGTGAACATGACACACTGCACCAATTATTAACCTTCAAAATCATTCAGATGAATGGTTTATACATGAAATTCCACATTTCTTGACTGGATTAAAAAAAAAATATATAGTGCCCATGGGTACAGAGCTGATATATATTTAGTATTTTTCTTGTGTTTGTTTTCTGGCTGCCAATCAGCCTCCACACATGAATTTTGTCACGTCTTGCCAACAATTTGTTTTATCCAGCAACTCTTCAAATATAAAAATACCAACGTTGAAATTTGGTCAGTTCAGCCACTGGGCAACACTGAATCTCAGCTTCCTATGGTTCAAATTAATGCTCCGGGTGGAACCAAGGTATCTACGTTGTTCTTGTTGCATATTGAAATATTTTGTGCCGGCTTACAACATTTGTGCGTGACGCTAACTAAGCAAGATCGCGAACCAAAGTATCACTCAGAGAGCCATCCAGAACTACAATTATCCCTCCATCTGAAAATCCCAGTCTTAAACTCATTCAAAAGAAGGATAGTAATTTGAAAACAAACACATTTGGAGACTCCATGTGAGTCACAAACAGTAGTTTGTGCACGGAGGACGTTCGGTTTTATTTAATGGCACAAACACAAGGTGCCTTGCCAATTAGCCCCGTACGAGGAGAACAGCAGGCACACTTTGTCAAGAATACGGCCCTAATTTGAGTTGCTCGCTGCGACGGCAGTCGACACAGAAACACTCGTATTCACCTTCTTCAGCATGACAACTCCCATGGCGGCTTGGGCAGTAAAGAGGATGGAATTTATCATCATGATCACGCCAACGGCGACGCTGGTCTTCAGTGCAGCCAGGCTCACGATCCAGCCACTGAGGGGAAGAAATGTAAAAGATAGAAGAATAAAATACAGAGAGAAAAGGGAAAAGAGCTCATTGAGTGAGACACTTCGAACAGAGCAGCAATTCCCAGGGACGAGACCTGTCGGGATGTTTTCTGATGAACTCTTTGGTGGGTCAACAAGTACATGGGACCTTGAATTTGAGATTAGGCTTGCTGATTAGGCCTATAAATACAATTGAATGGGGCGATCGCGGTTTGTTTTCACACGCCGGACACGGTGATGATCTGTTTTACATTCGTACCTGAACCCCCACCCGGGGATGCCGATGGTCATGATGACGTAGACAACCACTTGGGCAAAGAAAATGAAGAAGAAGGCGAAGAAGTTGAAGGAGCTGTCACTCCTGGAGGGGGAGAAATATTATTGCTGAGTACGACTCGGTTTGATTTCTTGACCGTGCCAACTTTAAAAGGCTAAAAAACACGAAGGATTCCCACCTGAAGGCCTTGTACACCGGTCGATACCAGCAGACAAAAGAGCAGGGCGCAAAGAGGAGGGCCCAGAGGATGGCGAGGCCCAGGCCGACGCCGCCAGAGGGGTCCATACAGAACATGGCCAGTGAAGAGATCAAGTTGAAGAGAAGCGTACAAGTGCCGACTGGAGGTCAAACAAAAACAGACACAGACAAAAAGAAGAAGAGAAGAATAAAAACAAATGCCGTTCAGGTTCACTGAGCTTTGACTCCCCTAAACCCCCTTTTTTTTAATTCTATGTTAAAAAAAGAACAAAGTCAATTTATTCTATTTTTAATGCTTTATCTCACACGGATCTGTTGTGATTTTTGTCATCAAATTCGTACCGTTTGTCTTCAATAAGAAAGTCTCTCCATAGATTAACAGGGTGAAGCATTTCATAATCATTCCTGCGTTTTAGGATTGACCTGGAAATTCTAATCAGGTCAATACAAATGCTTATATTTCTATTTCTATGCATGGACAAAGTGCTGCATGGTGGAGCTTAAATTGCTCTGGTTTGCGTCTGGTTGGTAAGTCCAAAAACATGTGTTTGGGGGTGAATTAGTGAATCTAATCTGTCTCTGTGTGGGATTAATAATCTGTCCTGTGATGAACTGGTGACCTGTCCAGGGTTTAGCCACTTATATTATCACCTGAGATCTGCTCCAGCCTTCTGAAATGCTGAATGGTATAGAAAATGATCCGATTCACAAGTGTGCATATCGGCAACTATCTTATTAAATCTATGGTCTGGTAAATCTATCCGAACTCCACAAAATCAATGTTATACAATAGTTATAGTAAAACATTTATTGTATTATTTAACAATCTGGACCCTTTAGCAGACACTTTCATGTTCGTATTTGTGTTTGTATAAACTAAATGGATATAATTTATATAAATGTCTATCAAGAGAAGCTTTAGGAATAATCCAATCTATGGCAGCTATTTAGTTAGAAAAAAAGAGGATTGAGAAGTACGACCAGAAAATCTTTATATTTTCTTTATGTTTGAAGCTTTTCACCAATAAAATAAATTAACCTTATTCAGATTTTTTTTTACTCTGGAAAGATATGGGGATTGCAAATATCTATTAGTTTAAATAAAAAAAATAAGCAAAAAAAAAACAACCCCGGCACATTTATAACATCTTTCTTTCCTTCACACGTCCTCCCACGTGTGTGCTGTGCCCAGTGACAAGATATGGGGAAACATCTTGAGTTTTTCTTGCTTCAAAAAAAAAAAAAAAAAAACCCAAACTAAAAAAGATCTTTCTTTTTTTTTTTTTTCATCTCGCTCCTCAAGCTGAATGGGTCTTTGTTTAGATGCCCCTGGTGTGTGCCCCAAAGTCTTCACTTTAGCAGTGACGTGCGAGAGTCTTTGTACAAACAGTCGAAAGTCTTACGCCGTGCAGCTCAGTGGAAGTCACACAGGCGTGAGTCAGCTCCTACTGCCTTTCGGTGGAGACGTTTAAGTCTTTACAAGCAGAGATTTTAGGTCAGCCTGGCTTTAATCTCATCACATACAACACAGAAAAGTCGCACCAGAAGGAAGTCGAGAAAGAATTTGATTCAACAGTAGACTGCTGATGCAAAAATGACCAAAAAAAACAACAAACAAAAAAAAACCAAAACAAAACAGGAACTCACACATCCAGAAGTAGTACATGATGGTGACAGTTCGCTGGAAGCGCTGGCTTATTTCCACACTGATGTCCTGGTAGAAGCAGGGCCCCACGGGGCAGAAAGAGGGCAGCGGAGGCCAGTTATTCTGCCGGGCTGGAAAATAAAATAAATAAAAGTAGTCAATAAAAGTAGTTTCTACTGCTTGAATGAAATTAGAATGAATTTAATCCTTCAGTTTGACACATTTACCCTTTTTGACATTGAAACACAAAACTATAACAAACGGTTGGAACAGGGGAATTTCTATAAATCTTGAATTTTATATTTTTTTTTAACAGTTAAATTGTCCTTTGAGTGGTACTGCCCCTCCCCCCCCCCTCTCATGTCTTACAGGCTCCAGGTCCGAGGCTGTGCGACTCAAGCTCCCGCTCTCTCCTCTCCAGCTCCCGGGCTTTCTTCTCCAGCTCCTCCTGCTTCCTCTGCAGCTCCGCCGTTGTGGCGCTCACCACCGTCTGAAACAGGCGAACAGCCGGAGACGCGAAGCGTCAAAACTGCACATCGGGTTTCAAAGCGTTTCGGTTGTAAATAATGGAGACGATTATGTAAAAGAGCCGGCAATGGAAGAGACTCACAGCAGGGATGCTTTGAAAAAAATATGTGACTGTAGTGAACAGTGTTTGTAACCCAAATCAACTCGGATCTGAAGGTCGGATCTTGAAACGGTCACAGTCATACCTGAGAGCTGTAGGAGCCGTAGTTCCGAGGCTCGGTGGGCGTGGTCCTGCTGGGGGGCGTCTGTGCCGGCGCCGAGGGAGCAGAGGGAGAGGTGGCTTCATATGGGGGCGGAGGCTGGGATGGAAAAAAAACAACAACAACAAAAACAACAAAAAACAAAACACAGACGTCCATTAGATGTGTGACAATAGGAACGGGAAAAATAATTCCAAGGAGGAATTTCAGTGAGTAACATAGAGTTTAAAAGGAAGCTTTTAATGTGTCATGTTTGCAACGAGGAATGAGTGGTAACGGTTTACAAGAATGAAAGGGGAAAAAAAATGACATAATAAGGAAAACTGAAAGTGATGAATTGGGTTTTATTGATTTAGATAACCAACAAGATTAATAAGATAATCAATGAATCATTAACTTCCTCAAAAAAACCTTTGAAAATATTCAGTACAAACATTTTCCGTTTATTCATTACCTTTTTTTTTTTTGAAGAAAGATTGTCAAAGTTTTGAAAGTGAAAGTTGTTATTGCACAAAGCACGAGATGAGATTTGAGCGATCATATCTCAGAAATTCTAAAGTTACATTTTTTTTAATGTTTATCACGTTCTCATTGCTTCGTTTCCATTTTGTTATGTTGCTTGTCTTCTGCGGTGTGTTTTTCACAAAGTCTGAAAACTTTTAACGCTACCAGAACGGCGAGTTGTGAAAATGCACATTAGTTTATCTGAATCTCTGGGGACGTTTTTCCACTGTGGTGACAGAATCTGAGGCCCGTTGGGGCTGGGCTTCGTAATCACTTCTTCACTTGCTTTGAAACACAGCGAGCTCGTCGGGACTTCCTGTCCCGGACTCACGGATCTGTGCCGTTCACAAGCAACAAGACTCCCGACGACACGTCCGAGGCAGTTTCCTGGCAACATCGGCGACGTTTCGCCGGGATGTACTTTCAAGAACTAAGTATGTAACTGCGCGTGTAACTGTGTGATCTTTGGACGAGTTTGATGAGTCATAAGGAAGTTAATGAGGGTACAGTTTCAGAACTTTATCTACACATCAAAAGACAATTTCCCCCCCCCCCCTTGCTTTCTAAGGTCAGAGCTGCTGCTCACATGTCTGATTCGCTCGGCGGTTTCCACGGAGTTAATAAGCGAAGTGAAACTAAAAGGTGATTCCGGCCAATTGACAGTCCAAAAAAGCGAATCTGCAGCAACTAGAAGTTAAACGCAGCAAGTTGCTTCATGTGCAAAGAGAGTCTGGCATATGTCAATTGTAAGTTTGGTTTTAAGTACGCCACTTTTAGGACGCGCGTTAACTTTTAAAACTAATGTCTGTTGTCGCAGCAAAAGGGGGAACTGCAGTTGCAAAACAACCGCAGTACAATATATTTCCACAACCGCAGTACTCAAATGGCCACAAATGAGGAAGCTTCCTGGTTCAAAGCGGCCGAGCAGCAGGAACTTATGTAGGCTTTCTCAAAGGCAAAGGCGATTCACTGTGACACACTTATAACTATGGGAACGCTATAAAAGCCTGCAAATCTATTTATGTACTTTACTTGAATCCACCTGGCTCTCTGGATGTATTCAATAGATACACAAAACACACAATATTGATGTAGTAACAAATCATTGAGAGGAAAATAGATTGTGATACCCGCCCCACACGTTTTCTGCTGTTTTGTTTCCCTATTTTTGCCAAAATAAGTTGCTGTATTCATTTATTTTTGTTTGATCTATTTTATACCGAGTGTTTTTAACTGTAAAAAAACCAAAACATTGGCAATGTTGTTTTTAAATATCAAGTGTTGTTTGACTATAGATGTAAAATCTCTGTTTAAGATAACGCTGTCTCATTTGCAGCAATTTTTTTCCCTGCTTCTTTATAAATGTCGCCAAGAGTGTTGTCAGTATTATTCTCTCACCGCTGTCGTATTATCAAAGGGGTTGTACAGATCCAGCGTGGCATATCCTGTGTTGCTGCTGTGCTGGGTCACTGCAGGGTCCTGGCAGACAAAACACAGCCCATGACTTCAAGTGCTGCAACATAAATCCTCCTTCAACCACGATGAGTAGGCAATTATGCTGTATGAGTGTGCTTTTTTTTTTTTTTTTTTTTTTAAAGCATCCATTTGAGGGCAGCAGAGAGCTGCAGGGAAAATTTGGGGGTCTGGGGGATGGTTTAACAGGATACACCCTGGACAGGTCACCAATTAACCTCACGTGCATATTTTTGGACCATGAGAGGAATCCCACACACACACACACACACACACACACACACACACACACACACACACACACACACACACACACACACGGAGAACATGCAAACACCAAATGGAAAGGCCCCTGTCAGAATTTGAACCCACAACCTTCTTGCTGAGGCAAGGGCTTATGCATCCTGTAAGTTCAAAAAAACTAATATATTCAAAATGTGGGTTTGTAGGGTGGGTCGTCTGAATTGGGAGGTTACAGGTTGAATTCCTTACACGTGGAAATGTCCTTGAGCAAGAGACACTGAACCTCCAAACTGCTCCCAGTGGAGGGATTGAGATTGAGGGATGGTGTGTGAATGTGAGCATTAATGGGTAAATGTGCCTTTGAGGAGGAAATGTGTTAATGAAATCCAGTGGGAATTTTCTCTTCCGGTGTTACAGTTGGGCGATGGATTATTATTATTATAATTTTTTTTGTAGATCACCTGTTTTGATGGGAGCTACAAGTGGACTGAGGAGGGGGGGGGGGGGGTAGGCCTTGAACACACCGATCACATGAGCTACAACACGTCTGCTGTTACACAGACACCGGCAGGAATACACACACACGTACACGTACACACTGTGTACTGATGGTGAAACAGCAGGTAACGCTGATCCCACCCACCTGGAAAGGGTTGTGGTCGTCCATCGGCTCCGGGAAGCTCGTGTACTTTGACATCTTGACGGCGGCTCACGACAACCCGGGCCACCCCTTGTCGCTAATCTGGCAGGCAATGAATAGACGAGTAATATTCTTGCTCCCACGGAGGCGCAGTCTCGATCCTCGACGAGTATTTTCTTCTTTTTTTTTTGGCTAATGGGTAACCGGAGGACAAAGATGAGCGCGATGTTGACCCGCTGCTTTCAGCTCCCCGCCCTGCCGGCGCTCATCTCCCCGCACCAGAAACAACAAGCAGACGCCCGACGGTTGTTTTTTTTTTTTTTTTAAATCCCACTTTCTCCTTCTTCAATCCCCGGGATTGAACGTCTGCCGCACGTGTTTGGTTCGTTGCCGGAGAAACTGAGCAGATCCGCTATTTTCTGCGGCTGCAGGAAAACAGGAAGAGGCCAGCTGACGTGGTCATGTGACTGCTGCTGCGGCAGAGATGCACGTGGGACCGAGAGAGAGAGAGAGAGAGAGACCGTCATTTGAAACGCTGCTTAACTTAAAGAACCTCACAATAATTCAATACTGTAAATCGGTGCATCTTTTATATTATTTTCCTCTATCGAGGTTTGAGTCCAGGGTCAGGAGGTTATCCCAGCATCTCAACTTTAGGCATTTGGCATCATTCAAACGTAAGACAGGTGACAGATGGAAATAAAAAGGAAATACATTAAAACAAAGTGATCAAGAATAGCAAACAAAGGAGAATAAAGTATACACTTTATTGAGACAAATGTAATAAAATAAGTACGATCTATTGTTTAATGGGAGGCCTCATCAAGTAAGTTTTTTTAAGGCCTGATTTCAAAGAAGGAGAAGAGTTTGAAGTCAGTTCCTTTACCCTCAGGTCGCCAGTGCAGGGATTTAAGCTCAGGTTTAATGACATGTAATTGTTTTTATTTGTTTATTTTTTTAACTGAGCAGTAAAGCACACTATATACCTAGAACATCGCTTTTGTGGTACAGTATATTGTTAATTACTACCACAAATGACTGCGGGTAATTTCTATGTTTCCTGTTTCCTGTGTGATTTTCACTGATGTATGTAAATAAGGCTGCGCCGTCCCGAAGACCTGATTGGCCGAATTCACCAAGTACGAGGACCAAATAGTTCAGTGGGCGTGGCCATGCTTCCCAGCGCGTCAACTGGCAAGAGAACAAGCAGGTAAGTTGCTCTTGAGAGAATGTTGTGATTTGATTCATGCATTTACCCCTGATTTGTTCACCCTTGTCACTAAGAACACTTTGTAAATAAATTATCACTTTTACCCCGAGAAACTGTTTTTATTGTGGCTGGACCCTTGAAGGATGGCATTTATGTTGCGTTCCAGCAGTTCCGAGGGTGAGGCGCAACCACACACGTTATTTCAAACTTATTTACAAGAAGTTAGGTTTGTTTCAAGTTTAACAACATCAGATTATGTACTTATACTATTATTACAATTTATTCAGTGCTTCCACGTGTTAATTTCAACTAAATATTCGGTGTTTTTGCTTAGTGCATTATTGTTGGCATGTTCAATTCATAAATATATTTATATATAATTAATTATTAACGTGCTATTCTCTGATTAGCTTAATTGCTTTCTGGCTCAGTTTTTTAAAGTTACATTCATTATTCATGTGGATTTGTGTTTAACGTTATTTTGTTTTATCTCTTTAAGTGATGTCATATTATTGAACTTGGACTGAGCACAGACAATTTTTAGTTTGATCACTGTCACGTGACTTAAGTGTTCTCAATAACAAGTAAAAACACTGTTCGTAAAAAATATACCCACAAGTATAAAGGAGTCTCCTCAAAAACTTCTCAGAGTATCACTTACATTGTTTTTGCTGGATCTTTTATTGCATTTTCAATAGCAGGTATTTAAGTCAATTTATCCACAATATCTAGTAGTTATTGTAATTACCGTGGAGTGACTGAAAGTTATGAGTACGAGTATTGTATGAGTAAACTTACAACTTAATTTCTATCTAATTATAGTGTAATTAGTATTTGTACGACTTCTACCACTGCATTTTCTTTCTTTGGAGAATTGCAGTCATAATTTTACAGTGTAGAATCCAGTGACAATATAGCTTTTTAGTCGAGTTCTTCACAAAAGTATTGATGACTTTGTCATTAAGTAGAAAATATCACTATTTCTACAATATTTTCAATATTGACAGAGATTTATTGCAACCAAAAATCACCTGCCAGAGATGACTGTTTAGCTGGTTCCTAAATGTTAATTACATTTTCTTCCTATAGATGTCACTCTTGGACATTACTGACCTCAACTGAGGTTTGAGCTGACGTGTGAGTCTGAATTAAGATCAACTGCACCCAAAGGCCAATGCATGTGGGTACACAAACAGAAATGTCGTGGAAGCTGTCATTTAACCTGACAGCTCTCACAATTATCAACTTTGTTCATCTCTGTGTTGTATCATTAGAAAACCTTTTTAATTCTTTGGAGTCGGTGTTGGATGTAAATGCATGCAAGTGATGTTTTTAGAATTAATATAGTTGCACCGTGCCTGCGGTTTATAAGACTCTAGTTCAAACTCATATGCATGATGTGTGATGCATTTTACAGTTTCTATTTGCAGCTTCTTCTTTTTTTTCCTGGTTCCTTCTCCTGTTGGTAATATTGCCTCACTGTACAAAGGAATGATTTCACCTCTTGGTCCTGCAGTTTATTCACAATTTCTACCCTGTGCACTTTTACATTCCATCCTGGTCCTTTTACACTCTCCTACAAGTCACATGGGGTCACATGGGGTCACATGTGTGGGGACCGTCCGTCATATGATTCCATTTCAGACACACATGCCAAACTGTCACGCACACATGCAGCACGACAGGTTTACACATATAGCCCACTGTACATTTCCACCCCCATCTTTACGCAAACTCGGACGTAACATATTAAGTAATGATGTCAGTAAAGAGAGGCTTGAAATAACATAAAATCTTATTTAGGAGATTAGGAAACCTTAATATTGTGATTAATAGTCATTCTGTCTTTTTTGTTATTAAATAAAGAAAACCAAAACATAAACTTCCTCCTGTCTTAGTGCATCCAGTCAGAAGATTTTTGCTGTTTTCTGTTACAAAATTCCAATAAATTTGCATTTTCTGTTTTTTGGACTGACAATTCAAGAACCTTGGAGACTTTATTGTGAGCTTAGAAACACTGTGAGGCAATTTTATAAATATATTGATCAGATTTGTTCGCTCTGATGCAACGCTATCATACAATCCTTTTGGTAAGTTGAGGTTTTCTCTCTCTCTGTCTCTCTTCTTTTTTTTTTTTTGCATTTTTGTGGGGAGCCATGGAGAGCATTGCAAATACAGTAATGGTTAAATGGACATTGCATCTCTCGTGATGCATCAGCTGCCCTTTCCTTACTTTTATACTATGAAATCTGTTGCGCATGGAACGATCACGTATTTCTTATTTTTAGCCCGCCTGAATGTGCACACCGTGTTTACTCCACTTGTCTTAATGGCCTCTTTCAGCAGCGCCTGTGTTTGTCAGCTGACTTCCGTGACTCATCATTTCCTCTAACGGGCCAGGTCATGACGCGTCCAGATGGCCCAAAAAATCTAACTCCCAGACCTGGTTGCCTCCCGATCCTAAAACCGCAGCATTCCTCACCCAATCAGGCAAGCCAAGGTTCCATGACATCACCACCCGAGGAATGAAATGGCTCCGGCAGCGTGTGGAAAGTGACCCCACTAAAGAAGACCGCGGCAGAGTACTCCAATCAGGCTTATAACCATTAGTCAAAGAGGTAATTCAGATAGAATTAGTTGTTGTGTGTGTGTGCGTGTGTGTGTGCGTGTGTGTGTGTGTGTGTGTGTGTGTTAATTTTCTTATTGAGCAAATAGCAGGGGGAACTTTCCATCCCCTCTGAGTGCACTTAATGTGCTGTGGTTTTGATGTGCACTTACACAACAGCATGGGTTTCAGTGAGTCCACTGACAATCTGGCTGTGAGAGAAAAGCACATGCATGATGCAGGAGGTTGTGTAACACATTCATACTGAGTTACACATAAAAAAAAAAAAATAAAATCTTTCTCTTTTATCACTCAGAAATACAGTGTTGTGCTTAAATGCAACCCAATAAGAATCAAAACACATGTTTGACCATGTGTAGCTATGGATTTTATGCCATCTTGAAGTTTTGCTCCTTTGAATTTCATTTTTAATTTCACATTTTTGCAATTTTACAAAATTAGCTTGATCATTATCATTAGATTTTTTTCCCCCCAGTATTACATTAAAAACATTTGATTATCTAATTTTTGAGGTTTCAGTTTCAAATCTTCTTAAAATTATCTTCAATTGATCTGGCACAAATGGAATAATTCAAATTAACCAATGTTACTGTTAATCATGCCAGTCTGCAAGAATCTTAATATATAAGAAATACATTTTCTTTTCTTGAATTGGAAAATATTGTGTGTGTGGGGGGTGTAATTCTTATTATAAACTATTGTGGAATAACAAAGTAACATTATGATCAATATAGAAATTTAAGGATTATAAATGTAAAATAAGAGAGTATTTATCCAAATGTTATGATTATGATTAGGGTTAGGGTTAAAGGAATACATTATAAAGTGATAGAGTGATAGAAGTGAGAAAAATGTGAGCATTTTGTATTTTTGTTTATGATCCAAGTTGATTAACAAAACACTTATTGTTCTCTTTTGGGAGATAATAACCTGGAATGGGTCATTTCCAGTATTTCAGAAGAGCTTTTTGAGCGTCAGGTCTGAAGGTTAATGGTCCCAGTGGAGTCCTTCAATTAATCTGGGCGTAGAAGTCAGAGAAGAAAGCTTGTGTTTGGATGTTTGCAGGTTCAAATCCTGCTGCTGTGGCAGCTCACTGCTCCTTATATGTGTAGTTGTATTGAATAAAACAGTTTTCTCAGCGGTTCCCCAAGAGCTTCAATAAAGTGTGCAACTAGAGTGCAGTAGTGACACACTACAGAATGTGCATAGTGCATGGGAAGATGCTACGAGACTTAAATGAGTGTAATAAGACATTTCCTCACATTGTAAAGTGCCGGCACACAGCAGGATGAAGTCCCAGTGGACATAATATACAAACTGCACACCGCAAAAACCCGTGATTACGATTCATCTTTGCTGTGAATGGTGAGTGCAGGACTGCCACTTTCTGCTGCAAGCAAACACACATGAGAAAGTTCATCCTGATACCTCCGTCCACCCCGCTGCCTGCTCAGCATTTGTGTATCTTAAACTAGGAAATGCTTCAGAGGGGTCCTTGTCTGGGCAATGTTTAAAAAAAAAAAAAAAAAAAAAAACCCTGGAAAAATCATCACCGCTGCAGCAGAACTGCCGTCAGGAAGTGGCTGAGAGACCCCGAGGGAGCATTTTTCACAGCAAGGTGAAGTCTGTCTGGGGCCGAACTGGAGCCGTTTGAGCTTTTGTGGCGTATTGGAAAGAATTTGGAGACTGGATCCTTGCAAAAACTATCGCGTTCTGCAAACGGGGCTTTCTCCTCGCATTTGAAGAGTATTTGTGTATTTTTGTTTGCCTCCGATATGTTGGAAAGTGAGTTTGGAGAGGAAACAGCTGGGAATCTCCCTGCACAGCCCGACAGGAGGCTATTTAACACTTGGTGTGTATATGTAGAGGAGAGGGAGGAGGTGGGGTTTCATCCAGCACAAGTAGGTTCAGCTGGGAAGGGGAGCAAAGGAAGTATAACCTCTCCTGATGCTATGAAATTAATTTTCTCATGGCCACTCTCTGGCTCTCCACTCCCTGTTTCCCCCTTCGCCTTTGCCAAGTGTCACCGCGTGCAGGGTTTTTAAAATGTAAATCGTCTTTGGGAGTTTTCAAATTAATTGAGCCCATACTGTCATGAGCTATGATGACAGAGAGCATGCAGAGGATGAGGAATGTGGAGAGCTGGAAGGGGGGAAGAGGGTGCGGAATAATGGAGAGAGTACAAATGGCACAGAGCGATGTAAAGTGATACGCAAGTAAACAACAGGGGAATAGGCAGTTCAGGGAGGAGGCAACGTCCAGGGCTGGAGGAGAATTTGTATAAAACAGTTTATTAACATCACTAAAAAAGATTTAGCCACGGTGTGTTAAAAAAAAAAAAAAAAAGGACTGCGTGACTTTTCATGAATACATAAAGTGTTTTGTTTTTCGCTGATACAAAGGGAGTTGCCGAATCAACTGCAGCCTTTTTCTACAGTTTGAGCAACGTCTGACCAGGCGCCGGGGAGGGTTAAAGAGGTGAAACGAAGCGGGGGAAATGTACATCAAAACAGACGGATTGTATGACAGACAGTAGTGAAAAAGATTTCCTCATTCTCTCTCGTACACTCTGGTGCAGACAACATCTCCAGCAGTCATTGTCTGAAAGAAAAGAGCAACAGAAGGACAGGGGGAAACTTTTAGTATGACTTTATGCTACAAAAAAAAAACCAAAAAACAAACAACATTCTATCAGCAAATAATACATTGATCAATAAATCAGCACAAGTTGATTGAAAAACACCATGACACATGATTATTCTGCTACAAAGAGCTGAATTAGTTTTTGCATACAAATTGCAAATAGCTTTGTTTTATGCAGTAACGTCCCATTAAACTGATGTAAGCACTATTCCTGCAATATTAATCTAATACTTAGTGATAAGTGTTGTTTAAATAGCCCAAATCAATACTCTTCATGTAGATCACTCTCCCTTGCAGTTCTTTTTATCAAGTCCCTATTAAAAGGACTAAAAATATTCACCTTCAAGCTGAGGAGGTGTAATTAATCAAAATAACTCGCACTATAAAGCTATATAGTCATAAAAGACAAGTTTCATTGAAGTGTTAGAGGGAATGTTGTAATTTATCAGTCAGATTAAAAAGAACAGATTCGTGGGCTGTCGGTTCATTTCCTAAATGTCGGATAAATGAACAGAACTGTGGCCTTGTAACACCAGACCTGCTTCTGGGATCTCTTCCAAATATTTCACTTTCCAGATAAAATGTCTCAATTTTAACTGAATTTTGATCCATTCATTCTATTGGGTATTGGGACATTTCAGACCTATTAGTTTGTCATGAATTCACCAATAGCAGTCATGAACATCTGAGTAAACGCCATAATTATTAATCTTGCATGGCCACTGCTGAGCAAACAATTAATCCATCAGTAACTGGGAAGTGGGAAAGTTCCAAACTCCAAGTGAGGAAAGGACAACAGAACAACGGCAGATTGGAAATTTCAGAGTGGAAAGTTGGAAACACGGAAAGACTTGTGACTTTAAATGACAAGTAGTTTTATCTGACCTAAGGCAGTTAAAATGAAATGAAATGCAATTTAAAACAACACATTCAACATGACGTGTTTTATTACATTACGAATACTTGTAAGTCATGTGTCTACAGTTCTTTTTGTAAGTCTTTTACTTGTTTTCATACGAGGAGGGACTTTTCCTAACTGTTGACTTCTTTCCAACTTCCACAGCTGCATGAATGCAACATAAATACAATCTAATAAAGCTGCTCAATTCAGAATCTTGGTTTTGTTTTACAACCTGCTTAAAACTTTTTTTTTTATGGCTTATAAAACATGTGCACTAGTAACAGACTGGATTATATGATCATTTTTGACCATTTTATACTGTCAATAATTACCAGTATGAGTTTCCCGTCATTTGTGAGCTCCCGGGTCCACGCCGTCTTTGGCCCGTCGCCTTTCTGTAAAGTCTGTTCGCAGCTGATCTTTCTGTCCGTTTCCCACTTTGGAAAACTCTGCAATGGATTCACACGAGAAGAGAATTAACGACTGACATCATTTCAAACATTCTGGGTGCCAAAGTTACGGCGAGATTTGGGTTTGGTCAAAACTGCCCGCCGTGCCGAGCGGCGGCTCGGGGGACACTTTTATGGGCTGTCAAAAACAATGTCCTTCATCACTCACACAGTTTTGAAGAAATGAAGAACAGATCTCTGTATTATCGCCACGGCCGACTCTGGAGTTTCACTCAAATGATTTCCATGTGGTTTTTCAATTTTTTTCTTCTGTATGTGAGTTGTGCTGCCCTCGGCCAAATCCTGGTATGCATGTACTTGGTAAAATGTGGGGATGATTTGTGCGAAGCAGGAGGATAGTGTACCGTGCAGGGACGTCCATCCACCGTGGCCTCGCTGAAGGACTGACCCACGGTGAAGGAGACATGTGTGGTGCGGACGCTGGTGGACGTCTTGATGGACAGGCTCTCCCCCTGCTGAGTGATTTCCACGGCCGGGCTGGAGGCCGCCGTCGCTGCAATCTTCCTCAGGAACATATTCACACCTGGACGCACACCAGCAGAAAGGCCTTTGGTGGCGGGCTATGAGCTGAATGAATATATTCACAGTCGTGCGCACCAGTGGGTGTTTTTTTAATGAAAGTTTATTCACAGCGAGGCGCAGTTCTCGATCCAATTCCCAATGCTCTGAGCTCAGGCTTGGATGGAACTCAGAGCGGGCGGGAAGAGGTTAGGAAAATCTTTTCTCGGTTTCACTTCAGTGCGACGACGTCATCTGATGTTTTGAGGCTCAGCGGCAGCATTTATGACAGAGGCACAATGAAATTCATGCCGTTTGTTTTTCACAACGTCCATGTTTGCTCACAGTCTGTCTTCTCACTAGTGTTACAAATGTTATAAATCAACCACAGCTATGAGCTCGAAACAGTTCCAGTTTAATTTCTTTGCTCCAAGTCGGTGCAGGCTGGTATTTTCCACCGTTTTGTATTTACCAAAGCCACATGGACCTGAAATCTCATGAGTTTAGTCCGAACTATTGCCAGTAATATAAAACAAATGCAATTTACGCCCCGCTGTGTGGCTTCGTTAATCACTGGTCACTGTGACGTTATTAAATCTGTGGATCACACGAAGAAAAAGTTATTTTACAATGAACTAAAAACTCTCTTGGATCTGAAAAAAGAAAAAAAGATTTAAGTAAGGGTTAGATTTATGGCTGCAACGTCTGGGTATTGCTCAGAAAGGATGTACAGTGTCTACATCAAATTCCTTCTAATGATGGAATTTTCTTTACATGCGTCATGGTCATGCAAAAAGGCGGCATAGTGATGCTCAGAAAGTAAAGTTATTCTCTCAAGATGGAAAATAGTCTGTCTTTATTCTACAGCACGCTGAAGTTTGCCTCCTCTTCAGTGGAGAAATGCGCAACATTAGCTCGGCGAAAGTAAAAGCCCTCCCATGGTATTACAGACTGGATAAATGAGTTGAGCTAATTTAATCCTTGGCAAAAGATTATGTCTAACTTGACATTTGCCCTGGCATTTTTCCTTAAAACCTGACACAACTGTGAATTAGTGTTTTGCAAACTACATCAATGTATTTTATTGAAGGGATCGGGTTGAGGACAGTTTTTTTGTTGTTGCAAAAACAAAGGAAATTGGGATAATAACAACTATTCATGCCTACACTTCAAAACCAAACTTAAAGAGAGGTTAATCTGGCCATCAGTGCGGGTGTTTGAGCTTTGAGCACAGCTGACACTTGGTGGAGGGGAACGTACACTTTGAACAACAAGCAAACTGTCAAACAACCACACACAGACACATTCACACATGAAACCAATAAAGCTCGACCTCTGCATGCACAGCGAGGCCACGCAAACTCCATACAGACGGACATAAAACTTGGTTATTTGTGCTGTACTCACCACTACACACGTCGTAGCTGCAGAAAGTTTGTTTTATGAAATGTTCCAAAGGCATATTTCACATGTTTTCACATATTCTGAACACCCTTCTACTGGTTTATGTCCTTTGCATCTGCTTGTGATGACGCTGGAGTTTTTTTTTTAACCACTATAGTGTCGCTATGCAGTTGACCGAATGACATTCTGACAAGAAATGTGGACCATGTCAAACAAAGACCCAGTGCCTCCTGACCTCTTGGTCCCACTGGCTTGTGCCTGGCTGATTCAATAATCCATGCATGGATTTGCAAGCGGAGGGAGAAAAAAAAAGAAACAGGAATTTGAGCATGAAGTATGTAGGCTGGATTAAAGTAACTTGTCAGTGTCTGTTGCAGAGATGTAAAATAAATCTGAACTTTCTGGAGGCAATTTAACTTTTGCCATTTTGAGGCAAAATGTGAGATGGATTATCTTCAGAGTGTTCAGCTCAGACCATATTTGCTCATGGACACACACACACACACACACACACACACACACACACACACACACACACACACACACACACACACACACACACACACACACACACAGACAGACAGAGTCAGATTGGACCAGGGAGGCCCCCGGCAGTGGAGGAAAGCCAGTCTCAGAGCTGGCTGGCTGCTGGGGCCCATGTCAAGGCTTAGTTCCGTTTACACTGGCTCTAATTACAACCGCATGAGGAGGAACCCGGCTTCAGATGAGTCTAATCTAACATTCCTCCACAGGCTATTTGTCTTGAGATTTTTTATGGATGCCACTGGATGGCCCATCCATGACCTTTCTGACTCGAGGAAAACCTAAAACTGCTTACTGCCCATCATCATGAAGCTTAATATCCCCAGGAACATTGCAGGATGTGCAGATTGAACCGCAGAGAAGCCCCCTCTCAGACCACAGAGGTGCAAATCATAATTCCACATGCAAAGTGTTTGACACGTCTTGAAATGCGAGAAACGTGGACTTTGTTTCTATTTAATTGCGTGCAAATTAAGAACAGACCAGACTCGTAGGTGAGTAAAAAAAAAAAAAAAGCCAACGTGTATCTTAAATCATAAAATAATGAAAGACTTAAAAAGTCTGCATGTTTAATGTGTGATCGATTTGAAATATTGAATGATCAACAATTTGTATTATTTCCCCCCCCCTACTTACCAAGCGCTTTCAAAAGTTCCTCGAAGTTTTCCGAGGACTTCATCGTCCATTTTCCAGCGAAATCTGCCACTTTGCTCTCCATTGCGATGAAAGGCGCTTGCAGAGATCTTGCAGATTAAAAAAAAAAAGAGACCCTGCGCTCGGTATCTGACTTGTCTGTCCCTGTTAAAAAAGTCAACCGGTTCGCAGAGCCTTCTCCTCCTCTGCCTGCATCTGCACCTCCTCCATTCATTGGCTGACAGCTCGTCTGGAGCTGATGCTGGTCCAGCCCATGCAGAGGCTGATGGCAGGGAGGGACTTTCCCCCTCCTGCTTCCACCCTCCACTTCTGTCAGCATGGTGAAAGATTTGGATACGAGCTGAAAAAATGCACTTCCAGTAAATCTTTTGATGCTGATGCACAACCTGCTGTTTGCATAAGAAAAGTGTTAATTGTGTGTGTGCTTTTTTTTAATGATGTCACAAAGCTGGTCATAATAATTTGACCAGATGTGCAGAAAATGAGCATGCGGCTTGTTAAATTTAGCAATGCAGCTGCGATAAATCTCTTAAGAAATACATTTGCAAGCTGATGCTATGAGTTGCTTTTTCAGAAACTTGATATGAGATCAGATCTCAAAGTTAAATGTGTTTGGCCCCTGACTTGCAGGCGGGGGACCTGGTAATGAAAGAGAGAAAAGATACCACGTCCAGCTGGAAGCTATCAGGAGGTGCCACTCAAAACCTTTTAATTGTCGTCAACTCACAATTCATCATGATTTTAGTTCAACTTTCATGTTTTCATCTCATCTGATCAGTGGACAGTGGCTGTTTGCATCTCTGCGCTGTGATCTGTGTATTCAGACCTATATGAGTGTATTTGTTTAATAGTTTGACACTGAAGCTTGTGATGCAGCTGCTTGCAATGGGAGAAAGACAAGGTACAACCTGGACACTGTCTCACGAATCAAACACAATACAAATAATCACAAGACAAACACAACAGCAGACATAATATAACTTTGGATCTAGAGAAATCCAAACATCCTATGCTTTTTTTATCCTTTTTAGGGCCAATGTTAATGTTCATGAAAATATACAAATGAATCCACACAGGAAGATATAGCCTCCTTACACAGCAAGGCAAATTGATTTGCACCAAGTAACACATTTTCAAATTAAAGTGATAAATAACAAGGGACAAATGAGAAATGAAGAGCTAAGTGCTTTATCTGACAAACAAATTGCTTTATCTTAAAATAGACCAAGTTAAACTGATAAAGAAGACTAAATCAGTAGATGTTGTTCAACCTTGTTTCTTAAAAAAAAAAAGAAAAAAAAATATGTTCACTCAGAGTACCCATGATAAAAGGAAACTGGTTGAAAGAGTCTCTCATTGCAAACTTTCTCCCTCACACATACTCATCCATTCACTGCCAGGATTATTTCATCAGGTCAGGATCAGAAGGGATGCCTGTGGAAACACGATGCACCACATTCACGCAACAAAAAGAGTTGTGATGTTATCTGTGCAGACTGTCTAAGCATTCCTCCTTGTGGCACCACGTGGATACACTTATCCTATTGAGTTACAGTGACATGGGAATTAACCTGTTCGACTGTTTTATGGGGAGAGAGAGAGGGTCCATAAAAGCACCTTTGGATGCAAATTAGACCTACCGTTCCATGGCGACATTCACCGCTGGCTGACCTCAGACTCGGAGGACAACAGCAGCTCAGGGATGAGAGAGAAAAATGAGAATGGCCCTGATGAAAGAAGAACAATGGACACTGATGTTTCTGTTGCTATGACAACAAATGTAGCTCATAAGCTTGTATTTCCCTGAAAATCACCTGCACACAGTCTGCACACAGACTACCTGTTTATAAGTGGACAGCAGGTTTGAGGTTTGCACATATGATATATGTAAATTGTTGTAATTTTTTTAATCTTAATAACTTATGAAACGAAGATTTTTGGTTTTTTTAAAGTTGAAAGATAAGGAATCAAACCATATTATATAATTCATTACTCTTCTGACTTTCAACACACAAAATGTTCTTACATTACAAAGTTTAGCCTCTGGGTGGCGACATTACTTCAGAATTGTATCATTCTGCCAAACAAAAACTATATTTAAGTCTAAAATCTATCTATCTATCTATCTATCTATCTATCTATCTATCTATCTATCTATCTATCTATCTATCTATCTATCTATCTATCTATCTATCATTTGGTTTATAATTTGTATTATTTTAATATTTCTTATCTTCCTTCCACCCTAAACTACTCAACTGCTCAACCACTTTGCATCTGTAAATAAACGTCCCTATTGTGTAACATAGAGAATTGACAGAACAATGCCAGAGGACAAAGTTTAAAAAAAAAAAAAAAGTCTGTGGAGTTCAGTTGTTCACAAAGCTCAATAAATGATGATTTGTTTGTCATGTTATGTATCTTTCGAAGCGTGGATGTGAGCTGAATAAACACAAGTTTATAGGAGTTGTGTACTACTATAAACTTGTGTTGGTTGTGGTGACAGAAAACAAAAATAATGCAAAGTAAGTGAAGGAATATCGCATTTTAATAACGTTTTTAATAAGCCGAGTGAAGCGTCACTTGGGTGAAGCGTCACCTGGCGTCACTTTATGAGTATCTTCTCCCATACGGAACCTTTAGTGGTTCGAGGTTCCCCTCCGGAAATCTTTTGTGCGGACACCCGGTTCAACATGGCGAGGCACCTCCGCTTCATCGCTCGGACGGTGATGGTTCAAGAGGGAAATGTCGATGATGCGTATAAGACCATGAACAGGTTAAATTTCTGTTTCATATCGTTAAAATCGTATCAGAATGGTATTTCTTTCCGACGAGTGACAGGCCAACGTTCGCTGTGTTGCTGTTAGCCTGCCACTCAATGTCACATATCTGCGCATGCGCAGCGGCGGTGTTGCGTAAACGCTCTAAACGTGAGGTGTTTGTTTTGGTCTCGCAATGTTCTGATATATATACACGTTTAGTAGATTATTATTGTTTTTATTTATAACCACAACTCTTCACTGTCGCTGCCCTTGAATTTCATTTAATTGTACACCGTGAGAGGAAAACTCATAAAATCACACGGAATTGTCTGATAATGCAACTATGCGGGCAATAGTGAAGAATTGTAATAATTAGGAATGGCGTAATTTTCTCTGGAGTGAAAAGCAACTGAAAACGTATGCCTATTATGGTTGTGAATGAAGCACATTTACACACTCATTTGTAGTATATACATAATTCATCATTGCACACATGTGGGTCAAAACGTGACTGGTACAAATAGATTTAAAAAAAAAAAAAAAAGATTGGCGTGTGCCTGATTGTGAAATCTTTAATCATACAACACTATAGTTAATACAATTTTCTATCATGGGTGACATATTTTATGACAAATTACCACCAAGTAATCTTTGGAATTACTTAAAACAGTATGCAATCAAATATAATAAGAAACCAGATATCAATATTTCATATCATTGTCCACCAAAACCACATCAACTCCAGTGTAATTAACTCTTCGGTTGGCACATATGTGTGTTATTAAAAGACAATCGCACTTGTGTGCTTCTGTTTTTAATCACTCATTTCCCCCGTTTCTTCGTACTCCAGGATCCTGAGTCAGGATGGGATTCTTGAGACCGTGAAGCGCAAACGCTACTACGAGAAGCCCTGCCGAGAGCGCCAGCGCAAGAATTTTGAGCTCTGCCGCCGTATCTACCACACGGAAATGGCCAGAAAGATTGCCTTCATTTCCAGGACCAACCGACAGGATCCCTGGCTCGGCTGCTAGAACCATGAAGTGGGTTGATAAGACGATCTTAAGACTGGGCTGGTTTGGTACTGGAAGACCCCAAAAATATGCATGGCGTTGCATTGACAGACTTTGGAAGTAATGTTGACGATGTTCATGGCGTACCGTCACTGCAGGAAAATACGTTTTCGTTGTCTATCTCCACATACTTTGACTTGAAAAGTGCCGAACTTGTACTTGAAGGGAACAAATTAATTAATGCTAGTATTGCTTGTGATGAAAAAAGTTAATAAACATTTAGTTGGTATTATTAATCTCTGTGATTTAATTTGTGACTTTTTGTATTTATCATTATTAAACAACAAAAGAAAGTATTGTATTCTCTAAACACAGCAGGGAGTCATATTTCCTACATTAAAGCTATTAAGTAGTTAAATGCGGCATTGTTTCCTCAAGGAAGTTCAGGAGGTGCGGGACACGTTTGGTGTGAACGGTCGGCCTCTCAAGCTCAGCAGCAGCTTGCTGTAAATTAATTCAAGGTCACTGACGCACAGTGTGATGTTAATGTCCGTCGATCATGTCGGCCGCCTCCTGCAAGCTCCGGTAAGCAAGACGCCCCAGCCGTGCACATCTGTCAGACGCTGAGCTTTTTCACCGCGGGGAGCCGTAACGAGCGCATTCGCTCTCGCCTCTCACTCGGGGAGACGGAAACATTTTAACCTCTCCGCCTCGTCTCCAAGGTGACCAGGCCAGGTCACAAAACCTGCCCTGTGGCTTCAGGAGGCGAGTGGCATGGTCGGTACTGAAAGAGCAGTATGATGGATGTTTAACAATGTGAGAGCTCTGATACCTGCTTTAAGTGACTTAATTCACTCACAATTTGTTCCCCAGGACATCCAGCCATGGTTTTGAGTGCAATTTCCTAATTGTTTTCAACATTGAATTCATGTTGCAGCTGACACGATTTCTATATTTATAACCATAACTCCACACATTGGGATAAATACATGATTCTAAAACTATCAGAAAGTGAGGAAATAAACCTTTGCATCTACATCCAAGTCAATAATGTACCCCCCCCCCTTCCGCCAAAAGACTCCTGCATTACGACTGTCCAAAGACCCGAATCACCACAGTGTCATGTTTTTAACATTGAAATTTTACAGTAATACAGAAGAATTGCATTGGAAAATGTTGTCTAGTCACTCACACTTTTCACATTTGTTGTTTCTACAGCCATGAATTAGAATAAATTCAGGCATCCTAATGTGGTTTTCAGTTGTTAGTATTCACTGACTGAAGTAAAATAAAAAAAAACTTGCAGTGTTTTAGGAAGATACTGCAGTCGAAACAGAAATATTGGTACTATATATATAATGTCAGTAAGTCTTTCCAAGAAACAGCTAAGCTGAGTATTCTGTAGTATATGGTGTGCAGTGTCTGTGCTCAGGCATATTGTAAAACGTGCAAGTATTTATGTTGGCCCTATTCCATCATAAACACAACAACATAACCACTGCGAGGACAAACCTTCCTGTCAGTTTTTTTCCATTTGCTCGGCACTTGCGCAGTTGTAGCACGTTGGCTGCTCCTTGTGATTTCTAATTTAGATGATACCGCCTGCTAATAATAACAGTCACAATCTGTTCCGAGTGTGGCAGCACTGGTATTTTCAAATATTCTAGTTGCTGTCTTAGGTTTTTACCCTAAGTCTTTTTTATTTTGTCAAGTGACAATATTTGTTGTCATTTTACCCAAGAATTTACTACAGGTATTTAACTATTCTCTAACAGCTGTATATTGGCAATACTATAAAAAGCAACTAACCCAAAGCAAAACAACAACATTTGAGTAAATATCTCTAAACCAGTAAGACAGTAACATGTTGAAAATCTGAGAGCATATGCACGTGTTGAGTAGCTGCATCATTGCATCACATGTATAACCAACCTGCTGTCTGCCAAAGCTGCTGCTGGTAATGACTACCACTATGCCGCTTTATCAGTTGATGTTACTGAATGGTGACGTTTGCATGGTTACAATATCTGCACCACAATCAAACAAATCAGGTATTTCTTGCTTTTTCAAAACTTCAGGAACAAGCTGGAGTCTATTTGCAGTAAGGTGACCAAATTGACACAAACTTGTGCATCACAAAAGGGACATTACAGATTGGTTGTTTGGCCTGAGGACCCAGTACAGCCTGCTTGGAAACACCAAAGCTGGTCACTCAGCTTCCATTATGTAATTAAATCACTCTGTTTAGGGTTGTGCTTTCTCTCTATTGTCTCAACTGTTAATTAAATTGGACATCAGTTTAAATAGATATTTACACCAAAAATGACTTGTACCATATTATGTATTCATTTGTCATTTCTATTCCTTTGCTTCTACCAATAGTTGCATATCGGCTAGCATGTCTTAAATTCATATTAATTAGTATGATCATGGTCATCCGCATTTGTAAGCTTATCAAGTAGCTATTACATCCCACTGCAGGTAGCATCTTATTCTGCATGTGACCACGGAGGTGATTCACTCCCCCAGCATATAGCTTATTGTGTAATTATGTAAGACTGCCTTCCAAGTCATCTCTCGCTCTCTGTGGCACATGCTCCTAATCTTGTCTTACTTGAGTGGTAGTAACTACAACAATGCAACCAAGTCATGTGATCTGTGGAAACAACTTAGGTTGTTACATTCTTTAAGTTTTGATCCACATTGATTACACATGATTTGAGAGAATCAGTTCTATTAAAAGGTTTAGTTTGTTAGATATATGAGATTATGTACAATTATGTAATGCATTTTCATGAATGTGCTTTTTCTGGCTCATGCTTGTTATCTAATATAAGTTCAATACATGATACATCGCTGTATGACACAAGTTCGTAGATTTAAAGACATTCCTATGACTGGGAACAGCTGGAACAGCTAAGATAAGAATTTTTGTTGTTTTTTGTTTGTTTGTCTCAGACAGATCCCCTGTACACCACCACTGGTCCACATTTATATTGGCAGTCATGTTGAACAAAACAGACACATCGAGAGACACTTTCATGGCCATTATTTTACAACAAGGTTATGTTTTACTTCACGTGCCACATGCTGAAAGGATTTGAATATTGTGTTTTCCACTGAAATATGCTCAAGGAACTGTTTCATTACATAACAGTAGCATGTTTCCTGCAAACCCCCAACAAGTTGTTCATCCTACAGAAACAGCTACAGTTCTATCGTGGTATTTAATGCTGTATGAGGCAAGTAACCATATAGGTAACTTAAGTTTGGTTTTTTTGCCCAGTGCAAGAGGCAATAGGTGGGCTTTTTAAAGATATGTTTGGTCTAAATGTGACCAGTGAGCCCCATTTAGGCTCCTTTGTCACAAATATCAAATATCACATAGTACAATAACTTGGGCTCTCTGCAGGAACTCAGTGTATAAACAGTATTTTATGGAAATCTAGTGATTACTATTGTAATATTGCTAAACAATAAGTTGAAATGTGTGATTAAGTTCAGTTTAACTGTTTTAATACATATGCTGTTTCAAGTTGAGTGAACCAAATGGCTTGAAGTATGTGTCAATAAACTTTCTGCGGTTGACATGTGTTTTATGGAATTCTACAATAAAGGGGTTTTGTTTAGTTTAAAATATATATATATATAAATCAAACGTATTTTAAAATCCATCAACAAATCAAATGACGTTTGTTTGGAGGATTTGGACGCAATTTTACATATTGTAAAAAAAAAAAAAAAACATGGCACACGCTGTAAGCGACTTATTAACTTTTATTAACAGTAAAATGACATGCGAATCCTGGCATTTATCCGTTATTCGTTCGAAACTGTTATCAAACCAAAATTTCAAACACACAGCAGCTGCCGCGTGCTGTTCCTCTCGTTCTCAGCCACACCACCTACACGTGCTTCTGGGGGAGGCGGGGCGGGCTCGTGAATGGGACCAGCCAACCGGCGCGCCGAACGTAGCCCATTGGAGGAGCCAACAAACCAATGAGAAGCGAGAGAATCCCTCGCCGACCAATGGCGGCGCGGCAGCATGTCTGCACGTGTAGCGTCAGTTGAGCGGTGTGCGTACTCTTCGCGCGTGCTGGAGCTCGACCGTCAACTGAACACGAGCGAAGTGAGAGAGAGAGAGGGTGAGTGAGAGAGAGAGCGTGAGTACACTGGACAGCACGTCGAGTGCCTAAACACAGACTGAAGGCTGTTCAACGAGATTATCCTCCGCTATCGTCTCGCCTGTCTTCATCCGGAAAGTGAACGTTCTACTCTGCTAAGATGGTAAGATGTTCATTCTGTTATGTGTATTTTCACTAAATTATAATATAGATTTTACCCTGTCCGTCTGAATCGGCTTTTAGTTTACTAACCACTGTAAGTTCCACCTTCGGGTGATTTCTACATGTGCCGTGTTTCTTTACAGTGTTGCAAGTGCCAGATGAAGGCGAAACAAATATCTAAACAATAGGAGTGTAATGATCGAGCAATTTAGATGCGATGATGTGCAAAAAATATCTTCCAAAACATTTCTCAGGAGAAACGTGTCTTAGACTTGTTATGAAAAAGGGTAGATCAGCGGGTTTTGCAGTCAGACCTCTACTACGCTTAAAGCCTTTATGTTTTGAGGACTTCGTCGGTTTTAGATGCGATCAAGCATTTTAGGATAAGCGGTAACTTCTTCACCCCAGTGGTTTTTAATCACGATGTGCATGGCTGAGTCTCCACGGACGTGTTTACAACACTAAAGTTATGTTCGGGTTTTATTGCGTCATGAGTAACCTGCAGGCATGCCTGCAAGACTCCGCACCATTGGTGCCAAACGCATGTTGGACCCGACAATATCGTGTTGTTGCTGTTGAGGTTAGTCAGTAATCACAGTCAACACAGGATTAGTTTGTCCCGAGATGACCCAGCGTATTTATACTGGATATCACACAAACGTTGCTGGCACAGTGTTGTTGGCAATAGTTGACAGGAGCTATTCATAGTCTATTTACACACCACGATCCTAACCTAAATGCAACCATAAACATATGTACATTTGAAGGCGTGAGACAGCAAAATGTTCTCACTGGGTCTGTTTCAAAGTCAGCCTGCTCCACAGAAGCACACTTTGTGCAGCCTTCTTTGTACGTTTTGAAAGTGACTCCCTTGTCTTGTTTGGGTGTGACTTTTGATCATTCACAGCTCGGTGTGCCAAGTGCTGCTGAGACCTTTTTTTTTTTTTTTTTTTTTTGCATTATCCTGATTTGACGGTCCATATGAGTTGATGCAACACTCCCCACCCATAGCAGCAAGAAGGCACATTTATCTTTCAATGAGACCGATGAAAGGACTGTTGCAGTCTTCCTCTATTAAATATGTATTTTACATAATGATAGGAGTAACATTGGGAACATATACAGTGCCTATTTTTAGATTCACATGTGACAAACTTAATAATAATAATAACAACAACAATAATATGATAACATGTCTACTCTTTTACACCCCTATTGAAAGTATCCAAGAAAACATTACAGAGGACAACTGATTTTATGGAATATAAAATTTAGAAAAAAATAATTACATGGCTGATAAAGTAAGAGTTGTAAAAGGATGAAATTAAAAAGTCTTAAATATACCTGTAATACTTCACGTTGTGTGTAATAACAGTAAATTATACGGAATTGCAATGTTTGAATTCCTTTTTCAGGCACCTGCTATATCTGTGTGAAGTGTTTGCGAAATCTCACTTGGCGAGTTGTTACAGCTTTGTTTGTCCCTTTTTATGTTCTTCAATCTTATGGCTTCTCTTTTCATTCGCAGATGAATTCATTGAGCACTTCCTCCAAATGGCCGTCCTACGACTCGTTGCCCTCCACCTCAAGCTTCCTCCTCAGTGAGAGTGAGCAGACGGAGGACGAGGCCGATGTCTTCTCCGAGGGAGAAGGGGACAGTGGAATAAGAAGTCCTCTCTCAGCAAAAGAACAAATCGCACTTTCGGGAAATTACCTTCATTTCCCCCCTCGACCAGATCAGCGGCACTCCGAGTCTGAGCAGCGCTCCGACACAACCAAATGTAATGACTCGGCGTCTTTACCCAGAGCTGCCACCTTCAGAGCTTCGTCAGCGACGCCAGGGGACTTGGCCTTCGCTCAGAAAGTGAGCATACTTAAATTGAGCACTCGAAAGGTTTTCTTCGAGTTGTTTTTGTTATGCAAATAGCAGATTGGTGGTCTTTATATTAAACTGGTCTTTTTTGGGGGGATTTGATTACAGTGCGAAGATTTGCACCGGTTCATCCATCCTCTGCTTGAGCTTCTTCATGGTCTCCAGACTGGCCGATTTGATAGAGGTATGGACTTGGCAACACCCAGCATGTTTATTGTGATGAGTGCATGTTACCCTGCATTTGAACTCTTGCTTGTCTTTGATATTCCAATGAGATATATATTTTTATATGTTCACAGGTTTAACAAGTTTCCAACAGAGTGTTGCCATGGACAGATTACAGAGGATACTTGGAGTCCTGCAAAAACCAGAAATGGGGTAAGACCATGACAGAAATTGATGGCAGTGAACATGTTTGTTGTCGTTGACATGCAGTGTTTACCACGGCATAGACAATTGATTAATTTCCCTCGAACTCTTTCCTTCCTACAGTGAGAAGTACCTTCAAAATCTGCTGCAGATAGAAGTGCTTCTCAAAATGTGGTTCCCCCTGGTGGCTTTTAAGACGACAAGCATTTCGAAACAGAGCGACACTCCTGGACTCAAATCGCACTGGTGCCAAAATCAGCTCCACATGCCAGTTAAGGTGAGCTTCCTTTTTTACTCCTGTTGAATTGATCTGATAATATGTTAATCATCAGCCCTAAAGACAGACACATAGTTCACTCCAGGGGATTTTTACTAATCCCTTTCAATCTCTTCCTGAAAGCACCGGGCCTTTTGTTGTTATTGTTCTAATTCTCTTGTCTTTTATTTCCCCACCCCCAGAAACGAAAGCTGAGCTGGTCCCAGCTTGACCAATCTGGCAAAATCCCAAGCAAAGATCTCCACGATCAACACGGGAAGCATGGGAGCGACCGCCACGTGCCCTCACTTGACACCGTTTCCTCCTGTCGACCGTGCTCGCCCAAGAGATTTAAACCCCTCCAGCCCGGGGCGGCAGAGCCAGTTGGGGACGCCTGCACAGCTGGGGGAGAGTTTACAGACAGAGCGGGCCGTGTGAGCGGGCCGCCGTGTTTCAGTTTTACAAGGGAAAATCAGATTTGCCTGCCCTCCACGTGTGTCAGCCAGGCGACACAGGACAACTCCGTGTCCTCGAGCGACGCCGTCAGTGCGACTGACTCACCTTAGCTGACCTCGCTATCGCACGGAGGCGTCTCGGCATGCCCGGCAGGAGGCGGACTTGATTACATAAGAATAAAGTGTGGCGTAGAGCCCGTCTTGATGACTGGGAGGCACATTGAAACAGAAGAAGGGGGAGAGGAGTAGGAGGAGAAATACAGAGAGACACTTATTAACCCCTAAATGTCCAGCGTTGTTTAATGACACTTAAGTTATTGCACTATATCACCAGAAAATGTTTCTCTCTAAATATATTGTTTGTTTTTTGTTTTTGTTTTGTTTTTTACTCTTTTTTTTTCTAAACTGAGAAATGTTGGGAAAATATTTTATATGTATGTTACAGCCAAGGAGTTGATGCTCTGATCTTACTTTATTTAATCATTTTCTTTACAAACACAACCCCACCAATATGTCTCTGTGATGAAGGAAGAAACCATGGAGGGTCATTGTCAGGACAGTTTAAATCTAAAACAATACACGAAACACTCTTACAAGCAACAAAAACCTCCAGATTAGTTCGAGCTACACATAATGTTTCATTTCGCTTTGTCATATGTCATAGTAGGCCGAGTATTTATGAGCATTGTCATATGAACCTCGCAATTCTGCAAACGATAAAGTCCAAATTGAGAAGCAGAATTGAAAGCCTTACCTGTAGTGATGGTAATACCTGCTGCCCTGGAATTGATACAAATGATTAAAGATGCCATTTAGAAAACTGAAAGTAAATCCCCCCCCCCCCCCCCCCCCCTTGTGACAGGAACATATTGTGAAGACATGTAGCCGCAGCCAAAATGTGCCAAGCAATACCACTTTGCGTTATCATTTTGTACACAGCTTCTAATTGCTTCCTAATTGTTTTTTACAGCACTTAAACACGTGCAGCACCTTACAGCATCTTTTCTTACGTTTCAATGTAGTCAAACAGTAGATGTAGTCACATGCAAAATTGGCCAATAATCTATCAGGCTGGGCAGGGAAAGCAGAAGATACTACCATTCTATCAATTGCAACTTTATGTTGCCAGTGAGTAAATTCTATCAGTTAAAAAAAAGAAAGGAAAAAAAAAAAAAGACTTGAAAATGTTGTGTTTTAATATTCGTTTTTGTATTATGAACAGGCATTTGATATTTGAGCCTGTGTGAATTTGAACTGATGCAACAGCACTTTGGATGACTGAGGAAATGTTCTTCATCAAAAAGAGTTGCAATATAACTTATAAAAGCAGTACTTGAAAAACTGATTCCATCAGCAGTAATATTAGGAGATAATTGCTGCGTGTTATTGGAAAAGTTTGTCATTTTTAATGTGTTTTAGTTGACCCTTATGTATGGATGTGGTTTTGGCGTACGGAGCAAATTGAGTTCATTGTCCAGCTTATCTATTTGACCATAAATACAAATACAATTTGTCGTTACGAGCACAAAGAACAGCCTCCGTGTCCGGTTTTGCACTGGCAGGCTATATAAAATGTGTAACACTCAAAGTGCTTTACTGTTTATGAACGAGTAAGAACTAACACAGAGATGTTTTAACCACAACAGTTTCCATTTCTGAACACATCACTTCTTTTTTTTTTGTTTTTTTGTTTTTTTGTTTTTTACTGCATTTGGGCGTTGTACCACAAACTCTTTATATTGGGTATCATTCATGTTGAATGACATTTGATCTCTGGAGGTTTTCCACCAGTCAGCCTTACTTTTACACACAAAAGTAACCATAAGCCTGTCTGACATTCAAATCACAGAAAAAAGAAGGTCATCCATGGTAAAGTCATCAATTTACCACTTCTGTCATTGAAAACCAAATATGCTGCTGTGTAGACGTCACTCAGGCTTCTTCACTTGTGATTTATGATTTATTAAAAAAAAAAAAAAAAAAAAAGAGGAAATCATAAGCACAAGACATAACAATAGCCTAGTGTAGATTTGGTATGTTAAATGCAGCAGCATACAGTACCCTTTGGTGTACTGGGTTACACTTCATTTTTGAAGTTGGAGTTTAAAAGAAATTCTCTTAGTTGTGTGTCCTGAAGTTTTGTTTTTACTTTCTATTATTTTTCTCTATTTCTATTTCTTTCTTATTTAAATAAAATTGTTGATTGCTTGTTAATGCACATTTTTCTATAATAAAAAAGACATGGTTTATCAAAGAACATCATTGTTGAGTTTTTTTTAAATATATGAACTTTAAAATCAAATGACAGTTGAAATTAGATTTTATTTGGTTCCTTTTTTATTCAAACTTATTTCCTTTTGTACTTAATCTTACACTATAACAGCAGGATATTAAGTGAAGATAGCAATTTGATCTTTAGGCATATGGGACTACTTGGTGAGCCTAAAACTGCCTACAGTTGCAAATCTCAATGTTAATGAAGCTCTGGATAAAGAGTGATAGAATAAACTAACTAATCATACTATAAAAGCATCCTTTCGGAAACTACTTATTCTAATATTTCTATTTTAGGGTACAGTGGGCAGCCACTTTAGTGCTCTCTGGAGACCTGCCGCAATGGGGTTCTCACTTGTGAACTATTGATCCCAAGTGCGCTTTTCGAGTCTCTCAGCCACTAATGCCCCATAAGATGGACTATATCTTTTGACCCATATGGAAATCCATCTTATGTACAATACAGAAGACTAAGTTGTCCACTCACACGGAAATGTTTAAATTGTGTTATTCACAACATAAATATATTCAAGCGTAATGGACTAATTAACATGAACTGTTTTATTCAAAGAAACACGGCTAAGTTTTTTTTTTCATAAACACTTGATAAGCACACCATTTATTTCAAATATTTTAACTTCGTTGTTTTTGGGTGTATTACCAAAAAGGTTCTGCAGGGGGCGCTGCCACTTATCTCCTTCCCTGACGCTGGGAGGCGCCGTTCACGCGTCGTGTTTGCGGAAGTGCTCTTCATCACCCCGACAGGCAACGCGTAAACACACCGACAGGGCGACGCGCGGCGCTACGCGTTAGCCTCTAATGTCACATCAAATTGACCATTTGCTCACAAGAGATAAATTTTATAACTTAGAAAGCCGGTGCAGAGAAGAACAATGGGCATTCCGTCACGTGCAGCGCCACAGAAGAAGCTTAACGGCTGCTGAACACGATCATGTCTGCGCCGCGGCTCGTTAGCAGGCTAAGCTAAGTGCTAACTCCGTTTGATTCGTGCGGCTGGGCGCCGCGCTGCCTCGCCGGACATGGCAGCGGGAACCGGGGCCGCTCTCGGCGGCTCTCTGGAGTCTACTCTGGAGAGGAAGTTCCAGAGCGTGACCAACACGATGGAGTCGATCCAGGGACTGTCAACGTGGTGCATAGACAACAAGAAGTACCACAGCCTGATCGTGCGGCACTGGATGAAGTGTTTAAAGAAATGTAAGTGTCGTTATTACGTTATAAACCGACTGTAGCTGCTGCGGGATGTTTTAACGCATACATCACAGTTTATCCAGGGGTTAAGATATCCGCAGGAGCTTATGATCATTGCGGATTTAGATCTTTGATTTACTGTTTTTAATAAGGCCGAGAAACGTTAGAGTTTAAAACGGACGCTCCTCTCGTTTCTACCTACTGCGAGTTTTCTATGGAAATTAGAAGCAAATTAATTCACGCTGACCAACAACACAGCTACTGTTACTTTGGCTAAATTATACCTAAATATAAATACTTGTATTGATCCGGAGAGCTGATCAAAAATCTTTCACTAAAAGTAACACATCAATATTGCGTACGATATTGATGTTCAAAGCCTATTGCCCCCAACAAACAATGAAAGAAATAATGAAATTTAACGACAGTAAACAAATGTTGAATATTATTTCAAGAGACAATCTGAGCAGAAAGTACAATATAAGTAAGTAAGTAAGTAAGTTTGGACTTGGATTATTCAATACTAAAAGGATGAGTATCAATGTGTTTTATAAGACGCGCAAATACACTTTTAGAGGTTAACGTTGACAAACTTGACTTGCAATATATTTGTTTTTAATATTTGGGCATCCCATCGACACTCGAGATGGCAGAATATTACAAATAACTCTCAATATAACGCAATCCAACTCAAGACCACTGCAGACTGCGATCAAAAATTATAATTAAGACTTAAGTGTGGTTTTTATCTTTAGTAAAATGGCATTGACATTAAATTCTAACATAATATGTTGGTGTTGCAATATAACACATCAGGAAAAAGAAAAATCTGCAGTTTCCTTCCTTTTATCTGCTGTGAGTGAATCAAGCATGTGTCTGTGTCAACGGGGAAAACACATGTACTATAGTTGCATTCAATAGGTTTTTTTTGCATGCCGGCAGGCAAATTGACAATAACTACAGCAATGGTGGAATCCGGAGTATTTGTGTCGCTCAGCTTTTTCAATTTAACGGTGCATCTCCAAGAAAGTGTGCATTTACTACCGTTTAATTACACTGTCGTCTGTGTCAGATGAGACATTTCTTACATGATACTGAATGGGACTACACGGGGAAAAACCAATGCTAAAGGGGGCTCGATAGTTTGCATACTTTACACGTGCTTTTCTTTTGCATGTACACAGGTTTCTTTGCATTACAGAAAACATCCCACCAAAATGAGGCCTGGCCTGTTTCTCAGGTTCCTCTACAATTATCAAATCATTTCTGTCTGCGCTCATAATTAAAAAAAAATCCAATCTAAATGGCAAATTGCTGTGGCAGATTGTTCTTGTGTGAACAAGGTCCCAGTCTCTCGCTCAGGGAGCTCTGAAGACATTTATTGTATCAAGGAGCACTTGTTGTTTTTTTGTTTTTTTGTTCCGAATTGTTCTAACATTTCGGAACATTTTCGATTGTTCTGAGCTGAGACTTGAGAGTGACTTTCATTCTGGTCAAATGAGCCATCTTTTTGAACGGGGTTGATAAAAAATCACATCGCGGCGTAATGAGAAGAGGAGTGTGTTGCCTCATTCAAACAGACAGTGCCAAAGGCTTCGGAGCCTCTGGGATTTGTGGGAGTGTTTGTTGCTCTATGCTGCATCTGTCTCTCCTTCACAGGCAGCTTCCGAGATGACAAAGTGTTTGTGGGAATGAAAGAGACAGTAGAAAGGCAGCAGACATGCGCACCTTGTGATTTTTTGAGCTTGTGTCTGTTGTCAAAGTTGGCAGCTGTTACAAGTCAAAAAACTGGACAGCTGGGGGGGGAAATCAGCTCTGAAACTGGATTTTGCTCAATGCAGTAACTGTATCTTTGACCTCTGGTGTCAGTCAGGTTTGGCTGGTGTTATTACTGTTGTAGTGTAGTAATCTTTAAGATATAGTAATACATTTGTGCTCTGAGGCTCAGTCTTATTTCACCTTCTGCTTCTCTTCCTAAAGCGGTTAAATGCTGGATCACATCCACATGCTGTCTTTGTTGATACTGAGTTGTTTATTTTTTTGTCTGTACATAAATGCAACAAAAGAAACTTCTCCCCTTGCTTCACTTTGCTCATTCTTTTCCTGGAGGCACTGACGGGTTCCAGAGATGACATACTTTCAATCACTTTGAAAACATGGAATCCCACTTTGCACAAACATCCTTATGTCTTATCACAACAGAGTCATGAAATGTTGTACAGCAGTTCTTTGAGGATATTTAATCTTATTTTGATTGAATGAACTCACCACACACTTTTCAAGTCTACTCGCAGCATGATGCTGCCACCGCCATGCTTCCACTAAGACCTAATATTTGAGACTGATGAACGTTTTATTTCATCAGAAGTGTCCTCGCTTGGTAATTTAAAGAGTCATTGTGGACTATTTGTCTTTGGATGTAAATCTTGCCACTAGCATTCATGAATGCGTAGTAACTGAATGTGTAGATAAATCGAACATCAGTTTGTTTAATTCACTACAACTTCGTATGAAGAAGTCAGACGTTGACTCATTTCCCCGACTAAGAGAAGGCATTGCTAATTTTGGAATATAGTAAGGTTGTCATGAACTTTTGTGTTTACTTGAGTACTTTGGCTTTACTTGTCCTCCTCATATAGGAGGTGGAGTTTGTCCAAATCTGTGTCACCTTTGGCTTCTTTTAGCTTGTTTAGGGTTTATTGCCTCTTGCACATTGTGTGCCGTCGAGTGTTTTGGTGATAGCGACAACTTTATCTACACAAAGAATGTTTTCCAGTGCATCGTAACAAAGTTGCAATTATTTGCTGTGAGTAAAAAAAAAATGTGGCTTTGAACTCTTTTTTTTTTCCTTTTTCCTTTTTCTTGTTTTTATGGCTTGCCTGATAAGACATTGTTTAATCTCTATTCCAAAATGCTTGAATAGATCTTTGCAAGTGTGTAACACATTACAAAATCAGTTATTTCTCTTTGCGCTTTATCTCATGTGTTATAGTTATTTTGTTGATTGTCATATTTTGAGTTCATGTTGTTTTAGAATTATTCGGATTTTTCATTTTCTTGATGAGTCAACTGTAAAATGCTCAGGTCAGTTTATCTTTTGGGTGAATAAATGTGTGCTTGATCTAAAATAGGACTAAATGATTGGCTTTGTGTTTGTTCTCTGACTTAATCATTTTGCTAACAACCCTACACCCAGTGTATAGACTGTGAATAGGCTGTGTTTTTCAAAGCTCTCAGTTTACATCAATAAATAGAAATAAGATGAGGAATAGGACAATGTCGCGTTGACTTTCAGACTATTGTATACTCTGAGTTTATGTTCTCGCACAGCCTTTTAGTCTCTGTTGGTCTCAAATGAAACAATTCTGTTAATGGATACTTACTCTGGCACAATGCCGATATTTATTGAAGGTTATTGTCTGATATGTATTTTCCATTTAGACTAGTCAAACTTCCAAAGACACCTTGTATGACCTTATATTTGGGGGGGGGGGGGGATTTTGCACCCTTGTTTTTTAACATTTGCACATCTCTTGCATTTCATCTCTTCATCGCCTGCATTGTCTTTGGTTTTTTTTGCTGTCACAATCTTTAAATCCACAGTTTATTGGAAAACACACTGAGGTGTAGACGATGATCAGCTCTGATTCTTAAATCCACTCTTATTTGTTAAATAATTCAAAATGCAGCAATAACAGTCGAGTTTATTTTATCCAGACTGAAGCTGATATGACCTTCCTTATGTTAAATGCTTTTAAATTGTTTCATAAAATGTTTTAAAAATGTCATGTTTGCGTATCTTTCACCTCAGGATATTAAAGACAGGATCTCTTATTGTGTGGTTGTGTTGATCTTCTGGACAACTGAAGACGGTACTAAAGAGAGAATTGTTCACTCGGAGTATTTGGTCAAAGAAATTGTATTCACCCCCCACCTTCTTGCTCAAACTGACATTTCCCTGTGTTGTACCAGGTGACGGCACACACAGACTCAACCTGCTGTATCTCGCCAACGACGTCATTCAGAACTGCAAAAGGAAAAATGCCATTGTGTACCGCACGGCGTTCGCCGAGGTGCTACCGGACGCCTGCCTACTGGTCAAGTAAGTCGTTTGCAGCAATATAGTTTTAGATTTGTATCACATCGTGCAGACAAATGTAACGTTGGGATGAAAGGTGAGTAGAAACAAGATCACCACACTGGTGGTATGAACAGTATTATCATTCCTGCAACACAAAGTCCTTCACAAGAGACTGTTCAAGGTGAAAACAAAAAGTATTTACACTTTTTATTTGACTAACAACTTTGAGTGGAAATATCAGCGAAATACAGATAAACGGCAACCACCTTCTAATAAACACTCATGACTGGATGTCATGATGATGAAACCTCATATTTCCATGCATCAAGACAGTTTGGTTCATTTCTATTTCCTTCTGCAAAAAAAAATCTATTCAATACAAAACAGAAGCTTCTAAACTTACGAATCAAAAGTGAGCAGAAGGAAGAATGTAACTTATGTAATCAGCCCCTTTATATCCTCAGTCAGTCTCCAGGAAGAATAAAAACAGGCACAGGAGGCATATATCTTACCGCGGGCTGCACTTCCTCCCAGGGGATAACAAAGTTTACCTTGACCTCTTCCAGGTGACCTTGTGCCTCAAGGTTCAGTTGTGCTTTAACTCACACTGCACTCATACCAAACCCTTACTCTGACATAATGTGTACAGCATATAAATGAGTTGGACGAATTTCCTTTAGTGTGTTGGTTAAATTCTTCATATTGTGTCGGATGATGGTTCTCGTTTTATTCTGAAACGTATTTCTTGCTGAACTCACAACAGGTGTGGCTCTCCCAAGGGAACACATCTCAAATGTTCTTTTCGTTCTCTTCTCCAGCAATGAAGGAGACCCCAAGACGATCAAATCAGTGGAGAGGATACTTTCCATCTGGGACGAGAGGGGCGTTTATTCAAGGACGCTCATTTCTGATCTCAAAAGTACTTTGGCGAAAGAGGAGTCCCCTCCCGAGACGCCTGTGGAGCAAAAAAGTAAGTGTATAAATGCTTTCATTAGCCGTTATTATTTCGGACAAATCATCGTCTCTGCTTGAACCTCGGTGCCGGTATTCGCACCGTGTCGTCCTCACAACGTGAAGCTGCGTATATGCTTGTGATTTTGTCATTTTTGTTATCGAGGATCATTAAACGCCGACTTGTAGAGAATTGCTCGTAATCGTTTTAAAGTGGTTTTTCATATTGATCTTCCTCTTTTAAAGCTCCAGTTGAGTCGAAAGCGGATCTGCGGTCCAAGATAGTTGCCGAGTTTGTGGTAAGAAAGGCTTGGCAGACTGCAACAATGAGCCATCTTACAAGCACAATTGTCATGTTTTTTTTTTTTTTTTTTGTCCTCCTCTAAAATGTTTGATTGATGGTGTGGCCGCCTGCTCCCCTCTGCTTCAGCCGCAGGCGCTAATAGACCAACTGTCCAAGTACAAGAAATCCCTGGAGGAGGTTGACCTGCGAGAAAAGCAGCTGACAGCTATGAGGGTTGACATCTGCAGTTCCGATGCCCTGAAGAAACTGAAAGGTGGCTTTTTTTTTAAAATCATCTTTCACTGCTCTTCTCTCTCACCTCCTACAATGCATTGATGGGTCGTGGCTTCAGGACTGGCTGCCTGTTCCTTCTTTTTTTTTTTTTCCCCCTCTGAATTTCATCCCGGTTCTCTCGTTCTTTTCAGACAAGGCAGGAGGCAAGAAATTCTCCAGGGACTTCGAGGAGGGAAGTGCACAGCTCCAGGAGTTCGTCAGGTTTTTCGACAAACAAAGCAAAGTCGGGCCTCCGCTTCAAGAGGCGCTCAGAAATGCCAACATCTTCTATGAGATGCAGTACAAGGAGGTCAAGATCGTTGCGAATGTAAGTCCATGGCGGTAAAATTGAATCAGTGACGTAGAAGAAGTCAAAGTCAAGTGAAAACATTAGATTTCACCTGACGGTAATACGTAGAAAGTATTGGTTGGTAAGAAAACTGTGTTTTCTGAACTCAATTTTAAATTCTTCGTCCTCTCAAGGCTTACCAGACCTTTGCCAACCGAGTGTTGCACCTCAAGCGCAAGCTGGACAGCCTGAAGGCCACCTTACCGGACCTGGACGAGTCGCCCATCCCCTCGCCGTCGGCCGACGCCCCGTCTCCGACTGGCTCTGAGTCGCCGTTTCACGGCATGGAGCTGGCCTCGCCGCACCCCGACCTGGACGGCTCCGCCATGGACGACGACGCCGAGCCGCCGGCCCCGAGCCCGCTGTCCTCGCCGGGAGGATCCCCCAGTCCGGCAGACATTATCGGGGAGAACGACAACCGCGAGGTGGAAGACATGGAGCTCTCAGACGAAGAGGAGGACGTCAGCGGCATCATAGGTAAGACGTCGTCTTGTCGTCGGGGAGTGAAGGGGGAGGAGAGTCCCGTTCATGTTTACGCCGTGTATTCGTAGTTTTTTTTTTAAGAGGTTCAAACTACACCGAGAGCAATTGCTTCAGCTTCAAGTTAGGTTCTTATTTTCCGATGTAGAACCCCAGCCACTGCACTGGGCTTCCATATAATCTTCCATATATATTGCAGCCGACCTCCACCCTGACCTCCGCCTACACACTGTCCTTGAAAACATCCGTCACTGACACACAGCCGCTGTGGTAATTGTGTTGCTCTCCTAATTGAATAACCTCTCAGCACAGCAGTTCATCGTCTTGGTTCACATGTAAACCTCCAGTGTATTTGCAGGTAAACGTTCGATTTTATTTATCACGTAACGCCGTCAGTAGAACGATGAAGACGGGCTGCGTTGCTCAGCCGTACGGTTATACAACATGCCTGCATTCACCGGAGACGCAGTCGCTCGTGTTGAATGTGATCACAACAGGACTTCGGCCGATGCTGTGCATTTACTGCTGTAAGCTCTGCCTTTATGCAATAAAGCACCATACAATTACAGGATACTCAAACAAAACACACAGCAATGTCAAATGTTGCTTTGACTTTCTAATAAGGCTGCACAGTGTATCGTTATCACAATATCAACATGCGCTGTATACATATCACAAAATATGATGACTGATTGACAAATTATGTTTCTGTGCATTTATGCCCTTTATATTCAACTGGAAAAATCAAAGGGCATTAACAAACAAGATACATTCACAAAAGGCCCATTTAATTAATTGAAAACCTGCAACAACCGAAAACGAAAATGCTGTTTGCATGTTCATGTATTTGTAAGCACAAATACATGAACATCATCAACTTACGGATTTGTATTTATCACAAATCATAATATCACAATACTGAACCATATCGCATATGACAGGTGCCCCTGATATCTTGCAGTCTTTAACTTATCTATTCAGCATACAGTTTTATTTTCGACGATCCAAACAGAGGAAAGTGCTGCTATCATATCAGTATTATTTCATATATATTATACCTGTGCAAAATCACACCAATTTATGAAATTCACTGTTAAAGCAGCTTCATTTTAACCTGATTTTTTTTTTAAGGCAGGTGTAATCGCTATGTATTAAATGTAGGTGTTTTGCACTGAACAGACTTTTCGGTTAGAGTTGTAGCTACACTTATCAGAGGAGCTGATACTGAAGCTGTATAACTACTTATTAAAATGTGATATGAAGAGCATGTTATCTGAATATATAATTCTTCACTCCATCATCACAGTGTATTGCCTGGAAGAGAACAAAATGTGAATAGTTACTTTTACAGCTTACCATCAGTGAGTAAACTTAAATACTTCCGGTCAGTGTTGATTGAAAGCCATTATGAATCCAAGTTGATCAATAATAAATGTAGTTTGACACATTAGCGGTAGAACGTCAGAGCAAGTCCCTCACGTGTATGTTTTGCAATATGTTTCTAAATGTTTACTGTAACTGCACTTGTGGAGGAAATCAAAGCAGCGACAAGAATCACGGTATCCTCGAAACACACACAAAACAACCTCCGGCACTTATCTGTATCATTACGCGGACTCCATCGAGACTCGCTCTCAACCGCTCTCATTGCTGTATTTTTCTTCTCAGTTGAGGAGCAGATTGAGCCGTCGCCAAACCCAGAGGTGTCCACTCCAATTTGTGCGAAAAGTGAGCCATCAGTCGCAACGCCGCAGCCCGCGGCGCAGGTCGCGCCCCCTGCAGCTGCTCACGCAGCAGCTGTGTCCAGTGTCGACGTGGGTAAAATTGGCTCCATCCTCAACAGTCTGAATTCGGTCATGAAGACCACAGGTGAGTGCCGCCAGCCATTCCCACCGTTACAACACTCAAGTGTGAACTCCACTGATGACTTTAATAATCTAAAGCTCGTCGTACAAGTGCTTTTCATCACGTTCGAATGCACTTCATGAACATGAGTGGAGGAATGAATAGACTGCGAATATTGGTGTAAATTAAAAAAAAGGGGGGTTTGTTGATCAACCAGCAATTTGCATGTTTTTTTTTTTAGGCTCAATTTAAAAACCAATCTGTGACACTTGGCTGTGTTGTGCACCTCTGGCGCACCTCTGGCGCAACATGTTCCCTACAAGCCTTATTCTGTGTATTATGTAGAAGCTTTACAGGAAATCATGTTGGAAGAGAACGAATATCACATTTAATTTCGTCTCGTCTCGTCACACATTTTTAGAGCTAAATGTAAACATAACGAAGATGAGAAGTGATAACGGTGGATTCAACAACCACGGTTGTAAAAGGCATGAAATTCAAACACCTTTTGCACTGGTGGTTGCAGTGTATAAATAAAGACCGATTTTTCTTTTCTTGCGGCTGTAAACTACATTTTGTATGACAAAGGCCAAAGAGAAAAGGTGTTTTTTTTTTATATCGCGTGTTTTAAAAACAAACAGAGTAGGAGCCTGTCTGATAGGCAGAGGCAAGTTATTCTGCAATCAAGGTCTTCATCATGTTTATTGCCACGTTAAATTTATTATTAAGATTTACTTAGGAGAGTGCAGTCTGTGAACTCGCTCATCGTTGCAGTGTTTTTTAGTGACTTGTGTTATGCACTTAGCAGCATTCAGACAGAGAACTCTGAGGATCCCAGTTGATCCAGACCTTTTCTTGTGATTCCTGATGTATTACTAATTATATAAACAAACTTGGGTGATTCGGGATCCAGCCAGCCTGAGAGCACGTAGTTAACGTTTCACTCTTGATCCACCTACCTGATGTGACTTTTGAAACCTTTCTTTGATGTTTTTTCCTTTCTGCTGGTGAGGTGGTTTTAATTCCTGGGAAGCTGCTGAAGATCTTTTTCTTTTTTCTTCCCTGCAATAAAGAATAATTCAACAAGTGTGTTGTCTGCTGGGCTGAGTCAGAGCAGTGTCTGGGTAACGTCTCCAAATAAGCGCTTGATTTACCAAGTGTTACCAAGCAGGTTCCCTAAAACACAGACGACAAGCTCACGTGCATTTTGGTCGTTAAAACCTCCGTCCTCGATGTTAACCAGAAGTGTTGATCATGGCTGCCAGGAAAGCAACGTGGGTGTTTCTGAAACGTTTGGGAAGAAGGAATGAGTTCCTCAATCGAAAATCCTTTCAATCAAGGTTTTCTGGTTCAATTACCGGTAATAATTAAGCTTTGTGTCCTCAAAGTCACATCTTTATGTCACATATACCCAAAAAGGTGATAATAGACATTTATGTTTTTGCCTGATCATAAGTGTGATTTCAATTTAAGCATCTTGTGGATGTCGTTGATGTATTTATTTTTTAGAATGATCATTTCAAATTGGCAGAGTCTCATCACATGGTTGCGGTACTGTGAGCCGATGTTCGGTATACGTCAGTGCTCCTCTCTGTTGTGCAGGGCCGGTCGTGGAGAGTCCTCCCGCTGCCACCCCTGCCAGCTCCTCGGTGAAGAGTGCCCCCGCTGCGCCGGCCACCACACAGGATCCCGCGTCACTCGTCAGCCTCCTCTCCAAGGTGGATGTGAGTCCTGCAGACCTCCTCAGTGCTCTGTCCAAAGTCCAGGGTCATGGCAGGCTCACAGGTGAGGATATCGGTGCATTTAGTTCGGCAATACGTTATCTAAAATCAAGGAAAGTTTAAAAAAAAAAACTATAATGAAATACATTGCTGCAACAGCCAATAAGGCCATGAATCCCCTTTCAAAATTTCCATGACGGAGCAGGTCGTCTCTTGCTTCTTTGACCCTGGTGATCACGCCCACCGCCAATTTAAGATGAGAATCAAGTCAGCAATAATTAAAAAAACAACTAAATCAACAGAAAGAGATTTCACCCTTGCTAAATGTTAAGTGCTCTCAGTCGTGGCGGAGGAGACTGTTTACGACCGCCGACGGTCAACCTCTGGTACCATTGAAACCATCATAACCATCCCCGCCTCCCTTGTTATGGAAATCTGTAACTTGAAGGAAGACTTAGGCTCTGTAATGAAAAGAAAATGAGGGGTGTGTGTGTAATAGTCTACACTTGTTGTGTTCAGTATCAGCGTGTTGGACATGGAAAAACAAACTGTATATTTTCCTTTTATGCTGCACATCTGGTTGAAATACACGTGTGTGTTCTTTGTCTCGTCACTCAGGCATCACTTCTCTCCTGGGCAGCTCAGCTGCAAATGTCTCCTCAGAATCGTCCAATTCAGGCAAGGCTACCCCACCTCCCTCATCCACACCTGTAAAAGCAGTACCCTCTCAGAACCCGTCTCTGTCCTTCAAGGCGCCTTCGCCTTCTCCATCCAGCTCCACTGTAAGGCACAGCACAAACACCCAAGACACCCCCCAGACATCCAGCCCAGCTTCGGCCCTGGTCCAGGCCGTCCACAGGGACATGGATTTGACGGCAGAGTCGCGGCCAACGCTGTCCTCTACAAGTTTAGAGTCTAAAATCCACAGCTTCCTGCAGGGCAACCCTGCGTTCAGTACGTTCGATTTCAGTTTATCAACAACCCCAAGTCTGGGAGGGGACCGCCTCAGCCCGGCTGCAGGGGCTGACACGCAGGGCGGGACCCCAGTACGAGACGAGGGGGGCGGGACCCCAACTCAAGATGAAGTCATGGATAAGCCAGTGGTGGCCCCATTTGCATCTCAGTCATCCGTTAGTGAAACAGCTGAAAAGAATCCCAACGCAAACGTGTCCCAGAACAGCAGCCAGCAGAGTCTCAACAATCCACAAAAGCAGCCTCAGAACGGACAGCTGTACCAACCCTACATGTACGGCAAACAGGAAATGTCCGAGCACGGGCCTGCTGCACCGGTCGCCCATTACCAGCAGATCTCTGCACTAGCAAAAGGGCCGATGCCTGGAGAAAGAGCCCCAGGCGGTGCCGGTAGCACGCAGACCGTGGTGGGCTTCCAGGGGGCGAGTGAGCGGGATTGGTACGGTGACACTTACCCTGAGGGGAACTCGCAGCAGCCCAGTGCCTACAACGCGACGGCGCCTGGAGGGCCCAGAGAAAGTAAGACATCAGGAATGTATCCATACCACGCGCAGCAAAGCCAGGAACCTCCGGCGTTGGTCTCCCAGCTGGGTGCCACCAAATCTTCACTCTTCAGCGGCAACCTTCCTCCCGTTCCACGCTTGCCGCCCCCACCCAGTGGCTGTCAGGTCCCCCTTCCCTCCAACAGCTTTGGGATGAGGCCGCCAGAGCAGCAGCCGGGTCTCGGAGCGGCCGCCAGCGAAGCGGTCGGGGCCCGAGGGAACAGTGTCATCAGTGGGATGGTGGTGCATGACCACCAACACAAGTCTTCATTTCATCCCGGTGACGACCAGCTCCACCCGCAGCACCCAGATGACCTGTCATACCATGAAGACGCTAACCACTACCCCGACCAGCGCCGCCCGCATAACGCCTCATTCTTCCAGGGCAACCCTTACCAGCACCCCGATGAGTCACATTACAACCCCGTCAGCCCTCCGCAGCACTTCCCCAGAGTTCGAGGGCGCCTGTCTCCCCCGCGCGGCCCCCCAGAAGACCCTTTCTACACCCACAGCTACCAGCAGCGCGGCGGCGCTCCTCCCCCTCACTACGCCCCGAGGAGGCCACTCCCGCCGCCCCGTCAGGAGATCCGTCAGCCGGGTCTGCGGCCTCCGCACCGGCCTCCCCTCAATGCACGCCTCCCGCACCCCAGGGGCCCCCCGCGGCCACCTTTCCCCGGGTTCCCCGGCCCCGAGCCCAGGTTAAGAGGCAAGCGTCCCGGCCCGCCCGGTCCAAGAGGAGGGGGGCCGATGTTCCCTCAGAAAAGACCCTTTCTACCCCCACGGTACTAACCAGACGCGCAGCTCTGAACTCTTTTAACTCCTGGTTGCTGTCGTGAAGGGAAGGGCAAGACTGTTGCTGGTGTCGAAGGTCCACGCCCCCCGGCTGTGAAAAACCTCCACGCTCAAGGAGGAGGACAGAAGTGCAGATGATGAACGAGGGCGTTCGGAGAACAATGTGCTGAAGAAGTATTGGCTGCAGCGGAAGAAGCTACGAGAAGGGAACCCTAAAGACGAAGCAAAGCGGGTGGTCGGAGCAGAAGGCGACAACACGGAGGCTCTGAGGGGGCTGCTGAGCTGAGGAGCGAAGACAGAAGATTAAAGAAAATAAGAGGTGGATATATATAATTCACTTTTTGTGTTAGTTTTTTTTTTGCTCTGAATTGAATATGTAATTGAGAGTCAGTTTGATAAAGGTCAGAGTGTGTGCATAGTACGAGTGTGTGCATGCAGTCACGTGTAAGTCACCTAGTTACACCATTTTTTTTTTTTTCCCGATGTCCAATCAGACGGTGGTTATTTTGGCTAAGACAGTAATATAAGATTGTAGTTTGGGGGCATTTTCCTGCTGTTATGTATTTGGGCAAGCAGTTTTCACTGCTTCTCATCGGCAGCGTCCCAGTAGCTTTCAGTAAAGCGTCAGTTTGACTTTCAGCTCCGGCGTGACGAACGCAGCTGATGCTCTCACATTTCTGTCTCTTAAACAGTCGACGTTAACGTATTGGAGGCGGCCATTATTCACTGTTCCTACTGCGAATGTTTTATTTGTGAAGCGGCACTTTCTGCGCGCGTGCGTCAGATCCCGTCGGCGATACGTTTCCCATCCCGTTTTAAGTTCCCCCGAAAGCAGAGCGGCTCCCGAGTCTGACCGAGGTGCAAGGCTTTTTTGTTTTGTTTTGTTTTTCTTTCTCCCAGCCATCCATCGCCATCGCCAATTTCTGGAGGGGATGAAGATTATCGTCTTCAGTTTTATTTACTTGTACTGATGAATAAAAATCTGAGTTTGAAAAAAAGGTGTGGTTTCCTTTTTCCTGGGATCTCTCCCACTGAAGCACAACCGTCCTCAACTGATCGCGCTCAGCTCTGCATCACATCCGTGCCGGAGGTAGTGAAGTTATGTGCAGAAAGGTTACCGCAAACTAGAGGTAGTAAAAGAGGCCTGCGCTAAAATAGTCGTGAAAACGTGATTTGAATCTCAAATCATTCAGAAGCACAGGCGACATTGTTGAATGTCGTGGATGTAGATTCTGTAACACTAAACTGACAATTCTAAGTTCTATTTGTCGTTAGTACATTTTAAAAAGTCAAGACCGTATTTCAGTAAATTTGATTTCATGAAAGACAAATCGCCCGTTTCGATATAGTCCATTTAATACAATGTCAATATATTGGACTTGTTTGCCTTTAAATGTTGAGGCTTTGATGAAATGCATCTCATGAATTCATGTTCAAACTGAGGTGTGTTTCAATGTGATGTTCCACTCACTGGTGCTTGGATTTATAGATTTCCTCGAGTCAAATCTGTTTAACAGTCGACTGATTCTGTTTTCGTCGTATCGGTTCAATCGCAGTCAGACATCAAATTGTCTGAAATTATTGATGTTTGCTCAACACTATTTTTAATCGATTCTTTATTTTTCTGGTATTTATTGTTCGACGCTTTCGTGTTGCACATTATAAATGATCACAACTAGGACTACTCTTAACTTGCTTAAGGCAACTTTTCATTGTTCTGATCAGTTAAGCGGCAGTTCAGTAAATCTATTATTGGATGGCCACTGTGCCATTGGTGATGTTATTCTGTTAAATTAAAAAGATGTTCATATCAGTGTAGGCTCTCAACAGAAAGCTCCCTGACTCTCTTTAGTGGAAAAAAGGCCAAACGCAGGTCAAACAGACGTCACGTATGACTTGAATGTGAAACAAAAGACATAATGATGAGATTAATAGGAAAGATCGAGCACTAAGCTCTGGTGCAGAAACCACCATTAATCAAGTTATGCTCTTTATACCTTGCATCGTTGCTAATCTCAATTTAATTAACACATTTTTTTCCCTCCATTCCTAAAATGATGGTTAATTATTCTTTTTTTCTGTAATGACTGTCGATACGGCTGACTGATCCTCATGGTTCTAACTTTTACAACGAGTTCACTATAACATGCTTTTCGCAAACGCGTGTGGACTTTGAGTTTAAGTTGAGAGAGAGAGAAAGAAAAAAAAAGTCAAATGCACCAATGTAGACGCAGGTTTTTTTTTTGCGCAAGAGTTGAAACTCGCACGCTTTATCGGGACCATTACGCACGCGGACAGTAAACTAAAGCGCGCGTCTGGAAAGTAGTCTGAGGTGATCCGCTCGTCGCCAGATGTCAGCAAACCTTTCCGCTTTCTCGTCGTCGTGTTCGAGCAGCAGCCATAGCATGAACGAGTAAATACGTGCCTTATGTAACGTGTCTGTGAGTTCAGATTAATGATTGATTTCCCCCCCTTATGTGCGCCATCATGTTTCGTTAAACTTGTAACACCTCAGGTCTGCCTTGATTATTAACCTGCTTCGTGTTTTATTTCCTCCTCTTCCGTTTTTTTTTTTTTTTTTTTTGTCTTCTCAGGGATCCATGTGTCTGATGCGATGGGAACCTGGTGGAGGCTGGTGGCCTCGCTTCCCCCCTCCCATCCCCTCCCATCCCCTCCCCTCCTCTCCTCTCCTCTCCTCTCCTCTCCTCTCCTCTCCTCTCCTCTCCTCTCCTCTCCTCTCCTCTCCTCTCCTCTCCTCCCCAGCTCCCACTGATGGCTCTTCAGAGTCTCTTATGGATGCTGCGCACCGCAGAGTCCCAGTAAGCTTTGCCGTTTAATACATCACAAACTAAGTGCCACCAGCAAGAAATCCAAACAATCAATACAAGGATGGGAAAGGATAAAGTGTTTGAAATAGTTTCCTCTTTTTTTTTCTCTCTCTCTCTCTCCCCTCCCCTCTTCTTCTTGTGTGTGTGTGTGTAGTTGTGTGAGACTCAGGAGAGCAGGAAGGTTGCACAAAGAGGCCCCTGTGAGTAAGTACAGCCAGGATTATTAATAACTTGTTAAACACATTCTCCTCCTCCTCTTCACGCTGCTTTTAACTAACCCGGGTATTGCAAAAGTCTCCTTTATGTATTTCCATTTCGGGTACGTTGGTGTGTGAAATAAAATGTTATTGTTCCCATGAAAATTAAAAAAGCCTTTGTTGTCGATTTATTTTCAGCATGTTGCAGCGGACCTCATGTTTTATTCTGTCTTTAACCCATTTCTTTTCATTGTAAAGGATAATATTTCGGCTCGTTCCTGTCGGGTACATATTGTGACTTGAAATAATTTACTCCCAACTGAAGCGTTTTATCAACACTAAAAGACATAATCAAATAGAACAAATCCAAGTCGTGATCTACAAGTAGTTTAAGAAGATTACAAAATCGATGAAAAGTTGTTATCAGTCAGTTATATTGATTACATAAACTAAAAAGTCCTGTGATTACTTGTCATTTAGAGTTTAGCCGTACCTTTACTCAATTCTTGAACCAGGGATTTAAAAAATATATCAGACTGACGTGTCCCTTTCACATGTTTATCTCTAATCTTCCTCTGCAATTTCTAACACTTATAACCACAGAACTTCTTATATTTGTTTTCAACTTCACCACTCAGCAGTGCTTTTTAAAAAGTAATTGTGGAATTGGTTTGATGAGCCTCTCCATGATGTTCAGGTATTTTGTCATCAGTAGTAGATACTGTAAAACAGGCTTTTATCCTTTTTTTCTTGGTTGCTTATGGGGAGTTTCTGAGGTTTTTACATGTATAACTTCCACTAATTTTGGCAGTTGACATGAAAGCTCACATTCATGCAGTGTCATTTGTGACTGGAGCATGAAATGTATTTACAATTAACTGAAGAGCTGATCTTCACATGCATTTGTGACAGTATATGAGCTATAGGACAAATATCTGCCAATCAAAAGGGCTTCATGGTTATTTAAAGGCCATTCATGCATAATTTAAAGGGCTATTTTAATATTTGAGTTGCTTTTCGAGAGTTTAAAGTAAGTCCTTGTAAGTCAGTCACATTTGAAATTGATTTTTACATCATTGTTGGAAGACAATGAGAGCTGTACATTTATTTATAGAGCAACAGCAGCGACGGAAGCGCCTCTACTGGCTTCGCACACGACTGCAGCTCGTCGCCAACACGTTCTGGAAGAAGAGAAAAGCCATCCATTGTTGAAAAGACCGAAATCACTTTATTTTTTTTATTTCCCCCCCCCCCCAGTGTTGTATCAGTATTTACACCTGATCGCCGGCAGATGAATTGCGCCCCTGCCACGCCTGCACTGTGGGCTTATGGGGGGGAGATGGAGGGGGGGTTGAAGGGCGGAAGGCAGATAGGATTTAGTGACTGGTGACAGATGGTAGTCTTAACAAGCCGAGGAGATGTTCTGCTGTTGCAAAATAAATAAATAAATATTTTTAAAAAAAGCACTAATGACACGGCCACAGAGGGAAACGTGCGTCCACATCCAGAACACACTGTATCCAGATCGTGACCGCTTTGAAGTGTGGCCGTGTGCGCATGTCGGGCGTGTGCAGCCCGCTGTCATGTGGCTCCATTGTTTACATGCTGCCCGGATTTCACACAGGGCGTGTGTTTTCTGCTCCGTACAGCTCCACTGCGTCACACTTACACACGAACACTTTATTTATTCTTCATTCGGTAAGGTTACGTCCCCCCCCCCCCCCCCCCCCCCCAGATAAAGCGTCCTTAGCAGATAGATTTCAGGACCTCGGCCAGCTCCACCGAGAGAACAAAAGGGGGATTTGCAAGCTCTTGATGTCAGGGACTGACTGCATGTTGCCGTCCTCATGAATAAAGAAAATTAAAAAAAAATTAAAAAAAAAGAATCCATCAGAGCACACGCACCTGCTCCCATCTTAATTTCCCTGTTTTTACCTTGATAAATTATGAAACATACGCTCCTTCAAAGTGCATGCTTTAGCAGGCCTGTACGGTCTGTGTGTTGGCAACGCAACCAAACATCACAGGTGTGTAAAGCTACACATTTAGCCCTTAATGAATTTCTTTGAGTTTTTTACCTCATGCGAATTTGAAATACTTGCACAATACTTAGATGGGCCTGCAACTCAAAATACCCACATGTTTTCTCGAGTTTAAAAACAGTAAACACGAGAGATAGGAAGTTATTACCCATGCACTCGCATCTGAAATGTCATAAATCAGGCTTTTGTCTGAGAATATAAATAATTGCAAAAATAAAATTTACGCCACCTAAAGTTTTGCGCAGTAGTGCTATGCATGTGCAAGATTTTCAGCCACTTTGGACAAATGATGGCATAAAGTGCAGCAAACTAGACCACAATTTCTGCAAGACAAAAAAATTTAGCTAACTTTGATATTGTTAGTTAAAAAAAATAATACTGTGGATTCCCGGAGGGCCAGATTACATTGCATTACATTGCATCACTGATTACATTACATTTAATCCATAACAATCTGTGTGTTTTCTCACTCCAGTTAAACCAAACTGTCATTAAAAGGAACTGAATCACTACCGAACGATGAGGAAATGTGACTCTTAAGGCATCCTGATGAATAAATACTACTTCTTCGAATATAAAAGGCTGATGTACAATCGATGGTTGCGTGGCATACATGTGCCTTGTAGTTGACGGAATTTCAAAATGTCTCTGTCGGTATGTATGCATTATGTGGACTGACTTATTTCCTGTTCAGGTGCAGCTCAGGGGAGAAGCTTCAGCATCTCAGGATAAATGGGTATAAATAAAATAGGACTAGACATTCATTCATCACTGACAGACAGCCAAGTCAGAAAATAACAGTTTATGCAAGCCTGTAAGCATTAATTGCTGGGATGCTGCAGTTAACTAAGGGAAAGAAAAATCTCCAGCCTGAACTATCAGCTAAATAAAAACCCAAAAATTACCCTTTATTATCATCTTAAAAAGCCATGGAGGATTGCTTAAACATTAGTTCTGTAAAACAGATGTGGATTCTTTGAGCTACACCCAGATTATTAACATGTGACCAGGAGTTTTTTTTTTTTAACCAAACTTGAAACAGATTCAGGTTCCTCTTATGTTTCACATCCTGTTCCCAACACTGCTGTTTTAAAATGTCTTTTTTAATCTGAGTGCTGTTGAGCCCGAAACACAATGTGAACAGGCGCCAAAGCACTTTCTCTCAAACTACTGCCCAGTGATGCATAGGCAGAGGATCCCTCAAGTTCAAGCTGTATGACTCTATAACGGCGCGACGGGTCAGTTAGAGGAGGCGACGCAGAGGCCGTGACACAATCCAAACTCCAGCGTGGAAAAAGTCTGCAACAGGGCTCACGACCTGTGATCAGATCACCCTCAAACGCGTGTTACTGCCAGGTCTAAACGGGCCCATTGTGTGGAGGTGGAGCGCTTTCTGACAGCTCCAACAAGTGGCGGATGGGAGTACTGACGATTAACCGTTTAGAAACCATAAGAAAACCCAACATGGAAACATTTGGGATAATATGGCACGAGCAGATCTTAGAAATGAGACGGAGCTTACATTTTTCCGAGCTGTATACATACGCATATGTATAAATATATATATAAAAGTGATCTGGTATCCATTTCTGAGTCGGTGGCTGTGGCTTTTTTCCTGCCTTCCCTGGTCTTTCTGCGGCTGTCTCAGGGTTGGTAGTTTAGCGACGCTCCCCGGCGGCAGACATCACGGCTCACGCAGCCCAGGGGAGGGATGGAGCTGAGATGGACAGGGAGGGAGACACCGGCTTACGACGTCAAAGGAGTACAGACACACACACACACACACACACATGCACACACACTCACACACTCACACACAGGCAGAGGGAGAGGAGAGGAGAGGAGAGGGAGAGGAAAGGAGAGGACAGCCAACCAGACTGCCAATTCCCTCCGGTCTGCTGAAGGAAGCCTGAATATTCCTCTGTCACAACACTCTGTTTAACCAGTAAGAGATTGGCTTATTTTTATTTTTATTTTTAATTTTTTTTTTTAAATAGCGGATTTATTTGAAGAGGAACAAAAAAGAAAAAAAGAAAAAAAATCGGAGCATCTGTCAGGGAAAAAAAAAAAAAAAAGCACCGGGGAGGAAAAACAAGAAGCAGATCTAGAGAGAAAAGCACGCTCATGCTGAATAAAGGACCGTCGCTGGATGTGACTTGTGTTGTTTCAGGGGGCGTGCAGGCCTAACTTGTTACAGGAATCAAAGACAAATGAACTGACTGACGGAGCTTTAATAAGTACAAGAAGAAAAAAAAAAAAAAAAAAAACGAAGGGGAAGAAGAAAGGCAGTCATCTGATCACGTCGATTCTCTGCCACGACCAGCACCACAGGTATTTCCTTTTCCTTTTTATGTTTTTTTATTTAATTTTTTTAAATAAAGATGTATTGTTGGGTTTTTTTTTCTTTAATTTTTTATTTTCGGTAGTTTTGCGGTGTTTTTGCCGTGTTCTGTGGTTTGTGTAACATGATGTCCAGGTCGTTGTTGTTGACAAAGAGCGCAGGTCTCCAGCTGTGTTGACAGGCTCACTGTCACGTCTCTGGAACATCGGCGGCCTCCACACCGAGACACCGTGCTGTTTACTATCACCTACTACAGCCTCGCAATGCATTTTTATTCCTTTTAAAACGTCAGGGACAGACAGGATCTCTTATCTTTTGTGGGCGTGACCATGTCTGCTGACTCCAAATGTCCATGTGACGCCAGAAATATATATAAAAGTTGCCAGATTATAACTGAGATTTTTTTTCCCCCCACAATGTTACCTTTACATTAAATGTTGATGCGTGTTTTACTCGATGGATTTAAACTGTAGTGCTGGAAATGGTGTAAAAATATCTGTACGACTCCATAACATTGCATCACATATGTCACTTGGAGATTTTTCTGATTCCATTTGTAAAAGAAAAAAAAAAAAACATTTCTAACCTAAATTACTTTGCAAGCGTTTTCATCCATACATGCATACATGCCTGTATATAGTGATCCATGTTGTGTACTCACTGGGGTGCGTTGCTTTGTGATGAATGTGTCAGTCACTGTTGAAATAGACTGGAGTATTTGCATGACTACGTCTCTAAGGGAGCAGAAAGAATCATCTCTGCCTCCCATTCCCACTGAACGCTCCCATCTGCACCTCCATCCCCGGCCTCCTGTTTGCACCTCCTGTGCAGTGTGAATTTAAGCCTGCAGGCTCCTGTCTGCTCCTCCTGACCGCCTCCACTCTCTGTGCGTGTGTGTGTGTGTGTGTGTTTGTGTTTGTGTGTGTGTGTGTGTGTGTTATTATTCCTCTCCAGACTTCTCAATGAAGGAGCCTGATGCAATCAAGCTCTTCATCGGGCAGATACCCCGAAACCTGGAAGAGAAGGATCTGAAGCCCATTTTTGAACAGTTTGGCAAAATCTATGAGCTGACGGTGATAAAGGACAAATACACGGGGATGCACAAAGGTAAGGAGCAGGAAATCTCTGAAAGCCCAGCATAGGGGTGTGGGAGGGTGGGGGTGGGGGGTGAGGGGGGGGGGGGGGGTAGTGTTGATTTTTAATTTGTGTGACGTTGAGGGAAAGTGGGGACAGGAAAGCTTGTAATCCCAGCAGTTTCTCCTACGTCTCCTCCAGCGCTTGATTGAATTTCCAGTAAATATGAGTGAGGTTAAGTAGCTTCTCATTGAGCTGATGTCACTTTGAAACATCCTTAAAGACCCCCATGAGACCAAACACCCAATGTACCCCCGACTTAAAGAGGTAATCTGATGCACGGTTGGTGGTCTGTTCACTGGTTATAGACAGTGTCCTTCCCTCAGAAAATAATCCATCACGAAAGATGTTAAAAAAAGATATTGTAATGGGGCTGATCATGCTTTTTTTTTCTTTTTTTTTTTTCTTCTTCTTTTCATCAGCTCTTTATCGGGCACTCACTGAAGACATGGTGCATTTTCACTCTCAGGGGTTAATAGAGGATTATTCTACAAAATAATTGGAGTCTGCTTTAAGATGCACAATTACATCACCTAGACAGTCGCATCGATTTCAAAGTGGCATAAAACTGCACCGATTTGACTCTTTCTTGTTAAAATGTTCTTCAAAGCAGCTCCAGTTTTCCCTAAAGATTTCCTATACAGATTTGTTTACGACTGTTCTGATGTACTGTGCGGTATTATTTACAAAGAAGTACGCCAAATGCGACCTTTTACTCGTGCTATGTGTATGTTTAAAAACCGTAGAGTGCCGTTTGTCGTATATTTCAGTTATATGCCTCATTGTATTGCACCATTGCGATCCTTTTTCAGGTACATTGATAGGATGTTAGATTTAGCATCCTGAGCAATTACGAGGTCGAGAACGAAGCAAACATTAGATTGAAAACCAATCCGCCCGAATCAGTCTTCTGTGGAAATTGCCAACTTGTACAACAGCAATCGAGGTTTAGAAACAACAGTAATATTGTCAAACAAGATGGAGCACAAACTTAATCCACAATGCTACATCGTAGATTTATAAGTATTTCTCTATGTTTGTGCTCGACAGACAAATTTAGTCAGACTAAATCCGCGTATGTAATAACATGTTGGTCAGATTTTCCAGCCTGGACTGTAATAACATTAGGAGCACTAGTTTTACAGTTTCAATTGTTGGTCAGGGCTCTCCATGATGCTAAATGATCATCAACAAAGAGGTAGAAGTGTAAGATCAATCTTCGAAAAGAGTATTTTGTCAGTCAATAATTGCTTTCCCGTGGCGATATCAATCAGTTTAAAAGTGTGGGTTACCACCCACTGCCACCAATCTCGCTCGCATGGTGAAAGTGGGCCTCTGTTTTTTTTTTTTTTTTTTGGAAGAGGAATCTCAGCGGGCTCCGAATCCTGTTTGACAGATGGACTGAAGCTTGAGAAAGTGATCTAAGCTAAACAATGATCCTTACTGTCATTTCTAATGCAAATCTGAGCACAGCAAAACAAAGGCCTTTCTGGATCCACACGAACCATCAGTCATTTGGGAGACGTATGGGCCAGGTGGTATCAGTCCGCTAACACCTATAACACCTCTTCTGCATATATTTACATATTCATGATTTGTGGTCGCCCTAAAGGTTAATGAAGGCCTTTCTCTATTATGTGGGACTGCATACATTTTGCTTGAACAGCGTGATATTAAATACTCATTCAGACTGCTTGTGTCTGTATAGTCGGCAGATATTATGTTTTAATAATCCCATACATCATTTGAGCGACTCAACAGAGTGACAGGTGTTCATTGTTTCCATTTCCATTTGCTTGTGAGTTCAGTCCTGGGCCGTATTGAGGAAATCCGAACACACAATTGTTGTCAGTCCGCATCATTTCAATGCCACAAAACACGCGTATATCACATGGCACTTCCATAATGGGACAGTAATGTTTCTGTCTGCATGCGTCGAGGGGAGATGCGATAACATGACGCCGTCAAGTCAGATGTTATATAAAGCATATGAACGTCTGAACATTTGTCTGCAGGATGTGCCTTCCTGACATATTGCGCACGTGAGTCTGCCCTCAAAGCCCAGAACGCGCTGCACGAGCAGAAGACACTACCAGGGGTGAGTGTGTGGCTCTATTTTCTTTTTTTCCCCCCCCTTCTTCTTCTGTGGCTTACATCTATATATATAAAAGGAACAGAGTAACTGGCAGGCGAGGCGATCTGAACACACACACACACACACACACACACACACACACACACACACACACACACACACACACACACACACACACACACACACACACACACACACACACACACACACACACACACACACACACACACACACACACACTCACACGTGGATGCACTGTGACACAGGAAAATTAACCGAGTTTGACGTGCGGGGTTGACTTCCCCCTTTAGCTGATATGCACCAATAAAGGTCAGAGGCTGCTCTCCCTCTTATGTTTCATATGTGATGCATCCAGACATATACATCCACTTAAGGCATGAGTCATCTCGCTACATGTCACGGGTCGAGAGAGACAGCTATGAGGCTCGCTGCCGGAGTGACTTTGCCACTTCTTATTCTCTTTGATGTTTCTCTTCCTTTCCGCGTCTGCGTCTATGCCCCCCCCTTCTCTCTCTCTCTCCCCCCCTCTCTCTCCCCCCTCTCTCGCTCCCCTCTCGCCCTCTCTTTCCATCCATCTCTCCCTCTGAATTCTAATCAAAGTTAAACCTAGCTTTATTAGCATAGCCAGGCAGCAGGTGTGCTGCCAAATGACATTTCCAGAGCTAAATATGACATGACAGCCGCGTCTCTATAATAACCAACTATATGGGAGACAAGGCGACAAGGCAAGGAATTACTGAGACAGAGTGTGCTCCCAGACTTGCTGCTGCTTCCTCTTTTACTAACAAGGCTTTACCCCTGTTTCCTTTTTTGTTATTTTGGTTGAAATCTACATCATTCACTCCCCCCCCCCTGTTCGCCTGAATGACAATTCATGACTGTAGTTTTTTTTTTTTTTTTTTTTTATTTTATTTATTTTAAGCGAAAACAGAAGAAGCAGGGCTTGAAACAAAGAATTAGGATTGTTTTATTTTATTAAATTTTTTGAAAAAGAAAAACAAGATAGGCCCCTAAGCTCACCATTTGAAAAATGATGTTGGCGAAAATGCTTTTGAAATGTATTCATTTTTCAAACTAGCTGATTGACGGCAAATCAATTAATCAATAGTTTTTCCTGCCTTTTTCCAATCAAACATGAATATCAGGTTTTTTTTTTGTTTGCCTCATGTAATAGCAAAGTGAATATTTTTGTGTTTGATATTGTAACCTCGCACACTTAATGTTGATAAAAGATTGAACTGTTTTGTATTCACATTGAAATACTATTAGAAAATATGAGTGCATGTTTGTATGAGGACTACAACACCTTGATTGGATCGGTACCTTCTATAATATTGACTGTTGTAACGTTGCGCAACCTTCTTGTATGTTTTATTGTGCAAGCGCTTGCTTTTTGCGAAAGAAATCATTCTTTTGTTCATCATTTTTACACCACGAGCAGCTTTTACCTATACAACCACCTCCTACATTTTAAAATTGGCTTTCAATAAATATGGACACAGCAAAAGCAAGAGGAAAAAATCTATCCAACACATTCTGTTGGCGTTGTACCTCCGTACATATATGCACTTTTTAACTGCTTGTGTTTCATTAGGTTCTCAGAAAAAAATGTTTCAACAAAATCTAATTATGATTCACATGAGGAAATTAGTGTAGATTGTTCCTTCGGGCACAGAAATTGACTCATGCTGTACTCTTGTTTCTGTGAGGCGCACAGAGACCAGATGCCACGTTTTTAAAGCTCAACCTACGTCCGAACTAAACATGTGACTCTATAATTGTATAAAATATTAAAGTTCCTGTCAACAGACTCACAGTTAAAGCTTTAAAACACTGTCATCATGGGCAAGGGGCGGGGTCACTGACACGGTTTGGGGGGGGGGGGAGCACGGCGGTATTAAGAGTGGCAACAAAAAGAAATCCCATTGTTAGCGTGACAGTACGGTGACCCTGCTGACCTCTCGCCGGAGATCAGCGCAGGGCCCGACGTGCCTCCTGCTAAAGCCCTCGCCCCCCTCGTGTCTCTGCTCCTAACGGCTCTCCACCTCACAACCTCTTACCTCTAAGCCGTATGGAACAAGCTAAACCCTCCCGTGTTCAGCCAATCCTTCCCTGCCCCCACCGCCCCTCTCCCCCGCCCTCGCCAAGAGAAAAGGGATAAAAAAAGAAAAGAAAAGAAAGAACAAAAACCATCTTATTAGCTCCGTGCACGCCCACACGGACAAGATCTGCTTCCCACCCCTGCCACCAGCTGTGGTGTAATTGTCATCTAATTGCACCTGCACTGCCAAAGAATAATTAACTTTGGCATCTCATGGCCAGGGTGGTACAAAAGAAATAACATGATAGCAATTACAGGACCGAAGAGAGAGCTTAAATGAAAGCACACCTGAATGTGGAAAAAGCTGAAAGATGTCATTAACTCTCTTTTATTTTGTAGCATTTTTTTTTCTTTTCTGGAGAAAAAAAAAAAAGAAAAAGAAAGAGGCCCTATATATCTTCTTCTTTTTTCTTTTTTTTTTAACCTTGCTGTTATACAGATTTTTTTTCTCCCCTTGCTCACAATGAAATGGAAGAAAGCAGGAAAAAGAGCGAAAGAGAAAGAAGTCGAGAAGGGGCGAGCAGATGGTTGTATCAGAGTGGCACCTGGCCTTGTGTTTAATTTCAGGTGAGAGAGTCCGACTCCGAGTGAGAGGGGGACGGAGAATGTCAAAAGCACATTCAGCTCAAAGCGAGGAAAGAAAGTGAGAGAATGGCAGAGTTGGGAGGGTGACAGAGAGAGAGAGAGAGAGAGAGAGAGAGAGAAAGGCAAGAGCATTAAAGCAGATTCACAGTGAGTGTGGAAATGGAGGTCTGAGAGAGAAAAGATTCTCCTCCTGAGCTGCACTCATTCTGTCCTACTTGGACATCTTGTACTCATGTCCCCTCCGTTCTTATCGCTTCATCTCTGTACTGTCTCAGGCCATTTGTCTGGCCCGGTCAGCTGTTGTGTGGCTCATACAGACAATAACATTTCCATTATGCACCATTAAATGAAGCCTTTTTTTTTTTTTTTTTTACAAGGCAGCCTTTAAAACACTGAAGCATTCATTCAACTGCAGTAAATAAACACACCGGCAATGAGCTGAAAGTGTTACTGGAAAGACGAAGATCAAAGCTGATTCAGAACTATGATAAAAATGCAGAACCGCTTTAAAGTAATTTGTCTTGTTATTCATTAATTTCTAATGTGCATATCCCCTGTTCTGTTAGATTTATTTTACCATAGTCAAGTTTATTTGGATTTAGGACTTTGAGCTTTGGAAAGTTGTGATTAATCTGAGAAATAGCTATTTCTCTCACAACCATAAAAATCCTTTTCAAGTGATAACACTCATATTCTTTTCATAGAAACGTATTTAAATACGTCAAATCGCTGCCTCCGTAGTGTCAAAGTGCTTTGTAGTCACATTCACCCATTCTGGCACACACTCACACAACAACCGTGGCAGCTGCCATGGAAGGTGGTCCAACTCCACTGGGAGTAATTTGGGGTTCAGTGTCTTGCTCAAGGGCGCTTTAACATGTGGACAGGGCATCAACCTCATTGGAAGGCAATAATTTATACGAATTTATTCATAGAGAAGAGACACTTTTTAGTTTGTAATCTTTCTCATTAAAAATCCTGTAAACAACTACAGTTATGGAAAAACGCATTTTGTTAAGCAAGCAAATGGAATACATAGTGTTGGTTATGAGACTGAGTTTTGTTTAAGGTGAAATGTTTCACTGTACCTCATCTACATTCAACGCTCAGGTTATCTCTATTGCATGGACTCCTGCTCTTTGACATAAGACCCCAGATTTGACGGCATAAAACCATCGTCACAATCCTTTCATCCCAGACGGCCAAAATCTGAGAATCTTGAGAGTCTTGTTCAGTTAGCAAAGCATTACTTTACACTAATGTTCACATCTGCTGCTTGTTTCTCTCCTGTTGAGCACGGAGAGAAACGTGAGTGACTCGTGACACCATCTTGTGGTAATAAGTGGTGTTACAACAGTGGATGCATTGCGATTGTTTTGACAGACACGTAGAAATCTTTGAGGCAGCGTTCTGTTGTTGTTTCTTCACATTAGGTTGATGATTCATATCAGTTCTAATAAAAAAAATTGCCTAATTGTAACTTTAAGCATAACTGTCTGAAAATAATCTCACAATTCAAAAAGTAAGCTTCCCTGAATGGGGGAGATCAATACAACCTCAATTTCTGTTCAGTAAATACGAGGCTGCTGTCATAACGGTGGACACTCTCTTTCATCTGCTTTCTACCATAAAATGATAAAAGCCAGTCTTAAGTCTTCTTTTTATATCGTGTTGGAGCAGGATTGGTGAAGACAAGGCTCAGGGTTTTGAGTAACAGCGAAACATGTGAAGCTCAGTAAAATAATGTCACACGGAACATAGTGTTGCGAGCTGAAGGTTCAAATAAGTGTTTGGGGGCTGATGTAGAGAAAGATCCGGAGCTAGCTGGGGAAAACTTTTCTGTCACATTTTCTTTTTTCAGAGGTAGTTTCAAGACTTTATCCCGTGCGACACAGGAAAAACAACATATTATGAATTGCCTGCTGACTATGGATGATTGTAAAGCACTCGGCAGCTCAAGAACTGGATACCACCATTCCCTCAGAAGTTATTAAAGACCGAAAAAAGAAGGGAAACAGTGTGACTCTGAGCTGAGGTACCAAAATCTGCCTCCCAACACTTCAGCAGCTCACAGATTAACATTTCCTCTCCTGTTTTCAGCCTCTTACGTCAAACCAAGATAACCAGCTGTCACCTGCGCTTCATATATTCTCCACAAAACCATATTGATCTTCCCAATCTAATTTTGACAGGAAAGTGAATTAGTGCATCTATTTAAAATCACTTCCCCCTCTAATACAAGAGGAAAATAAATGGTCTGCTGCCGTCCTGAAGCTCATATCTGCTTCAGTAGTCACAAAATATATGACTGCTCATCAACACTTAAAATGAATATTTGCCACAATGCCTCACCGTTCATTTAAAACCTAATATCTAAAATTATTAATTATAATATGTGACTTTAATAGTGAGACTGTGCCCCAAGTGAGAAAGTAGCTGTTTATGTGAATATTTGCATGGGGGAAGGGAGGGCAGGTGTTCGCTCTAACACAGTTTAATGAAGGGTGTGTGTGCGTGTGTGTGTGTGTGTGTGTGTGTGTGTGTGTGTGTGTGTGTGTGTGCGTGTGCGTGTGCGTGTGCGTGTGCGTGTGCGTGTGCGTGTGCGTGTGCCTGTCTGTTTGCTTCCGCGTGTGTGTTTCCGTGGAGAGTACACGTCCAAAGATATGGATGGGTGGAAGTTTGCAGAGTTTATTATGGGCTCCTCTCAGGTTTCTTCATTCACTATCTGCAGTGTGTGCGAGAAGTGAAATCTGTGCTGCGAGGCCTTCTATGTTTAAGCTGCAGTACCAGAGGAAAGAGCCCTCTTTGAGAGGAACATCTGACTAAGCCTGACATTTACTCAGACATAAGGACTCAGACGGTGCAGACAGAGGGGTTTTGTCAATAGTCTGAGAAAAAAAAAAAAATGCATATGCTAAATATAGCCCAGGCTTTTTACGCATGCAGGATATGAGATAGGAAGTAGTTGAGCAGAATGTTGTAATTTGTGCCCGTAATGTTTAAGCAAACATGCTGCTGTAGACACACATGAACGACTGCGGGGGGGATGTTGGTGATTTCTCATATACCTGTTAGGTTTTCACACCTTAATACAGTGTGGAGTAAAAGAGTAGAAAAGTGACAAATAAGAGGGGGGGTGGTGGGGGACAAAAACACAAAGTCGGTGCTGGGGCTGGTTCCACTGACAGCTGTTATGACATGAACATGAGCACGTGACCCGTGACACGTCCTTCCATTCCTCTGACAGCGAGCAGATAAAGCCTCGCATCCATATGTAACCTATATCTTGATGTCTGCTCGTCGTGTGGATGGTGATGATCGCAATTAGCGCGCCTCGCAGCGAATGTGCTCACTTGATGAATCTATCTGGAGTTAAGTGTGCGCTCATGCGTCCATTCATTTACATATGCATGCATATGAATGTGCTGTGGGGATGGCGCAGGACAGGCTATGATGACTGACAAAAAGAGGAAGAAAAAAAAATGGCTCGTCCTCTGTACGTCACTCCGGGACGACTGTAATGATGGATGCAGATTGGATTTGCGGAGGTGGTAAATGGGTGTGAACTACAGAGGAATTGGATAAATGAAGAAGGGGGGGAAATAATGATTTGATTTGGGGGAGGGGAGAAAGAAATGAATGAAAGTTTGATATAATGGCAGAGAGGGTGAAGGGGGCTGGAGGTGCACTGAGGCAGTGTGTTTATCAGCTTAAACACAGACATCTGTTACTGAGAAATTGGCTGTTTTTTGGGGGTGTTGGGGGTATTGGGGGTGTAGTATAGACCAAACTCACTAAAATAGAGGGAAGCTGTTGTCTCAGAACTCATTAGGCACTTTGAACTTCGGTGCGGCACCGATTATCTAATGAGCAGGCAAATACACGAACTGTGGTGCTTTTTAATGCGTGTAAACTGTTATGCGAAATGTGGGACACGGCCCTCCCCCCCTCTGTACGCGCACACATACACCAAAAAATGTGCCCGTGATTCAGTTCTTTCCCCTCTCTGCTCTACTGACTCGAGTCAAACAACACTTGACATGAATATTTAACAGTCAGAAGAGAAAAAAAAAACAAAAAAACCCCAAAAACAATTGGAAGTCAACCCAAGTGTTGTTAGAAATTTACTCTTTGATATTCAGTTTCTTCACTTTGAAGGATTTTTGTTGGCTGTCTGACAAAACGGCTGAGCGTCAGCCCTGAGAGCTGTCAGCTTCGCCTTAAAGCCGGACGGACTAGTGAACCCTGTAAGAGCAGGAGACAACACGGGGAAGCAGCTTTGGCACTGAAAAGCAGCTTTGACACTTAAGACTGGGACATTGATTAAATATTATTGAACTGTACAGGCATTGTGCTGTCAGTCTCTTTATGTTTGATTGATTTAGTGAGTGGCTGGATTCAGGGGAGGGTTGAGTCTCTCTCCTCTTTGTGTAGTGTGTGGTGTGTGCGTGTATGTGTGTGTGTGTGTGTTGTGTGTGTGGAGAAACATTCACAGTCCGTACTTGTGTACGTCTGCTATTCTGTCTCTGCCCTTTGTTCCAACTCTTTGTGCGAGCGCATAATCATTTGCGTCCATTTATCTCCTTTTCATTCTTTCCTTCATTCCCTCCCTCTTTTTTTCTCCCCCCGTTGTTGTCTGTGAATATACCAATTTCCACCTGTGTTGCTTCCTTTCCCCCCCAGGTGAATTCACAAGTGTGTCTCAAGCGTAAGTGCATTTTGCGATGAGAAGGCGGTGGATGGAGAAGCGAGGGAGCAAAAGCAGCAGAGATGGGAGAGGAACAGAGGGGAGGGGGGGGAGGAAGAGGAGGAGGGGGGGGGAGGAGGAGGAGGAGGAGGAGGGGGGGAGGGGGAGGGGGGAGGAGGGGGGGTGGCAGGTTGATTACGGTCGCAGGTCTCGTTGCCTGGAGACGGCTGGGACGAGGGATGCCAGGTTGCTAGGCGACCAGCACGATGCAATGACCAGCGCTGTGTGATGGAGCGGAGGCAAGGCAAGGATGGAAAATTGTCTTTGTGCCCCCCCCCCCCACCCCCACCCCACCCCACCTAACCAAACCCAACACAACCCCCCCTCCCCCTCCCCCTCCCCCTCCCCCTCCCCCTCCCCCCTCCCTCCACCCCTCGAGCTCTGCCTCCATGGTGTAAATGGTCTTGAAAGAGTCGGGGTGATGGTCTCTGCTGATATATTTACCATTCAGAGTAGCTGCTTTTTTAGGGCAGACAAGTAGAATGGATTGAAATTGGAGAGAAAACAGGCGGCATAAATGTGTCACCCTCGCACAGCAGCGGCAGCAGCAAAAGCAGTCTGGAGATTTAACAGCACCGGCTCCGCTGAGCTGGAAGTATAGAGATAATCATCTGCTTTGCGATTCATAATAGAAAGGCGAGGAAAAAATGTCATCATCCATATGCTTTACTCACATGGACGCTCAACGCCCCTCGATCTCAAACGCATTTATGTTGCTGGAGCACAAATTTTAAAACGGATAAGCCCACCTCAGAGAACATGAAACACTTTAATCCGAGGTTTACCTGCCTTTTTTTTTGGTTCATCCTCCTTATATGATGTGTCGGGTGGCATTTCCTGTGCCAAAGTCTAAATTAATAGTTATCTTGATGCTGGCTCTTTTGACTTTCTCCCATAAATTCATTAGCTCACACCTTTGTAAATCACACACCGTGGGGGGTGCAGCATGAGAACCAGCTTATGCAAATCCTAATTTTTAACTTGTCATGCCTCCTTCTCTCTGCTCACTGTAGATACTGAAAATAAAACCATTCTGTGTCAAGCATACTTGCCAACTGCCTGATTATTGTTATATTTCCTTTCCCAACCCACCCCCCAAAGTTATCTAGTGCCCCCCCCTCCAGGCACACGCCACACTTTAAAAACCGCTGCTGTGGTGGATACAAATGCATTTATGTGGTAGTGAGTGCCACTCCTGAGTGGGGGAGGGCCATGCATCAAGGCGAAAGGGTCGGGCTGTGATTTGATTGGATAATCTATGCATTTAATATCTCATAATCCCTGGTGAAATCCCCCGCGGCATCGCAGAAAGAAAAGATTAAGTATGTGCGGATGTGTGCTCATGTCGCTGTGACTGACGGGAGCAGACTGAGTATTGTGCGTTTTCACTCTGTGGCTGCATGTCTACAGCTGTGACGGGGAGCAGGCGGCCCACGAGCCGCATGCAACCCCCCCCCCCCATACTCATCATCTGGGGCCCCCAAGCCGATTTCCAAGATTCCATGAATTATTGGTTTCATAGGTGAGGGGAGGAGAAAGGTGCCTTCAACCGTGGCTGAAACCGATAGCAATGAGAATGTTCTGGGAATGTTCGTCGAATTTAAAGCATTATTTATACAGATTAAACCCCCCCTTCACACACACACACACACACACACACACACACACACACACACACACACACACACACACACACACACACACACACACACACACACACACACACACACACACACACACACACATATGCAATGACATTTGTGTGCCCCTCACAATGATGAAAGTTGCCCATCCCTGTTCTATAATATCGGTGTGTTTGAAGACCGTGTGCTCGGGGAGAGACGGCGAAAAACAATAAATCAAATAGCAAAAACACACACAGGTAAAATGAGTTGTTGATCAGGCACGTTTAGTTTTTTTTTTTTTCCTGTGTGTTGTCTGCGCGCAGTATGGGACTGTTTTTGTAAACAAGCCTAAGAGAGAAAAGGGAGGGGAGGGGAGCAACAGGAGGAGGAGGGAAGAGCAAATTACTGTAAAGTGTGCGTTAGTGGTTGAGGCTTAGAGCGAGATATTTTTCTCCCCGCTTCTGCATCTGCTCTCGAGGCAGCGTCAACATTCAACAGGCAAAATCGCTCCCTCCATCTTCCCTTTCTTTTCCTTCCTTGTGTTTGTCGTCTTTGAATTTTTTTTTTCCCTCTCCCCCACCCTTTTTTTTTTTTTTTTTCCCCTCTCCCTCGCTCTTTCTAATCCCTCTATCTCCTGACCTAGAAGCACCCTTTGTCCTCCTCGTTTGTTTTTCACCCTGCTCCCTCTCCGGCACGGTGTTCCGAGCAACCTTGTTTACCTGATGTGGGGTTCTCATCATCATCGCCGTCGTCATCATCATCGTCGGGGGTTGTCATGACGATGGCCATGTGAGCGTGGTCTTCGTCAGAGCGTTCGGGGCTGGTTGCCGAGCCGATCTGAAGTGGCACAGCCTTGATGGCCTCCACTTCTCACTGTTTTCCCCTCTTATATATTCCAGCCCCAATCTCCCGAGCCATCTGCCGTACTTCTCCTTATCTCCACCTCGGCCTTCAGTGTTTGTCTATACAGCGGCAGCATATGGGCCCAGGGACTTTCTGTTAATAACCATCGTTCGGGCATACTCTCTGAATCAACATGACCACATAAACTAATGCCATGACTCTCTTACATCAGCTCGGATTACCTCACTTAAGTGTGAGGTGAATTATCTTTTATGTCTCTTTCAAACGATTCTGTCTGGCTTTATTGCCGATTTTATGGGAGAATTTGTCAGCGTGTATTGCTTTTCGAGACGTATAGCAAGTACAAAATGGGATACCAACCGTAGAGGACAGACCTGCAACATGTTTTCTGTGTTATCGATAAAAGAAAGCCGTTCCCGTCGCCAGATCTGATCATTAAATGACAATTTACTTTGTATTCATAATCATCAGCTTTAAAATAATTTGCTTAAAACAGACATTTTTGTAGTAGTTATGATACTAAAACCACTATAGCCACCACTCAAATAGGATAAAATGCATTACTGGTTGTAAAAACACTAAAGTAAGAACATATATATATATATGCAGACAAGGTGAGAAGAATTACGTCATAGTCAAACAACAAGAAGCAAGAAATGTCTGTACGAAAGTGTCCTATAGTGTTCAAATCTGATTTGTATTTTATAATTATATAGCTTTAGGCGTGTCATAAAGCAATACACAAATGTTTCAAATTACCTACATTATGATGAAAAGATCCAGGCTTCTAGACTGAACCTCCTGAAAATATTGTCAATCTGCCGCACAACATCCACATGATTACAAAAAGCTGAACAAAGTGTAGTCTGCTATTATAAACAAAGAAGTAAATCAGCTGCAAATATGAGCAAGATGTTTGTCTGAGAGTCTGCTGTCCCTGTGTTGGTTCCCGAATAGTTTGTTATATATTTTCAATTCCATGTCAAGTCTGCTGTCTTTAATATTGTGATTTTTGTTGTTGTTGAGGTGTGTACATATATAAATGCCATGATTTTAATGTGGGGGAAAAAAGTCCACTATCAGATATTATTAGAGGGCCCTGGGTCTTAAGGTGGTTCACCTTCATGTACTTTGCAGTCTGGCTGTCCTACATTGAGACGTCTGCTCTGATAAGAGACGGCTTGTACCTCCTGTAGCTGTGAGTTCAGGGAACTTAGAGCAACTAAAGTGATGCTGTTGAAACACCTTGGATTTCAGATTCAACCTAAAGTTTTTTTGTTTTTTTTCCATGGATGGAGTGAACATTAGGGGAGACAGAGTGAGATGGAGTGAAATTCAACCTGCTGTTAAGTTAATTTATTATAGAAAAGTACTTTCTTTTTCATGATGGTGTCATGATATTATTCAGTTAAAGGCATGTTTTATATAATTATCCTTAGTTGAAAGGAAAATGAGCTGATATACCTAAAAAAAAATGTTTTTAAATATCAGCATTGCTAGAAAAGTCAAATCTCCCATATGTGTAACCTCCACAAGTAGCTGTTGCTGGTGTGCAAATTTCTTAAGAAACCACTGAGGGGGGAAAAAAAGTGTTAAACAGCAGACGGGAGAAAATGAATGAATCCTGTCACCATAACATTAGTGATGTTTATTGAACGCCTCACTCTGGGTACATCTGCTTTTAGCATGCAAGCCTCATCAGCATGATGTTATCTTCGCTGCAGCACAAAACTTTACCTATAATTTAAACTAAAATTGCTATTCACCGCCTGCACGAGCGGGCCTCCATTTGCTTGACTGATTGGATGATGGTTTTGAGTCTTTGCTCCGCATTCTACTCCATCATTCCATTAATTGGTGCAATCAATTGAACGCTGGCGTCGGGGAGACTCGGCAGCAGGTGCTTTTTGGTATTTCACCTGGTGGCGGCGGTGACGCGACGGCGAGGGCCACGGTGTTTTTGCTCATGCCGGTCCTTGGCTGCAGGGGTGGTGGCGACCGATCGATGGCGTCTCCTGGTGACCGATCAGAGCGGATCAATCAGTGACACGGGATCAGTGACTGGCTGAAATGTCAGACGCTCCATAATTAAGACCTTCATTAAGCCACAGTTAACAGTGTCACTCTGTTGCTCTCACACCTCCACTCATCATCTCCCCTCCCCCTTCCCTCCATATGCTCTCTTCCTCCCCACTAAACCCCCCCCACCCCTCCTCGTCCCACCCTTCTCCCCTTTCTGCCCTCGCTCGTTCATTCTTTTCTTCATTTCATTCAATACCTCTTTTCACCATTTCCATGCTCTATACATTTGAAGGACAAGCTGCCAAGGCACTGATGTGTGCACAATTGCACATAAGGGTTTCAGTTAAATAGATGTGGGGGGGGGGGGGGGGGTGGAGAAGTAATGCATTTTAGCAGCTTGTCTTTGGCTGAATTATTTAAAAAGGTTATTAAATTGTTCACATGTTGTGAGTTCTTCCTTTTTCCCCCATCATTCTTTTCTGTTACACGTCCTTTTCTCACCCCGCGTATGTGTCCTTCTCTACATCTCTGTCAAGCTCTGAAATCTCTGACTGTTCTAATGCCGTGTGCTCCTTTAATCCAGATTAGCTGGCGAGTGTTCTTAATCTTATCACTTCCCCAATCCCGCGTGGGTGTGTGCTTTTCCTGGTTTTGTGTGATAGGGAGAGAGAGAGCGAACGATAGACGGCAGGATTAGAGCAGATTCTGAGAGGCGCGAGAGGGAGAAAGAGAGAGAGGGAAGGTGGTGATGAGAGAAAGAGAGACTGTATGACAGTGCAAATGTAATATCGCACATATCAGTGTCAGCCGCGGCGTGCTGGAGTGGAGCTGGCCGAATAGAGGAGACGAGAGGAAATTAGTGTGTAAATAAAGGCGACTGGAGTGCCGGCCAAATTCACAATAAACACTCATACAGGCACAAACATGCCCCCTGTTTTGTTCCATCAGAGCATTTACATGAAGGATTACAGCAACCAGAATACACATGGAGATAATCTGTTCAATTTGAAAAATAGCAGGGAGTAAATTTGATTAAATGCCACACTGAAATTAAAATCACTGCCTGTTTTTTTGTTTTTTGTTCTCAGCAATGTATTTGTTTTTTTTTGTTGTTGTTCTTTTTTCCTGCGTTGATCACGACTCCCTCTGACCTGTATTTGACCCGACCTGTGCTGTCTTTCCAGATGAACCGTCCGATCCAAGTGAAGCCGGCAGACAGCGAGAGCAGAGGGGGTAAGAGACACCTGTCCCCACCTGGACGCACAGCACCTGTTCAAACACCACCTCCACACACTGGGCGCCGTTTATAGAGATAAAAGAACAATAAATAAAGTTTAAAACACGACGTTGATAGCGATCTTTTGGATTTGGAACAATCCAAGACTTGAGTCATCTCCCCTCTGGGATCATTCAAGTATTCTGATAATGATGGAACTAAAATATCCAACACTGTGAGAGGAAATTGTGTTCAGAGTCGAGTTTCACTCTCGAAGCACGAGATGCAACGTCCCTGTTCCACTGAAATTTTTTAAAACACATTTATATGGCGTGTTTTATGGTTCCGCAGTTTTGGTCACCATGTTAGGAAGATGCGTTTTATTCTCCCTGTGGTAAAAAAAATAATTAAACTTGAGGGAGGGGGGGGGGGGACTGGAGAAAAGAGGAGGAGTATATCCCCTCATCCTCCCGGTGAATCACACCCCGCCTTTTCGGTTGGACCGCCAAAAATATCTGCGTTAACAACTCTGCTAGGGTTGTGATGACACTGTGATGTGTGAGGAGGGTTTTTAGTCGTTAACCCTTTACTGCACAAATAAAGTAGACCCAATGAAGCCATGGTTTTAACTGCTTCCTGCTTTGACAGCCATGCGGTTATTGAATAGCTGCCCACCAACATGAAGAGGTTGGTCACGTTGACACCAGGCGAACAAGTTTAAAATCTGATGCTGATCGGAGCACAGTTAACGTGCAGGACGTGCTCTTCCCTCCAGAGTCAGCTTGGATATTTTGATGCTGTCCGACTACACCTGTACATTTCACACTGTGCGCAGCGTCTGAAGCCATAAGGCAGCATGATTAACCTGCCATGGATGTGCCCAGCTCTGCTGGAAATACGTTCTCGCAAATTCTAATGAAGATCCCCCTTGCTTTGAAACATGATCAATCCGTCTCTCGTGTTTTAACCTTATTGAGCTCAGTTGTGTAAGTCAAAGCTTTTCAAACAGGTGTAAAAACCATCTCGCGCCATTTCTGACCCGTGCGTTTGCTTTGCAAGTCGGTTTCAGATAAACCAGACAATTAATTGCACTCAGGTCTGTAGTAGGAGGGAATTATTTATATATTGCTGTTTGTTTTTGTTTTTTTTAAAGAGTGCCAAGTTTAATGGCACGGGTTGGTGTCACTGAGCTACATCAATCTAAAAACATGAGGAAAAACAAAACTCGCTGGAGCTTCAGTAGCTCCTCTGTCTCACATGCTAAGCTGTTATTTTTTGTTTAAATGGCGCTCTGCGCCGCATCACTCAGGATGTCCTGCTGCTGGAAACGCTCTGATATCTGAGTCGGCATCCAAGGAATAATCCAAATCTTCATTTCTTTTTTTTTTTCTTTTCTTTTAACGGCATCCTGTTTGCAATAATTTGTTTCACCACAGCTTCACATCCCACAGTGGGAAGCGCAGGTGTAGATGATAAAATTAATGATGGTTGAATTCTATTTAGCTGCCTCACTTTTAGGATCCTGGTATTGTACACAGTGACTCATTGTCATGCTGTGACCAAATAATAATATCCACTGTGAAGAAGGTTCAACTTTTCAACAGTTTGTCCCGAGACTTATTTCAAGGGCCTGAGGGACGTGTTTGATATGTTTTAGCTCATTAAAATTCATATATAACATGCTTTGTTGGGCACAGATGGCATTAGAAATCCAATACTCCTGTTTCATTTCTGCTGTTAGGGCCACCTTGCAGAGATAAATTTGCACACAATCAAAGTAAAGTGGAGCAATTATGCAAATTCTTGGGATTTCTCTCAATATTTTTTGAACTCATCAAGAGTAGCTTTTCATGATTTGCTCTATGAAAATATCCTAAAACATCCTGAAATGATCTATGAAGCCACCCTTTAAACCCATACGCTGTCTGAAAGATTATCTTAGTGTTTTAGTGTACCGGCTTCAAGATCTGCGGACCGCTGCCCAAGCCCGAGTCCATGCAAGTGCTTGTAATTTGTCATCAGCCTCATTGTCTTGCAGGCTTCTGCCGGGTGCACATACCCCTATAAAGACATCCCTGACAAGCTGACACTTAACTACCTTAGTTGTTTGAATAAGACGAGTGAAAATACATTAAAAAAAAACAACACAATATGCTCTCTTAATGCTTTCACAGCTTCAACTGATTTAGTTGCAAGAAACTCTTAAAGTTATGAATCTTAAAGCATTGCCCTGATGGTCAAGGATTTTACATGCTATTCTTTTTACTGTGACGCTTTTCATCCTTTCACATCCATCTTCCACATTGAATCACCATACTGATAAATAATGTCTATAAGACTACCGTTCGGGCACGAGATTTCCAACCAAGGCTCACTCGTCTGTCCACGCCACTGACTGTCAAGCCATATGCGAGTGAGCGATGTCGACATTGTTCACCGTGACTCTGTCGCATGCTGTAATTCTCTGGCGCTTGATTTCCATGACACGCTATAATCACAAAGAAGCGGCAGGCCGGATAGTCTGGTAGAATGAAACAATGACTCTCAGCCTTTTGTGTGCTGCTGGAGAATAAAGTCTGCGGGAATGTAAGGCGTTGGTGATTTGTAGTGAATGGGCTCAAACATGCAGAAACACTGGTCTGATCCATCACAGACGGGGACAGAAGGAGCAGCTTCTCTGACAACGCAGAGGGTGACAAACATTTGAGTCACAGCCAGATGCTGTTTGTTTGTTGTGCTGCTCATGTTGCCGCACTCTGGTGGCGCCGCCGAGTAACGCAGGCGAACCAACAGTCCTGCTATGGAGCAGCTTATTGCACTGTTGTTGTCCTCTGTTATTCATGCATGTACAGTGACATGGCACTTCTCCCCTCTCCTCCCCCCCCTCGCCGTTCATATCACCTCCATCGTGAAACAATCCCCCCCCCCCCCCTCCCTTCTTCGGCCTCGCTCACATCATCCACACATGATCCTGTGTTCTCCCTCCCACCTTGGCGTTCTCCTTCCCCTTAGAAGACAGGAAGCTGTTTGTGGGCATGCTGGGGAAACAGCAGACGGACGCAGATGTGAGGAAAATGTTTGAGCCCTTCGGGAGCATAGAGGAGTGCACGGTTCTCCGTGGGCCTGATGGGACCAGCAAAGGTAAGGTCACGTCATAAATAGTCACAAGACTCATTTCATCAAATAGAATACAAAGCAAAATCCCCCCCCCAAAAAAATTTAAGCTATGAATTTCAGGATTTTATTATTTATATTATTCTTTATATTTTCAGCTTCTAAGTCATGAAAATCAAAGTAACAAAATCTGTTAAGATCAAACGTTTTCCTTATGTTTTATTGAAGAAGCCTATAATCGTCACAATCAAAGCAATCAATATGAAGCCTTACGTTTATGAAAATCAAGAATTAAACAGGATGTTTCACAGGAAAATAGGCACACAAAAATGACGTGACAACATACTGTATTGTGTCGCTGACATATAACAGATTCTGATCTAAAAAAGATGAATTTTCACAATTTATTTTGTCTTAACTACACACAATTAGCTGTATGTAGCATCGCTCTGCTAGAAAAGTGTGAAATTGTAGTGATTTAAAACTCATTTTATTCAAATTCAGTCTCATTTATGTATTGCCAAATACACACAATTATCTGATGGCACATAGCATTTCAATAAAGGAGAAAAAACCCATTTCATACAAGCAAGTACAGAGAGGAAAACGTCCATTTAACTGAAACAAAAAACACACACCAGCAGATCCGGTTAAGACCGGGACGCAGAACGACTCACATTAAACTAATCAACTTATCCCGATGAGGGCAGGAACCACAGGTCAGGAACTTTTAGCTCTGTGATCACAGACAACTGCGGGAAAATACAAAGAGATTAATGAAATTAATGAGATACAATAGTCACATAAATGCGCAGAAAGCAAAGATGGTACAAGGCTCAAGCTCGCTAAAGAAGATCTCTGGGGAGTCTAAACCTTTAGCATGTTAACTTAGGAAATGGTTCAAGGTCACTATAGCCCCCGCTAACTAAAGACAGAATAAACATGAACATAAAGTCAGTGTGAGCCTCTAGAAAATAAAGTGGGAGTTGAATCTATAATAAAGGAGCCTGAGAGCCGCCCTGTCATTGAATAGATGCAATAAGAGGTAATGTATGATTTGATTTGAAGTTTCATGGAGCTTCATCTTCTTCAGGTCTTCCACTTTTACCATACAGACCTGGAAATAAGTCATGAATACTCTTTGTGCTTTTTTTTTTTTTATTCCAAAATAGCTAAAATAGTAAAAAGCATTTCAATATAAGACTTTAATTTTTTTTTTTTTAAAGAAAATTCTGTTGTATTGTTGTTAATAAGTCAAATAAAGTAATTAAGGACTTAATTATAATAAACCAAGTCTCATATGATTAAATGAAAAAAGCAGCAAGGTCTTGTAATTTTTCTAATCAATTAAATCTAAATCACTCTCTCATCACTTTACCAGTACATTTAAGTGTCCATAGAAGTGAGATTTGATTAATAAGAAGTCAATATTTACTTTAAAAACTATTATAAAATGATTTTAAAATGAACTCAAATGAATTCTTCGAGAGGAAAATTAAACAATCGAAACACGAGAAATCTGAGTTTGTGTTTGAAGCGTAGCTGACTTGGCCCCTCTGATGGAAACCAAACCTCCACAGTGCAGAAAACAGAAACTCCGAGAAAACCCAGGCTTGTGGGTTTTGCTCTGTAATAAAGAGGCAATATCTCCAGAGCGCTCATAGTCCAGAGAAAATGATGAAAAAGCTTCTGCTCGCTCCATCAGAAAGCCATAAACACAACAGTCCCCCATGACTCCCTGATTGTTCCTCCATAGTGCCCAATAATCCGCTTTGCTGTGGAAAGTGTGTAGATCGATCAGGAGGAGGAACGATACCAGGCATCCTGTGAGGGCCGACTTTTAGATTTTAGCATCTAGCTTTTTGTTTTTAGAATTCAGGCTGTCATGAGAAGCTCCATTTTTAATACTTTTGACCACTTTCACAGCCTTTTATGGGGTTTTAGTCGTATTAGTGGAGGCTGAAAGTGAAAACATTGTTAGCATTTTCCAACACCTGCATCAATATTCAAATTACACTCGAGAAATGACTTCTGGAACGTTAACAGCAGATGTGTATGTGATTTAAGAGAAAGAGAAAGAAATTTGAAAGCACAGCATCAACGTCATACACTGAAAGTGTCATTTGTTCATATCGTCGCCACAGACGACAGACGTCGACTGCGTTGCATGCGGCCCGTGTCAAAGTTTTGTTTTCGCGGCGTCATTTCCAGAAACGCCTTTAAACAAGTACCCCGTTTAGTCTCGTAGAAAGAGACAGTTGTAACTGGACTCCAGGTGTAAAAGTGGTATTGACTTTGCTTAAGTGTTTGTATTTGTACCCCGCACTACAGCGCGCTCCCGTTGCATGATAGAAATAAACGACTATTGTCACTAACAACAGCGCTAATGATATTTGCCTTGTAAATCAAAGTCCGCCGACAGTTCAAACACAGATGCTAGATTCTTCTGCGTTTGTTGCATGAGGCATGACTAATAGTGCAATAGGTTTTATGGGTCATGGCTAATGATGCGTTTGGTGGTTTATGGCCTGTGATTGATGAAGCAATGAATGTTCTGTGGACCACGTTTAATGATGCCACGGTAACTGATGAAGCGCTGGATGTAAGACGGCTTCTAATGTATTTTTAAAGGCAGGTAGTTTTGCTATACTGGGTGCGCTGCTTGTGTGTCACACGTGTGTGAGTGTGAGTATGTGTGTGTGTATGTGTGTGTGTGCGGCCGTGCTTAATGGTGTGTCATTTCATGTAGGGTGTGCATTTGTAAAGTTCCAGAGCAACGCAGAGGCCCAGGCTGCCATTAACGCCCTGCATGGGAGCCGTACTTTACCTGTAAGTTTACACACACACACACACACACACACACACACACACACACACACACACACACACACACACACACACACACACACACACACACACACACACACACACAAACACACAAACACACACAGGTTAATTTTTTGGTTTGAGACCTGAAAAATATTGAATAACCAATTCATCAATTATTATTAGAGAATTACAATGGGCCTTCCTTGTTTGATCCTAAACCGCGATTTCATCTTGATCTAATTGAGAAGTGTAGACAGACACAAACGCACCAAAGATTATCATATTAACACAGAAAATTAGAGCCTGTCATGCCTTTATCGTCCGCACTCGTTAAAAATTCACAGTGCCTGAGAGAAAAGTAAATGAATCCGTGCATTTAATAATTGATCAACATCTCTGGCTGCTATAACCTTAAAAAGAAAAGATGGTAACTGTGGATCAGACCTGTGCAGTATTCAGGGCCGTATTTGGAGCCATTCTGCCTCAGAGAGCTGAGTCACTTCAGCGATATACCCTTAAGAGATCATTACACTTTTATTGAGTTAAAGTCTGGGTTCTGACTGGGGTCACGACAAAAGGTGGATTTTCTTTGTTTGAAGTGGATCTGCAGTGGATTTACTTGGAAGTTTAGAGTTGTTATACTACTTCAACCATCCGTTTTTTTTTTTTTTTCCTTCACCGAGCTCCACCTGCCACCCTGACATGATCATGGAAAATATGTGCAGCGGCTGCAAAGCGAAAACCCTCACCACCTTTCCTCTTCTGTTAATCTTTAGCCTTCCCACTTCACACAACATTTGTGAAAAGCACCGCAGACCTTCATGGCTCTTTAGGTGCACAGCTCGGTGTTTTTCTGGTGTTTTTTGGAGCGCAGCAGCTTGTTTCCTGCAAATGCCCCGTGCTGCCATGCGCCCTGATCCGAGCGTTGCAAAGCCATGAAGGTAGATGTTAAACAGTCACAATGGTTGCGCTCACTGATGCACTCGCAGTTTTGCCTTAGCTGGACGCCCACCTCTGCACAGAGCCAACACAGTACTAAATCATCTGCATCTGACTGTGGACTGATGAATTTGGAAAAGGTTGGGTTTTTTTTCTTTTTTTCTTTTTTAGATTACATTGTACTCCTCTCGAGCTCCATGCAAATCAGCAATTCTTGATTGTGGGATTTATTTATTTTTTCACAAAACAGCAAACTCAGGAAGTCGGCTCAGCGTCAAACTACACCTCCAATCATTTTTCATTGTTTGAACTCCTGGTTTAAGGACTCTGAGCTGCAGCAGTCTTTTCCTCTGGATTACACTGTGAATGTATGAATCATGTACTCAGTATGAACACCTTATTTTTGGTTGAAGCATTACCATCCTGTTATGCTTTATTTCTAATTTTTTATAAAGTTTTTAAAACATGATAAACCTGAGACAATAAGATATAGCCAGACGAGACGTACATTCTGCTGTTATTAGCTGGTGAGCCTCTGCGTTTGTGAAAAGCCCCGTGCGTCACGTCTTGACCCGACTTCATCTTGATTCTTTTTTTGGATGCTGAGACGCGCGTTGACGTGAAAAGCTTCAGACAGATGGAGTCATTGAGTCTCCGCGTCTCCTCTGCAGGGCGCCTCGTCCAGCCTGGTGGTGAAGTTTGCCGATTCCGAGAAGGAGCGAGGACTCAGGCGGATGCAGCAGGTGGCCTCTCAGCTGGGTGTCATCAGTCCCATGACCCTGCACCTCGGGGCCTACAACGCCTACACGCAGGCCGTGAGGAACACACACACACACACACATACACAAACACACAGACACGTTTGTTCAAAGGTCGATATCTTTTTTGTTTTAGTTTATTTCCACGGTAACTTACAGATAAAATTACTTTAGTGTAGTTTAGTTTGTTTTCCTGTCAGCGATTTTAACTCAGCAGCCATATTTGCCTTGTTGGGAGGCTAAATAGATTGAGATCATGAACCTTACAGATTTGTCTAATGAGATGCATCCTGTGTAACTTTATCCATCTGAGTGCATACTTATTGCCTGCAAAGTGCATTCGCATGACAACTGGCAAATTGGTCCTGCAGGAGAGAATCGACTGCATTGAGATGACTTGATGTTTTCTTTGAGTAAACCAAAGCCTACCGAAGCCATATTGGTTTGTGTGTGTGTGTGTGTGTGTGTGTGTGTGTGTGTGTGTGTGTGTGTGTGTGTACACACACTCAAAAACCAACACGATTAACTCCCAGTCACTGATATGTGTTTCATATGCTTTAAAGAAATTTAACGTCAATGCTACATTTTAATGGTAAAAATTGCACATAAAAGCAAATCGCTGCTTTTGTTGTAGTTAATTGACCGTTCACAGCAAATGGCTTCAGATTTGCCTCATTTACAGTTGTTCAATTTGTGACACTTAAAGGAATTTGACAGTGTTTTTACTCATGATAAATGTGTAAAAATATATATTTTTTTGCAGACCTAATGTAGCTGAACAAAAAAAAAAAAATCTACCAATAAACCAAATTTAAAATGTTTTATGTAAGAAAGATTTATGAAAGCTGGAGAAAAACCCCCACAAACCAGACGCAGAGCGTACAGCATGATGTATAGACTGATAGATCGGCCATAATTGCTGAATGCGACCATGGTGAAGCGGCGGCTCTGTTTTGCAACAATGGAGGCTGCGACTTGGAGGCTCCGTCTTGTAAAGACGGCTCTGTCATGTTGCAGTGCTCAGATGTCCCCTTTAAATTGAGTGCCATCATAATTGCATTAAATAAATTTTTCTCATCTCACCGTTAGCTGGTCAATAATGAAAATCTGGAGCGAGTGAGGCAGCTGCAGTCGCCAGACATCGCCAGCCGAATGTGTGACGATGAGACTTCTCAGTTTGTTTGCATATTCTAAAGTTTGTTTTGGGTCCCTGCACTTCTCAAGCATGAGATTATGCTCAGGGGGGGATGCACACAGAGAGCGGTAAACATCAAACATCCTCCCCTCCACCTCTTCATCTGTTCCCTTTCCCTCCAGTTGATGCAGCAGCAGGCCTTGGTGGCGCAGTCGGCCTACCTCTCTCCCGTTGCCACGGTGGCGGCCGTTCAGATGCAGCAGCTCGCCGCCCTCAACCCCAGCAGCATCATTGCCACACCGATTGCATCCATCACCCCGTCCTCAGGTAATGAGAGGCAGAGATGTCTGGCCCAGGCCAGCCTTGATTAGATTTCTGTTTGAAATATGAGGATGGATACACAAAGAGAGGCGCACCCAAGAGGACAAAATTAGAAACATCTATTTTGTTGTTGTTGTTTTTTTTTAGTTTTTGCTTTTTCTGGCTTTTATGATGACATGAGCCATGCTACCTTCTGAGCTTAAAGGAGCAGGAAAAAATAGTTCATTTAGAGCACCATGTACCAAGTTAATAACTCTTTTAAATCAATTTCTTTTTTAAATTTGGTATTAAAATCATTTGTTTTAAATGTTATTTTACTTGTTAAAATCATGTGTTTTTGCTCTGGATATACAGAACCTTCATAATAACCCTTTACTGCCATGCACCAGCATAACCCAAAGGTACTTTTTTTTGTGTCCTTGTATCCGTATTATATCAAAGCTGATGGTGCAGAGAGCTGGAGCCAGATCCCAGATCACTATGGAGAAAAGGCAGGGTACACAAGGACACACTGCGAGTCCATCACAGACAATTCACCAATTATTCCAACAAGCGTTCTTTGAATTGTTTGATTAAAGTGCGCCTCAAGAACACCCATGCACGTGGAGGCAGAACATGCAAACAATGGACATAAACCCTTGTGTTTCTCTTCTAAAACAATCCAAGAACTTTTCGGAAAACTATGTAGCTGGGATTAGCTCTAGAACCTTCTATTGAAATGGGCTATACTAGAGCCAATGCAGGAAACAAGCTTCAAATAAGAAGGCTCTGTATTTTCCTTCAAAATGTCTGCAGGTACCAGCACTCCACCCTCCATCGCAGCCACACCCGTTCCTGCCCTGCCTCCACCCATCGCCGTGAACAGTTACGCCTCCGTGCCGGCTCCCCCCAACGGCCAGTCAGCCACAGAGTTGTACACCAACGGAGTCCATGCCTATCAAGGTACAGACGTCCGAATAAAACCATGACTGCGTGTTGCTGTCATATAATATCCGTCCACAGATTCACGGGCTTCCTGCTCTCATGCGCAACAGAGAGGGCCTAATTGAGAGGAAATGATATGTAACCGAAGCACTAAATGTTATTTGGAGCATGATGATGTGCCCCAAATAGCATTTAGGATTCTTCTCTCATGCTTTACGCAGCTGGTAACCATGTGTTTGCTGTGTCACAGCTCAAAGTCCCGTCCTGGACCCCCTGCAGCAAGCTTACACAGGCATGCAGCACTATACAGGTGAGCCTGGGAGCTTTGGAGCTTTCACTGTTTACTGCTTTAGTCAATGACACCAGTGCGATAAGCTATGGAATGTCCTTTTATTTACATTTTAAATACGGATTGCATTAACGTGTGCTGTTGCCGTCAGCATTTGATGGGGAAAGAGAAAATGTGGGAAATTCGCATCTATTTCAAATGTGCAACCAAACAAACCACGAACGCTCAGATTGTTTCACCTCCAGCTCCCACAAATGAATTCTCCGCTGTGCGGCTGCAAATGTAAAACATTTTATATGACATAATAAAAAAGCCCGGTTACATTACCTTTGCACTCCTCCGACTACTCATTACTGTGTGCGTGAAGTATAAATTTGCATCTGAAGTCAAAATATGCACATACATTCCAGACTGTAAATAACCTTTAAAAGTATAGAGTGTACTCATTACGAATTACATGTAGAACATCTCAGCAAATCTTTGCGTGGGGGGTGGGGGTGGGGGGGGGGGCTGCTCTGTCAGTTATTGTTCAGAGAGAGAGATTAATCTGCAGTTTTCTGCCTGCCTGCCTGCACTCTGCTCACTTGTTCCTCTTCCTCCTCCTCCTCCTCCTCCTCCTCCTCGTCCTCTTCATCAGCCACCTACCCTGCTGCCTACGGCCTGGTGGGACAGCCGTTCCCCCACCAGCCCACACTGGTGGCTCAGCAGCCTCAGCAGCCTCAGCAGCTGCAGCAAAGAGAAGGTAAACAGTAACCGTCCTGCGTGGATGTGGAATTGTCGCCGTCGTACTACAATTTACACATATTTGATATCACAGGCATGTGTGCCGGAACACACTTTGACTAGTCTTATAGTTCCTGTCCTTTCTGTGTTGTAAATAATTTCTGTGTGGTGTGGAAATGCGGTGCGACGGCTACCTAGAAGTGTGAAGATAGGGTCAAATGATGTTTACTTTCACTGCTGAGCAGCCTGTTCAATGTTTTTATTAATTACATATGAAAATTCTCTCTAGCGCCATGGTCAAATTCAGTGAGATTGTGGTTTATTAAAAGTAACACAGAAATAGTGTTTTCAATCAGTCAGATTATTCCTTCAGATTTTGTCAAGACTTTTATGTTATGATGTTAAAATAATGTTCAAATAAATACAAAGATAAATGGTTCTGAAAAGGTTCTGAACTGACAGATGCTTCATGTGTGTTTCACTTTATTTAAAGAGAATTGCACATATCAACTAACTTTTTGTTGCTGTTTTTCAAGTGGTTCTTCATTTACCGCCGTCCCTGAATCTCCCGCTTCTCTTCTTGTTTTGTCTCGGGGGTTTTCCGTGCGATCAGGTCCTGAGGGCTGCAACATCTTCATCTACCACCTGCCACAGGAGTTCACCGACTCGGAGATCCTGCAGATGTTCCTGCCCTTCGGGAACGTCATTTCTGCAAAGGTCTTTGTCGACCGGGCCACCAACCAGAGCAAATGCTTTGGTGAGTCGAAGTCCTTTGATTGAGACTTTTCCTCATCGTATGTATTTGCTCCATTTTGAATGTTTGTTGTGCTTTGTTTTTTTTCTCCCCTCCTCAGGGTTTGTGAGCTTTGACAACCCATCCAGCGCCCAGACTGCCATCCAGGCCATGAACGGCTTCCAGATCGGCATGAAGAGACTGAAGGTGCAGCTGAAGAGGCCCAAGGATGCGAACCGGCCGTACTGAGGGAGGTGAGTGACTGTTTATCGACGTGTTTGAGGAGATGGGCAAGGCCCGGGAGGGGGGGGTTGACTGACAGCGGGAAATTTGTGCGAGAGTTAAGGAGACAGACTGAATGTAATTGAGGGCTGAGTATGTAAATGGATACCTCTCATGTGGAACTGAAAAAGTCAATAAGTCTACAGTAGATTAACTTTAATGAGGTGGAACCACTAAAAATGCCATCAATTTTAAATACATTACAAGGATCAGAAGATAGCTTTGTGTTGTAACAGTGGTTCTTTCTTTTGTTCAGCATGTGGTTATTGAGAAGTGGCTCTTTGCTAGGTTCAAATGTTCTGTCTAACGTCTAACCAGTGTTCTGTCGCAGGGTTGAAAGCCCCAACTACTGTCCGTCATTAATTTTTTGTTTTATTTTTTTTTTATTCATTGTTTTTGTGCTGTGCCATATGCCATTTTTCCTGAAAAAAACATCAAACCACTCTCAAGACTGTCCCGTCCATACATAAATCGTGGGAGACGTGCGTCGCTATGGCGCAACCGCTAAAACCTCCCCCCTTCCTTCTCACAGCGTTGTAAGTCAATTGGCCTGTGTTGGTTGCTGTGGCGATATTGCCTGTGATGGTTGCCATTAGCAGTTTTTATTTTGGGCCGTTGCCTTGATTCACCATGCTCTCCTGCATGGCGGGTTACTGTGGCGACCATGAACTGTGTTTGGTGCGTTGTGAGTTTCCTCTTTATCATTTCGTCCTGGTTTAATCCTGCAAACACTGATCAATAATTGTCACTTTACCTCAGCGTCTGTAAGTAATTGATTATCATGACACGGTAATTGATTTTTTTTTCTTCTTCTTCTTTTTTGTTTTATTCTTTAAGATTCAGTGCTCAAAATTAAATAACACTTTTGTCCATCAAAATATGGATATAGAAATGATTTAAATTTTTCTTTAAAGCTTTTTCGGTTTTGATTAGTTTCTTTTTTTGTTGTCTGTCATGATCATCATTCTTACATATTCCCTCTGTTTAGTTGGTTGGTGTGGTAGTTTTTTCGGTGAGGGTTTTTGTTTGGGTGTAACTCAATTCCAAGTGACTTTGTGCCTGAACTTTGTTTGGTTTCTTGTGAGACTGAAGATGTATTGAACGTTCCCCTGCTGTATATACACCGACCAGCCATAACATCATGTCCACGGGCAGGTGAAGTGAATCACACTGGTTATGTCTTTACTGGGGTCCCTCTGGGTGGGATTGATCAGACGGCGCATGAACATTTTGTCCTCAAATTGTTAGAAGCAGAAAAAGAAAAGAAAAAAATGGGGACGCTTAAGTGAATTTGACAAAAAGACCAAAATTGTGATGAATAGACGACCGAGTCAGAGCCTCTTTGAAGCCGCGGCTCTTGTGAGCGTACCTGCAATAGTCTAAGAAAGAAAAAGCGATCGACCTGTGACGGGATCATGGTGGCCGAGGTTTAATGATCTTTTTTAGAGAGCGAAGGCTGGCCCAAGTGGTCCGAGCACCAATAATTGACATGTGAGCTTCAGGACTGGACCAGAGAGAAATGGAAGGAGGTGACCTGGTCTAATGAGTCACATCGCCATGAGACATATTCCACCAGAATGCATTATGAGAAGGTGGGAGAGGGAGACTGATCCTTTGGATACTATCCTGCCTGGGAAATCTCCCGATAGCCGTCGCAACACTAGGAAAGTGGTCATAATATTATTGCCGATCGGTGTATGGTTGACAACTTTGTATCTGTGTGTGAGTGACTGTACGTGTGTTTGGTCGTGCGGTATTGCGGAGGTGCGTACATTTTGTCTTTGTATGATTGTCTTGTGTTGGGTTGATGTGACAACATGTTAGTGTGTGCGGGTGTGTGTGGGTGTGTGTGTGCGTGAGTGTGTGTGTGTGTGTGTGTATGTGTTTGTGTGTGTGTGTGTGTGTGTGTGTGTGTGTGTGTGTGTGCTGTACGAACTGAGGCATTAACCTTACTCGAGAAGGTTTTGGGTAAAGCTGTTTGGTTCCTGTGACACGTGCTGCTGGCTGAGGAACTGCATTCCTCTGTAGGAATTCTGGGACTCCAAAATCATAGGAAACAATGCCCGTAAATATTCATGATACTTAATAATATAACGCTTAACCTTTAATTTATGATCGAAAAACAGCAAGGAATTCATAATGTGCCTCACACGCAGGGGCATCTGCGGGTTGTTAATACGTTTGAAATAAGCAAGTAATCATGTCTTAAAAGTGTGAAATTGTTTCTAATGAAATTAAGTTATTTACTTTTGATATAAATAGATATTTAAAATGGTGTGTAATCCTGAATAAATATATGCACACGACCTAGCTTTCAGGAGGTAGTTAGCGATGATAAATAGACGCATTTTGATTTCACTTTTTACACCCCTCAACATACAGTCTTCTCTTTGTCAATGTTTAATCTCCTTGTAGTTTATTATAACTCTGCAGCTAAAAGACGTCTCAACACAGCAGCTTTTTTTTTGTTTTTCTTTTTAACTTTTTAACAGCTGCTTGTTTAATATTGTAAACTGCATCAAAGTTAACAGCTTCAAATGGAGGTATGTGATACATAACGCTTCTAAAATTGCTAAAACTGGCATAAACAACTTTTCAGGAGGTTCATTCATGCAGATGTATTGTTTGCAGCAATCTGCATCGCAAATGAACTACTCAGTGGACGAGCAGAAAGCTGAAATATAATTTCCCTGTTGCAACTGCGGGTTGGTGGTGGATAACACGTTTTGAACATCAGCCGAACAGATGTGAATTCATCTCCAACCGCTTTCCAACATTTGGAGCGTCGTTTCCACCCCCCCCACCAGAATTCCTACTGTGCATGTTCTGAATTAATTTGCCTGCCAAAAGAGATGACAAACTATTATTCTGAGGACACTTGCAGCAGTATGACTGTCACTGTTACAGTTGCATGGACACTAGTTGATTACTGAGACTCCCCCTTGAGGCATCAGTACAAGCAGTGTGTATTGCAGACACCACCTCGCCTCAAAAGTCTTTCTTTATGTGCCAAATGTTTGAAATCTGTTTTAAAATACTCTGTGCTCTTCCTGTCTGTCTGTCTCTCTCTCTCTCCCTCTCTGTTTCCTTCTTTCCCTCCAGGAGAACCTAAGAGTTCAATCAAGAATACCACTTGGGATGTCCCAGCCTTTTTTGGTTGTTTGACCAACCGTATAGCACAGGAGCAACACTTCACAAACAGCAGTAACCCACATACGTACGCGCTTACAAGAACAACAACGACAGCAGTAATCTCAGCAACTACAAACGCAACGACTGAATCAGCCATTCTCAGAAGTGCTCCAGAGTTCCTTATCATTCCACAGCTGGATCCATTTATATTATGTACATACTCTATTGTTGGAAACAAGATATACATGTTAAAAAAAAGAAAAAAACAAACAAAAAAACGCATATCACTGATGTTATTCTACTGAACAGGGTTCTACTGTATAGTGTGATTTGTGGTCTATGGCGTTAACAGAGGGCCTGCCTCAGCAGTTGAAGGCAAAAGAAAATACTATTCTGTATGATTACCATTGGTAATATTGTTATGTAGAGTTAGTTTTATTATTTATACAAAATAAAAAAAAACAAAACATGGGGTGATTACACTGAAAGAGAAGTCCATTCCCTCTCTCTGTACATACCTTGGTTTTGAAAATGAAGGACTTAAAAACTTTGTGAGTCGAGATTCTCTGCTGCCACTACTTTTGAAAATTAAAGCGGAAGGAAGGGCTGGGAATTTTTCTATCTTGGTTTTTTACGTTTAATTTATTTGGTAATAAATTTGATGGTGGGGACGATGTGACAATTTCTTTTTTATTTTAAGTGAAAAAAAAAAAACAAGAGGATTCCTGCGGTCTTTAAGACAATGGACACACTTATTATAGAGTTTTTAAATTACATAAATGTACCTATGGAAGTAAAAAAAAAAAAAACATGTTTCTTTATTTATTCTCTACAATCGCTGTTTTAAAACATATGTCTTTAAAAGAAAATAAAGTACAATTTAGAAAAATGTCATTGTGTTCATTTTCTGCTGTCATTCACTCAGTACTATGACATTTCCAGGTATGACCGAACAAAAAGAAGTAACAGAATAAAGAACAGGATAAAATGACATCATGTATTTAATAAAGCAACGTGTAAACAAGAGGTTGGTGAATCGGTGGCCGTATGAGCGCCGATGAGTCATTGTGGGGTGTTTGCTGCCCTCTACAGGCCTAAGCCAGTACTGAAGAAGGTGGAAAACATGAGTCAAGATTTGGTTGTTATTGAATTTAAACTGAGGAAATACATGTAATAATAAAGTCTGGGGGTGTTTTCTGTAATGGTGACAGGATAAGTGTTATTGGTATGTCAGCTACATTGAGAAAACAGACCACTTGTTGGTGCAACTTCTGGAGGGGTGATCAGTCAAACTGAAACCTTTCAGCGGGACTTGAAGAAGCGGCAGCAGGAAGAGGGTGGTGAGGAGGAGGAGCAGGAGGAGGAGTGTGTCACCACAGCTGGGGTGAGTCTGTCTGCCTACCGCTGCACTTTGGGTTTGGCCTGATGAGTCTTAACATGTCAAACCTTCCTTGGCATGCTTAGAGGTATGAGATGTGATTACTGCCACAGACACAAGGCCCAGAACGATTCTGCTGAAGCTGCTGACAGGAGTGCAAACTGTTGAGAAAATATACCAAAAAAACCAAAAACCAAAATGTGCTCAAGAGACTGAGACTAAGCTGAATAAGGTAAAGCGTCCCAGTCTTGCTTTAAAGGGTTTTCCATGATGCTTTATGAGTTTTACAAGAATGAGCCCTGAAACTGTGAAATATCTGTGTATGTTGTTTGTTTTTACCCAATACTCAGCAAAACTAAGAGTATAACTCAAACAAACCACCCACCAGAGTCTTGTGTCTTACGTGGCCAGTTGCACCGTCGAAGAAAGAAAACGCTGAGTGTGACTTTTGTGATTAGAATTATTGCCCTTAGGGTCAAAATCACACCTGGATGAACTGACCCTTGGTTGGAAGAACAAATAGAACAGAATAGAAGAACAGAAATGACTTAATTTATTAATTAAATAGAGATATTAAATAGAATAGACAATTAAATAATAATGTTAAATAAAGCACAATACAAAATAAATGAGTAAGCATTAAATATTAATATGTGCAAGAGCTACTAATATGAGCATGGAAGAACTGAAAGTAAAACGCACCATTAGTTTCATGCACACTTTACCCATCAATACTGATTTGAGGTTAATGTCGCGGTTATGGTGAGCAGTAAATGTGAATGACTGTGGGGTGGATGTGTGCAGTGACCTTATTTTTTTGTTTTTTTTAAACATAGTACCAAAATCTGATTTCTTTTAAGCAATATTACTTTTTTTGCCCCTTCAAGCAAAATAGTATCACACAAATCCAGACTCTATTTCCTAATTGATTAAAAATTTAATTCAGATTAATCACAGAACTGCTGTAGAATCATTACGATTAATCACGATTAAATGTTACATTTTAATCTGTATTAATCGCATTTTATTTTGCATGAGCAAACAGACTCAGAATTAACACAGTTTATTAAACACCTTTAACAGTTCATGTTTACAAAAAGCGCTTCTCTTTTACAAAGCAAACATTTACTCCTGTTTCTGCAGCTACTAAGACAAGCTAACTTGGAGAGCTGATCTTATTTACAACGTTGCCGGCAACTGTAAGAACAATGAGCAGAATTCCTTCACCATGATGGAGCATTTTAAGTTGGAATTGCTTGAGATAAAAGAAAACTTCTTCCTGAAGAGTGTACTTAAAGGTTTTTGTCGGTCTTGGGTTGTTGTTGTATTTTGTATTCAAAACGTCTCATCGAGATTCCCTCCAGGGAGTTTGAGTTATAATTGCATTAAAATGTTCTATCAGATTAATCACGATGATAGATTAATCTGCGTTTGATTTGATTCTATATAAAAAGAGGAGAGGGGGATTATTATTATTTTTTTTAAAGGTGGTTTGATGCACTGTTTAAAAAAAGAAAAAGAAAAGACACCTCCCCCTTCCTCCTCCTCCTCCTCCCCCTCTTCCTCCTCTGTGGCACTAACCACTCCTCATACATAGTGCGGGCCCACGTCACTTGTAATATCCTCCCCCTTCATCCTCCTGCCGACACACAACCGTGAAAACCAAAGCACCATATGACAAACTGACAAACCGCTGACTGCCGGCCACAGCATACTGGGATTTGACGGAAAAGTTACTAAACTACTTTTTCCTCCCTTCTCCTTTAAACCACAACCATCGGGGGAGAGTTTGGAGGAGCAAACAAAAGTGCGACATAGTTTTTTTTTTGTTGTTGTTGTTGTTGGTTGTTTTTTTTTTTTTCTAATTTTCTGGGCGAGAGAATGAGGCGAAGCCGAGATTGAGAAGAAACCAAGAAGGAAGCGGACTGGAGCTCATTGAAGAAGTTTGAGCGTCTTTTTCTTTTCTTTTTTTTTAATGGAGAGAACTACATGAAACCTCTACCGGAGCCGCAACAGGAACACGAGACGAGCAGCAGCAGTTGTCAGCTTTCGGCGCACATTATTATTTTTTTTTTTACCTGCAGAATTGAGGAAGACCGCAGAGGTAAGCGCACCGTTACATACACTGATGATGAAGATGATCCATTGCAACAGATTGTAAACCCAACACCCCCAAAATCCCCCAACCCCCCCGAGCGCACATCTCGAGCTGCTATTTTTAGACAGAAACGCGAGAGAGTCCCTCCCTGGAGGATTTCTGTGAAGTTTTGCAGCCATCAAACTTGTGACACGCTTCACAGTAGAGCTGGAAACGTTCCTCGGCGCTTTAACAAAGCCTTCTTACAGCCTCTGGCGGAATACAGAAGTGGTTTGCTGGAGATAAACGGCCGTTTCCACTGCAATTAACGTGCGTAAAAAAACTTTTGGAGACGTCACCGAACTGAGGCGCCCTCCTCTTTTTTCTTTCTCTCTTTTTTTTCTTTACACGCCGTGTTTTAAGGAAGTGGGCCTTTTTGTGTTTGAGCACACAGTTGAGCGTTTACGGTTAAGTGTTGTGTGACTTATTCCGAGCTTAGGCTGACTGACTGTTCCGCTATGTCCGGGAGACTCCCCGCTTCTTGCGCCATGCGCGCGCGCGCTCTGGAGCCACTCCCTGCACGAGTTTACGCAAACGGCGCAGACCAAGCGTGTCAGGCAGAAAGGCAGAAAGGATCCATTGTCACTGCACGAAACAACAATGCCGGTAATTAGTTGTGACCCTTTAGAGATGCTTAAACAACGTTCAAACCGAAAACCTGCAATAAATGCATACACATGAAAGTGTTTTAAGTGGTCGTGTTTGGTATCTTGAACATTTGTTTGAACAAGTGTTCTTACTATAATATCAGTTAATTCACACATTGTGTCCTTGGCGGGTAATATTTGATCTACAGAGAACATTTAAACGAGAAATTGAGAAATATGTGTGACGTTAGTCAGGTTTCCATGACTCAAAGTCTTAAACTATGCGTTAAATTGAAAGTGTCGACCCAAAGTATTGTTCTATTAGTTTCGTGTGTGTTGCTCTGAGAAGATTTATAGGCGGTAGGTAAAATATGCATTTATTATCAACAATCTATAAAATGTATTCGAAACATGTAAATGCCATGCTGTATTTCCATTTATATCCATGTACTCTAGTACTCTAGTATTGGATTCTCAAGTTGGCAAACTAACCGGTGAGTTCCAGTATTTCAAGTCTTGGGAATCCAGCAATCCTCTATCCTATCTAAACAATGCAAGATGATTAAATACAAAGAAACTCTGTGTAATTACCGACCTAAATAAACAGACTGACTAAACTCTGACCAAAGTTGCAAATGTTGCACAGAAGCGACACTACAACGCCTGACTGCTGCCATCTAACGCACAGGAGTGACATTGCTTAAATTTTACACAGTGCACCTTTAAACATTGTTTTCAGTTTTTTGGGGGAGAAAGAAGTTGTCTCTGAAACTGGTGGGCCCCCACTTTGTGCTCCTCTGTAATGAGATGGTAGTAAAGATTCTGTAGTCGCAGGAAAATTTAGGAAGAAATTAAGTGTAAAGGAAGTAACAAGACAGGTTATAATGAGCCATCAATATGATGACAATGATGAAACATGTTGTGTCATAACCGCACTCTTGCCAAACAGACGCCGGAGCCATGTGGGGAGGCTATTAGAAGTGCAAACATTTCGATAGAAGTTAAATCTTATATTTGCACTTTTGCTAAATTCCAAAAGTGTGTCTAAGGCCTGCCAAAACTGAAAACAAACATGCACACACAATGAGAACATGCAAATTCCCCACAGAGAAACTCCCCAGCCCACCAGGGAGAGAAAATTCCTCTTCGGTAAATACCCTGCCCTCAGGTGGTTTGCAGTCTGTGCAACATATGACACGCCTCAGTCTCCGGCTTCATCCGCTAGAAATCTCCCCGAAAGAGGGAATTCCTTTGTTTTTGGCCGTCAGAGTTCAGCCAACTGGTGATGAGATGAGTGGGACTTCAGCGTGTCCTCAGAGGATCCGGAAGAGTCTGGGAGGGAAAACTCTGACCTACTTTTTGTTTGTTTTTTGTAGAACTTAGAGTATGTACACACACACACACACACACAGACACACGCACATGCACAGGCAACACACACCTTTCAACGTCAGACTGGGGATGTGTGTGTCACCTAATATCTTTAACCTGTACCAAACCGATTATCTTACATCCGCACATGCATGGTTTACAGTTTCCCGACTCACTGAGCGGCTTTTCACACAGCCATCTTTCATTTTTACTGGAAGCTGCATTAAATCCATTTCACTTATGATTATAAAGGATGAGTTCGCTGTGAGAGACTCTGTTTTTCACAGTTTCAGCAGGCGAGCTGAGGTCAGAACGATTCAGAAAGCTTTGTGAGCTCAGAGAGAGACAGGAAATAACCATTAGAAAGACTTTGCTCACTGTCGTTCGGCGCACGCACCTGCTTTCACCTGTAAAGCTACCAATTAATGTTGTGTACTGATCATGTGAACAACGCTGAGCCTCCGGAAAGCAATAGAATATGCTATAAACTTAATTTCACACTTAAACTGAACTGTTACTTTCATATTCAATTGGCCTCTTCTTCTTCCTGCTGTTTCGCTGGAGCTCGCTTTCAATTTCTTGCTGCATCAGCATTGACCAATGGTAGATCAGTGGAGGAGGAACCGGCAGGACGGATCAAAACTCTCCCATTGTTGTTTTTCTTTATTCGCATCCAGCGAGATATATACCAAAATATTCTCTTAACATTAAATGGTCCTGGAGCGCCATCACGTCTTTGTGACATTTATCCAAAGAACACTTTGTTCTCAGAGCTGCGTTCTGGATCTTCCTTAGGTTTCTAAAAGTAGAAATGGAGGCTGAGTTGTAGCTATCAAGCTACTGTCTGTGAAGCAGCTTCCAGTCTCAGTCTGGAGGCTCACGCCGCCTCTGCCTCTTCTAAGATTCGGCTTCACCAACATTCACCTAAAGATGGTCGTCTGTCCATGATGCAGGCATATACAAGTGAAGTTCTAAGGTACAGGTGCATGATAAGAATGATGTGAATACACATTTATTTGGTCATCATGGGGTTAAAACAGTTTTTATTTTCATTTCTGACAAGTGGGAGAAGAACATGTTATTTATATTAGTGTTTGTCACAATGAAAGGCAACAATGCTGGGATCAGATTTGAATCAAACCGCCATTCGCCGGCCTCCATGCTGGATAATGAGTCAACCAAGGCTGGCGAGTGAAAATAAAGTTCGCTTTAACCAGGTGGGATCTTCTGCCAACTGTTGATCTCCTCTGGTCAGGAAGCATCCGGAGCAAATACCAGCCATTTCTCCAATATAAACACCGGTTCTGCTGCCGTCACTCACCGGCCTCGTATAAACCTTCAACACAGGAATTTTTACTGCATCTCACCTGTACTTACTTTGCCTACACTTGCGCGTAATCTTGACAGTTGTGGTGTGAATCTTCTCCTGCAGTTTATTCACATGCAGACTGTAGACTTTTCCATTTGAAAAGTGAGGCGTGCAACTGAGAGTTTGCGCAGCCTGGGGGTTGGTTTCCAGTTCTCCCTGTTGGACAGAAAATCCCTCTGCATGTTTACCCAAATCCCATAATTCTCTCCAGGACTGAGCGCAAACCTGCACTCATTAACATATATATTTTTTTTTTTACTACAATCCAGCGGGAGCCTGGTTTTCTGCTCTCCGTTTGAAGCTTTTTTTTAAAAGGCCTATAACCTTATCATGCAGGCAGCTGAGTGACACTGGAAGACGAGTGGGTTTACTGAAATCCACACACTGATTAACTTTCATAGGCGGGACGGTTTATATTCGCCTGCTGTGCTTTCCGCGTGAGTTTAACCGTCTTTAAAGTGAAGTTACAGCTGAGTTTAGTGTGACACAAGCATCCTGCGCAAGTTGCTGCGCTTTGCACGGTGGACTTGCGACGGGTGAAAGTCCACACGCTGAACCGCGTTCGCCGCTTTCAATCATTTGCATTAGAAATGTGATTGCTAACTTCAGAAGCAAAGGTGCAGCAGCTGATTCAATAGTCGGCCTCTGGTGTCGTGGTAAAGTCCAGGTTTTGTCACCACTCAGGCTTTTTCTGTATCTTCTGTTCCTGCTGCAGGTCCTCTAATAATTAATTTGTTGTTTTTTTTTTTTTTTTTATGTATTTACATAGTGCTTATCATAACACCAAAGTAAACTTGGAGAGAGAACAGGGCATCGTTAATAAATTATAGTGATGATCCTGTGAGGATCTGCAGAAACAACATGCAAACTCGATGTGGAAAGCCTCCTGAGCCTCGTCTGAAATAAACAAGCATTTTATTCATCGAGAATATCACAAGTCTTCCTGATTTAACAGGTTATGTGTAACATGCTGTGTTAATTGTGCAATTTCCTTTGGCCAGTTCAGCTTCACGGTGTGTTATGAATCATTGAGGAGCTATTGATTTATATTCATTCATAATTGCTGCTAAGCTGAAGCAGAATAGTCATTTCCCCTCTTTGAAGTAATGTCAATATTCATATGAGGCCTTGAGGTCAGACTTTTACAGACACTCAACAATGGAAACTGTGTTTTAGAGTGAATGTTTCCCACTGGTGCAGATGAATTCAATGGGACTTTCTTGCATTGTGTACAGCTTAACAATACTCTTTTTTTTTTTTGAGTCCGGGCCTGAACAGAGCTGGGCGAGAACCTATTGGAATGCCAGAGATTATTATTATTTCACTTTCTTCATCTACTGGACAAATGGCCTTTTTTGACGGCCTGAACGTCCCAAACCTTCGTGAAAATCTGCACATACAATGTACAATATTAATTCATTGGACAATATAAGTGCCGCTGCACGGCACTGTGATTTCTCAGTTTAACTTTATTATTCCTCGCTGCTCTTCTTTAACTTTAAATTTTCCATCCGTTTGTTTTGAGGCCGTTTCCCCGGTGTGAATGCAATTTGTGTTGGAATGTTTATTCCTCATCATGACGGCAGAGTACATGGGCGCTCCTTAAATTTATGTTTCTGCAGTTCTGTCAGAAGTGGGCATTATCATTAACCTCATTATTACAGAGCAACCCTTGTGGAGCTAAACAGACTGGGAACAAGTCAAGAACAAGAACAAAAACATCCTTCAAAGCCAGTGTTGGCTGGTGATACATTTCTTAGGTGGGGCTTTCTTATTTTAGAATGCTTTTGAAAGAAACCTAAAAATAAATAAAGAAATAATAACTGTAAGAGAGAGAAAGTTGAACCTGACCTGCAGCTTTTCAGCCAAATTTCTTTTTTCAGCCAGGCAAGTCAGAAGAGATGTGACTGCGTTAGTAATCAGACTCACTGCTTGTTGTCTTCATCTCAACATCTGGTAGAAACAAGCGAGATCAAACCAGAGCTGATTTCAAGCCAATCACTGAGCCGGGGGGCGATTTAAAAAGCGCCCCGAGTCTCGGACTTGAAAGGATGCTGATTAGTTTAATTTTATGTCAGTCACTCTGGTGTTAATCAATAATTGGTCAGATCGCGACTAAGCCCCGCCTCCTCAGGGCGGCTTTCCTCATCGCCCCAGGCTGCTTACACACACACACAGACACACAGACTACTAGAGTGAGAGAAATCAAGAAATCCTCTCTGTTATTAAAGATTAACTCTAACCCTGTGCCCCGGCGCCCTGTATTGACCAGCCGCCACTGTGACGAGGATTTGTTTTATTCAGTCATAAAGATCGCTCTAAAGGCTCCAACACTCCGCTGTGCTCAGAGTTCTCCAAGTGGGCGGGACAATCCGTGCACCAATCAGGATATTGTAAAAATAGGCTGGTGGTTTTCCAAAACATCTGATTGGTCAGTAGACGGGGCCTTCATTCTCTGCTATGGAGTTAAACGTCAGAGTACCGGGGTGATTTATCAAAGTAAGAAGTGAATCTGCTCCGCAGTACGGAATTCCCAGGGTTAATCCTGAAGTTGCCTCCATAAAAGAACATCCTGAGTCGTAACATAGGCCCGAGGTTGATTTGTGGCAACATGTTTGTTTACATGTACATGCCGTGTTTTACACTGAAGTCACGTTTTGACTACGTGAGATTTGGAATATTGAGCGTGAAGACCATAGACTTATATCTATAGTTTTATAGACGTGTATGATGCAGAGCCTGATGCTCTGCTGAAGGATCTGTTAGTGTGTGGCGAGCTCCGTAGTTCTCACCCTTAGATATGGTTCACACCACACACAATCGGATCAGAAGAGGAAGATCTTGTGCGATCTGTCTTTTGTGATCATGAAGTGTGTGTTCTCTTGATTTGTGAAGATTTTAAACATCCTGTAGTGTGTGCCAGGCTTAAGCCGACGCTTGACAAAGAATCCACCGAGTAACATCGACGTTTGAGTTCAAGCAAAACCTTCCTGATCAGCAGGTTTTGAAACATTACTGTGGAACTTTGACCACACAACAAAGTCAGTAATCTTAATTTCATAGCTTAAAATTATGCAGAAATACAGTCTGTTGCAGGTTTTGGTATTGGAATGGTCAAAATAGGATTAACGACTGGAGGAGGAGTGAGCCAAAAAACACACAGAAGAGGTAAGAGGAAGGTAATTGTACGATTTCTTCCAGCATTCACACAATTCTGTGTCAATGTCTGTAAAGAGACTGAAAAGGAGGCGAGTCGTTTCTTTTTACATTGTAGATCCAGATGCCTTTTTTTTTTTTAAACATCAACAAGCTTCACATCCACTGTGCACTGTGCAAACCTCTTTCAAACCGTCAACAATTTCAACTTTTTTTTTAACCTCTTGAAACTTCTTCACATCTTTGAAACTTTTTAAAAATTATTTCTTAAGTTGAAGTGGATGGGAAAACCGTTCAACTCCTTCAACTTTGAACCACAACAGGTTCACTATACTTTCAGCGAGAGACTTACTTTGACCTTTAGAGAGTTGGCGCATCTGTCCATTATTCAGGTGACATTCTCAGTTGGAGTCCAGCATGTAGCGAGGGCCCTTTCAACGCTGCTTGCAGCTAGAATTAATTATATCCCTTTGTGTAGAAGCAGGAAGTGAGCAAATGTCGCGCCTATCGTAGATGTTTTGTGTGATAAATAGCTTTAAATCGATATTCATTCTTGGTTATTGTCACGGGTCTCTTTAGACGAAAAGGAAGATCTGAATGAAGATCGCCAAGCAGGCAAAGATCTTTTTTAATAGCTGTTCTAATTTCCTCTGGGATATCTCTGTGTCCTCGCAGCGCTTTCAGGATGTTGACTCGGCTGAGGGAACAGATTTGGGCGGACTGGATTTGGTTTCCTGAAGGCCACGGCTGGGCCGACTTGACCGACCATGATGGCAAAGTCTTCCCCAAACTGCCGGACCTCTGGGCGATTTTACCCTTCGCTCTCTGCTTCCTGGTCATCAGGCAGATATTTGAGCGGTGAGTCACCGTGTCATGTTTCCTCTCCGCTCGCCAGGTTTGCATGTTTCTTCTGCTTTATTTAAAAACATGTTTAAGCAACATCTTCCCGGCCGCTGTGGTTTCCCTCTTTTCAGGACAGTAGCGATTCCTCTGGCCTCTCTGATGGGTGTCCGCGACAAAAAGCGTGTCCACGCACCTTCAAATCCCACCCTGGAGTCTTATTTCTGCAGTACATCCAAGCATCCCTCGCAGGTAATCCAGCTACATGCATCAGTGACTCATATCCATTTGAAATGTATTTGATTACCTCTCACAATCACAATGGTTGGGGATTTGGGGCCCTCCTGATTGTTCACAGCTCATGATGCAAGTGTGTTTGGGCGTGTCCCAATCTACTGTTACAATACAATTCTGACCTCAAAGTGGGTATGTTACAGAGGAATTGTACTTAATCCCTTCTATGTGCATGGAATGATAACTCTATTATCTTTAAAACTGACGGATTAGTTATACAGAGACGGATTTGATTCGCAGTCGAAGTAACGTCTTTGGTGCAGTTGAAACTGATCTACTGATAGTTCAGGACTGAAGGAGGCCACTGTAACAAAAAACTGTGACGGCGTGACAACTTGTCTGATTAAACTAAAGAAAACTATATTTTATCTTCTGTTGTCAGATCATGTCTCGAAAGGTTCAGAAACGGATACGTTGCTGCAAAAATGCTTGTTTGTTTGACTAATCGGATTGTATGGATTCACTGTTTTTCCATGACCGCTTAAACGTTCCATATACGTTCTTCAATATTACTGTGTGTTTCTTGACACACTGGCAGCTCATGTCTGAGACTGGATGGTTGTACTGAGGAAGTCCTGTGAGCCTCTGTAATCATGGTATACTTGCACAAAGTTCTGTGTCTGCACTTTCTGGTTGTTTTTGAATCATGTCGCAGTCGCAAATGGTTTTAGGAGGTGTACTTTGAAGAAGTGCAGTCCTCTGTTCAGGAGCAGAATAAGCATAAACAACAACTCTCGTTGATTTGGTGATGGCTGCTCGTATATTTTCTTTATTTAATCCACCACCAGACACGTGGTGCCACTTTCCATCAGCTGCTGCATAGAGTCTCTATTGTTTGCGGTGTATCTGATCCAAGCGTGACGCTCCACTTTGACACCCGAGTCTCACGCAGGCCGTTTTGACTGCACCATCATCAATGTCCTGCTTTTGTCGTTTCATTGTCAGAGCTCCATAGCAAGTTTAAGTCAAGAGACGGGCTGCTCCGTGCGACAAGTCCAGAGGTGGTTCAGGCGGCGGAGAAACCAGGAACGGCCAAGCAAGCTGAAGAAGTTCAAAGAAGCAAGGTGGGTCCTTGTCGTTGGAGACGCTCAGTTTGTTCTCTCATCTCATTCTTGAAATTGTAGGTCCTGCTATAAGATGATTTTATGCAGTCATGACAATAAGAGTCTCTAAAGCGTTTTTTTTTTTTTATAATGACTTCTCCGTCGTACCTTTTGTACGTGAAAGAAGTTTCTTTGCTCTTGAACCAAGATTCAGCCAATAAGACTCTTTGGTTGTAACACATTAAAGATTGATTCCCGGAAAACGCTCGCCAGCGTGACCTGAACAGCTTCCCTGGTAGAACAATAACAGAGGTTTATTGAGTTGCTACTGCAGATCATTAAAGCTATAATTATGTATTCCTTAACCGTTTAGTGGTTCTCTTATGACTGATTTGATCAACACTGGCTTTGCTCTCAACCAAGACACACCCTTTAAATGAGAAGTGGCATTTCTCAAAAACAGGCTCAAGATATGGGAGGATACACAGTGAACCTGTCAAAAGTTACATTTATATGCAGTGCAATCTCGCGCTCGTAAGTTAAGCTATAAATAAATATTTAATTTCTTTATGAAGTTGAAGTCAAGGTGTTTGACACCCAGAGCACAGGTTGATTATCTCAGATCGTTCTGATATGAACACAGCTTGAACCTGCCATGTTGTGTTTGTGATAAATGAAGCAAAATGTAATAGTTGTGCTCCCGTTTGATAGTCTGACATTGTTTCTGCTGTGCGAGTCTGATAGATTCCATTTTTCTAAGGTTGTTGTGCACTCTCTTACAGTTGGAGATTTACCTTTTACCTTCTTGCTTTCTTCGGTGGCCTGGCCGTCCTCATAGATGTGAGTAACTCCTTTAAATCTGCTTTGTGTTTTTACATTAACACCACTAAATATTCTGTTGACGTACCGTACACAATTTCTGTATGTTTTGCACGTATGATCTTGGCTTCTGTGACTCCCATTATGATAATATTGTTTGGAAGAAATGTGATATTTACCCATTGTGGCCTCTTCTCCAGTCAAGTGTTAATTATTTGTATGTCATGACTTTTTCCCTTCAGAAACCGTGGTTCTACGAAATTAAGCTGATATGGGAAGACTTTCCAAAAATGGTAACCACATTAAATATGTACTGTGGCCGTGTCTTATCGTGTCACAATGCCTGTTTAAATATTTAATAGAAAACCGATTCATGTTGGGGAAAGTGAGATTACTGCTCGGTTTCTTCATTTTGTGTCATTTGGGGCCCTAGAGGCAAACATGGTGGTGTACACTAGCACCAAAAGCAGATCCTCAGAAGAGCCAAATCTACTTAAATATTGATGCAATCAGGTTTTTAAACCATTATAAGGAACTTCTGCGAAGGTTCGGCCTTGGAGGCTTTCAGAACATTGGGTTTCTGTGAAATGTAGCAAATGTGGTGTTGCGTACAAGGACAGATCTGAACATCAGTCTCTCTTTTTTTTTTTTTTTTTTCTTTTTTTAATAAAGCTCAGCTTGTTAAATGCAGAATAGGCCACTTGTATATTATTGTCCAATAAACTCTTGTGTCGCTACTCTGTCACTTCTGTTGGATTTACCTCTTAAAGCCATTTCTGACATCACAAATATCCCAAGCGACCAAAAAGCAAAGAAAAAGCCCTCGCATGATAGTTATTACATCCCCCCCCACCCACCCTAGGAATTCTGCAGTCACAGATAAGATTCACCAGTGTCTCATTTGTAACACAAGCTTCTTAGTCCCGTCAAAAACGCCCAATCTTATTGAAAACCTGCCCAGTACTGAAAGAAAGTGGAGCAGAGGCTCTCTCATTACCCATTGTTTGACTCATGGACAGACAGAAAATCCAAATCGGACATCCTTGTTAAAAGAAGGTTCAGTTATGAAATCGTAAGAGATTTTCTTTTCTCGGTTTTAATATGTAGTGTGATGTTATTGAGTAAATATAGATGGAAGTAGATTATATACTTGTTGAAAGTACAAAACTAGTTGGAAAGATTTCAGTCGCACACAGTTTTCAGTCGTGTTTGTTATATTTGCTCTTGTTGTTTGCCTCCACCTCACAGCCGCTGCTGCCTTCTCAGTACTGGTACTACATGATCGAGCTGGGCTTCTACATCTCGCTGCTTTTCAGTGTCGCGTCGGACATTAAGCGAAAGGTAAGGCACGGCCGGAGAGCTCCAAAACACACTGAAGCCCCCTCAGCAGCCTTCCATCAAGACGGATCGCTCACTGCATAAACTAAATGAGAATGCTCAAAGCCCTTGGTAATATATTTTGAGGTTCAGGTATTGATTTTCCCATTAGGTGTTGACTTTATGTATTTCATTTGAGTGGAGCCGTCGGCGTCGAGGACGCCATTAAAGATGAGGTGGAGCTCCTCCAGTTCCTCCGCCCGCCTCTCTGTGTGCGGTGAAGTTAAAGTGCCTCTCCAGTTCAGGAGGGAGCGGAGCTCTGTGGGGAAATCATGTTGTGGAGAGGCAGATGGATCATTTTATCCACTGGTCTGAGTGTTGTTGTCAAAACAGGCTGCAAATTCTCAGCCGTTCCTTGTGCATGTTTTACAGCTAATTTGTGGGTAGAATTTCTGAAAGCAAAACAACAGGTTCCTGTAATTTTCCCTTAATACTGATGATCAATATTATGACTTTCGAATGAGTTTCTTCTTTTTACCCTTTTGAGTATTATAAGGTTTTCCGAGTTGTTTAAAAAAAGAATGAAAAAAGAAATTCCAATGCTGTGTAATCTTCTTTGTGCTGTGATGTTAATCATTTGTTAAAAAACCCACAAAAAGCAGGTGTCGATTCGTAAGGGTGTTGCATCATCTGTTTGCCTCTGCAGGATTTCAAAGAGCAAATTATTCATCATGTGGCAACGATCTTCCTCATCGGTTTTTCCTGGCTCGTCAACTACATCCGTGCAGGGACTTTGATCATGTTGGTGCACGATGCCTCCGACTATCTAATGGAGGTATGACAGCCGGTCAAACTGCAGGAAAAAAAAAAAGCTAACATTTTTTAAATCATCTTGCATAACTATAACACGTTGTGGAGTTACTTTATTGATCATAGAAAGTCATTTAATGGATCTGTAGTGAATATTAGTGCAACTCCTTGATGCCGTTCCCAAGTATTCAGATATTCTCAGTGGCTTAATGTCAAATGTTAAGAGCTCTGGACTTCACATAGTTCACCTTCTGCCCTCTGCAGGAGAGTCGATTTAAAAACAAGCTGTGCTCTCGTTGTGTTCCACTTCCAGGCAGCCAAAATGTTCAACTACGCCGGCTGGAAACGAACCTGCAACTTCATCTTCACCATGTTCGCTGCGGTTTTCATCTTCACGCGCCTCTTCATCCTCCCCTTCTAGTAAAACTCATTCTCCGTTTCTGTTACTTCTGCTTGACGACACAAACACTTTAGCAGCCAAACATGTTTTCACGTTGTCCATCGTCAGCATGAAAATTCAAAATGAAGTGATAAATCTCTTTGCTAAGGGTAAAAACACGATCATCAAAGTCCAGAAACATGTTGGATGTGATTCCAATAGTTTTTTTCTCCATTCCATTTCTATTCCATGTCTTGTTGTGTATCGGTGGTGTCGTGGTTCGCATCAACTGGTAGTTGATCTCGCTGTGAGGCGAGAGTAATTCTCACTCCACGGCCACAGTCCACAACATGAAAAGAAAAATGCCAGAAGTGAGCAAAATCTCTAAGAACAGCGTCCTCTTGTTTACATATTTCTATTCCTGCCACTGCAATCTATTTCCACTCCAGAAAAAAAACTGAAAAATGGAGTGGGAGTGACATCCTTTGATGTTCAAAACAAACCAATTCATTCATGAAGAGGATCCAGATGCCAAGCGGCAATAAAATGTCATAGTCTCCATAGGTTAGTGGCGATCAATTTAAATAGGCGATCTAATCGTGTCTCGGTCTGTTTGCTCGCGTGCAGGAATCCACCGATCAATATTTTGTTTGACAGGAATGTTCTAAATCTGTTGAAAAACTTTTAGATCCCACTCAGAACACAACAGAGCCTTTGTGTGACCCCCCCCCCCCCCCCCCCCCCCCCGCGGCCTCTCTGGGTCTGTGGAGGCTGATTGTAGGTGGCTCTGACTGGATGCTCTGTTCTGCCTTTGTCCTCTTTGTCCAGCATCATTCACACGACGTTGGTGTACCCGCTGACTTTGTACCGCCCCTTCCTCGGCTTCTACTTCTTCAATGGGCTGATGCTCGTGCTGCAGTGCCTGCACATCTTCTGGTCCCTGCTAATTTTGCGCATGGTCATCAAATTCCTGCCAGGCAATGTAAGAATCGTCCATATTTCAGGAGTTTGTTTTTGTTCGCCTCCCCCCCCCTGACTATTGTGTCCTGCCTTTGCCCGACAGGGTATCGTGGAAGACGAGCGCAGCGATAAAGACGAGACCGAGTCGGAGGATGAAGACGAGGCTCACAAGGAGGGAGAGAAGCTGAAAAACGGGCTCGCGCAGAACGGCCACGCTTTCCTCAATAACAACCACAGTAAGGCGGACTGATTAGAGACGAGGCGGCGCGAGGAGGGAGGATGAGCCCTCACCTGGAAGCCAAAGAACGTGAGCGGGCTTGTTGAAAGAGGCAGCACACATACACTCGCATATCCACACACTGATGTCACCACCCCCCCCCCCCCCCCCCCCCCCATAGAAAGTAGTCCAGTGTGGACAGTTTCACCTCTTGGTGGATTACGCTAAATAAATTAAGAAGCGGAGGGCTTCACAGGGGGAACCACGATGATCTGCTTGGTTCCTATGCAGCAGAGTGGGTTTCTCAACTCTGTTCGTCCTTCCTCTTCCATCCCATTCTTTAGCTATTTGCCAAGATTCCCTCCTGATGACCAAGTTGCCAAACCTGCCTGCTCGTAACTTTGGTTGTTTTTTTTTTTTTGTTCCTTTGTTTCTTTTATATTACTGGAAGTGTTTTCAGGAAGTTCTGCGATGAGCACAGGGTATTTCCCCATTCCTGCAGTCACAAAAACTTCTACCTGCCCTTAAAAAAAAAGAAAAAGACTGATTTTGCTGATCTGACTAACCACACTGAAGTCAGTGACGTTGCGATGAGCACTCGTGTGAAGTTGACTCTCTGTAGACTGTGACCAGATTTGAGTCTTCTCATACCTAATAGCGAATATTTCAGAGTATTACAGCCTATTCTGTTACCTGGTTGTGGTGACGCCATTTCCCGTGACGTTTGAAACTAAATAATTGTCTATAAATAATATTTTTAACAGGCTGAAAGTGCTAAAAGCTGTTTTGTTTGTTGGGAAAAGATTGTTTTAAATATTTGTTTTCTTTATGCTCTATCTTTTAGTTTAAATTCTAGTTTTATTTTATTTTCTTTTGTTTTCCATCACAGCCTGTGGGTTAAAATTTGGGAGCAATTTATTTGAGTGTAACCCGACTCGATCCGTAATCGTTTATTAATTCTTCATGGGCTGAAAGTGTCAATAACATTTCATTCAGTGTTGTTTTCTCCCTCCATCCAAAGATGCACTTTATGGTTTCGTCGATGGATCCACATGCAAATCTAGACAACGGGCTTAGTAATGCTCAAACTTAAATGTGACTTTCTTTTGGAGCATGATTTCAATTTTGTTTTATTTATTTCCACCATTATTATTATTTTAGCCCCAAGTTCTCCCAGTTTTGGCTTTGGTTTGGTTCAAGAAGAAATGTTATTGTAAAGAGGTACAAATGAAACACCAAAGTATGGTTTACATTTTCTATTACCTTGTCATTTGCAAAGTGCCTTCATTATTTCAAGTGTTTGTTTAAAGAAAAAGAAAGAAAAGAAAATAACTCCCTTTTTCGCTGTTTGTGTCGTCTTTGTGTCCGAACACTTCTCTTGCTCTCCTGAAAGCCTCTTGACCAATTGCCTGCAGCTCCTCTGGGGAGCTTTTTATTCTGCGTTTTGCTTGAAATGTAAAGTCATGATGATGATGATGATGATAAAGAAAACTGTGGATCACTATTCTTTGTATTTCTGCTTTTAATTTGAATCCAAACTTGCATATATATATATATTTATATATATTTTTTAATTTAATGATGTGGAAAGTGAACTTCAAACAAAGATTAGATGTATAGAAGTGACTAAAAGGGGATTTTAGAAGAAGAAACACCCATTAAAAGTTTTTGGACATTTTCATAGACCCCCTCTTCAAATAACTATCTTTCAAGTTCTCAGCAGTGGATAGTTGCTATCTTTTTGAAGAAACTGGAATTATTTGGTCATACAAAGAGTAGAAAAGATCCGCTTTTACATTAATTACTTATTTGCCTCTCTTATGATAATAAACCTAGTTTTGGGGGGGTTCGTCATGACAACACAGCTCCAAGTGCTTTTCAAAACAAATATCAAATAGGTAAAGTATTTGCAGACAGTAAAACTTTTTTTTTTTTTTAATTGCTTGTTAAAGGTGTGGCTTAGCTTTTTGAATTGATGAATTGCATGATTTTCCTGTCAAGATCTTTACATTTACAGTGATGGAGTGGTCAGGATTGTCAAACATGGACATTTTATTCCATTAAGTTGTGATCTATTGAAACACGGTAACTAGTATATAGATAATCATGTATTTTGTTTAAAAGATTTAACCCTGTCCTTCCCTCTTGTTTTGGAAGTCGAACCATCCAGGCTGATTTGCTCGGGGAGATGTGAGGTTCAACTTCCCTCTTTTCTGTGTATCCCCACTTAATAATTTTTCCTACTGAGGGATTACGGTAAATGTATCTCGCCTTCATAGCAATTAAAGCTATTTCACCAGCAGGTCAGATTAAAACACTGACATTGTGTAAAGTCCAGTAAAAACATTGAAAAGCTTTGTGACACTGGGCTGCTGAATAATGAGTTGAATTCCCCTGATTAACCCTAAAATGACACTGTGCATACTTAACTGCATGTTACGTTTTTTGGGGGGAGTGCTGGATTTCCTATATTTTGAACAAAAAGCCTGCTTGAGGCTTTTGCTGAAACAAAAAAAACAACAACTCCACAACCACTGAAGCTGTTAGATTTATGGTTTTGCACTCGGCCCTGTTTTATACAAAGCATTTTGAAGAGGAGTGCAGTTTTGTCATTTGGATAATGTGAAATATCTTCTTGGGGGGGAAAAAAGAAAACCACATGATACGTGCTGAGATCGGGAAGCTTTTGGAAATGGAAGAGATGAAGTCTGGCACGAGTGCCCCCCATCTGTCAGAGCTTCCACTGGTGTTGAGTGGACCCGAAGGCACCGTGGTGCTATTACAATATCAGATGGCACAGTGTCGTGGTGACATACGGGCTGGCACAACTGTGGGCTGATCTTTGTTGCCAAAACGATCGCAAAAGCATCTGCAATCCCGAAGCTTCAGGTAAAAGAAAAAAGAAAACAAACTTGGGGAAAAAGATGTATTTTCTTCTCAGCTCTGCTTCAGTGAAGCCACTTCTTCATGGTTCCCTCTTGCCCTTGTGCTCCCCCACAGCCCTACAGTATTTTGGCGGCAGCCTAAAAGGCCTCCTTGGCTAATTGCATATGGAGTGGGATCACTTTACCTCCATGCCCTGGACCTCAGCCTCCACACTCTTCTTGTCACTGGCAACCACACTGTACCAATCTCCATTTTAAAGCGGCAGGGTCAATTTCCACCCCGCTGCAGCATCTGGCTCTGCAGTTTAATTGCTAATGCGTCTCCTGTTTCTCCGGCTCTGGACGTCTGGGCTTTCCTCTCCACGCCCCCCATCTGTGTCCAGTCTTACGCCTCAAATCTTTTCCTTTCCTTCCGTGTCACGTTTTCGTCTCCTTTCCGGTGCATGCATTCGCAGCCTCGTGAAATGAACGAGCTGGGCATCGCCTCCGGTGCCCAGGTTGTGGTGGTGTGAAGTCTAATTGGTGACGGCAGTGAAGGCCCTCCTGACAGGAGGACAAAAGCAGTGGGGTGTTTGATTCACTTGTGAACTGTGTAGAGCGTTATTCAATTCCTGCTTAAGTATTAATAAAGGCTTTACACGCCAGGGGGAGGTCGCAAGGCGCAAGTGCATGCTTGTGTCCCTTGCATGTGTACGCATGTGTCTTTGAGTGCATGAGCTAATTCTGGGCTGCTCATTCTTCTTGTGATGATTGTGTTCGTGGAGGACAGTTAAGACTTTGGAAACTGATGAGCGTCTTATGTAACGTGAGTACAACAGGAAGCTCGGGGGGGAAAGGGGACGGATGCTATGAAAGCTTTTCAGAGGTTCCTGCAGGTGGAGGAGAGGCTCCCGAGGCTCTGGTCACAATAGAGGAGTGGTGAGTTTCAGTTTATATCTTTTGAATTAGTCAGTTACAAATATGATCTATTGGGTTTTAATGCATATTCCAACTCTAAACATGTTAAACAACATGTTTAAAGAGCTTAATCATCACTTTATTGAAAGCTGAAATACATTTATTTACTTTTTGTTCAGTTCTCCTGTGAAGAAAAGCAACAGAAAAGGCAAATTTGATAAAGGTTTAAAACCTACATAATTCTTTGCTATCACTAAAATCCATTTCAATAGAATCGAGCTTTATTTTTCCATATCTCATTTTTTTAATTTATACTAATATTTGTGAAGCAGATTTTGTTCACTAGCAGCAACTGCTACAACAATGTGTTTAATCTACATTACCTACTTTACTTTTGATTTTCACATCAACTACTTTTCTACATGTGTGGACACTAAAGATAAATCCAACGACATATTAACACTTTGTATTAAAACAAGCTGTCTACTTGTTTAAATGCATATACTGGATTACTGATGGAAAAATACCCTGGGTCCTGGGAGCATATCAAAAAATGCTAAAACTTTGCCAATAAGTGCTGAAACCAGCATCTTTATCTCAGTTATAACTCAAATCCAATCTTTGATGACTTTGAAAGGAAATGCGTAGCATTAAAAAGTTGCATAAGAGAATTAAATTTTATATTTTAAAGCAGTGGTTAGTGATAATTCTCATTCTCATAATTACCTCTTCTCTGTGCATTACGATCTTTTTTCAACCTTGTTTTATTTTTCTGACTCTTTGTTTTTATGATTCTCATTAATATCATCTCAGGTGCACAGGCCGCTTCCTCAAGCAATGCTGCTGCACTAATAAAGAGAAGAAACGTCTTCAGAAGGATCAGCAGACACCAGTGCCCACATGGACCAAGCTCCTCAACCTGCACCGCAGTTGGAGGTGGATGTGGACCTGGGCTTTGCTCTCTTCTTCCTCTTCCTGCTGTGTTTCTTTCTCCTGGTGACTGTGGTGCGCTGCGCCCAGACGGTGGTGGATCCGTATGGCTCCATCTCTACTTCTACCTACCAGGAGGAGCAGATCACCTGAGAAAGAAAGGCTCCGGAGGACAATTTAAGACATGTTATCACTGGCACACAAGCTCATAGATCCTTCACAGCACAACAGGGCTTGTGCCACTTTGGACAAAATACATACTTGTTACAACCCTTTTATAGACACGTGCCTCTGGCTGTGTTTGAGTGTTTTAATCTTTAATTTCTTTTGAATAGCCTCTGGGTGGATCACTGATGTTGGGCATCTATCCAGAAATGAGTGGGACACACCCACAAAATCTGTTTCACACAGCAAGATCATTCCACCGGCTTTTAAAAGAACTTTCTTGACATACACTTCTCTTTATTTGTTATTTGTTTCTGACATTGATTGGAGATCATTAAAAAGAGTCTGCCAATGTTTATTAATTTCTTGTAGCTCCCCACAACACAACAGCAGTGTTTAAAGAATTAATAACAATATAATTTTTAATGGTTATTTATTTATTTATTTATGTATGTATGTATTTGTTTATTTATTTATTTATTTGCAGTTTGTTAGGGTTAGCAAAATAGTAAACAAATTATTAAACTACATATGAATGAACTCAACAGTCAAAGAGCGGGTGCAGTGTTCCCTCCTCCACGCAAGGTGGCGCTAACGCGGCTCGCAACTTCCGCTCTTTAAATGAACAGGAGAGGAAGGAAAAGCCATGTTTTGTGGTACGTCGTAAAAGAAGACGAGGAGAGCAAACAATGTAAGTTTAAAACAGATTCACGAAGTTTTTTTCTACCTTTACATTGATCAGATCTCCTCTTAACGTCTCCACACTGAAGTGCATGTCCGTTAGTAGAATTTGCAAAGGATTCCAAAGCAGAATGCTGCATGTATTACAACACTTTGGGTTTCTGTGAGAAGTTGGTGTGCATGTGCTTTGGTGGCTCAACATTCGTCTGCTTTGACCTTAAAGTCCCATAAACGATACGAGACATTTGATTAAAGTGTGTGTGGTGGTGGGAAACCAAATATTAGCTGTACAGAAATGTAAACAAATATATATGCACTTCTGCGCCCAGTCTTTGCGATTTTAGACGACAAAGAGTTTGTTGTTTGACTGGTGTAACGCTCCAACGGCTATTATAACGAACAGTGACAACCAGAGTCGGAATTAATATGCGTTCATCCATTTATTGTTGTATAACACAACGAATTATCACACAGGCAAAGCAAGACTAATGGGGTAACCAACAACTCAGATTTATGAGCCTGTAGTCAGTTTATGTGCACAAAAACAAAACGTAAGGTCCTAAATAAATTGATTTGTTGTCAATTTTAATAATGATACCAGCCTCCATCACCCTGTGTCTATATATTGATAGCAATACGTGTAACCGTACCAATTGGTATTAAGCGCAAACATTGTGGCCCAGCAAGACCTATTCAATCTATCCATCTCATTGTCCTGTTACATCCCCCAAAATACAAAGGGAATATAAAGAGAGATAACGCCAGGACCAAGAGCAAGAAAGAAGTTGACATCAGCAGGCGACAGGCCTGATGAGAACAGCAGGGAAAGATCTCAAACGTCCACTTTTACTGTTAGTAATCATGCGCTAAGACACACGCAGGCCAGGTCATAGACTGCAGGAGAGAGAAGCCCAATGATCTTCACATGCTGTGCCATGGATGTATTGACAGTGAGAAAAGTGGAGAAACTCTGTGCATTAGAGAAACTTTACGAGGTGTTGACTGGTGCTTTCACACCAGGATGATATGGGAGTCTGGGGAAGCCGAGCATTTTCACACCTTTGCATTCACACCAGCCCCGTTTGTTCAAGAGTAAAGTTCACTTCAGGCACTTTCCGGGAAAGTGTTCCAACTCCATTTCTTCCATTTCCCAACATGTCTGCTTCTTCTGATTTTGCACCATGAGCTTTGCTTGGTCGCTACCCAAAATGCAGTGCGCTCTACACCACGTCATCTCACGACATCAGCTGGGAAGTCTGCAGATGATTTACTTGCCAGTGCAACCGAGAGCCATGTTTTTAAGTGTTCAGTGGAGCATTCACACATGCCCAGTCGAAGTTGACCTTCTCAGAAAGTCCCTGAAGTGAACTTCTCGACCAGATGAAACAGAGCTGGTGTGAAAGTCACCCTCATTGAGCATTGTGTCGTGGCCGTGTGCACGGCCCGATGTCGGCATTGAGGTGAAAGGGCCCAACAAAGCATCACACGTTGTTGTGGAGTGGCTGTGAATTTTCTTTTCAATGGAAACCTATTCATATTCATGATGTGTGTTACCTTGGTGGCCAGTAAATGCGAATGAGGTTCCCACCAAGCCTGTAGCAGCTTAACTTGAAATTGATTCAAGCCGGATTTCATTATCCAAGGGAATCAAAAGACGTTTTCATATCAGGACAGTTTCAAGGTTACATCTACAGTTATACTAGAGAAAAAGAGTTTAACCCAGTATTATTCCATCAAGGACTCGTCGTCGTTCTAGTCTAAAGTCAAATGCTTGTTACATGTGAGTGTATGAACGTCCATCTCTGTCGGCCATGTGATTAATCGCTGACTGATTCAGGGATTCATTTACCGTCTTCTATAAAAGATATAAAATATATTTGTCCATGTGATTATAAATTATAGATTATTATTTTTGCTTTTTCAGTGGTTGTAGGAATGGATCAGCCCCTGAGTAAAAGATTGAAGTATCAGGGGTCATTAAATCCTAACAGTCATCATGGTGAGTTCAAGACATTGTAAATTTTTCTTTACATTTAAGCCACGACCTGCATGTTTATTGTAACTGTTGAGCGTTGGAGGTGTGATACAGTTCATATCTGTGAAGGGGGTTCGACAAACAGTATTTTCTTTTAATTTGTTTTTTTGTTGTTTTTTTTGCAGTCCCTGTGGTAATGTTGACCAGACTTCCTGATCGGGGGCTCAGTGCTGTGCGTCCATCAACACCTCAGCAGTTTTACAGTGACACAGAGTCCCTGAGCAACTCGGACGCTGACGCGGCGTGGGAACCAGAAAACAACTCCAGTGATTCAGATTTCTTGGCGGACAATGACAAGCCAAAATATGCTGATAAGCCAAAAATCGCTAAACGCACAAAGACCAAGAAAACGACAAATACGGCGGCAGCGACGACAACTGCTTCACAACCATCGACCACTAACAGCAACAACGGTAAAGGTAAGGCCTTTACAGCTTGTACAGTGTTTACAGGCTTTCATTATTCCATGTGTTTGGTTGATTATTTGCGTCATTGGTGTTCGAATCCTGAAAATGCGACATTTCTCCCACAGCAGCAGACAATACCACAATGATAGTATCAGCAATTTTTTCCCATGGTTCTGAAGAAACCAAAAAGGTCAGCCCGAGCCTGCCAGAGGTGGAAGTGAAATTGGACATGGAGGTGTTGGCCCGGAAGAGACCCATGAGGTGGCTTCGGGGGAAAGTAGTAGAGATCGTTGAAAAGGGTAAGAAACCCCACAGTGGCAAAGATTGACCGTGGTCTTGTGGTAGTGGACGAGCATTAAAAAGGTTGGAGGCGGGATATAAATATAGAGGAAAAGCTCTATCCCGTGGAAACCTCATTGGGAGGGGGGAAGTATTCCATGTGATCGAGTTTTTTCTCAACTTTAAAATGAAGTATTTTTTTTGTGTTGCTATGCGGACGAGCAAGTGACCGACGGATGTTTTTGTGGATTTTCTAGCCCAGAATCTATATGTTTAGTGTGAGCGGGTGACCTCCCCGAGATGGCGGCGCTGATAGGATGAGAGATCTTTTGCAATCTCTGGTTTGCCATCATCAAGTGTGTGGTCTCTTGATCTGTGGCGTTTTGAAAAATCCTGTCGCGTGTACCAGCGTTAAGCTGTCAACACGAGTTTGATGAAATGGCTATCCTTTCATTCTGTCTGGATAATGCCATTGAAAGTCTTTGGGTTCTGTAATTTTAGACAAAAAAAAAGGTCATTTGGCTTGTGAGCATCTTAAAATATAACTTTAATGAGTCTGTTTTTGGGGTTTTTTTTCACTAGAAATTTAAGAAAATCAGACCAATTAGTATTTCGTCATTTGCTGCTTACATTCATTTCACTTCCAGGGATTATTTTTTTGGAAATAAAGCTTAAGGTGCCACACAATCCCAACTATCAAACCACGCTGAAGTAAAAGATAAAAAAAAAAAAAGTGACTATTTTTTTGTGTGTTTTGTTCTTCGCAGAAGATGGCCGGTTAAGATACAAAGTTAGTTTTGATGAAAAGGGGAGGAGTCTTGTATCGGGACACCACCTGGCCTTCACCGCAACGCCAAAGCTGGCTGAGCTGTACGTCGGCGCCCGTGTGGTGGTTCAGTCTCAAGACGACAAGCTCCAGTTCCAGCCTGCCGTTCTGGCCGAGCTCCCCGGCAGAAAGAACCGCTTAAGGTTTGTATCAGACCAACGCCTGTTCAAAAGATAAAAAAGATGCTGCACATGACCACAATCGAACTCTGAAACTCTTACTCTGAAATCACTGACAAGAAAAGATTTAGGAGCACAATTAAAAAAAAAAATTAAAAAAAAGTCAGCTGATCTCTGACCAGATTAGTGGTCAAAACTGTTTTTCAAATAAATAAAGTTAGATCGTGGTAATTGTTGGGTAAATTAGTACTTTATATTAATTATTAGTACTTAATAAAGTGAGAATTAATTTTTTGCAACTTATCGTATCATGCATGTTCGTGTTGAACACTGCTCACAGCTGCAAGATAACAAGCTGCGCTCATATGAAGATATTTTGACTAACTAGTCTGTGATGACTCCAAGTGTGATGACTTTGTTTATACAAAAGAAAAAAGTCTTTTGACTCATTTGCTAATGTGAAAGTAGGTTTATGATAGCAATAGCGTATTGATTCCCATGAATGCTATCAAATTTAAATTTATTACTATTAGTATTACTACATTTAATTTGTTTTTGATTTCTCTGTATATTTGAATGCTTTCCGAATCATCTACACTGACATCTTTAGAAGTAATGGAAGAGAATAGATTAGCGTAGAACAGTGTCACACGGGAAGAAACGATGGAAAAGCGAACGTGTTCATCTTTTGTAATAGGCGGCCGCATTCTTACTGAAGATGTAAATGCTTTATGTAATGGAAATATTTATTTTCCAGGTTCCTGGTTTTTTTAGATGATCATACTCCGATGTATGTTGGTTTACCAGTACTTCACTTGATCTGCAAACCATGTAAGTTTGACGTTTTTGTCATATATGTTTTTTTTTTTAATATAGATTAGCAATAAATTGATGCCATTTATCTTTCGAAATCGTCAGAAAGGAATTTTATTTTCATTTTAAATGGTAAGACGTCCTTAAGCAACATGCATATATAGGATAAACAACAGCGTGTGTGATTACACCATTGGAAATATTGCCAGTACCAAAACAACATTTAGCTTCTGGCTCTTTTTTTTTTTTGAAGACACAAGGCATGTTGTGTTGGGTCATTCCCAGCCAGTCCGGTCACACGATTGTCCGTGGCGTTTGAGTTCAGGACAAAATGACAACGCTCACCCCAACAGTTTGGTTCTAGACTGAGTGGACATTTTGTCTCAATGTCCCTCTGCACAGAGGTTGACTTCTTTTCGCAGCGAGGGAGGAAATGCACCCCAGGGCACCCAAGGCTTCAAAACGAGTCGCTAGCAACAGAACGAGCAGTTTGGCACTGGTGGAAATGATTTGGCAAAGTTTTCACGTGTAGAACCTCCATACTCTGCTTTGCCGTTAATCGTAGAATCGTTTTTGTGATTTAATTATTGAACAATAACACTCATCCCAGCATTTAATTGAATATAGAGCTTCATATTTGACTACTACGGAAAACCCAGTAAAAATGTGAACCATTTTCTTTTTTATTTTATTTTCACAGTGAAAAATTCTTTGGACGACATTCAAGACGGCTCGCACAAAGATTTCTTAAAGCAATACATGAAAAACTGGCCGTATCCTCATTTAACTCAGTACAAAGTCGGTCAACACATTAATGTAGACCTAGAAGAAACGATGCAGAAGTGTGAGATTACAACAGTCGACTGCAGCTTGATGCAGGTAGTTTTTGAGGTGAGTACCTTTTTATTTATTTATTTTTTTTACAATCCTTTTAACAAGTCATTTTACAGGTGGCCCATCAAGCCCAAGGAGGCCTCTTAAACAAATCAACAAATGCTGTAAAATAATCAGTGCATGAACTAAGAAATCATCCTGTGCAAAAGTATGCAATGTTTTGGAGCGTAAAATTCATTTTCACTGCTTATATGGGGCCATTGGCATGTGACTGGAGCGTGAGCCATTTGTTTTAGATGGAGAAACTTGTTTTTGTTCATCGTTTTATTCCTATCATGTAATGGGAATGATGTGGTTTTCCTGACGTGTTTTTCTTTCTCATTGCATAATGTGTTATTCTATCTGGATTTCACATTTAGGAGAGTCAACAGAAGGAGTGGATCTACAGAGGCTCCATGAGGCTTGAACACATGGCCAAGTTTTTGGCACTGAAAAAGCAGCAAGAGAACAATGATAAATCAAACCAACAATAAACGGACGGGGGGGAATTATCGGACGTCGGTGGATATTTCTGACAACTATTTTTATTCTTATTTGTATCTACATATTGACATATCCTTGGGAATGTGTGGGGGTTAATTTGTCACAATAAAATTGACCATTGGCATGAATGTGCGTGTGTGCGTGCGTCTCACTACTTGCACTGTGATGGACTTTCCAGAATGTATCCTCATCTCGTTCATGTTTACCTGGGATTGGCTCCAGTGCACCGTTACCTTCAAAAGGAAGGTATATAGATAGTCAAGTTCTTTTAAAGATATATGAAGTGACCGCTACAGTCATTATTACCTCGCCATTCTTAACTCCATCTTATTTTTCTTTTCTTTTTTTTAATTTCAGTGTCTATGTGCACATACACCGCCCACATGTGTTTTTTGATTTGAAACTGAATTCTTCTCTAGGGAATGAATATACCATTGGTTATATTTGCTATCTTTTGTATATGTGCTTGGCAAAATTTTGAGATTTGGATAAATTCCATTATTTTTATACTTTGTCTTTTCTGTGCCTTTGTTAAGAAGCGGTACTTCCACCAACACACTATTATTTACATTATTTTTCGTGCGCTACCTCTCTTCTGATCCTTGCACTTCTTATTTGCTGTTCACCGTTGTTTTGTGTTTTGCTCCTCACACTGCTGAAAATGGTTCTCGAGTACTGTGGAAATGTTAACTTTTTTTTATTATACTTGGCAATAAAATAATTTGATTCATACTTTACAACTGTGAGTCTATGTTAGTTTTACAGTGAGTGGTACAATAATGTTCTTTATCAGCACATTTTATGTATCCTTTGAATTTGCTAAATTCATACACAGGATTGATTTGGTTTCTATCTGTAAAAAGCACCTGGAAATGACTTGCATTTGGTGCTACAGTATATAAATAAAGTTGATGTAAATACAGATCCTATTTCAGGGTAAAAGTCAAATACAGTCATTATAAAACTTCATTCTGTGTGGAGCCATGTCAAAGAATTTCCTTCCGGGATCAATAAAATGATTCTGATCCCAACTCTAAACATGAGTAATGTAAATATTGGTAGTTTAGCAAATGTACCCACTCAAATGCTTCAACCTGAGGTGATCTAGATATAGTTAATTGAATGCAATTATTACAGATAAAAGTAAAATTATTTTGGATAAAGTTTAAGTGGCGTCTCAAAGGTCTCGACACCCCAAAAGAAATAAATTGGTCACAATTGACTTTAAGGTTTTTCCTTAAACGTGGTGCCCCAGAGAAGATCTGGTCACTGACCCAACAGTGAGAGTCCGTGTTGATATGTGAATCAAAAAGAACTTGGATGTACATAACGCATGCAATACAACCATCATGTGATTCGTCCTCTTGGATGTACTCTACTTTCTTTTTCGCTTTGTGGAGACTTCACAATCTGGATGAAAGAAATACTAGTCGATTCACAGCTTGAGGGGAGTAACTCATCAAAACCATGTGGCATGCTGCTTTTCAAAAAGACATTTATTTTCAGTATAATGACACATTCAGTCCTATACTGTAGTCCTAGTTTTCTTGTGGTCCCCTTCAGGAAAATAATCTTCTTTACTGCTCTGTTTCTCAGCGTGCGCTCACCAATATACTTGTGCATATATAAGTGAATGGTTTTATATGATATGTTGGGCTTTTCTATTTTCTCTATAAAAGCAAATTGGAATGACTGTAATGTATTTAAAAATGTCTTTCTTTAAAAAAAATAAATAAATAAGTGAATGGTTTTCAGAATTGTTGGGAACACTTGTATGTGGCAATTTTTAATCTTATAGATACTTTATTCATCCCATGGGGAAATTCAAAGTTTCAGCAGCATTAGCACAGAACAGAATATAGAATTTCAAGAGTATTAAAAAAGGGGATGTATACAATGGGGTCTTGTACTTTTGGATGTGTTGTTTGTATTGCACAGAGTCCTTGTTGACGTTGCCCACACTCCCCCCAATGGGCACAGTTCTTAGCTGGAGGTCATTGACCTCAACTTTTACTTATAATTCCCCTGGAGGAGATAAACAGCCACATGGCATGAGGGAGGAAAGATTTCCTCAGTCTGTCAGTGGAGCAGGACGGCGACAGCAGCCTGCCACTGAAGCTGCTGTTTCGCCTGGAGATGATGCTTTATGTCATGATGCAACGTTTCAATCACACTCTTGACAAAAACTTCATGAATTGACATAAATGACCACCCTGTCTTTGTGTGCACTTCTAGTGTTTTTTTTATTTATTTTCTTAATCCTCGGTGACCCCAAAGTAAATCTAAAATTAGAGTTGCATGCTATAAATTCAGCAGGCTCCAGAGATTTGGTTACAAGCCCGCGATGCACACCCGTTTTACAAGAGGGTCACCAACTGCCACGGCGTCTGTGATATTAAGAGAGTCCTTGCAAGAGAGTAACTGATAACCCAGGTACTGCCGACAACTGAAAGAAACAGAACAAGCCGCAACCACAACCTACCTGACAAGTGGAAGTTCTTTATGAAAGTCTTGATCTTGCAAGAGCTGGCGATACAGACATTAGGCTTTCATGATTTCTTGAAAACGAAAAAAACATTTCATGGAAAAAGTCTTAGGAGGGCATCAAAAACAGTTTGACATATGTCAAATGGATAGATGGAGGACATGACCAGGACTTGAACCTGTAACATCTGGTCAAACCACTACACCACAGTGCAAAGTCTGATATTTTGAGTTTCTTTGGTTCTTCTTTTTTTAAACTTCAATCCATTGACATGTTAAAATTGTATTATACAAATTAAGTTAGTCGTATTCGAACTGATGACAAGAAAATAACTCATTAATTGTCAGGAGAATTCCACATGAAACCTCAGGAGGCAGAGTTCAGAGAAATCAGACAGAGAGCAATTGAAAATTTTCAAAAAGTATTTGATATGAAATCTTGTTAACAAGGAGACAAATCAATTATAACCTCGGCTGATGGAGTTTTCTGTGTAGTCAGTTTTTAAGTACGTGAGAAGAAACAATCCAATCTCTGTACAAGCACAGGACAGTCTTGAATTCTTTCTCTGTTCAGGCAAACTATCGCTTGTTAACAGTTAGTTTGCCTCACAGAAGGAAAGAAAACCCCATCTCATCTTTAAACAAACTCACACAACATTTTCTAACATTAAGACATGAGTCTGCCATATAGCTATTGGAACCGCATGTTTTTGGGGCACATTCGACTCTTTTCGATGTTGTTTTTAGTGTTTAGTGTCGCGGTTTATAAGAAATAGAAGGACAGGTAGAGACTTGCAGATGTACGCGGAGGAGTTCAGTGTCAGCGGTTTATCGCTAGGGGGCGTTTCAGCCGCTGGTCTGAACCAGAATTGACTGTGGTGGGCAGGACGATGAAAATACAGCTGGCTACACGTTAGCAAACGGTGCTTGATACGTCGAGCGTTAAAAAGAAGAGTACAAAGGATAGAAAAACCCAACTCGCCACCACGGATTTTTTGTGGGACAAGCGGACGGGTCTCGCTGCTAAAACGGTGAATGTCACGTTTGATGTTTTCACGTCGCGGGTCGAGCCGGAGAGCGACGTTGCGGTTAGCACCGCGGCTAGCACCGTGTAGCACGTTAGCTCCAAGCTAAGATGGCGGTCAAATTATTTACATTAGCTCGTCTCTAACAGTTCGTGCTAACCACCGGCACGTCCCTCCTCGGAGCAGTTACTGGTCCGCTGCTTAATTTTCGCTGTCAGTTAATGATTTCATGTTGTACATGTCCGAAGTTGCCGCACGCAGGCAGCGCTGCCGTTTGTTGGGGCGGGGGTGAATTCACGGGCGTTAATGCGGCGGTTGCATCGTCTTACATGGAAGGCAAAAAAAAAAGAAAAACAGCACTGGCGACGCATGAAGCGTGCATATTATATGAACCCCTGTGCTGTTGTACCGAAACTCAAGTTGAGTTAAACTCTGACCTATGTGGCATCCCGCGGTGATTATTTCGCATCACCCCCGCCGATGTGTTTGTTTACGTTCGCCTCCAGCACTTCTATAATTCACGTTGACGGTCGGTCCAGTAGTTGACTGGGATCGTGCAACAGGGGCATTAACACGATATTTTCAGTCGGGCCCTCTCCAGCTGCAGTCTGGAGCTGCTGCTACTATTTTCTGCACATATCTTACGAGCTGCATGCTTCACCTCCTCGCACGTTAAAGTTGGAATGTGGTTTTTCAAATGTACTCCTCCTCCATGACATTTCTCTTCGCACTTCGTCAGCTTTCTAAATGTGATTTGAAGTAGCGCGTCAATTACTGTAATGCATCTGCATGAAATGATATACATTATGGTGCAAACGTATTTTTTTTCATGTCTGAAACAAATAGTACTATCCCATGATGCAATAATCACTGTGAGGCAGAGTACAGTAAACCCATTTATATTGGCATTAACTACTATTTCTGGAGTCAAAGATAAATTTGGAGTGCTGCAAATAACTTGTTGGCATCAAAACATCATGGGGTTTGTCTGATTATTTAAATAGACTGAAGAATTTGAACCAACCTACATTCACACAAGCTCTGTTTACTCCAGAAAGGTGCTTAAGACACCCACCCATCCAACCATTGTTGTCCCTATGGGGTTGGCCAACCTTAGCGCATGTTGTTGTGAGAACCAATCCCATGCAAAAGCAAGGTACACATGGACAAGTTGTCATACAGATAAATATACAATTACATAATGTACAATGTTAAGGGTTGCAAACGAACCAACAGCTTTGATACTGAAGTGTGTTAGTCAGAGCGTATATAGAAAACCTGCATACATAGTGAGAACTTTCATCCTTGACTCAGTGTGTATTAATTCCTTTTAGTGGGGCAATAGTGCAAACCACTATATCACAGTTTGGACCATATATAAATGTTTGTAATACAGGATCTCTGCTCGTTTGCTCAGCAACGTTTTACTGAGCAGAAATTAACCAACAACTCCTCTGGTTTTGCAAGCATCCTCACTTTGTAACATTTTGTCACTCATGTCTCAGTACTGTATTCCTCGTTGGAATGAATGCATGTCTGCAGCAGTGACTGTTTAAAGGTCATTTCACAGGGATTTTGGCCTTTAAACACAAGGTGGTCATCTGGAGGGTGTTCAAGCCTGAGCTTGCGTCCCATGCCCAATCATGAGAATTGCCTGGTTGTTTCAATGGAGCAGCCCACAGGTCATCGTTGACTATTTCCCCCAATCTCTCTTATCAGCAGCTTTGGGCCAATTCACACTTTCTCACATTTTGAGAGGTTCTGTGGCTGTGTTTGTACCAACCTCTTCAGTGACATAGGTGCTCGTGCTCTGCGAACTATGGTTTTTGCCCCATGGAAATAGATTGACCCACCCCCCAACTTGATATTTTGTGCTACCAATACATCTCCAGATGCCTCACAACAGACGGTACGTGTCTTCAGAAAGAGACAGTCGAAGCAGCTACCAAGACCGCTACAGAGACAGAGGCCGGAGACATCGACACAGACGATCGCCCTCGTATTCGTCCAGCAGCGACCGAGAAAAAGACCGGGACCGGAGGGTGCGGGGACACAGGCAGGAGGGAAGCTTCATACACACAAGGAGGTATGTGCATAGCCATGCTTGCGCGTTCGGTAAGTAAATCTTTTGACTGTGGATTTCAGCAAGTTTCCCCTCTCTGCACCTGTTCAGCCGCAGCTATGACAATCGCTCAACTGAACACCGGCCATTCGACCGAAGATACTGCGAGGGATACAGACGCCTGGATCAGAGCCGAGAGCGAGACCGCGAGAGAGGGGAAAGGGAGCCACATGGAGCAGCCGAAAGTTACTATCAACGCGACTTCTCCGCTACCATGTACGACTATCGGCGCGGCCGCGAGAGGGAGCGCGAACGGGATGAGTCGTACCGGCGGAAAGGCAGCAGGCGTAAGCACAAACGAAGGCGGCGTAGAACCAGGTCCTATAGCCCATCATCCTCGGTGAGTACAGCCATACCTGAGGCTGCCGTTTAACTTGCTCATCCTCTCTCTTTCCTTCAGCTCTCTCTATCTCTTTCTTTCCCTAACCATTTCCTCTTTACAGCCCCTGGATTTGGTAAGTAGTAAAATCTTTATGATTTGTTTGTGTTCTGTCGAGGTTTTTTTCTTTCCGTTTTAAGTCGGGTTTTTACTCAAATTGGCGTTTCATTTTGGCAGAGCATTTTCATTTTCAAGCTTATGCTTTCAAGCCGGTTTGTTAATGATGAAGCACCACTTTTTGCTGTTCCTCACACGCACACCCACCATTGCTTTCTTAGTGTTTCAGTTACACCTAGTCACTATTCTGTTCTATTCCTGTGGCATTTTTCTTTTTCTCAAATTGTAATCAGGTTTTTCTCAGTGGATTTTAAAACAAGGCTGAAGATATTTGTGATAGCAGTCCTTTAGTATCATATGCTTTTTAGTGAAGATAGACTGGGGGGATAAAGTGAAAATGTTCTTCCAAATATGAGCTTAAATTTTTGTTAATACTATTAAAAACACCTAGATGAAGTGTGAGCAAGGGCTTGAATTACATGTAGTGCAACTGTAGGGGTTAAATGTGTTCTACTTTGAATACATGTCGTCCTGTCATTTTTAACCTTCCGCCTATTCTAATCTGAGAAATCAGACTGATAAGTTCTGAGATAGTTTACTTACAGTCTAAAGTGGTTTTGCGTTTATGAATGGATATGCCAGTTGCTTCCTTGTTTGTAAGCAGCTGTGGTTTTTAAGGGTAGAGGGGGGAAAGGAGCAGAGGACAACATGTGATCTTTGACTTGTTCCCTTGCACTATATCCCTATCGTTATATATTTCCTTCACGTGGTGTCATGCGTGAATCGCCCCATGACCACGAAACCCACCTACAACCACCTACTACCACCAACACCACCCTCCTCCTCCCTCCTCATCCGCCTGTGCCGCCCGACGCTGTGGCTGCGGCTGCCCCCGATACCCCCCTGTCACCTCCGGTCGTGTTGTGACCTGCTGATGGCGGTCTGGGTGTGCAAACAGCGGAGCGACAGCCGGACGCGGGCACTGAGTGTGAGAGACGACGAGGAAGGGCACCTGATCTGTCGGAGTGGGGACGTCCTGCAAGAGAGATGTACTCACTGCCACTACTCTATCGTAACCCTTCTCCATATGAGTATTAAAGCATAGAGCATTTACATGACATGGGAGTGCCTGATGATGATGATGCTGATGCCTTGCGAGAACGCTCTAGCTGAATTAGCGGGGTGGATTTCATGAATCTTGAAGATTTTGAGAGGAACTTTAGATACATTCTTCTTTTCGTTCTAGGTTTTAAAGCTGTGGAGCCTTTTGTGTTTCACAGGTTACAAGACTTTCCTAAACATAGAATCCCATGTGCAGCTGTTTGTTTCTTTTGTGCGGTAGTTTACAACTCAGTTCTCTAATCTATAATTGACACTAGTTATTCTCTTATAGGAGGGCTTTTTTTTATGTTGTAGAAGTCTAACATGCTTATCAAGCGTAGCACAAGTAGTCCATGTATAAATACAGTTATTTTTATTTACCACCTCCTCTGAGAGGGATTATTCCTCAGCAGAAATGCTAATCAGTTTTAATTTTCTCAGTTTTATTCATTGCTTTTCTAACCTTTTGTGTAAAAACCATATGCCCTGATTTCGATGGCTGCAAATTAGTCATCAAAGGAAGGGAGTGCTTTATGTTTGCCCCCTTGTTATGTACCGTAGTGTCATTCATTGAGCTATCAAAGTGCTTTGAACCTGCCAGATTGGACGGGCAGCATTTTGAGAAGGGGATGCGCGCTAGCGCTGATTCGCCTGTCTGCACTTTTGTGAGTCGTGTTCTTGCTCGCTTCCACATGTCTAATGCTCCTGTACTTTCTTTTTCCTCCCCTCGCTCTCCCCCTTTCTTCCTTTTCTCTCTGTGTTGTGTTGCAGATGAGATCGTTAGTACTTTGGGGGAAGGCACCTTTGGGAGGGTGATGCAGTGCATTGACCATCGCAGGTGTGTCTCAGAAAAACAACCGTCGGCCTCCGGGGGTCTTATTTACAAGACTCGCTGCAGGGAATACTGCTCCACTGTGCTTGCTTTGAGACTGAATTGAGCATTATATATGCACCCTCATCTTTCATCACTACAGTTATAGTTAAACGGCTTTCAGTTATTTATGTTTTTGGACAATGTAAAATGATTCCACTATGTGGGAAAATGTCCTCTGTTGACTCTCACCCATGGGTAACTGGTTGCCCCCCTTGTGCCTCGCTCACCGAGGAGGATTTATTGTCCCGTGACACGACAGGTCTGGAAACGTACCTTACAGGCTCTCATTTTAAGGGGCCTAGACTGGCCTAACGTCTTTCAACTAACTGTAATTGCTGGAGGGACATTGCAGTCTTTGCTCTTAAAATTGTTTTTAATAACATTCATAGATCCTAATTTCATGACATGGCTGTTGTCAGGCTTTCACTGCACCAGATGTGCCCCTTTCTAAGATCAGTATTTACTCTTTCAAGTATGAAAGAAATATAAAGTAATGCACAATATGTTGTGGTTGTATTTACACTGTCTTATTCTTTGCAGGGGCGGAGCGCACATAGCGCTGAAAATTATCAAGAATGTGGAAAAATACAAGGAAGCAGCTCGGCTGGAGATCAATGTACTAGAGAAGATAAACGAAAAAGACCCAGACAACAAATTGTGAGTGCGATTTGAGAAGCTTGTTTCTTCAGTCATGTTTCGCTTTTACATTTAAGCCAAGCTTAAGTCAAGTTTTGAGAGTCACCTTGCAATGTTGTGCAGCGTCAAGCTTCTTTTGAACCTGTTGTTCTCAGCTGCTGCGTCGGCACCACTTTCTGTTCATAGACGATCAGCTGCATTCCTGTCCAACCTCTGGCGTTGTTTTTCTTTCAGCCTGTGCGTACAGATGTACGACTGGTTCGACTACCATGGTCACATGTGTATCTCCTTCGAGCTGCTCGCCCTGAGCACGTTCGACTTCCTCAAGGAAAACAACTACTTACCCTACTCCATTGGTCAGGTCAGACACATGGCCTACCAGATCTGCCTCGCTGTGAAGTGTAAGTTCTTTCATGTCGCCTGCGTTAAACATACTTGTGACTAAACTGGTTTAGTAGTAAAATAAACAATGAATCTGAGAGTATAAACACTTGCATGTCAACCTTTGTGACGGTGTTCTGGCAGAATCTAACTTAAAAAGGTGGCTTTACTTGAGAGACATTTTTCGTCTAGTTGACCAATTTTGATTACACAAGAGCAATTCTCCATCAATACTGACATTCAGATTACTAACCTTCAAATTGTAAACGTAATCTTTTATATCTCAGGGTTGTTTGAGCATGACTTTTTGTCGTCATGATGACTGAACTGACCCGAAAGTGAAATTGGTCTTGAACGATCGGACGGTCTGCATGAATTGGCTTTAACGGCACTCGCTGTCAGATATGCGAGACTAAATAATCAATGTTTGCTTCTCTGTAGTCCTGCACGACAACAAGCTGACGCACACAGATCTGAAGCCCGAGAACATCCTGTTTGTCAACTCAGACTTCACAATGTCCTACAATGTGGAAAAGGTACAGTGCAATCAGAGAAACCGACCAGATTTTCCTTCTGGGTCACACATTCTGTGAATAAAACGCCTCCACTGTATCTCGGGGGACAAACATTTGCACACAACCTAAAACTACAGAGTTGCTTTTCCGTGTCTTGCAGAAACGAGAAGAGCGGACGGTTAAGAGTACGGCAGTACGAGTGGTAGACTTTGGCAGTGCCACATTCGACCATGAGCACCACAGCACCATTGTGTCGACGCGGCATTATCGGGCTCCTGAGGTCATACTAGGTGAGGCTGCGCGGATGTTTGTCTGCTTATTTCCCTTTTGTTGTCTGAAACAAAGTCACCCGAGTTATGACAGGCGTCATATGTTCACACAGACACAACAGTGTCAGCAAGTGTCGCTCTCTTTCCGCAAGCGGCAGGTTTTGGTTGCGGCCTGATGCAAGGAGGACAAATTGAAACTCTTGCCTTCTCTTGATAGTTGCAACCTTCTGAGTTCAGGTTCAAATGCAGTTTGTTTGAAATATGCAGTGTGATGTCAGCGAGTATTAACACTGTCAGCCGTGGTTTTTCATGTATTCACAACATGTTTTTGTTCGTCAGAACTGGGTTGGAGTCATCCCTGTGACGTGTGGAGCATCGGCTGTATCCTCTTCGAGTACTACTTGGGCTTCACCTTATTTCAGGTAAACATCAACACCTTGTTTTTTCCAGGCAGTTATCGAAGGATTGACACCAGATTTTAATGGTAATGATATTGTTTATATATATATATATTTTTTTACATCTGCATCATGAATCGTCCTCCTCTGCGGGAATAATTTATAATATTTGTACATCTTCATTATTATTAGTTTTTCTTTTTCAACTGATTTACTGTTTTCTGATCTTTCTTTCAGACTCATGACAATCGGGAGCATTTGGCCATGATGGAAAGAATCTTAGGTCCGGTGCCATCGAGGATGATTCGTAAGACCAGGTCAGAACACACTGAAGCACTCGCAACGGATGTGTCGGACTCGCATGAAAACACAGCTTCATAATCGCTTCCACTGTTTACTTTGGGCTCTCAGGAAGCAGAAGTACTTCTATCGCGGTCGCCTGGACTGGGATGAGAGTTCCTCGGCGGGGAAATACGTCAGAGAAAACTGCAAACCCCTACGGGTAAGACGAATGGAGAGCAATGAATGTTTAATGTGTCTGACACCGGAAAATGTTATCCTGTATCCTGTACTCTTTGTTATATCTGATTTTCCCCTCCTTTCTCCATCAGCGGTATCTGCTGTCGGAGGCAGAGGAGCACCACCAGCTGTTTGACCTCATCGAGAGCATGTTGGAGTACGAGCCCTCCAAGAGGCTGGTGCTGGCCGACTCCCTCACACACCCTTTTTTCCAGAGCGGGGGCTCGGGCGAGGCTGCAGGCAGCAAGAACTGGGAGGGGAACCGGGACATCAGCCGGTGACCCACAAGCCCTCAGAGACTGAATAACGGAGGAGTTCAGATCCTTCCCATGTGGAGCAGCTGAAATCTTGGCTCTCAGAGATTTATCCATTTGTCATAAATAAAGCATGGACACCTTAACTTTCCGCCTCCCCACCCTGCTGGTGTCACACCTCTGCAGCTCGTTCAAGGGAGCAGACCGCAAAAGCAAACCGACAAAAGGACAAGGCAAATCCGAAATCTTTTCTTGGAGTCCCAGCCTCGGAGGCCACAAAAAGATCCCTCGTGTTTATACCCGACGTAGCCCTCTATGCAGCGCCTGTCTTCCTCTTCCACCTCTGGCCCGCCCTCCTCCCATCCGTCCACCTCTCTATGATTCACATTAGCATGTAAACAAAGCAGCTCACTTCTTTAAGGAAATTAGCAGTGAGATGGTCAAGAAATGTCTTCCGACCCCGAAGTCCAATGAAAGAAGGAAAAGGAGATGAGATTTACACGTGCAGCGACCAGCCCGCTCCTCACTCTAGAACTCTTTTAATTTGGAGACACACAAGGTATTCTACCATGCTAAAATCTGAACATAAATATTGGTTTACCATCACTTTTTTTTTTTGGAAGTTGCAAGCATTTTTGTTTACGTTGTTAAGTAAGCACTTGCATTCATATAATCCCTTTTTTTTTTTTTTTTTCTTTGTTTTTAATAAGTAAACTTTCCTCTGTGTCATGCTCCAGTCAGTGGGTCTGTTGTGTCTCACCAGCGGGACGATAACTCTAATGCACACTCCTCACACGGGCCTCTGCAGCCTGTCTTGTTGATGAATATTATGTTTATGTTACGCAGTATTGTGTGCGTGTGCGTGTGTGTGTGTGTGTGCGAATGTATTTGCAGGGGTGTGGTGCGAGCAAGTGACTCATGTTTCAGTTCGCCATTAGTTCCGGGAATGTCCTCACACATTTAAACTGCCTTTCTCCGTATTCCTCATGGTCTGACCTGAAATCTCCAGAGGTTAAGCACACTGCTCTTATTGATGGTATTTATTATGTGTCATAGGTCATATCCCCACCTGTACATGAATTGTTTGGGTTTTTTTTGTATGAAATTAAAGCGTATAATACTGTATATATGTACTATTGTGTAGAATTAAAGTCCTCCTTGCCAAAGGTTTATGGTGCTCAAGTATCAGTGTGCCTACCAACAGCTTCTTCCGACTTTGTACTGCTATTCTTATCCTTTTCACTTCTAATAGAAACTAATCTCTCTTTCATTCCCTTCCAAAACATGGTCAGCTGTCGCCCTGTTGAGACCGGAAAGAGAAGGAAGCACAAGAGATCTGCTGCAACAGGTGCGTCCATGAACTGCAGTGTAGGCCGCCCCATCTGTCGGTAAAGTGCCATCACCCTGCTGTCAATCTATCTCCCCTTCTCTTAAACCCTGTCGTTTCCTCAACAGACTGTTTATACAGCATTTAGAATTTGCCCCATCATAATCATTGACGCATATATAGTCCAGACTATAAAATGACAAGCCGTCTAATTTTATATGCAATTATAGCTGCTGTTTTTTTATGATAATTGCAAGTTCCTGTTAAGAAAGCGTTGATGTCTACAGAAGGGAAATCTGTAACAAAGTGTGTATTTATTTGAGGACAAATCACAAGTCATTGTTCCCCTGTAAAACATTCCCTCACTCAATGAATCTGTGAATTGACTGAGTCATTCAGCTTTGTGACGCGGCTCCTTCCAGCATTTGCAGTCAATGAAACTTGAGTCTTTGCTGAGGGAAAGAAAAAAAAAAAAAACTGCGTCATAAGAGCATCACCCTCAACGTATTAAGTCTGTCCACACTCCATCTGTAAGGCTTCCTCCACCAGCTCAGCACCAAATTATCTCGTTAGATCTCACTCCCAGTCAGAGGGGTGATGGGTGAATAAATAGCCACGGTACTTTTCACACGGGGTGTGGCATGCTTGATTGTGAACTTGTATTGTGGTTCCTTGTAGACGAGCAGCTGTCGGTCGGTCTGCTAAGAGGTTGGGAGCTCCCCGGCTGTTAATGAGATAAACGACTCTTGCGTGTTCAGTTAATCCTGCTTGGAAGACCAGCGAGGTCATCAGTCAGACGCCCATAAGAGCAGAGGCAGATACTACCGCAGAGCACTGGGAGCGACGCGTTGAATGGATTCACGACGGCGAGTGACACCATCAGCGGATTGTGTTGAGATGAGATAGCACTCGCAGGTCAGTGCCTGAGACGTTTAATGTTTACGCAGTTATTTAGATTGTCTTGATGTCCGTTCTCTTTAATTGACATGATCTTTCCTTTTTTCTTTCTTTCTGCAGATTACAGCCTCATTTTGCGATTGCCACACTGCCATAGAACCTTAAGAAGTACCTCCAAGAGCCGTGCTCGCACACTTTATCAAAACCAGTCCTCGAAATGGAGTCCTTCATGTCGCTGGGCGCTCCCCTGAAGCAATTCACCAGCTGCATGTCGGGGAAAAGCTCCTCCACCAAGAGGGTCGCCAATAGGAGCCAGTCCGTCCGAAGAAGCAGCTTCAGCCGCAGGAAGAGCGTGAGCAGGAGGAGAAGCCTTCCCTGCAACTCTCAGAAGGTCCCAGACTCCTGGCTCAGATCGTATCAGGCTGAACTCAAGAAAGAAAGGTGAGAAGTAAAACTGACGTTAATTAAAAACCCCTTTTGTTTGAATGTCAAATAATATCATAGCTGTTTTGTAATGATTAAGAATGACTTGCTGCTCTTCAAATATTGGGAGAAACAATATAATGAACTTATTCAGTCACTGTCCCGTCATCCAGCTCAGACCTCTGGCCAGACACACTTGGCTTAGTGAGGATCAGGCTGCTTCCTCACATGAATAATCTGCTCTTGTCCATGTGCCACCTCTCATGCTCCTGTGTGCCGTTTGTTAAAGGAAGCGCCAGCAGGCCATACTGGCCAAGAAGAACGCCGAGAGAACCGTCAGGAGAACTCACTTCAGGAGCCACCATTGCCTCCCAAGGGTAAGACGTCTGACGGATTAAAAACTGAATTTGATGTCTTTGCTCGCCTTCATCTCAATTTAATTATCCGGACCGTCCCTCCCTCCCGCAGCAGACCGCAGGCGCCAGGAAGCCGGCGCCTGTGAAGGACGACGCCTTCTTCGGGGCCTTTCAGGGCCTCAGTCTGGACGGCCTGATGCGAGGCTCCAGTGCAGCTCCTGCCATCTCTGCTCCTACAGGCGCAGGAGATCCGTGCAAAGTCATGTGACACGAAACGTGTCAGGACTATTAGTACGTTTCAGCAGAGACGCATCCCCATATTCAAGAGACTTAAAAGGAGATCCGAATGAGGAAACGTAAACCAGGGAAGAATTATTCATTGTTCTGTGTATTTTTCCTGTCGTAGACAATCATTGCTCCTTTTTGTTCGTACGGACTGTAAACTTTGACACTGGCTTGATAAAAGAACACAACTTTTTCTCATTGTCATATCGGTGTTTTTCTTCTCACTCTTAGCACTCCAGTTGGTTTCTAATTTTTCCACAAGACTAATGGGCAAAAAAATAATCTTAAAGAAACACCCGTGAGGTGTTTGTCATTTTTATTTACAGTATTTTAACAAACAGTGACATGCAGAGCTAACAGGGGTATCAAAACTAAATACACTTTTATGTTGACTTGAAACAAACATTTCTGCGAGAGCATTCAGAAATACTGTCACGACAGCTTGTTGGATTGTTGCCGTTTAGGTTCCAGTAAGTAATACAGGATTACATATGAACCCTCAAACACACACACTCAGCTTTGTAGACCACAGTCAAGTAGGCATGTTAAGACCAAGCTTTATTTAAAAAAAACAAAAAAAAAAAACATTTTTCCTCATCACAAGTGGAAGATGCATCAGTTTTTGTCTTCCTCGCACGAGGCAGGCAGGATCTCTCTCCGGATCACAGATATGTACATTAGAAAACCAGGTACAAAACTACGTTTTGTCAGGGTGAAGGAGTGGTGACTCAACAAGAATCCCGATGACTGTGCAATGATGATTAAACAGCTGACTGCTGACATCAAGGGGGGGTAGTTGGGGAGACGCACAACAGTGAATTTTAAGCTAATGAAAGTCCCATTTTACAACATCATTCCCTCTGCTCCATCTTGACTTTGGGGGGTTTGAGGAAGGACCGGTTCTTTTTTTCTTTAGCTTTGCCCTTGCCCTTGGCTTGGAAGTTCCTCCAACTGTCTACGCGCCCGTCTCTGGTTTCCTGAAATATGTGATGCACATGAAAAAAAATCCCTGATCACACCAAAATGCAGTCGTTTCAAATATACTAGGTGAGCACCCCCAAGTCTTGTGTACCTCAAAGTTTTTCTGCCATTCTCTATCTCGCTTTGCTTTCTCTGCTGCTTCGATTTCCTCCTCTCTGGCTCTTTTCCTATCGAGTTGAGAGAAACAAGAGATTCATGACACTGCATACAATCAACAGAAAATTCAAAAAAGAGAGACATCCATCATTTTACCTTTCATGCATATCCTTAGCTTCCCTTTCCTTTCTCTTGATTTCGAGCTCCGCGAACAGCTTCATGGTCTGTTTGTAAACAGCCTGTCTGAACTGCAGAGTGAAAAACAACGTATATTATAATTTGGCCGTTACGACAAAAATGTGTGTTTAACCCAAACCCAGCAATAACAACCCATACACTTGAACGTTATGATACTGTAATCTCAACTCAAGTGTCCATTTCTAACATCTCGACATGTTCATCCTCACCATTTCGGGATCATCTTCCTCTACATCCTGTAATTTCCCCTCCTTCTTCAGCTGTTTCTTTTTCTCTTTTACCTGTCGAACAACACCACCTCCATGAACATTCGCAGAGTAAAAACTGAAATAAAGTAAGACAAAGAATGTCTCGGCTGCTCACATTATGCTCCACATATTCCATCCCTGCGTGGATTACATCTAAAGCTCTTTTCTTCTGCTCTGGTTCCAGGAGGAGTTTGTATGCTTTGTCCACCGCTAAACACAAGACCATCATGTTAAACTAAAGCTTGTAAAACCCAAACAATGATAGCTGTAGCTTTACCCCTCTTTATTTGTCAATAACTTTAATACATGTGAGATTTTTTTCATTTTTTTTACCTTCAAAGGCTTTCTGTGCTCTTTCTTGGTCGTCCTGGTTTTTGTCTGGATGGACCAAGATGGACAACTGCACATTTAAAGAGACCGCGATTAGAAAATACAGCAAATCTTCCACAAATAAAACACAACACAAAACCTTTTTGTTTTTTTAAACCACGATCAGCTTTGCTTACCGCCCGAAATCTTTTTTTCAGTTCGTCATCTGTTGCTTCTGGATCGATCTGCAGCACCTTGACGTTTAAATATTTACAGAAAATGTCATCAAATATCACAAACAACTGTTTGACATAAAAATTTCTATTTGTCATGTCAACATGACATAATCTGCACATACAACACAGACCTCAATATTACCCAAAAGACAAGAAGACCTTAAGGAATATACAATAAATGTTGCATATGAACGGCATGGCAACACTTTAATGTTGATAACTAAAATGGACCACATATAAGATGAATTTAACATGTCAGACAGATGTATGAAAATGAGTCTTTATACAAACATGGATGTGTTTTTAAAAGTCTCAGTGTAGACTTGGGCAACTTTGTAGGATGGCAGCAAGTCTGGCTGCAAATGAGATTTGCAGCCAGACCCCCCCCCCCCCCCCCCGAAGGTTAAGATGCTTCATCAGGGGAACATGTACCACACTCAGACAGTGACTTGATGAAGCAACTACATTTCCACACACAAAAGCATCTGGTTACCTCAAAGGGGTTGAGATTGAAATATGATGCACCAGGTCTGAGCAATCTTTCGATCTGCTGCTTGGAGGTCAACACGGAGTCTCGTTTCTCAATCTGCTTCACCTGAAAAAGACACGCAAAGACAAATTCGGTAAACCTGCATGATCTTCTCACTGGATTTTTGTTGGGACTGGTACAATTGTTTGCAACGTCCTACAATATCATGAGTTATCTGTAAGATTTTCCATCATAAATAGGGTCTAATACAAGTAATAAATACCGCAAAATCATCTAATTCATCAATTGTGAAATACAGAGAGGGGCATCACTTAAATGAACTGGAAATAAAAAAATACTTTTCCAAAGCAGAAGGCCAAAACACATCTCTGAGAAGTACAAAGCAAAAGTGTAATGCCTTATTATACTGTAACCTCCAGGAATCATGCACATACAACACAGACCTCAATATTACCCAAAACCATTTAGTCAGTGAAGAAAGGGTTAAAGTGAACAGACATGCCCTTTGATACTGAGAAGAGACTAGCTGGACAACAGACTGTTTGAGCCAATCAAGATATCTTGGGTGAAAAAAAAATTATCTTAATCTACAAAGACATCGGGATTTGGCTGCAACACATTCTCCCTCGACTTCCATTCAAATAGGCTGTTGCTCTGCACCTTTATAACTGAGACTCTACACGATTCAGCCACACAGACGGCCCACAACGACCACCTGAGGAATAGTTAACGTTAAGGAAAACTAAATTAGTTTTCGTGAGATTATAATTCTCTATATTATTCAGTGTTTTATTTTTTTCCCCCCCACGAGCAGCTCAGTAATGGTTAGCTTCTTGTTGTTAGCAGATGCTCTCGCGTGCGCGAGGCCCCGGGGGCGATGAACAACAACATTGCGGACCAGAAAGACTCCGACCCGGGCGTGAAGTGCAAGAGGCGGCTTGGAAGCACAGTGAGACACGTGGGCCGGGTTACCTCCGTGTAGAAGTTCTGAAATAATTCATCCGACACAGTCTGAGAGGAAGGCTCTCCCCCGGCGGACGCCATTTTCTCCCCTGGTCTACGTGTGACGTCACGGAACCACGTGACCAACGTGACTATGACCTCTCCTCTCCCTCCCGTTTCCCGCGTTCAAGCGTAATTTTTGTCAAATAAATTGATATATAACTGAATTATAGTATTGACCAATAAAGAATACACGGGGCTCTTTGCGATAATACGCCAGTGTTTTCAATACGAGGAAGTTTCTAAAGCTGTGCACGTGATTTCATTCATGAAAAGTCAAGCTTTCGTTTCTAGGGAACAAAAACTAAGTTTGATATGTACTCGATAAACGGAGGTTGTCTTGGTGTTATGCCTCTGTGGAACCACTATGAGAGGATATTACAAACCGTCATAAAAACAATGAGCCTGCATAAATATATAAAATGCATGATATCAAAGTCTACAAATCTCCATATGTCAATCACAGATAATGCCTCAAGTGAATATTAACTAAAACGTTCAAATTACTACAGTAAAGGTAACCAGGGTTTCAGATCAATAAAAAAGGATAGTGCCACATTAAAAACAGGAACCAATTCTTTGAAAATCATACTGTGTTGTATTTCTTAGTCCTGCCCTTTTCACTTTGAAAATACATACGACTATGTAAATAAACAGTATCAGCTCCTCGTCTTACCTCTGCAACAGTAGCACCATCTAGCTTTGGAGGTTATTACCATTTATCATTTTCACGTCTCAGTTTTAACAGTTTGAAACTGTAATTTGGATCAAGTGCTGCAGAAAGATGTTAACTACAATAATACAAAAAGTAGCAAAGATCAAGGATTTGCAAAGTGGGCCACCAGTATTTCTAAACCAATTGCCTGTAGTATCACCACTCAGGAAAGTAGCTTCAAGCGCTTAATCCATGATATTAAACACTAGATGTGACAACTTTTTAAGTAAGTGTGGTCACATCAATACAAAAGAAAAAAACAAAAGCCACACACATAAAATATTTATTTGGGTAAAAATGCAGTGGACAGTGACAGTGTCCGCCCCCGTCTTTTTTATTTAGACATTTCATGTCAGTTGGGAAAGGTAGCAGCATCTTGCTGGACGGAGCTCCAGGTCCTCTGGACATGAAGCGTAACATCCAACATTTGTTCTGAATTGGGGGGAAGAAAGCATGACAATCTTTACATTTCAGTCAAAGTTGGAAACTTTTACATGTCTAATACATTTCGATATACTTTCTCACCTCTGGCTGCTCTAATCCACGCAGGCATGTTTCCTGGACCTCAGTGTTCAGAGTCTGTCTTGCAGGATGTGAAATCCAGCAGCAGATTCTCACTTGTGGTTTGTGCAGGACACCGTGCGGTCTTCCGACTGGAAAGAAGTAAACACAGACACACGGCAATAAACCTCAGGAGATGACGGCCTCGACATCAGTGCTAACAGAAGACGACAAAGAGTTTTAATTGCAACAATTTACATTCATCAAATTATATTGAAAAGCCAACTTGTAAAACTTACTTGCTTTGGGAAGTGAAGATGTGACAAGACAAATAGAGCAGCCAACATTTAAATATAACAAACTTAACATAGACAAAGACTTTTATTCTTTCTGTTAGTTGATAATGAACAGTCTTACCAATCACTCACTTCCATTTCTGTGAACTCAAATCACATGGATGGGGGCAGCTCCATTACTGCCTGCTGACAAGAGGCAACATATAAAGACACAGTTCTGACATCAGAGGCTGGTTAAAAGGACACCCCAGAATTTGAAGGCAATTAAACGCTGATGAAAATGTGCTGCGCTGAGTGCCCTATATGTCAGCCTTACCTTTGAGATATAAATACCACAGCCCACCTACTGCCATCTTGTGGCCTTAGTAAGGAAGGACGTTTTTGACACGCAGCCATTGTTTAAATAGCAGCCAATTTCACTCAATGCCCACTTCATTTTGGCAGCCGCAATCTAAAGACATTTGAAATGCAGCCCCTGGATATATCGTTAGTGAACGAAGATGACTTTTCAGGCTCTGGAATGGCCCGACCAATGCACATTATCAAAAGGAGAATCAATGGACCTGAAGGCTTGTTGCTGTGGAGCTGCTGGGGTGGAGCCTCTAGTGGCACAGGAAACGAAAAATCCATGTCTTCACCGCCCCCTCCCCACCCATTCACTTTTTATGTGCAGACAGCTGCAGAGGTTTTTGGTGCAGTAAGCCAAGACAGGCAGCAGGTGTTCGCATGGGTTTACATTCATAAATTCTTACCAAATTCTGGACTGTTAAGCCTGTTTGTCTTTTAACGCAGCTTGGGGGAAAAAAAAAAAAAACTACAAAAGAACTGTGCTCAAATTTAGTGAACCCCGGACACATGTTGGTGAGGTTTAATGTTTCCAATGATTTTTTGGTCAACTTTAGTGGCTAGTCTTCTTTATCGCCTGGAAGGGGGAAAAAAAATCGCACGCCTGCCAGATAAGAAAGCTTGATTTATACGATAGCCTACATGACAACGTTAAACAAAACAATGTAGGGTTAAGGCTGAGTGTTTCTCCAGTGATTACAATTAGCTACAGGAGAGGAGACAGTACTCTGTGCAAGGCTAGCTCACCCTTGAGTACCGATCAGGTGAGTTCCTCATTCTAGTGGTGCCGCTCTCAATGCTTCTCCACCTAGGCAGGTTGGAATAAGAGGACAGACACATGAAACAACATACAATGATACCATGGTACCAAAAGGCAGATGCTATAAACAGTTTCCTATTGGGGGGAAAAAAAGAAAAAAGAAAAGACTGTTTACTTGCTACAATCAAGGGTGCATTTTTAGGAATTTTAACCCTTTGGGAGGTCTGATCCTTGGGGTCTTCGAAAAGGAGAAGGAAGATGGTTGAGGTGATGCGCTGATTTGGGGAGTGAAAATAAATTAGGCGGAGACGACTCAGAATTCAAAGCACAAATCCAGGTTTCACTCTAAAAGCATCAGGACCAGCGCGAGTCTCGTCTCACTATCGTTCAAAACCGCCCTGGTCTGTCAGGTTAGAGTGAAGGTGTACAGAGTAGAAGCCTCAGTAGATGCCAGCCTATATTATAAGTGTCACTGATGCAACAAAGCTGTGCAGACAAAGTATTACAAGTGTGAAAATTATGTGCTCACACTGCAGTCAATGAATATTCGCATTTCAAAAGAATTGACATAATTTTCACAAGGGTAAATTTTCCTCTTTTTCCTTCCTTTTGTTAAGAACAACAGAAAACACTTGTGAAAACATAGGCTGAGATGTACTAAAACTGAAAACTACAGACTTCTGCACACGGTTCAGCAGACAGGAACAATCCTGGTAACGGCAAAGGGGTCAAATTTGCAGAGTCGTCCATTACTTGTTGGCCTTTCTGTAGCGTTCACAACAACATGAACTGTGTGAGCAGAAAAATGACGAGCTTCGAGGAATAAAGGGTTAAAATCCCGTTTCACTGTATCGTCCAGGTTCTCTTGTCCCGTTGACTGACTGCAAAATTTCAAGTCTTTTGCAATTTTCCTTTGAGGAGGGGGAAGAATTTTGACTTGTCAAAGAAGATCTTCATCCAAATGACAGAATTGAGGTGAAAAAAATCAGATACCGAAGGACAACACTGAATTTGAGTATCTTGACAATTGACTGATGCTCAGCTGAGTTTTATTGAAACGGAACAAACGTAAAAGTTATAAATACAAAGGACATCAGAGAACAAACTGCTATGGCTCTTAAGGTAAGCCAAACCAAATTCTACTGGGCAAGTTTAAAGAAAACATAGGAAGTTATGGTATCAGTTTAAAAAAAACAAAAAAAACCAAAACACAATTTATCTATCTCTAGAAATGCTAGGCATACACTTTGAACATTACAAAACTTTGATTTTCTTCCTTCCTGTGGATTCTTTTCTCCACCATTGCAAAAAATGAAGTAAGAAGCTCTAATCATATGCATTTATTTACAAGCAAGTCCCTAAGCAACTATGAGAAACCACAAATAAAGGGAGTACAAGAAGGGGAGGGGAAGGGAGGAGGGGGGCTTGGACAAAAACTTCCTGCAAGGCAATAGTCATTATTTAATGTCCTTTCAGACTTTTTGAGAATGAATGTCCATTTTTTGTGTGTAAGTGTTCATTGTTGGCTTTAAAAGAACCAGGAACAAACAGTAACAATAAAATGGTTTTGGTGTGTGTTGTTTTAAAGACACATGTCCCAATGTAACCGTGGGAGTAAGAAGTGATTCACCTCATCGGTTATGTTCATTTCTTCAGCCAAAAGGCTTTCCAGCCAATCATGTCGAGCCAATTCTGGGGTCTGTCCACGTTTTCTGAGATATATACAGTTTTTTCTTTCTTTCTTTTTTCACGAGGGATGAAGAATAAAAAGTCAATCAAAAAATTGTGGCCAATATCCTGTTTTTTTTTTGTTTTTTTGTTGATTTTTCTTGGTTTTGCTCTTTTTTTGTTGTTGTCACTTTGTCAAATACCTTTTGGTGCATCTACTTCCACTGCTGACCATAAGAATCCTGTGAAAACTCCATGGTGTCATTACTGTAACCATAGTTACCGGAATAGTCGGCCCCTTGCTGCAGGGGCTGCTGGGCGATGGGCTGGGACCCCCAGTTCTGTTGGTTGTTGGTCTGGCGGCGCTTGGAGTCGGGCTGGTTAAAGACGTCGGCCTTCCTTTTCCCGCCAACGTTCCCCCCGCGGTTGCCCCTGGCCCCGCGAGGACCACGGCCCCTCTGAGGCTGGAAAGGGGCTCCGCGCCCGCCTCGCCCGCCCCTGGGTCCACCAAGGGGTGGCCCTCTTTGGGCGTAGCCACCGCGGCCTCGTGTGGGCGGAGCGCCCCGGGCCCTTGGCGGAGGGGGCCCTCCTCGGCTGGGGCGAGTCCCACGGCCCCTCATGCTGTACACGTCTTCATAGCCGTAGTAAGGGTCTTCGTAGCCACCACGGTAGTCATGATAGTCGTAGCCATAGTAGTCATCATAGTAGTCGTCATAGCCATAGTAATCTGGTGGATAAGCATAGCCTCCTCGGCCACCGCGTCCCCTGCCTCGGCCCGGCGGCGGCATGCGTGGAGGCGGGTAATAGTAGTAGTCGTCATACCTGCACAGAAGAAGATCGTGTTTCATGGATTTCACTTGTTACATGAGAACATTAGGGGCACTTGACCAGTCACATGTCTGCCTGACTCACCCGGAGTTCCTGGTGGTCTGCCGAGCGGCTTGGCGCTCTTTCCTCTTCTTGTCTGGGGGCTTCGCCAGAACGATCTCAATTTCCTCTCCTCCGAGCTCCTTCCCATTCATTTCATCCATTGCCTAACACGACGAAACAACACCCCATTTAAACACACAATCACCTCAAATGCAAAACTTTTTGACTGAAGTGTAAAATAATAAAATAAAACCCCCCCAACAACTCGCCTTTACTGCTGCGTCCCTCTCTTCAAAATGAACAAAAGCGTAGTCTTTCAGCTTCTTCACCCGTTCCAACTTTCCAAACTGAGAGAAAGTCTTTTCAAGAAGTTCCTCGGTCACAGCTGTGGCGAGTTTTCTTACAAACAGCACTTTCACCTGCAACGACGGGAGACACGGCATGTCCACTACAATGTGGGACACAACGAGTGTGTGGAAGCAAATACATGGGAATCACTGACCTTGGCCATGACCTCTGGGTCTGGCTCAGCGACGGGGTCAGCCCACTCCACAGTGACCGGGTTCCCCCACACTTTAACTTTGCCACTCATTAGGCGGCGGCGGGCCTGAGCTGCAGACTTGTGGTCTTCGTACTCGAGGAAACAGAAGCCGCGGTTCTTCTTCTTGTCGTCTGGCTGGTGGTACAGGATCACTTCTTGGAGACCCTCTGAAAGGTAAAATGCGTATTACGCTTGCGCGGTCGATGGCACCTGAAATGTTCCAATGAGTTTCATCACTGTGCGTTAAACTCAAACCTGTGACTTTGCCGAAGTCTTCCAGTATACTCTCCCTTGTCTTGTTCTTTGGAATTGATCCAACAAATAGACGATTGTTTGCAACAGATATACAAACTCCCAAGTACTTCCCAGGGCGGATTTCATGGTTATCACACTGGGGATAGACAATTAAAAAGAAAGAAGAAATTTAGTTAATGTGATTTATTAAATTCCCCAGCCTTGTGACGGGAAAAGGTGAAAATAATAATGAAATAATGAAAATATCTATGCATATACTTTACTCCATCACTACTTACAAGTTTGACAGCCTTTTGAGCATCATCCTTATTGCAGTATGTGATGAAGGCGTAACCTCTATTCTGACCGGACAGAGGATCCATCATTAGCCTGAGGTCCCAGATGGGGCCAGCAGACTCAAACAGTGGCACCAGCTCATCCTCATACAAATCCCGAGGAATTTTCCCAACAAACACCTGATTAGGAAAGGCAAAATATTGGAAAAACACAATAGAGAACATCACAATCATGTTTTAAATCTTAAGATTTAAGCCTCGATGCTCTTAATTTTAACAACACTGGGTATCAAAACAGACAAGTTTCAGTAACAGTAGTCCACCTCAGTTCCAATCCCAGGCTGTGTGCCTTTGAACACATCGTCAGGTGGGGGTCCTCCATATTTTCTCTGTCCGGTAGTAACATCCAGGGTATATCCTGTCCTCTCCAGAAGAGCCTGTGACCCCCCAAGAAAACACACAACAGTTAACCGAGTTATGACTACAGAGGCTTTTTTAAAGGACGCTCCAACCTTCAATAAGAAAAACATCTCAGCCGCATGACTCTGTTTACCTTTATTTTTGCTTCATCTGGGCCTTTTGTCGACTCTTGTACTTTACTTCCTTGTTTTTCTCTCTGTCTGTAAGTCTTCATGACTCCACAAAGGAAAGCACTTTTATTCTAAGTTTCAAAAACAGATATTATTATGAGCAACAGTGTGCAAAAACCAAAATCTTTATGCAAGATGGGGAACAACAACTTTTTTCTCTCCTTATCAGTGTAGTTACCTGTACGTGGGACAGGTCGCTCTCTTTGAATTGCTGCAGCACAGTAAGCGCTCCCTCCTCATTAAACTCCCGCAGTGCATCAATAGCCCGTTCATCCAGGTCCACATATGCCACCAGGCCTACGGTTCCAAACAGATACCAGCCATACTCACTCCGAGGCAAGACAGCAACAAATGCTATCGATATTCCAACAAAGTATGTTGAAATTATGTTTTTCCAAGCTTCCCGAAACAATTACTTACCCGTCTGGAAAATGTTATCCAGACTTTCAGCCACTTTTTGGGGCAGTCCAGCATCAATGAGTGTCTGGTAGTTCTCTGTGTGTTCTGTTGTCACATCCATGGGCTCTTCCTCCTCCTTTACCGGGGCAGAACTACCGTTCACCTCAGCGGCAGCCATTCTCCTGCAATATCACAAATAAGTCAACAGTTAATTTCATTATAGATCTTTGGTATGACAATGAAGATCAACAATTACAATGCCATCCCACTGGCTTTTTGGTTAAATATAAATGCTGGCAGAGATTTTACGCACCCATAATACACGCAAATTCCAAAACATTGCGTTTGCAGTTTAATGAAATCGTGATGACAATATAGTTAAAATATAATTGAGATGATCACGCAAGATAAATATGATGTAGATTTTACTGTTACACTGGATCATATTAAGTTTAAAAAAACTGCACCTAATAAGGGTTTAAAATGCAAGGTGAGTGTACATATAAATAAATAAATAGATTTTTACGATAGCTTTCTTGTCTTTTCCACGTTGTCTTGTGAGGCCACGCTATTTGCACATAGCACAGTAATAATAATAATAATAAAAAAAAGTCGTAAGTCACAATACAGCGTGATAAATAACGATTTCAGCTCTATTTTTGTGGAGGGATCGGGGGTAACGCACACCGCTCAGTGAAACCAGCGGCACAGCACCGCCCCCTTCACATGCAGCTCTGCTAGCAAAGCGACATCAAAATGTTTCGTCTTCCAGGTTCACAAACTGCACGGATTATAACCCAATAATAATTAAAAAAAAACATTTCCACGTGTTGCCTGCGTTGGGTGCATTTTGTGAATTCCCAGCGGGAGACGATTCTCCCCTCCCAGGGACAGCTCGCTCTGGCGGGCTAGCTTTCTGGATGGCTAACGAGCTTATGCGAAGGCCTCGCCGTGCAGAAAGAACCGCTTGACAAAATCAAACACAAACGCGCCGCAGCGGCTGCAAACCGATAGCTAGCCAGACTTACCAGTCCGATGCGGGAAACTAAGTGCGACGCGCGTAAGACGATGAGACAAACAGCGTGTCGGACATACAAAGAAAGCCTGATATGGAGAAAACGTTGGAGTCGAACCCACGAGACAGGTTTCCAGACAGCCTCGGTCTCGTCGTCGGCTCGCCCGAACAACGACAGCACGGCGGAAACATCGCGAGATCTGAGAGGAGATTCCGAGAGTTCGCGCGAGGCGGGTGTGTTTGTTTTCGTGAGCAAGGACGGGCGTTCCAGAAAAACAACATTGACAGACACAAGTCTGGATCCGCGAAACTGTGCATTCTCCTGGATACAACGTTTAATTCTATTCCGGGTTTAGACGTCTGCATTGCAGGCTTTGAGGTTGACGCTGCAGGCAGACATACACAATAGAAAAAAAAATTATTGAAAATACATTTAAGCAATTTAATTACATGGTCAATCGCATTAATATAGTTAAAATTATTTCTAGTAAGTTTCTCAAGCGCAGAAAAAGCCCCGACAGCTTGTTGTATGAACAAATTTAGATTGAAATGCTTTTTTTGCTAGTAAAATGATTGATTACAAAAAAGCCAATTAATACATTCACATAACTTAAATTGTGTGTATTCAGCTTCAATTTGTGATTTCAAACAGTGATGCAGATTACATAAAGTGAATCATCTAAAAAGTCATACATATCAGCCAATATTAAAGCAACAAAGGAGAGACTGCCATGACTTGGGTCATGTCCAAATAATGGCAAATGACAGAACTATCATTACTATGAGATGAGCCTCCAACTCGAAGGAGGAAGAGGAGTAGAAAAACCACCTGGCAAAGGACTGTGATGAAAGAGCAAGGAGAGACGATTCCATCCTGGGGCGAAGCAAAAGCAAGCTTAGGACAGCTGGGTGGTGAACCATTATTGCAGTGTTCTGAAGAATGCTTTAAATAAAACTGTGACTAGTAAGTAATTGCCAAATCTAGTGAATATTAAAATTTTGGAATATTTGGTATAACCACTTTATTTACCTCGACCATTTGCACAAGACTGTATTATTTGGTTTTGTTGACATTTCTCGCTTATAGGCATGTTTAACCTCAAAGTGTTTTGGAAATACATTCTGTGGAGTTCTCTTAATGTGTGCATGGGTTTCAAACCAGACATGCATTTGATAATTGGTAACTGTTCACAGGTATGAATGAAAGTGTGTGACGAACACACTTCAAACAGAGACAGACTGGTCACCTGTCCATGGTGTAGTCTGCCTTTAACCATAGTGGGTTTGGCTGCAATGCTTCACGACCCCGAGTTAGATAAACCTGTATAAAAGATTGATGAACAGCAACAGATTAATTGTTTTTAATTCCTCCCACTTGGGGAGGTTTGATGACAGAGGGTGATCATGTTTCAGATGTCTACTTCTGACGCAAATTCACCCCTAAATAAAAACTAACCCCGATCAGCCCAATTGTTTTTTTTAAAGCAGCTAAAACGATCTGCATTGAAAATGAAAGAAAATGACTTACAAATTTACGAAGCTCTCAATGCAATGTGAAAAAAAATCATCACTTTATTTCTTTGAGTTACGGATGATGTCAGTTTGAAGTCTTATAAACTGCAGGACTGGCCTTGACTTGCAGAGACTTGATCAATATCTGAAAATCATCTGGATGTCAATTAGATGGAAGAACACTCAGGATGAGGGCTGATGACACAATTTTGAGGTTCAATCATCATGTTTGAGCTTTCTGATTTTGCCCATGTGGCGGTCAATCTCCTTCTTTAGACGGTCAATCTCTTTTTTATGGTGGTCGATCTCCTCAGAGTGATGTTTTCTGAGTGCTTCCAACTGCTCCTTCTCCTTCTGCCTGTAGGGAGAAACAAAATATGAGTGGAAACATTGTAGGAAACCAGGCATACCCGTCATTCAACGGCACGATTTCTAAATGAATATCTCGGCTGCCTCCCACCTGAAGTACCGCTCCTCCTCTGCAGCCTCTCTCTTCCCAAACGCACCTCCCGCCTCTCTCACCGCCCCTCCTCCTCCTCCGCCTTTCCCTGCCCCCTTCCCCAACTCTCCGAGCTGGAACACATAGAGAAGACATACCGATTGATGGCAAATCAATAACCCTTATTTCAAGACAATCTTCTTCACAAAATAATTAATTTTGCAATGCTTCCTCCGTATAAGCTTTACATAATTTGAAATGCAAGATTGGCATGTACAAATACAGTGACTTGACACTAAACAGTACCAGGTGGACGAGTCTATGACGTGTCTATACACAACAATCACAATGTTGACATCAATAAGCACTGTGACTTTAGATCGAACACTTGCTGTGCTACAAATTCAGTTTGTAATGTTGCAAACATGTGCTGCATTTGGGGTTTTAAATGAGAGAGAATCACCCTTGAGCAATAAAGTATACCGTGTCGGTATAAGAGTTGATCAAAGTAACGAAGTTGTTACTTGCAGATGCTTAAGAAGCTTAAAACTACTTCTCTCGGCAGTGTCTGGTTTCACTCTCTCTCTGTCTCTATCACACACACCACACCTTACACACACCCTTTGACTTGTTTTTCTGAACTTTGACACGTACACCCGACTCCATGACTTTATGATTAGTTTTAAAAGTGTATGCTATCGTTGATCCAACACAGAAAACAGTTTGCCTGATAAGAAACTTTACAGATAAAACCGACTTATAATATCGTACCAGGAAGCCACAAACTTGCAGCGCAATTCAGCAAATGCAGCCACACATCCGTGTTAAAGTGTCTTAACCGACAAGAGAACCTGTCACATAAAGAAGCTGTCCATTTCCATGAAGCGATCATTCATCTTTTTTTTTTTTCCAACAAAACACCGACTTTTTGATGCACGTTACTGAACTGAGAAACAAAGGAAGACGTGGTCGTTTCATAAGAAGTCTGGCACGGAGCTGCAGAACACGCTGATCCCCGGACGTCTTGGCTCGCCGCTTTGACAGGGCACATTTTTAGCTTTTCAGCTAATGCTAACAGCAACATTAAACAGAAGTGTCCCTCCTCCGGTTTACCTGATCAGACGCCCTCCTGATCTGCGCGAAGATGCTCCTCCTCAGGTTTGCTCTCAGAAGATAGTTGGCCATCACGTCTGTGCAGGTGTTAACGAGCAAACTGCGGGGCAGAGGAAACCTGGGCGCTCCGGTTGGCCCCCTTCGTCTCCCCGGAGCTCAAAATGCGGAAATTTGGTGCCGATTCGTCAGAAATGAGCACCGCCCTTTTCGCTCGAGACACCGGAAGCCACGTGATCCTTATACGTTGGGGATCAACGTCAATGTCAAAAGTAATTTGAATAAGTTGCAATATTTTTTTTTGAAAAGTTTAAAAGATATGTAGACGTTTGGAGACTTGAAGTCGAAATGTTCAAATTGGTGATTGGCTGAAGAATTAAAAGAAAATTTCCCCATCCGTTTACATGGGGAAAAATGTACCAAAGAAGTTACAACATAGCAAGAATGTCTTTAAAAAAAAGCTGCACATTTTGGCAGTTGAATCTATCTTGTCAATAGTTAGAAGTTCTACCTAATGACATTGAGCATCTGATACTAACTTAGAAGATGCTCACTGATTGGGGCAATAGTTGACTGAAGCCGAGTTTTCACAGTTGCTGCTGGCTCTCCTCATATTTTTTTTCACCACTCATCATCATGTCTGCAGGATCATCAAGGTTTTTGAGAAAAGGGGAATTGGTGTTTCCAAAAGCTCAAGATCAAGGTAACTTTAAAACAAGCTGTGCTGTTAGTAATTGAACTCTACTGTATATCAATGATTACATGTTCACCACATGTGTCCAAACCGGCTGCACCTGTGGCAGAACTCCTCTACGTCACTGAAGCTCAAACAGCTTTTGAAGCCAAGCATCGTGCACTTTATTGACCAGCAGATAAATGGAAATCTTGTTGGTCATGTGCACGAGTATATGCATAGCAATTTTGAAAATATTGATTTCTACCAATGTTTTCAATAGATCTTTGAGCTACTGTGGATGCTTGAGGAGGTTACAGTGTAAGACGAAGAATACAAAGCAGTGAGATAGAACTGCTGGGTTTCATAATTGATGTCATGCTTCCAGAGGTAAGATGATCATTCTCTTGCTTTGGAAATAGAAAGAGATTATAGGGTTTGTGTGGTCAATAGTTCATTTTGGAGCACCACAAGGGACGAGCGGATCAGTTATCTGTTTTTCAGGTCATCATCAGAATCATGCAAGCTGGAGGACCTGGTAACAGGCAGAGGTTGTCCTGGCCCATGGGAGGCTGCATTAAGATTTCCTTGACAACCACAGGCTTTGTGAAATGTAGGTAACAATGCACTGATTCGAATATTATTTTCAATGGAAGGCAAGATATTTAATGTTTTTTTGATTAACTTTAATGGGCTTTCTAAATATGCACTTGTTCAGAATTTTCTTGCCCGGCCACTCAACTTATAATACATTTGGGACAGGGGCATTTATTCCACTATTAGGGATGATACTTTCTCAGGAAGTGTTTGTGAACTGAGGACACTAATTGTTGAAGTTTTGACAGTGAAATTCTGACGGTCTTTTGCCTCTTAAGTCCAGACGTCACGTCAGAACGTCCATTATTTCCTTCAATTATCTGAAATATGGACTCCTCAGACCATTACCCATCTTTTCTAATTTGCATGAGTCAATCTCAGATGAGCTCGGTCCCCAAAGAAGGTAGAAGTAGATACAAATATGGTTGTATCTATTCTGATTTAATTTCAATGTGAAAAGCCCAGATGGATATGTTTGTGATTGTTAGCCTGTATTGGTTCATGTATGCCCTTGAGACTGCTTATACAACTTCCTTGTATTTCTGTTTATTTGTTTGCATCTATTTTTTTTTGTTCCTTTTTGTGATGGATACTTGCAAGCGGAGCCACTACTACTACCGTGGTAGGCCACTGAGGCAAACGTTCCATGGTGTGGGGTTGACCTGCGTACGCTGCTGTCACCACGTGGCAAAGAGTGAGTACTGCACCCGTGTGACAGCGGGAGGACTTTAGAGAAACTGCAAGATTACGCTTTAAAATGCACACTTTTATTTGCAGAATGACATGCAAGTCTGTATAAATTAATTTTACTTGACCAATTATATTTGTCATCATTTAATTTCTTTTTAGATAGTTAATAAATGCTCCAGGAAGTAATTATTGTATCAGATAGATGGGAGAATTTGACCTCCTGTGTATCATAAGCGCACGTCAAGGTTGTCTTTGTTGAAATTCAGGGCACACAGAAAACTGAAGTGTCACTCAGTAGTTTGAAATGTTCTGCATTCGCTTCATATCCCAAATAGCATATTTTTACAGCTCTAGTCTTCTTATTAGTTTCAGAACTTAAACTAACCAGAAATCCTTTGAAAGTCTCACTCTGAATGTTGTGCACTCTGACCGGAAAATGTCGAAGCCAGCCAAAACTTCGATTCTTCTTCTTCTTCTTACTGTTTTTAGAGCTTCTGCATAAGATAAATTATTCATTACTTGACAAGATTATCACATATTGCATATTGGCCAGGTGCAGCCATACTAGTAATGCATTTTGTATTACTCTATTCAGTGCACTACAAATGATGAAAAATATTGTCGATTGATTAAACAGCACATTAACTACTTCTTCTTTTGAACTTGTTCTTTCCATTTAAGTTTTGAGAAAAAGTAAGTATTTGTTGCCTGCTATAACATATTTGGAATCAACTGACTGGAGACTACTTTCATTCACTCAAAGTGCAATGAACCAATTGGGAAATAAAATGAAATCTTTGTGGTGGCATTGTCTTTGCAATTTCAATCTAAAACAATAATTTCTTTCTCTTTTGTATGATAGGAACAGACACTGTACCCGTAGGCTTTTATCACAATAATATAAACTATAATCTAGTACAGGGTGTCCTCAAATATTTCCAGATATGTTCGCAAGGACAGAAAGAATGTTCTGACAGGACTGGCTATTCGGCAGCTGCCAACTGGGGAAACGTACAAATTCCCATGACGCCATTGTTTGTTGCACGTTAACTCAAGTTTTGCATGAACAACGAATAGGATCCAGAGTGCTGTTTTTTCAAGTCCTGGATGAGACTACAAAGGGAAGCTGCACATAGTGGACAAAGAAGACGTTGTGGGTGTTCTGTACATATGAGTCATATTGGAGTCCCATTATTGAAGAAACCCTTTTATCTGACAAGTGTTCATCCCTGCTCTGTGTACCATATGAGCTCATCCTGACATTCCCCTTTCATCGCCTGACTCCAGCCAAGATGAGGGTCAAGGAACAGATGTTGGCGTTGTGCCATCGCAATGACGTGCTACTTCCTGTTGCGTCGTTGAGTTCAGCGACGACCATGATGAAGTGCAGGTGTGAAAAGAAAAGTGCATAAACCTGTTGGCCCTTCAAGTTCAGTGCATCATCCTTGCTGTGTGAATATGGAGGGCAGAGACGAGGACGTGAAAGGGAGATGCTGAGTGTGTAACCTTTAAGGACCACACAATGAAACAGAGTTCAGGGTCATGGAAACAACATTTGTGCAGTGATGTCTGTTTTGAGATCAGACCTGATCATTGAGAGTGCAATTTTGATATTATTTGATGACTTCTGTCATGGGTAAAGGACATTGCACAACTAAGGCAGTACCACGATTTCAACAAATGGTGGCAGCATGCACTCACACTGACTCATTGAATCTGTCATCTGTTGCATGAAGGTGCAATCAACTGCTGTTATTTAATTCCTTAACTATTTTTTGTGAGTTTATACCAGAATCTTGCAGCGGTCAAGAATAGTTAATTTGCAAGACAGATAAATGCATGTACATCTGAACAGCAGCCAAACACAAACTAAAACAATTTTAAAGTCCCCAAAAGGTGAAAGTGCATAAAATGTCCGTCTTAGTTAACCACACATAGTTATATTCTTCTGCTCTGCTTCCACCATGTCAGACAGACATATTCTCATTCTCTTAAATGAAATATCTTCAATAAATAAAACTACAATATACATACCTTTGTTACTGCATTGACAATGAGTACGTAAGCCTTGAGTTAATTTTGTTGTGTGCTCATGAGTAATATCTTCTCCTGGTTTGACGCAGGCTGAACTTTGTGTGAGACCGTGCATGATTCTTCCATGACCATCTTTGGGCTTCCGGTCTCCAGGAAGCAGCAGCCAGTTACCTGAATTCTTTCAGAGCTGCTCACCTCGCCAGCTCAAGTGTTGCCATAGGAAATAGTATCCTGGCAACAGCACTAACCCGAGCAAAGACAAAGTAAGGTCATACGGACGACAAGATGTGACATGGTGTTCCTGTGTGAATAATCGGCCCCCTTTTCAGATCTCACCCGTTTGCAAGAACATTCAGTAAAATGTGGCCATATGATCCTTTTAGCATTTTGTATAACATTTAATGTGGCATCACATTGCATGTGCAGGTGTCCATTTGATAGTCGACTCTAGTGTCTGGTGCAGGCTTTTATTATTGTTAATTTTTTTTCTTTTTTAAGCATGTTGGATGCCCTGGATAATGTTTGTAATCTGCATCCTTTTACCAGTGCATCAGTGATTTCTGAAAATTGCGCTCCCATCAGAGATCCACCCATACCTCTCGGGAAGAGTGTTTTGCAACATTTGTGAAAGTGAGCTATTTATTGAGGGTTTCAACATTGTTGCGGTAATAGTAGTGTCCTGGCATTGAACAACTTTCATAAGCCACTGAAATGACACTTGTGTTTCTTTGTTAAAGCCCCACATCTTTTGGATTATGAATCATACAGCGAATGAAAAATCCTTGTGCCTTTATTCACCTTACGTATCTTCCAGTTCCCCATTTGGTCCAGCGGAACTGGTTCCATAGCTGTGCACATTTTAAACGGAGTGAAATACAAACATTTTACTCTTATTTGATTTTTTATTGTAATTGCACTCTATTTTTTACATTAACTCTTACACCTGTAATGCAGCTTACCACCCAATGCCACTTATTTTTCACATGTTCCCTTTCTCCATGGATTATTATTATGTGTCTTTTATTTATATACTTAACAATACAGCTAAGTTTTTCTTTCTCCTTGTGCTTTTTTGGGTCTGGGTGTCTTGCATTATTGTCCTGACGGCAAGATATGGCAATTTCAGTGCTTCTACGTGAATAAAAAAAAAAAAATTAATGCATTACAGTTGCAATTGCAAGGTGTGGAAAAATCAGTTCCCTGGTTGTTCCAAGACTTAGTTTTGATTCTGGGGTGACCGTGGCTCAGGTGGTAGAGTGGTCGTCTTTCGGAGTGAGAGGTCGGAGGTTCGATCCCAGTCTACACCGGTCAATGTGTCGAAGTGTCCTTGGGCAAGACACTGAACCCTAAATTGCTCCCAGTGGTCGACTAGTGCCTTGCATGGCAGCTCTGTCCCATTGGTGTGTGAATGTGAGCGTGAATGGGTGAATGACTGATATGTAAAGCGCTTTGGGACTGCACTCAGTGTGGTTAGAAGGCGCTATATAAATCTAGACCATTTTACCATTTGTTTCCTTTATGTGCATTCAAGTCATGTTTCTGTGTCCACTGGTGCTGAAACTCATCGTCGCTAATAGCCCTCATAAGCAGCCTGGATGCTGCTACTGTTTCTATGGCAACCACCGGGACTGATAGACATGGTCCAGATTCTTTGTATTCTGTGTGTAGAAGGTCTTCTGGCTGAGACTCACTGACCAACATGACCCGCCGGACTCACTGGCCGCCTGGCGATAATTATAAGTGGACTGAGCTCATTTAGTAAACTGAGTGCCATCCATAATGTTGCCTTGGGTGTTTTATAAAAGAGTCCGAATGTGACAGTTTTCCTAACAAGGGACTGAGTATTGAAATATATTGCTGCTGCCTTCGCTAACTGCATTATAATGTGACAGGTTGCATAATGGCAGAGTGTTTGCCCATAAGAAAACTCAATGGCGTGATGGGTCGGGATAAAAAGTTCAAGGACTTTGGCACTGCATGCAGATTATCCCTTCCACCATGCAAAGTCTGGATAAAAGTCAGAACCTCTCTATGTAAATCATTTCAACAATATTTAATAACTGAAGGTCTCTCTCTCTTTTTTTTTTTTTTACAGTTTTGTCCTCAGGATAAAAGTGAATGAATTGTTCTCTCCATTAAAACATTGAAGCCTTTTCTTTGCTTGCTATAAGTACCAGAGATTGTCATTAGCCTCCCAGAGTCCAGACCTCCCCTGGGGTGAGCATAGTATGTGAAGGGAGTGATATCCCGCAGGGAATAACTCCCATGAGATTGGTGGCATTTAGCTGCATGACGTGCAAACACAGCTGCGAGCCACAATATCTGACTTCTTGCCAATCAGGGGTAAAGGACCTACCGAGGAAGGCGTCTATTTTTTTCTTTTTGCACAGGGAGCTTTTTTCAGCCTTAATAACAATGCAAATTGCAAGAAAGAGTGTGTGAATGAGAAAGAGGAAAATAAGTAAGAAACATATGCCTTGTGTTTGTATAGCGAGATTTAAGTGTTGATTTCAGTTCAGTGGGGGAAATCAAATATAAACCTCAGAAGCCCTTCTCATCATGCCTGCTCCCTGTGCTGATTTCCTAAGTGGGACTCGGTGATTGCTTTAAATATGTATTCAAGAGAAATTCGAGCTTCGGAAACAGACAAGCCAGAGGTTTAAACATCTCAGAGTCTTGCTTTCGCGCTCCGAAAGGCAAGAGCATCATTTGAGCTGAAGGACATGCTGTGTCACGGCTGCAGACAATGGGTGGAGCTAATCCTTAAGTCTGAAATTTTGTTTCACGGTAATGACTTAAATCCTGCAGTTTAAAAAAAAAAAAATCAAACACAGCTTGACACCTAAACACAAACACAATCTTTTAGTGAAGAAAGTTGTAGGATCAATGTCTTATCCTTATTTATATATTTTTCTCTAAATTGCCCATGTGCAAGTGAGAGCATCTGGTAATCTGTTTCTCAGCCTTTAGCCTGTGATGAACTTGAAACCTGTCCAGCATGTAACTTGCGTACACTCATTTTTAGAAGTATAGAAGATGGTAAAAGTGTAAATGACCACTTGAAGCTTCGTTATTCTAGCAACTTTTCACCTCAGGATCTTCAACAGCACACTGAGTTTATGTAACTCACCTTAAAGTTCAAATTTTTCATCTTTAAACAGATCCACACTCTTATGTCTACAGCTGTGTTTCCACAGTTGCACGTGCATTTTGAAGACAAACATGAAGCTGGTGTTTCGCTGTTTAAAATGTGTGGGCAGGTGGTATTTAACTGTCTTGTTCCACAATAGGCTGGTTGTAGGGTAATTACTGATTTAAAAAGCTTCAGTTCATTCACCAACCGTTCCATTGCATGACAGTTTGTCTAATTACCACTTTTTTTCTGATAAAATGTCACTTTTCAATGTCATCATGACCCCAGTGGAAGTGAATGTTTTGACACCTAGCGTTTTTGTCACAGTCAGTGTTGTATGATATTGTGCGCTTGGAGCTCAAACTAGTCCGTGCCAGGAATGATTTGCAGGGAATTATCATCAAGTCATGTCAAGGAGGGGTTGGTGTCATCATCATCATCATCATCATTCTTCCTCTGCCCTAAATGACAAATGTAATATTGTTGGAGAGACGGCTGGACAGTAAAAACTGGATAATCAGAAGATAACATAAGTTGTGCGACATTCGTATGATTTTATCTTATATCTCCAAAAATAGGTACAACTTCACAATTGTTTCCTGCTTATTCAGGCCATTGAAGTTTTGAGCTTATCTGAAGGAAAGTCTATTGATAAAGTGCCATATTCTCAAATCGATGACACCATTAGAGTCACCCATGGACAAGCGAATACATTACATAACAAAAGTGTACATTTCAGTTAAGTAGGCATTTCTTTGTAGAAAAAAATGCTTCTTGGCAATAAATCCTATAAAGTCAATTTAATCCTCTTTTAAATGGCAACACATTTGTTAATATACCATTTTTGTGGTATGAATAGCAGAACTGAGGATGTGGATTGGTAAGTGAAAAAATTTCGGGTTTGTGTTTTGAACTTCAAATGCTCTGAAGTAATAACAATCATAGATTGTTAAATTGAAGAACATTCCACCAAACAAGAGTCAACAGCAATGAAAAGACATGGTACATTGTTCTCATGTCTGCTGCACATCCCACAAATAATTGTTTTTGTATTGTTCTCATTTCTACAATGTGTAATGTGGTAGAAATTTAGGGAAAATAAAGTTGCCTTAAATATGCATTTTGGATGCTGAAGTTCAGGTTTGAGCAGAATCATTCTGGTCGTAAAAACGTAAACTTTGACACCACAAGTTGGGAGAGCCAGCGGCAGATTTATGATTTGTGGTCTTCGCTTTTTGAAGGCCCTGCTCTGCTCTTGGACTGAACTTTATGGGCTGATATGTCCTGAACAAATTGTTTGAAGTCCTTTTCCAGCCTCAAAGACATCCACATTATCTCCTCTGAAAATCTAAAACAAACTCTCCACATCAGGCATATTGACAGCGTACACTTCAACAGCAAAGAGAGCAGCAAGTTGCGCCATCATCTTTTCACCGTGAAGCACACTCCTCTTTTTCCCTCTTTTAATTTGTGCGCACTTACCTTCTCCACTCCTTTCACGCATTTTAACTTCCTGCCCTAAAGTCATCCCATCACTGATTACAGCTCCCCTGTGTCGAGTTAGCTACCTTTATTACCCTTATTACCCTCAATAAGTGGCATTCATAGTGTTTTTGTTGCCATTTTGTGTTTTTAATTTCTCTCTAGTGCACCAGCTGGTTTTGGTTTTGCTTTGTCTTTCTTATTCTCGCATTTTAGTCTCTTTGGATGTTTTCATCATTCTGTTAATCCCTTCATTGGTCCAACCATAAATCCATCAACTTATAGGGTTGGGAAGAATAAGAGCTTATCTCAGCTGATACAGACAAGCTACACCCTGCTTGGATTGACAGTCTTTCAGTGGATTAACACAGAGAATCAGGCGATCTGAAGTCAAATCATCAATCAACGTAATGAATGAATCGTGGGACAAAGTTGGACAACCCATGAGGAAGACACAACACTCTACACACTTTGTAAGCTGGAATAAACGTGATACTGATTCTGATTAATTGAAATTCAGCAAATAGAAATGATCAGTTCAGATGGATCCACTCAGAGAAGATTTTGATATAAAGCCACAATCTCCACTTGTGAACAAATATATAGTTTGTGGTTAAAAAAAACTGGCGGCTCAATCATGCCCCAAATTTGCTTAGCAAAAAGATAACCTAGCATATTAAACTCCTTTTCTTGTATTTCATTTCCTCAAACCTTAAATGACTAATGACTATAAGGGATTAAGACAATCCATTGTTAACCTTTCTGCTCATTACTTAATATTTATAATAATTCCGTCTACTGCTGACAGCCTTTCCGACGATGTAACTGCCTGTAGAAAGATGTCCTTTCACTTCTTTTTGGGAATTTAAAGACGGTCTTTTCCTTTTCCCACATTGAGAATTAGCATCTGCTGTTACTATAGCAACAGGCTTGAAGTAGGAGACAGTATCTTGCTGTTCACCAGCAAGGCGCTAATTGATACTGAATTTCATATTGGGTTGAGGTTGAAATGAGAATTGAATGTCTTTTCTCTGTGTGTGTGTGTGTGTGTGTGTGTGTGTGTGTGTGTGTGTGTGTGTGTGTGTGTGTGTGTGTGTGTGTGTGTGTGTGTGTGTGTGTGTGTGTGTTAACAGTGTTTGCATATGATTATCACGCCTTTGATGGCATTTGATTTGTTAATGGTTTATGGTTGCTTAGAAAAGAGAAGTCATCTTTATGAAGTGAATACCTGGAAACAGTTTGTTTTTGGTTATACCCTCACACAGAACTGTGTATGTGTGCTTTTCCTACATGAATATACAGTATATGTAATATGATTGTTACATTCTATTCTATTCTATTCTATTCTATTCTATTCTATTCTATTCACAATATAAATTTTTGGTCACTTCGTCTTCTTGCTACATCTCATGACACACAATGTGGAGTCACATTGCACAGAAGTAGCAAAATTAATCCCAACATTAGTTCTCTGGATCTCCAGCGTGCAGACACTGCATGGATGTAGTTGGGTGAGAAAATAAATTAGCACCAAATGTTTTATATAGCAAAAAAAAAAATCACCTCCCACGAGAGAATGCTTGTCATATGATGTGGTGACAAACATTAAAATGCAGTGAAAGCGCACCTACAGTAAAAGCATCATTTGCTCACAAGCAGCTTTGCGCTGCAGGTGATCTGAACAAGCTGTGCTTCACAAATAGATGTGTTTCTCCTGTTCATGCCTTGCAGCAGAACCATTGCTCACCGGTTCAATTAAAAAAGAAAGAAAGAGAACTGATTATGGAGGAGATACAAAGCTGCTAAACTAAGGACAAAGTTAAATTTAAACATCTATTTTTAAAGAGGTCAGAATCAGATTCTGGCCTCTGTCAAATACGTTTGTTTTCTCATTATTCAACTTCGCATATCTCATTTTTTTTCTTGGAAATCAATTTTCTTCTTGCAGAGCATGAAAATAGAACAGAGGAGAGCTGCACTTTTATCATCTTAAGCGATTGCTGTTTCATGTACCTGCAAATCACATCTATATTTAGAGAGCGGCATGCTTGCCAGAGGCTTTAATGTGGCAGAGGTTCAGAATTAATTTCCTCTTTATGCTTGTCACTCTTTGTGCACGGTAGAGCATTTGTTTCTTTGCTTGTTTACTTCTGAACTTATATTTTTAGGTGCTGTTATATTGAGTTCACTCTTCAAATATACCAATTTAACTCTGCAGAAGTATTTGATAGAACCTTTGTGGAACCATCATATACTGTATAGAACTACTCAAAAATAAAGGGTCATATCCATTTGTTTAATTTAATATATATATATATTTTATTAGAAATGTGTCACATTCATTTTGTGCTGTGAAAACTGTACAAATACAGGAGGTAAAACAGAACATAAAAAACAATGTTGTGACAAGAAAATACAAATGGGTATTCAATATAAGTAACTTGAGGTATGAGTCGGGCTGTGGGAAGGACATTGGAAATCTGAGGGGACAAAAGGGAATTGGCTGGTAGTACATACTGTTGAGTTACTGACAGTAACACACTGTTACAGAAGACATGAGGTTCAATCACTCGCCGCTATACAGTGACGAGTGATTACAAATATCCTGAAGCACAGTTATATTCATACGCTATCAATCATTCTATATAATATTTGCTTTATAGAAGTACAATTAATCTACCTTTCACGGAGAGCTCCAAATATGGAGTCTTGTGCTAACAAATCTCTAGTGAATAAATTCCTTGAATTACTAATACAGATTTGTTATACAATATTCTCATCGAGCATCTATATATGCTCTGCAAATAGGAGGAAGATGGTATAAAAGTTTTGAAACATCGGTAAGAAAAAACTCTAAACCCTAAATTATACTATCAGTCTTGCTTGAGCATCAAGCGCCCATCATATTGCACTATTTCACACTGATGGCTAAGAACACAAATGTGTTGAAGTCGTGAGGACCTGACACTCCACTGGAAGTCACACCAGTGTCAGGAGCCTCTGCTCTGTCCAAGAGTCCTGCAAGGCTGAGAAACAAAAGGGCGATGATGAAAGGTCTCTCCGACCCCTTAATCCACATGTACGACATGGAAGAGCCTGCATCTTGTGCCAGCTGAGCGGAAGGAGGGAGGGGGGAGGGCAGTGCTACGCCCCCTGTCCTCCTTCACACATTTCCATCCAGCGTTTCCCAGAGTGCACTGCTCTTCCCATGTGAGAGTCTGTGTTCATCCTGGTGCTGGTGTTTTGGTATTGAAGCAAAAGACGGGAAAAACCAGGAAATGTTTGAATACCAACTAAGGCTTCCATCATCCACTCAGTATGTTTGTCCCGTTGCAGTCCATATGGGCACAGAACACATCATGAACGTCACATTAGTAAAACAATAAATCGTAAGCTTGACAGTTATGACAGGAATGAAAAATCAAAATATAGGCTATAAACTCAATAATGACAAGATCAATGCTAACCATAACACTGGCAATAGTCACTGGAATACTAATAACCATGGTGATAACAACAGTGAAAAACACTGTTATAATGATAAAGTTTCGCTCTCCAGTAAGTTGTAGTCTCAGTTTTAGAGAGTCTCGTTTTTCATCGCTGGAGTTGAAGTTCCAGGTGTGAAGCAGCACAAACACTGAAGCTGGTAAATAATAAAATGAATAATCCCAAAATTCACTGCACCTCAAAAAAGAAATGTGTGCGCCCATCAACCAAAGTGCAGAGTACTGGAGCATGAAACTGGTCCCTTATGTTCTCTTGCCTTGTCTTGTTTTTGGAAGGTAATATAGCTGGAAGGCCAGCCAAAAGTTCCAGCTGTTCCTCCCGAGAAGCAGGGAGGACACACCGTTTAAGAATCATTACATTTTTCTCCAAAGTTAAGTTGAAGGAAAATAATAAGCACAGACATGTCATCCACATCTTCTGGAACCCGTTGCGTATGGTTCAGGCAACTCCCAGTGAAGCGTTAATGGAACCACAGACAGTCCCGGTCTATGGATGCCACTGCTTGCTCCACTAACCCTTTCACCTTTGAGCACTCTGACAAGAGATGCTGGCGAGTCCACACAGAGAAGCTACATTAATGATCCCAACATCATCACTTCCACTCCTCCATCCCGCCGTCCACTCCTTTCTTTCCTGCTCTGGCTGAGGGTTTGAAGACATTGATTCTGGGACCTACTTTCTCATTTCCTCCTCTTTCTCGGCTTCCTATATCTTTATCCATATAGGATCCCATTCTTAAACCAAAAAGGTGAGCGAGGTGAAATCAGGTGGCTCTGCAAGCCGCCTTTCTTTCCCTCAGACCTCTGTTTGCAGGTCAATGATGTCCTGGCCCACCATAGGGATGGTGGTGCTGGTCTTCTCCCACTCCACAGAGTGCAGCTCCAGAGGTGAGGCGGCTAAGGGCTCCAGGTCTTTACGCACCCACGCTGGGGGTGACTGTGGTATTCCCCGGACTCCCTCCCATGGCCTCTCCAGAGTGCCCTGCTGTTTGTCCTGTTGGAACACAAAGAGGAGCCACTTTAGCACTGGTGCCACTCGTCCAGCCTGAGCAATTTATGATCCAATCAAAATCAAATGAAGTTTATTGGAAGTGATTTTCAAATAATGAATGTTGGATTGCCATTTGGGCAAATGACTCTTATTTGAGGCATGTGCATTATACCATATATGATAGTGTGTCTCGTCTAAAGTTTGTAATTTTTGAAAACGGTGAGGTTGTATATAAACACTCACGCTGTGGTTCGTTTTGTCACTTCCTCCTGAAGACACACTCCATCTCACAGACTGTAAGAAGGAAGGAAGAAAATGCATCTTTATTGAAATGACCTTAATATGCTCACAACCACAATTCATTGTGTCATTTGTTTTAAAAGGTCATTTTCACATCACAGAATCTTTATTTTATCTTTTACATTGCCTCCATTTCTGCCTTGACTTTTTAAAAAAAATTTTTAATTCTGTTTACTTCTACTTTTCCTGAAAATGCATGCCAATGGAAGTGTGGGTGATGAGTGACTTAAGATGATATGTTTACCTTGCTGTCGGAGGCAGGAGACTCTCTGTCCTTCTCAGCATGATGTAGCTTCCTGTTCAGGTCCTGGAACATGTTCTGGTGGCGCTTCTTGGTGTGCATTATTTTCTGTAAAAAAAATACATTATCGAATTAGGCAACAATGCAATTTAAAATTATATTCAAAACATGTCTTTTTAATTCTTGAAAACATGGATGAGAACAATGCTTACCTCAAAGTCCAACTCAGCATAACGGGATTTCTGTCTCTGCAAAGAACAAAAGAACAAAAAGAGTTGGTTTAGCCACAAATATAGATTTGAAACTTTGCATTGAGAAGGCAGAAAACAACAAATTAACTGGCTCTTACCTCCAAGGAGCTCATGGAAAGGGTGGAGATGGTCTCACTCTTGGACATCATGGAGTTCATGGACTCAAAGGTGTTCTCCAGGCTGCTGTGCGTGATGTGGGATTCACTGGACATGTTGTGGATGTTCTGGATGGGTGAGTCCCTCTCAGAATACGACACGCTGACCTGGTCAGCGGGGATCGACTTCATCCCGAATGCAGCTTGCGGTTCGGCGAAGGGACCACCGAGGTGCATGAGTCTGGCCTGCGGCATCTGCTCCACACTGATGTTGTATTTTGTTGGATCGTCTTTGGGCTTGGTCCTCAGGGTCGAAGTGGTGTTGGGCATAAGGACGTAGCCACTGCCGTCGGAGACGCTGCCCTCAGCCTGGACCAGAGCGAGATCGGCATCGAGCTGCTGGAAGAGCTCTCCTTCACAGACGTACACGGGCTTCCCGCATGATGGGTCGACGCCTCCCGCCAAACGACTCTTCTCTCTTTTCAGGGTAAGAGTGTGGCTGGAGTATTCAGGAACGGCCTGCATGTGACTCTTGTGCGGGTTGGATGGGAGAGTGTGGAAGTTGGAGCCCATGGGGAGGGGCATCTGAGGTGGAGGCATTTTTTCTTCAGAGGAGCTCTTCATTCCTTTTAAGAGAAAATGCAAGCAAGAGTCAAAAAATGGTCAGGATGCTCAGAAAATGTGCTCTCTTGTTATGCAAGCTTGGACGTTTTAAAAGCAAAGGTGCACGGAAACTGAAACGCAAATGGAAAAATGGTTAAGGGCAAGAGATTGATGTAAAAGGGACGCACCTTGTCTGCTTGAATCTCCATCCTTTTCGTTGTCGGACTGCTGATGAAAGAACAAAAAACATTCTATCAGTGTTTAATGTATGCACATATTCATTCAGTGGTAAATGCAAGAGGCACTCAAGACATTAAAAAGGCAATAAGCCAAGAAATTTACCATGTGCTGGGTGTGGCCATTGTGATGGGAACTGCCAGAGTCTCCATTTCCATCGTCCTTGCGGTCAACTACTCTGCACTTTACAGCCTCTTGAACCTAATAAATGGACAGAAAATTCATTACAATGTTCAAGCTCATGTAATCTCACAACAAAACCACCAAATCAACTTTGCTTTTTATTTTTATTGCCACCATTTTATCTTATCTGTTTTTCTTACCTCTCTGCGCAGGATGCAGTGCACCATAACAATGATGAAGCCTTCCAGGGAGTCAAAGACAGCAAAAAGGATCTGAAAGAGGGCTGAGCGACGGTCGGTGATGGCCAGGACAGCAGACATCCAGGTGAGGGCCAAGAGCGGCAGAACTACACAGGAGCTCCACAGTGAGGCCCTGGAGGGTGAGAAAACAATGGATTAGACACAAACTCCTGTTGTTTGATTGTGAAGCTTGATATCAAAGCACATCATCAATAAACCTGTAATGGCACTGATGAGGGCGATAAGCAAAATATTCGAGTGCATGCAGGAGATCAATAAGACCTACCCGGCTCTCTCCTTCAGTTTGACATCGGTGATGCCGTCCTTGGATACCAGCTTGTTGAAGACTAGAATACCAATGACCATATTCACCTGTTTGCAAGGAGAACAAAATCACAGATGAGACAAGGTAATAACGGGTAATGCATTTCGAAATAGGCTACGTATGTCAAAGTCAGGATACATACCAAAACAACAGCAGCGGCAGGGCCAACAAAGGAGTACAGGAGTCCTCCCTCAAGAGACAGCCAGCAGCTAAAAAGAGAGGCAAAGAAGAATATTAATACTTGAACAAGAGATTTCCAAATGAAGGCAAAAAAATAGAAGATGCAAAAGTGCGTGGCTGAGTTTCAACTTACTAGTTGACAGTGCCATAGCCTTTGGCTTTTGTGAAACCCACAGAAACTGCCACCACCAATGCAGGAAGGCCTGCGAGACGAAGAAATATGGAAAAAGGGAGAAATTACCGTCTGAATACTATACCCACCCGAGAAAACAGCTATGGCGAAAAGTGACGCAATACAGGCAATAAAGGAGATGAATGCAAAGATGCTTACCCCAGCCTAAGCACAAGAAGCGCTTGCGGATGATGCGGTTGCGCAGACGACCAGTGACAGCCATGTAGGACTGCCAAGCTTCTGTCAGCACCCAGCAGAAAGAGGAGAGGAAAAAGAAGTGCAGGAGAGCAGCTACCAGAGTGCACACCACCTGTGAGAGCCAAGGAGGAAGGAGACAGAGAGGAGAGATGAGACATCACCAGTCAGTGGCACTGAAATGTCCAAGTTGTCAAAAGGAAGAGCTTCGGCACGATACAAAATAGAGATATGGATTACTAAGAAGAATGCCATACCTTATTGCGAGCCTGAGTTTGTCCTATAAGGATGAGGGCATTAGAGCATATGATGGAGAGGCAGAAATTGATGAGGATAACAGAGCGCTCCGAGCGGATGTACCTAGGGAATGGAAAAAGGAGAAAAAAAACCCCAACAAATTTAGGGATGAGCACTCAGATAGAAGACAAAAACATAGATGATATTGGAGGCTGGAGTAGCTGGACGCTTCTCTTAGGGTATACTTACTTCCACACGGAGACATAGATGATGATGAGGAGCAGCAGGGTAAGAGAAGAGACCCCACAGCCTACGATGAGAGTCACGGACGGGAGCAGTGCCTTGTCCATGATCTACACAGAGGAGACAAGACCAAACATGCCTCTTAGAACAGATTCAAAAGTGCACATACACAATTACACACGGTCAGGAAACCAGAGATGAGACACATACACACACACACACACACATAAACTCAGAATATGATGCTTCTGGGTGTGCGCTATCTGAAATAGCAGACGGCTCCCCGTAGGCAAACAGTTGAATGGCACAATCAGGCCACGACTGAGGCAAGGTGACCTCAAGGTGAACATGTCATAAAGATCGAGCAGCAAACTCAACAAATGGTCGGGGTCGCCGCATTTCACCATTGAGCCTTCGAGTCAGCGAACAGAAACACACACATATCTTTCTCCTTTAAATCAGTGTATAGGTGTGGTATGCTGCATTTTGTCATAAGTTTGAGCTGCTGCAACGACCTTCTAATCACTGACAGACAGTCTGTGCTCCTCTTATTAATCCCCTTTTTGCACTTTTTTTTTTTTTTTTAGCATTTTCTCACTCTCTTACTGAAGCTGTGCCAACCCCCCCTCCCCCCCGTCGATCCCCGGAGGGGTGAACAGGTGGACCATTATCACCTGTGCATTAATCTGCCACCACCTGCACTTCTGATTTCTGACAGCAGCTTAGCGCCTGCCACCGCCAGCGGCGGTGACCATCCCATGTTTCAAATGGCACCGGCACTGACCCTTCGGTGGAGGAAACAGAAGAGGGCTTTTGTTTTATGTGCCATTCTTGCTGCTCAATCACCTGGAGGGCCAATGGGTCACTGCTGGACAGACAAATATCTGCACCTTGAAACCTCACAAGCCACAATTGTTGGCAAACGAACCCCATAATAGATAAGTGAGGGATTTCATTGCATTTGCACCTTTGGCTGTCTCACGCATTATCTTGAGGCTTTAATTGGGTTTGAAGTTAATCTAACACCTCTGATGAAGTTGTCATCACCACAAAGTGTGTGAAAACCCTCCGTGAGACTGATGAAGAACACCTCATTGGAACATAGAGTGCTTATGTATCTTCAATAATTTGTTCGGATGGGAAGAGATTGGAAAGAATCTAAGGTTGCTGCGATGTAATAAATCCTAAAATATTGAATTAGTACTGATAGATGGGAAAGAAATATACATCCCTTTGGCCTTCTTTTGATTGATGATGGCCATAAATTCCTGCAGCTTCTAATACGCTTGCCATTGTTGATGGTTTGCCTGAATTTACTTGGTACAATGCTGAACCTTGAAGGATTGTTGTCCTCCTTCTCAATATGTGCTCCACAATGGCTTTTCTGGCATCGAAGCACAGTTGGCGTAGTCCAGCCTATAGCAGCCAAAGATTAATTTAGCGTGGCAAATTTGTTTCAAATATCTATCCAGCTCCATCAGAAGTGCATCAAAACAGATGGCAGACCGCAGTGGTGAGTTGTTTTTTCGCCCCAGCTTTTGTCCTGTCGAGGGAGAGGAAAAATAATGTGGCTGATACAGTATGTCCTGTTCCCTCCTCTCTCAAGTCTATATCTGGGTTGAATCTCACACCATGAGCTGCTGAGTGAAATCCAGACAGCCAGTTTGACCTAAATATGAAGCCTGTCTTCTGTCTGTCCTTGACAAAAATCACTTGCTCCCACCAAAAGGGAAAACAAAAGTGCTGTCACCAAAAAATGTTTTCAGTTGTTATCTGAAACATGTAACACTTGATGGTTGATGGCATCGGCTGTATGAACTATGTGCGCATCTCACACATCATGTTTGCAACATGCATAATGCCCGAGAACTCCTTAAAATGAGACCATGCTGCAGTATCTGTTTCTGTCTCAGTGTTTCTTATACGACTTGCAGGAAGACATTATTGAAAATGTCCAGAGCCCACATCAAAGGATGGATGGTGAGCTGGGCGAGGGTGGGGGGGGGGCCATCAGTGCATGACCAGACGGCTGTCTCTCATTGGCCCGCTTCTCTGGCATTTAGAGACTTGCTGTTGTGGCCGAAGAGGAAGGAGGGTGGATGTAATCGAGAAATCAGAGATATTGGCAGAAAGGATGATTGGCGCAGCTGCTTTTTCTTTTTTTTTAATGTAGCAGGGGGTCGAGAGGAAGGCAGGGTGTATGTAGGCAGCCTACAACAGAATGCAACAGCAGGATAAATCTAATCAAACAACTAACGAGGCTCAACGCATTAAACTTGAGCACTGCAGTGCAAATTCATGAGCTGCAGAAAAACAAACTGCACATTTAAGATGTGCATCTCCTCTCACTAAGAGACATCTGTTGAGTGCTCACTGTGTGCAAGCAGCACATTTAGGCAGAGATGGACAGACCATTTCCTCTGTGCAGAGAGGGTGGAGGGGGCTGTGTGTGTGTGCGTGTGCGTGCGTGTGAGCGTGTGTGTTTCTTTAGCATCTCAGTTATAAAAAAAAAAAAAAAAATCTCACAGGCCGAGTTTGCGCTGCAGAAGCCGTTGCCAGGGCAACAGGCGAGCTGAGCAGCTTTTTCGAGGCAACACGGTCTAAAGGGTAAAATTAAACATTGTCGCATAAAACAAAGCGATGCTTAATGCCACATTCAGGGGCATCAAAATGCAAGTTCCTCCACAGTAAGTCTGCATAGTTCTGCTGGACGTGCATCAATAATCAGGATCGATTGGAAATCAGACGCATGCAGAGATAACACAACGAGCCAACAAAAAGTCGTTCTGGGTGATTGAATAAACACTTTAACGAGGGAAATGTTCATGCATTCAAGTATAGACTGATTCAAATTGCAGCGATAATAATTAACATAAAAAAATGCCGCGACCTGCCCGCAGGCAAATTTGCATAGAATTAACAATTTCCTGCAAAAGAAATAAAATCAAAAATCAAAAAATCAACATGCAAAATTCGTTAAAAAAAAAAAAAAAAAAAAAATCTAATTGCAATTCGTAAAAATCAACGTGTTGCTCAGTAATTTCGCCTCGGTATTAATAGGCAGGCTGCGATTCTGCGATCAGCAGCAGCACCTGCACGGAGACAAAGGAGCGCTACAGCAAACCGCTCGAAAACAACAAGTACTCTCATCACAGCGCTCCGCATTCACACACGCACACACACACACATTCGCCGACACACGCATACACAACGCAGCAAACATGCCAGATGTATGGAAAATAAGGGAAAAATCGACCCCGGATCGTGATCAGACAGATGACTTACCGAGTCGAAGTTGACGCGCGCTAAAATGGCGAAGGTGGAGAGGCTGTCACACACGCATTTGGTTCTGAATGAATGAACGGGGACCGCTCTGCAGCTCCGAGCAGACCAAGACCCGAGCAGAGAGGAACTGCACAGCAAGGAGAGGGAAAGGAGAGGAGAGGAGAGGACGAGTTAGGAGAGGAGAGATCTGACGAACCACTCATGTGAATGTCTCTATATGAATATTTTATTCATATATATATATATATATATATATATATATATATATATATATATATATATATATATATATATATATATATATATATATATATGATGTTCACTTTGCATAATGCAATCAAAATGAAGAAATAAACATATTCAAACTAACTCCATATGCCAATTTGAAGTCTTCTCTAATAGATTTGATTAATAGCCATCTGTGTCATAATTATTCATCATGGCCCTTCATATAAGCAATGATTAACACAATCTGCATCATGTTATGTGCCCCATTCTCAAAAGATGCCAGATGAGGCATGGGTAACACAACAACCAAGTACAGCATGTTCTCTCATTTTGAGCAAAGATGAAGACAATATAAATCAAGAGCTATTTCTCAGTTTTTATGAAGGAGTAATACATGCATCTCTGTATAAGCAGCAGTAAATGTCAGAGGGAAGAGAGTATTAGGCAATGAACGCCACCCCCAAGGGTAAAGACTGCCTTGTGAAGACAAAAAGAGAGAGCGCACCATAGCCAGCAGGTCCAGCCTGATGCTTAGTATCATGGAATCGGAAGATGGCCATGGGGCAAAATAATAATGACGGTTTATTGGCATCTGAGCAGACCTGACTGCACAGTTTAATGTGCACTGCACTTGAGTTGCCACATTATGCAGATGGGTTAAATGTTGCATGTTGAATCGTAGCATTAAGTAGTTTTAAAAAGCATGTCTGAGTCTTTTTCTGTGGTAAAATAAAAGGAAAAAAAAGCTGCAGATCATTTTATAAGTAGCAATTTTGGTCATCTGGAACATTTGAGAGGCTAATGAAGCTTTTCTTATGATTGCAGACATGTGAAACTCTGCTCACAAAAAATGCCTCCCCCAAAACTGCCATCATACAGATCCTTTATCCTCGGCCATTTCCACTGTCTCTATCCTGCCTCTAATCACATCTGATGTCAAAAATGAATCTAATTTGACTGGGGGCCCATTGCCCTCCCTCTGACAGCCTATGAGTTAATTACATTCTTCTCCTCCAATTCATTTCTGCTTATGCTTATACTCTGAGTCTGGTTGTTCTGTGAGAAGGTTAGGTGTGTGTCTGGGTGCAGGTGCGTTTTCATATTTTATCAGTTCACCACAAGTATACAAATCCATCTAAATGCAAATGGTCCACCTGTGTATTGTTCAACAGGGCACAGCGGAGCCTGGGGCAGTCATTCAAATGCATGTGAATGTCTTTAAAAACTCTCTAACACCAAGGGTATTAACCTTAGCTCTGACATGTGAACATGAAATAAATGAAGCAGAAGTGCCCTTTTCTTTTGACTAACACAGCAAGCAGTTTGCTTTGCCGTATGTGATGATTGTTGTGAGTTTTTGTAGCTCATTCAGAGCAGTAGAGGAGACTGTCAAGATCAAACTGAGGTGTCACTCGGCTAAAACCACAGCGCATCATCAGGGCTGTCATTCCTTAAGTGTGTGCTCCATGCAGTAAGTATGTCAGGCAGCTGATTGAGGGCTGCTGCTTCGAGCTGGCCTGCTGTTGGGAATGATTGACATGAAAAATGGATGAAACATTATTGCTCTCTCTTTCTCTCTGTCTCTGTCTGGTGAGTAGAAGGGCTGGGGGCCATTGGATGTTCATATGCAGTGACAGACGGATGACTGAAAGGACCTCTGCTTTAAGTGACAAGATAAATAACAACTAGCACCACATCACCTGACAAGCCCACCCAGGATAGAAAATAGATGTGACTGATAATAAGGTGCAAATTTAAGAAAAAAAAACAGTTGTCAACACTTACGCTTCGCTCTCGTCCCATGAAAGGCATGTCTCATTCATGGTGCCCTGCAACAGAGAGGCAGATGGAGAAGACAGTGTTAGGATTCTCTGCAGAAATGAGAAACGTGTGGGCCAGGACATCCAACTATATAAACGTGTGAGATGCAACAGCCTGCCACCTGCCCATATTTCCTAGCATCTTTCCTTGTAGTGCATGTGGGGGGGCTAAAAACAGCTACTTTTCTGGCTGCAGAGGCTCATTATCATCAGTTTCTTGCCATGGTCAACTGACCATTTGGTTATGCTGTGATCTTTGCCGGATTTCAAGTGACACAAGTTAAGTAAAAGTCACAGTGTCACAGCAAATGTCAACCAAATGTCAGGCACTGTGTGTGCTGTGGTGAGTACACACTTGGGGGGGCGGGGGGGGGCTGCTATTTTTCATAAATGCAGATTACATTAAGTTAGCCCGTCATCATCAACTTACATTGTGGAGGTGAGGGAATTCGATCTCAACGGGGGATGACAGGAGAGCAGGGGTGGGCTTCACGATTACTGACACCACCTTGGAGTTGAGCAGGGTTGTATTGCTGTGGATAAAGAGGAAAATGCAAATGTTAATTGTGGAATAAAATCGACACCATAGCAGAATGAATGTGGTAATGGTATAAGATATAAGATGTCTGTATGGTCCGGCTATGAGAATGAAATTATAAATGGATATAAAAATGTGTCTCTCAGCAAGGGCGCCATCTTGTGACTAGAGAGTGTATTTCATGGAAGGCCAATTTTATGCGTATAAAAAAAACAGGCGTTGTATTACCTCTGGAAGGACAGAATGGATGCAAGGTTTCTGTAGAGGACAATGCCAGTCACAAAAGCATCGTTGCCATCTGGAGGAGAAATAAGTGTGTTAAATACTCAAATTCATCAAACTGCACATTGAATGATGGAAAAAAAAGATATTTGTTGACTCTTACCTGATTGTTCAATGGACAGAGCATCGCGGGACACTGAGATCTTTTCCTCAGAGCCTCTCACCCACTCCAGCATGCCCCTCCAGCCTTTCACAGGGAAGGTGAAGTTGGAGCTTGTGCTTGTTGGGCGCTTGTGGATGCTCAGCACTGAGAGGAATAGACATTTAAAGTTGTAAATTTATCTGAATTGAATAAAACAGAGCGAACGACAGTCGGGCTTCATATGCCGATATCTGATATCTGAATCATTTTTCACTAGATCTTGTGTGAACGTCAACTCCGATGAGCCAAAATCAGTCACACAACTCGTGGGAAGTGATTCAGTGTGTGACGTTTGCATTTCACACCGCTATTATTACAGTACATGGCACATCAAGAAGTTTGAGTAAAACTTTGGAGTTTGTGATGCAGAATACACTTGCATTTGCATAATTGTTGGAGCTGGTGCGTGCAAAAAGATAGAGCTCATGGATGTGGCAGTGTGCTGCTGTTGCTGGCATGGCTTTAGATTTTGGTGAAAATATATTTTTTATTCTGACTACACATGACAAGAGAGCAACCGGCAGGAGAAATTGGGGCTTACCTAAGTTCTCTGTGACTTCGTAAACATCCTGAAATCCGCTCATTTGCATACCGATCATGTTCACAGATTCCTCAACAAGGTGCAGGAACTCCTTGATAGTGGCACCCATCTAGATAGGAAAGTAAAACATATATTAAGAAAACTTAGAAATACAAAAATGGGGAATGGACAATGGTCACGTTGTACTACGACTCCTGCACTTTACAAAATTGCTTTAGTGACACACTCAGGCAACATTTTTTTCACTCCATGTCCATGCCTAGATTTCCGATTCTTTTGCTCATCCACCTACTACTCTTTCTATCAGTGTGTTCTGCAGCCAAATGAAAAGAGAAGAAAAAAAAAGAAAAACACATTTCTTGCTGCTATGCAACCCCACAGCTTCCTTAAGGCCATAAATGGGCAGGCTGTTGATTCATACTTTTTTTTTTTTGTCGTCTCTCTTGTTCAGTGAAAGGGAGGGCTATTCGACTTGCGTGTCTCTGACGCAGAACTGCAGCGATGTGGGTGCAAGGTGTGTACTCGTATGGAATGTACTGTCTCCGTACAACGGCTATCAGTATGTAGGATGGCAGTGGACTCACAGATTGCAGAGTGGGAGTAGTGATTTTTCCTGATTTGATCTCACGCTTTCTCGTGCTCTCTCCTGCTGTCACCTTGAAGCGCTTTATGTTGCATCTTTTTTTTGTAATTTACCCTCCTGGTTTCAGTTTGCGCACAAATATGTGTTTACTTTCTGTTTACTTTCTATCAAACTTTGCTGTCTTTCTTTGTGAACGCATTTAGAAGGCACTTTTGCTGACAGGTGGTTAAAAAAGACGACTTCCTGTTCAGTATGCTGGTTGATTAGAGTGATAATTTCAAGCACATTTTCTTGCAATTGTCTGATTTATGATACTTTGTCACAGTTGTTCTGTCAAATTATACATTTTTGGGAATAACCTTACATTTTGGACTGTGCCAGTAATTTATGGTCAAGCACTCTGTATCTTAACTTACACACGTATGTCACACACGCCATCTCAACTCTCCATGGATTTGTGTCCTTCCCACCCATCCTATCATGAAAATGCTTAACTTAATAGATGGATTTTCTGTCCTGCTCATGTGCACTCTGGGCCACGCAAACACATTGCACACTCTCTTATCACGTACCAGCTGTGCCTCTTCCCATTTCTCACGATGTTCCTCCTTCAACAAGTTGCTGATGGTCTGGACATAGTTCTGTGGATCATTAAAAAGAGGCAGACATGATTAGAAGCTATTCTTGGTCAAATGTATTCCAAAGGGTTACTTTCTATTCTATCTTTGAATATGTGCTTTCAACTAATCCTTTAAGTGATCCCACACTTAAACTTGCCTCAATATCAGCATTGCTCAGCCGCAGCCTGGTTCCCTTGTACAGTTCAGTGGTGTTTCTCAGGATTTCCATGACAGCCAGGAGGTCACCACTATACCTGGCTCCTTCATCAGATGAGAATCTCAGGCGTGAAATAACCTCAGCGACTCCATCCACACTCTGCCCTTGCTGTGCTTTGGAGCTGTAGCCCTTTGACTGCAGACAAAAGTCTACAGGTTAATCTCAAGCAACGTTTTGGGAACTTTGTTGTAAAATATGGAAACCGATTAGGCACATGGAATTTCATGTATGATTTGTTTTTTTAGGGCTCACCAGTGTCTGAATGTTCTCATAGTTCTTAGAGACACAGCTGACGTAGCTTGGGTTCTCCCAGGAGGCAAGTCCGACAGCGTCAAGGGTGCACCGACGCAGAATAAGACCTGTGAATATTGAAAAAAAGCAGACACTTGTTGTGAGCAAGGGAAGCTAGGCTAGTACTGAGAAGGAAAAGCACAACTGGCACCACTGCTTTCTCTGTTTACCTGAGGCATCAGCGGGGCAGGCAACGGCAGCCATGTCTCCAGCGGGGGTTTTCTTCCACACAACATCTCCAGTGTTTTGCTCAGGGCAGATCTCATGGGGCTCTGAAAGATTAAAAGAATAGTGCACGATATGATTAATAATTCATCGTTTGAGTATTTCAATTGTATATTACTGACACAATACTGAGTCGCCACGAACCAGGGCATCTTTTCTCATTGCAGCGTTTCTGTTCTCCAGTTTCACCGGGGCAAGCCTCTCCTCCAAAGAAAGGCCCTTCACAGACTCTCTGTCTCTGCTGGATGCCTCCACCACAAGTCTTGCTGCAGCTTCCCCATGTGCTCCAGGCATGCCAGCGCCCATCAACTACAGACAAAACATTTATTTTTAACACCATGAACTCTGCAGTGTATATTTGATTCATTCATAGGTGTTTTATCATGTGTTTACCGGGACATTCTTGCAGGAAGCAGTTGGTTGCTTCTTTGGGGTTGCCGTAACACTCAGAGCCTCCGTAGGATGGTCCGTTGCAGTCCCTTGTCCTCTCCATGGTGCCATTGGAGCAAGAGGCGGTGCAGGCACTCCAGGCAGACCACTCAGTCCAGTATCCGTCCACTAGAGGGAAGCAGAAGAACATATACGCGAGAGTTACAGCTCGTGTAAGAACAAAATGGACCCTCAGGTTATTGGCATCAAGTTGATGCTATTGCCATTTTACATGGCCTAGTTTTACTGAGTTTTTAGTAAAAAGCCAAAAAAGTTAGATCTCTGTTACATGTCCTGCAAGCATGACTGTAGGTGCATCTCAACATTTGAGACCTAAAGTCCTTAAAACTGGACTCAAGTTCATGTCATAGCAAACATCATCAGCATGAATGCATTTGATTTGCCAGAGCCAGTGAGCCAATTTTTTTGGGTCAAAATTAAAGGCAAAGAAAACTCTATACATGGATTTTTTAAAAATTTTTTTTAATAAAATGCTGTGAGCATAAATGTTAACAGATAATAACCGAGGACAGGAAAAAAGTTTTCTTTTTGCAACTTCAACTTGCCTTGAATAGATTAAATCAATCAAATATGCTGGAACATTCTGCCTTATTAGCCAATAAAACAGATGGAGTATAGTGCTTAGTATTAAAACTAAAGTAGAATTGGTCCAAAAAATGATGTCTATTATACCAAATGCAGCATTAAAAATGACTTCGTTTCCTCAGTCGATCAGTGACGATTGATTTGTAAAATCATCACCTAATAATACCTTTGCTCATTACTTTATACCTTGTGCACTGAGACATTTGTTCATTGCAATATGCAAGTGTAACAAGGCAGTATTTTTTCAATATTGTTTCAACTGTACCCACACCATAAAGCAGGATGTATGAAAGTATGAAAACGCCAACAAACCTCAGTGGTTTTTGAAAGAAAAAAAGAAAAAAATTCCTCACATGAGGAGGTGGCAGAAAAAGAAAGAAACTTCTAATATGCAGAGTAGCCCTGAGCTCAGTATGAGTCACTGGCAGTATAAAGCCACTGACTAATAGCCACAGAGGCTTTTATTCAGATGCGTCAGATGTCAGTCTGCCCCTGCACTTACAGTTTGTGGTAGTGGTGGTGCGACTAAGTGCTTTAACTTTTTCTCACGTGTGAATCAGTTATCTGAAGGATTAACCATCATTGCTAGTCTTTTGTCATTGATTTTTAAAACTGACCACAGTTTGAATGAAAAAAAAAATGGGTGGATTACTGGCATATTTTAAATAAAACATTTGTATTTCTTGACTCACCTGGGCAGACAGCAATGTTGCAATACTTGGTTTGTCTTGTGGGGCCACTGCAAGGCTGTCCTCCATTCTGGGGCTCCTTGCATGTGCGGGTACGGTCACGGTAGCCACGACCACAAGTGGATGAGCACAGGCTCCAGGGGGTCCACTCATCCCATGCACCATCAACTATACATATAACACAAAGATGTATCTTTTAAAAAAAATATATAGTTCATAATAATTGGATAGAACAATGTCAAATATTGTCTGTGACATATAGGTACATTTTGTTAACTCTCCTCTAGGTGGTGCAGTCCTCCACACTACATCACAGAGCAGTTAGACAAATTGGCTTGATATTGAACGGCAGCTTTTCCACCACACAATCTGAATCTCAGTGTGTGAAAGCTCAAAATGACTCTATAATGTGACTGCTTCTCATTATCTACTTTTCTTTTGTGAATTGTGCTATAGAGGAAATCATTATAAGAAAATAGCTTCCACCTCTTTGCACTCTTCAAAAAGAAGTGTCGCCTCCATTTTTGGGATAAAAGTTTGCATTTATCACTCACCTGGGCAGACAGCTGTGTTGTTGCAGGGCCGGTTTTCACGCAGAGGTCCGGTGCACTGGGTACTGAAGGAGGATGTTGCACAGACACGTGTGCGACTCTGCCAGCCCTCCCCACAGGTAACGGAACAGGTGCTCCATGCGGTCCATTCATTTATCTTGGCATCTTGTGAGGGGAAGATCAATTCAAGAACCAAAATCAGAACACTCAAAAAAACAGAAACAGTCTGATTTAATTTTTGTAAAAATTAATTTCATGCACTTTTCAGAATTTGCATCTGAGAACTTGTTGTATGAATGCATAGACCCTCTTTATATCTCACCTGTCTGGGTGGCAACAATTCCCTGGGTAGAATCATCTGTGTTGTCTCTCCGCAGTCCAACAATGGCACGCAGACCCTGGCTCTTGGTGCGCTCTTTGCCTATGATAATTTGAAGATTATACAATTATTACATTGAATATGAGCCATCTGCATGAGTGCTTTCAGTTGAATGACTCAATTGCAGGTGTCCTTACCAATGCAAGGCTGAGGGTTGCAAGAACGCCCCTCTTCAACTGTTCCCTCACACACTCTATCATCGGGCTGGCAAGATCGGCTGCGCACCTGGACTCCGCCACCGCACTCCTGAGTGCACACAGACCAGCGGCCCCAGCCAGCCCAGCCCTCTGCAGAAAGAGATAAAGAAGAGGAGGAACAATGAGCAAAGTTACTGACAGCTTTGCATGGCCTTATAACAATGTGACTGAAATTAAGTCTGCACAATTTCAAATCACATGCCCTCTTTGTGTTAAAAGTGTTATTTGTCAAGCATTTCTAACTTTGCATATTAGAAAAGAAGGGGACTGTCATTTGCTGCTTCTTTTCCCCTGAAAATAAGCAAGACTGAAACTTTATGAGTAGAACTGAGCACTGAAGTTGATACCTGTTTGCAACTGAAATGGGGATTGTTTGGTTTTAATCACTGGATGAGAATGATGGCAGAGTTGTGAGTGAGGCTGACTAATACGTTGCTATGACAACCACAAGTGCAGCACTTCGATTTATGCCAACAGCTGACTGTGAGGTCTTTGTGCTCTTCTTCCCTCCACAGCCTATGTCTTCAACCCCCCCCCCCCCCCCCCCCCCCCCGCCAAACACCACACCTCTTGCCAACCTTCAAACCTGACAACCATGTCTAAGTCAAATTTGAGAGCTGGTGATGTGTGCAGTTCAGGCAGTCTTGCCAATTAGGTTCCAAGATGCACTGGCAAATTTCTCTAACACCTTTGATTTACTACTCATTGCTTTGTGGCAGTGAATTGCACATCCTCCGCCTGTATCCCTGCTCTACAGACATGGACCATTATGTTCAGCGGCTCCTGAGACACAAACATAGAGTGATTGCAAGCTGGAGACAGCCTGCAGAGCACTGGGGTCTTAGAAGACACAAACCCCATACACATCTTCATTAACGCTTGATCCCAGTGGATATCATTACAAAACATCACAACAACTTCAACAGTTGACTGTTGTTTTTCTTTGATTTCATAAAGTTGACATGTTTGAATTAACTTTTTGACATTTATGTTTATCTATGACATTTTTTCTTCATGCAATAACAAAAGAAGCCAGTCATTTGGCAAACTTACTGATAATCTCAGCATCACGCTCGCTGTCCTTGGGAACAGGAATGCATTTCTCGACATAGACACCACCCCTGTAGCAGCTTCCTGGCTTCCTCTTTGGGACTTCCCAGCACTGGCAGGGTGTATTCATGATTCCACAGGGATAGTCGTGGGTGCTACTGGACAGGCACTTCTCCAGCCATTGACACAGCATCTGGCAGGCAGGCATGCTGGGGTTCCTCTTTCCCACGACCAGAAACTCAGCCTTGAACTCACTGACATCATTCTCCCCCTCCACAATCGCCAGGGCATTTCTTGGGGCCACCTTGCGGATCTGCAGGAACTGCTTGGTTGACTCCAGGTACGTCACAGTGGTTGAAGCATCGCACAACCTCACCACTTCATCAAAGCTATCCATACCCAGGTAGGTACGGGAGGTCTCGATGAAGGAGTCGAACTGGAAGGTTTTGATCTGACGGGGTGCGCAGGAATCAGTAGGCTTGGTGATTTTCATGTAGACGGTGTAGCGGCGAGGATCAGGATTCTGCAGGGTCCAGGAGCATGGTGTTGAGGGCAAATCCGTTGTCGAAGCGAAAACACCAAAGAACCGGCTCTGCTCCAGGGTGGCACAGGTGGCGGAGGCGGGGCCGGAGGGAGTGCAGAATGTCGAACCGAAGAATAGCAGGACAAGGGCCACACAGGGGCCGGTAGTAGCTGACCACGACATTGGGTCGGCTTAATTGAGTGCTGGCGTTGAAACTGACTGTGCTTGCTGGTTGAATCAGGCTACTTCTTTGACTTCTTTGTTGCAGGTTACCGCACTTGTTCAGATCTCTATGTTGTCTTCAGACCCCCTCTGAAATATTGTTGGACTGTTGTTTTTAATATAACAGACAGAACATGTCTCAATCAAAAGGGGAGCTGCAGAAAAAACAGAAAAACGAGGAAGAAAATATCTGTCAGTATGCACCAACATATATAAAATGTGAACACCACATAATACTATGCAGGGCAGGATCTGTGAATACATTTAATTTTCACATTTAATTCACTGCATATTCGTGAGATGCTTTTCAATTTGATTTATTGTCACACCAATATGCATGCAGTCTTTGATCAGTATCACAGTATTTCAGGCTATGTTCAGTGATCTAAAACGCCCTGCACTACAAGACATGATTACACTGGCAGCACAATTACAGTCCTTCACAGCAAGCTGGTATCTCCAAGCTTTTGCTCTTTCCTCCCACACGCTGCACTGTACTGCGAATCATGTGCGTCAGTCTGACGTCCATAGAAGCATTGCCACTGGCAACCACAGACGCCTATTAGTTCCATTATTTGTGCAATGCACTCCTTCTATCAAGCAATAAACAGGAAAAGTGGCTTGTTTGTGTCCATGGTAAAGTGTGATTATAAGTCCTGCTGTGCATTTTGCAAGTTGATTGGGATTTTGTTTCCTGCATTACATACAACAGTGACATTATTTATTCATGAATAATGACAAATCACTTTCTATATCTTGCATTGTAATGAAAGTGCAGACTTGTTAAGGCAGATGCATGCACATTATGCAAGTCTTATTTATTATGTGTTGCTGAACTGAAGACATGATGCATTTAATGAAATGTGCAAAGTATCATTGACTTGTCATTGCTCAAATTTCTCATCCTGCTCGTATGTCTTTTTTCTTTTCTATTCTTTTTTTGCAACATCCAATCTATCTTGTCGAGACTCAAAACCTTGACACTGTATGATTAATCTTGCCCAGAGAAAGAGTGTAGCCTCATTGAGGGCTTGACAATCAACTGAACCAAAGAGGACTAAAGCTTTTTTTGTTGTTTGTTTTCAGCTCTTCTTTTGTGAGCAGAAACCAATATTTGCCAATCATTATGAAAAATGTTGGCTGAAACGAGAGATGACACACTGTATGTCTGAAGCAAGCAAGGTATGTTATTTTAGAATTTGTAGTAACAGGTTGCATTTGCAGAATGTGACAGAGATCAAACATATAGATGGGGAAGTGCAGCGAAACAGCAGCACAACTGATGTCTCTGTAGTGACAGGCACTGAGAAGCACCTGCACTTTTCAAGCTGAGAGCTCATAATTACGTTCCTCGCCTCTCTTTTCACATCTCATCCTCCCTCTCTCTGCTCTCGCGCCCTCCCTCTCCGCTTCTGTGAGCAATGCTGCAAAGACCTCTGCTTTGTGAAAGTGGGTGTCTCTCTCCCGCCTCCCAACAACCGGAAGCTCCATGAAAGGACATCGGACGAAGCACAGAGTGAAAAGAAAGGTCCAGCTGTCTTTGGAGAACTCTGCCCCGTTTTTTTCTACATACTCTCTCACTCCACCCCCCACCCAACCTTTCTGTCCTCTTCCCTCGTTCGTCTGTTTGCTGTCGTCAACAACATTTATGCATAATAGGCAGCCTGAAGAGCCAGTCTGTTGTTATGGAGACATGGTTTATTTTTTGCAGATCAGTGTGAAACACATGAGAAGCTGCAAAATGATCGTCAGTGACGTGCTCACTTGTGCTGGCATGCACAGTTTCGTATGCGACTGTGTCATCACAGCAACAACAAGTTTTGCATAAATCACATTTGCTGTAAAAACAAGTTAAATTAGGCTGTGTTGTAAATGCACACCTGCAGGTTGTGCATGACTTAGATGAATCAGAAATCTATGTAAATGCACAGTATGAAGTAATGTGTGATATATGAGATAATTCAAACAAAAATCATTTTAGTTTTTTGTTAAATTTTGCAGTATGATGCATTGTGATATTTGAGCATTGTTGCCCGAATGTTACTTAAAACTGAAGTATTCCATCATGTAATTACACCACTGTGTGCATGAACACAATCTCCAAATCTTATTCTATTCGCTGCCAGGTTCACCATCACTTGTTCCTTTGCTGCAGCCGGTGCAGGTACCTGCACACATGTGCAGGACTCGGATCACACAAGTGGCGGTGCTGCAAGTCAAATTGACTGCAAAACCTCTCGGCAACAAAACTGAACAAAATAAGTTCACTTTACCATGGAGTAATGTCTTAAGTGCATGTCTTTAAACTTCTGAACGTATACTGTGCAAGCCTGTTGAAACATTTACTGAAGCAGACAATCTCGCCTTTGCCACTAAGAGACGTTGTCAAATCTTTGTACTGAAGGCAAAGTGTGATTACAGTAAACCACAGCGTTGCATATAATGTTGTAGGAATCCAGTGCAATCAATGCCAAATCTCTGTCGCGATCCTAACATTACAGGCATACACGAGCGCTCCAACAAGCGACCTGTTGCCGCGGTCTAACTTTGTGATGCTGCGCTGTCAGATCGCTTCACGCAGCGGCATGACGAAGTACTATAGGAGTACTCGATCAGCGCGTCCTAAACCACAATATTGCACCGGCGTCTTTGACCTGTGCAAAAGTCCTGTAAGAGAGTAAAAGTGATCGTGACAGAGGAGCTGGTAGATATGCAGGCAAACACAAGTTGCATGAACATTTCAGCAGAGACGAAGCCGACTGTTCGAAGTTGAGTTTCAGCACCATGGACAGCGACACACTTTACGCGTCAACAACTGTTGCAGGAACTTAGAAGCATCACCTTTCTTCGCATTGTCAGCTCCAAGTTCTATGCACGAGACATACAAACAGCAAATATATTCACAAAGAAAGAAAACGTGGAAATAAAAACGAGTAAAACTCTTGTCGTCTCTCCTTACCTTGAAGCGTTTCTTTGCAGTCTTGTCAGTGACTCTCAAACCAGTCGTCCAGGCTTCTTTCGATCTGGACTCGGTTAGCAGTTGCAGAGATTGTTTTTTTTTTTTTTTCTTCTCTCAAAGTCTGACTCGACTCAAAGTCTTCAGATCTGCTGGCTGGCCAAAAACTTTCGCAGTGAAAAGATGCGCCAGGTCCAAGCCCGACCCGAGCGGGTCGATCCAAAGTCTCAGTGCAGTCCACTCTCACAAGCAAAGAAAAATAAAGTGACTCTTACCAAACTCCAAAGAGTTTACTACCAACTTTGTTTAGTTGCTATATCCAGAAAAGAAACTGGCGTATAGCGGATTGACGAATTAGTTGAATCGGAGCTCCAGAAGACAGTCCGCAGAACCAAAAAAGCTGTGGTCTCGCTTGTCTTTTCTCTCTAAGCTCCAGGCTGGATGTTGGTACTTCTACTCCCGGCTTCGGAGTCTTCTTGCTTGTGGTCTCTGCACTGCAAGTGAGTCCAATCTCAGTGTAGCTCGTGGCCTCCTCGTGGAGGTATATATCCAACCCCGCCCCCCCTGCTTGCGGTCGGAGTCAGTGCGTGGATGGTGTGCTGAAGTGAATGAGACAGCACCAAGACGGGCGGGAGTGTGCGGGGGAGACGCGTTTGTGTGCGTGCGTGCGCGCGGATGCGCGCGCGCGCAACGTGTGAGAGTGACTATGTCAGCGCACAGAGGAGGGAGGGAGGAAGAGCTCCAGTCTGAAGAGAGGGGAGGGATCTATGCAGGGAGACAAATGATTATGAACACCAAACTACGTAGATATCAACGCAGAGCCAAAGGTACCGGAAGGAGGATCAACGACAGAGGTGTGCGAGCGCAGGGACAGAAACACCAGACATTTGTCTCCCGCTATTCATTACTGTAACATAGGGGCTTTCATTGTGGTTTCGATGTGTCACGTGCATTTACTGGGAATTAATATGGTAATAATAATTTTCGTCACATATAATCATAATATACATTGCTTGATGGAAGTCATTCATATACAGAAATGGGAATTCACTGGTTCATCTGGGAAATAATTAATTTAAAGGCCATTGATGTTACTAAGCCATCGGAGATTTCGTAAACTAAACACGTTGTGTGCAGACGTGATGGCAGTAACTCCTCAACCAATTAAAAGGCGAAGTGTGGTGCAGACAGTGCGGTACTACTGGAGAGGAAACAGATCCCCTCACAGCCTCTTTCTCACAGTCACACACTCGCATAGACAACCACACACATGCACACAGGAATAGGCGTCTCCCCTCCTTCCCTCCCTGCCTCCTCCACTCTCTCACGCGGCTTCTCTCTCTCCAGGGATGTGGGCGGTTCTGGGTACTTCGCAAAAGTGTGAAAGGGATAACCTAACGTGGGTGTCTGCCTGTTGGTGTACTGTTGGCTCAATTCCTACTGCAGCAAAGCAACAGGAGGCAGAAAGAAAAACAATCAGTTTAACTAAATGGACTGGTCTCACTGCATGAGTCAGGAGGTGTAAACCAGTTAATACAAGTGATCAACTGTCATAGCTCTTTATTAATGATGGCCACATGGAATTAGTGGGAGTGAGGAGTGACTGTACTGTGGGGGCATGGGAATCTCTTGGAGGGAACCACTGTGTAACTTCAATGAACAACATAAAACCACAATCTCCTCTTTTAATCTGAGTTCACCAGGTACAATCAAAGGCAAAGACTGAGGGCATAGAGGCCGACTTGACCCTGTCATTTAGTGGTCAGGATGACAAACAGGACTCAGTACATGTATTCTGGAAAATATTTCAAATACGAAAACACAATCTCAGCTTGCCAAGCACAAAGACTGCTTTTGTCAAGGTACACTGTACAAACACAGGCACAATTTTGTAAACGGTTACATCTATTGTTAATCTCATGAGGTGGTTACTGAAATATCCAGTGCCCCAAAACGTTCTCTTTTAACCCTTTTAACCCAAATTGACATTATCCACTTTGAACCAGTGCCAACCTCATACATTTACATGATTCATCATTTGACTCAAGAAATGTTTTATATGTGAGGAACAGATAGGATATTCTTTCACTGTAAAAACATCCATGTGAATACAATCTGAAAATAGTGGTATCATGTATATCATATTCATAAAGCACATGTATCTAAAACTCTCTCGTTCAAGCTGGAAATGAGTGAATTGTTTTTTCAGTTCCTTCCCTTTTCCATATGTGCAATACTGAATCTCTATGTATTTTGTAATTATTAGCCAGGGGGAAAGTATTTGTGAAACTAAGCTGCCATCTTGAGGTTTGTATTTGTTCGAAAACCCCTTTGCTTTCATCCTCTCTCAGAAAGTGTTATTGTAATGACGATCTCTAACCAAACGCTTTTTTATCTCCTCCTATTGAAGTCAAACTGTCATCTGAGTGTGTCAGAAGATCCCACCTTGTCTCCCCGATGAGCCGCAGCGTGTAATATTTTAGACAGTAAAGAGACAAGCTGTGTTTGTTGTGATAGTATCGTGCAGTGAAGTCATCAAAGCAGACTTATGACGGCGCCACCGTGAGTAAGGACGACAGCAGTTGTGTTTCTTCACATATACGTACGAGTCGAATGTGTCACTGTAAAATGTCATCTTTGGGATCATAACACAATAAATAATGTCAACCTGCAATCCACCATGACTCGATCCCACACGCCTTGGCTCTCTGCTGCAGAGTATATCAATTTCAACCCACAATGCTCTGCGCCTCAATATATTATTGGCTACTGTATATTGTAATTATACTACATTACAGGTCTTTCTAAGCCTTCCATTATCCTGATTTTATTTCATTTGGTATTATTCATAAATGTGGGTCTTGCACTTACAGAAAGTTTGCTGAGAGAATGAATCAATCACACAATAGTTTCCTTTAAGGTGGAGAGAATTCTTAAAGTGTTTAAGGAGAAGCTCTCCTCCCCATTATCAATGAGGATACAGAAAACAAACTCAGTTGTGAAATTTAATGAATTAAATATCCAGCACATGAGCAGTTTAGTCAATTCTTCAGTAGCTTCCCTCCATGAGGATTTCCATGAGGGTATAGGGCAGATGTATTGAGTTAATATGATGGTGATGATGTCGGTTGGAAACAATTGGAAAATAGATTTTTTTAAGTTTGAGAAAATATGACAATAAATATAAAGTCTGTAGATTGACCCCTGCTTAACTTGAATGAAACATGTTTATTTTACCTGCAGCTACTGGATCTGAGCTGTCAAGTCTCCACCGTTACAGCTGAGCATGCATGGTGCTAATGTGAGTGTCATTAAATAAATAAACAACTCTGGCCAAAAACAATGATCAGATTCTAAAAAATCCTATCTCATCCTGCTGCTTTCGCCTGCTTGAACCTTAAGTACCTTCTGGATTCCAGTGCTCATTTAAGAGGGAGGCGTGGGTTGCTACAGGCATGGTTATATAAACAAATGTCCATATAAGTCATTGTGAAAGAAAAAAAAAGTTTTGAGGAATCACCACTGCACTTTTGAACCTCCCGCCTCCGTTTTCTCTTCCACAGAATCATGAACAGCCCTCAAAATATAAAGATACTTTGGAGGCACGGAAAGCACTCGTTGACCCAACAAAATGGCTTGAGTATGTTGAAACAAAGGTGATTCCTACATATGGCTGAATCACTGGATTTCCTTTTCTCTGTAAAGTGGGTCAGTGACATGTTGCTTTGCTATTTATTGTTGCTGGAAAAGCTGGACAATCACATCACTTCATCGCAAATCTTGTACCTTAGAGGATCATTTTTTTCAAATATTTTTACATGGTCCCCGTGTTTCTATCTTAAAAGTCAATCTGATTTTAAGTGGCATCGAAATGACAAGACTTGACATTTGTAAAAGCACAGAAGGACCATTGCTGCTTCTGCTTGGAGGAACCCTGTTGCTTGCAGCTATGAAGCTGTCTGAACCCTAGATGGTGCTGTTTTTGAACGAAGCTGCTCTGCTGATGCCCCTTTGTGTGGATCCTAATGTAAACCAGCAGAGAGACGATTTCTAAATGAGACAAATTGTATATGGCCATATACTGGTGTCTTTTTTTCATGCAAAAATGCCAATGATGTGTGCGGAAAAAAAGGATAAGGACACAAAAGTAAAAGACAAAAAGGCTGATTAGTTGACAACATGCATACACAAGACGAGCCAGACATGCATGATAACATAAGTGTGGTGTGAGCCAGCATGCACCAGAAATGCAAAAAATATCACTACTTGTGCAATATCACTACTTCATCTGTGGAGTTCACTACTTGTGCAGGCTGCACAAGTAGTGAACTCCAAAGATGACCATCCGGTGTACAGATGCTTGTATAACGTGTCAGCTGGGCACTGTGTGTTGCAGCTTTTGTCTTGCCCAATAAGCATGTCGTTGAGAGGCCATCTGAATGAACTGCTGCTCACATAGTCAGCTTGATTCTGTGCACCTGCAACAGCTTTGATGTGAGCGGCAGACTGAAAGAAAAATAATCGCAGAAGGAGGGTTCAAGATTCTTTCTTTCTTTCTTTCTTTCTTTCTTTCTTTCTTTCTTTCTTTCTTCCACCATGGTTGGTTGTAGTTTCATTTCTTCATTTCTGTGAATCCAGCCTCACTGCTTTGACAGCAAAGTGCAGAAGTAGGGCAGACACATGAGAGGAAAAAGAAAAGGCAGGTGTTTGTCCAAAGCCAATTACTATGACCTGCACCTGCAAATCACTCCTCACAAAACTGACAGCACACCACTCTTGTAAAGAGGTCTCGGGTCTATTGGGGGAACCATATAAATGAACTGCACTAGTTCAGCCTGCCTCAAATACACCATAATAACCAAAAACAGTTTAAACGAGGCTGCACGTGGAATAAAAAATATGCAGCAACACCTGGCAGGGAAAAATGAAGTTGTTGGCTAAACTTTAACTGCATGGAATAGATCTAATCAATAATGAAAAACATTTCTGCCAGACCAATATAGAGATAATGATGAAGTAGATACCGATATAAAGGCAGACTGCTGGATGTCATAATTGTAACATGGTTGTTGTCATTCAAGCAACGATCCTTTAATCTTGAAATTACTCACCTTATTGAACTGTTCAATGTTCATGCTAATTTAAGAATCAATATTTTTGCATTGATGTTGATTTAGCAATCAAAAAATTACGACATTCATAAATCAACAAGTTATTTCTTTCATCATTTGATCAATTAGTCATTTTTTTTTCAAAACTTTTTCAATGTTGTATGTAGCCTACTAACTACCTTAATTTATCATGGATTTAACACAGTGCACTGGTATGACTTTCAGCGCCAAGGCCTGGGGGCCTTTCTGCCTTTCTCCTAAGTGGAATGGAATGACACCAGGAATACACCCGTGACTGACAATCAGTCGATATACTTTAGAATTTGTTATGTACGTCACCCTATCCATCAAAAATACCCTTAAAACCTTAAAACTGACAGATTCCTTTTCGATGGCCTGTTACTGTACTCATGTAACACAGGTTGACAGTGTGTCAACAAACTGTCTGACTGAGCCAAACTTATATTTAGTCCCTCTACACGGACAATGAATGACAGCATGGAAACGGATGTTTTTGCTGGCGGAGGGAGTTACATCATGTTACAAGGGTTTTTATGCTTTAGTATCTCACTGTTAGCCTTGTGCATGCACTAGATAGAAACATGAATAAAAGTAGAGGTACAGTCTTTATCTGTTTTCTCTTGCTGTGACAGACTGGCAACCTGAACAGGGTTCGCCTCACAATTTTACCCCAGTGCCCAGCGACCCTGAATTAGATAAAGCGGTATAGAAGACAGAGGAAGGAACAGGCCACTTTACCATGGATGACAGTGGTGCCCAATTTGTCTTTCAACAATGATGTCCTGCTACAATACTTCTTCCTTTTTTGATCGTTCTTTGTCTACTTGTACCTGTCCTGCTTTGTGTGGCTGCAGACACAGTAATAGGCTCTGGATTAGTGTCAGTACAGGTTGCTCCGTCTCTTCAAGACTCAAAGAGGAGTCTGTTTGGAAGATGCACGAGAGCGAGCAAAACGTGACTGAGGTCATTGAAGTCTATAAATCATATCACCTGTATAAATCACACAGGACTAGAGTAGATAGTGTAGAATAAAGTACATTGAGGATTCATAATGTAAATGAAATGTATTACTCATTTTGGAATTTTTTTTCAAAGAAAATTTAAAAAAAAGCCAGAAGAAAAAAGTGTGATGAGATCTTTCCTCATTTTATTGAGAAGACTTACAGTAGACAAACAGCAGGACAGGCATTCTGCTCATGTTTTAGTCATGTTTCAGATTTCCATTTTTGCAGCTTCTGCTAAACATCCTGAAAATGTTGAACTGACACCTTTTACTTTTTCTTAAGATTAACTTTTTGAGAGTAGTTTAATCTGGCCTGCATATTCATAAAACTGAATGCAAGTTATACCGGAAAATAAATCTTTTTTTTTTAAGGAAGCCTGTGCAGTTAGATCCATACAGGTTTTTGTTTTGTGTTTCGATCATCCCAGGAAATTGAATAACGTCCTGGTGACACTATGCCCATTTTAATCCAGCGGAGGCTTCCCTGCTGTTCACCACCTCCAACAACACAAACAGCATGTTCAGAGAACTCCCCGAGCTGTTCTTAGTCACCATTATTGGTATGAAAGGACCAAGATTCATTTGGCAAGGACCAGGCAGGTGGTGTTAAATTAATAAACACCAGACAGGGAGAGAGAGAAATTGAGAGAAAAAGAGATGTAGGCATGCAGCAAAATGACTCACAGCAGCTTTGCTGCACCGAGTGCCAGAGGAAGACCTCTCCACAACAGATTTGCAGGAAGAAAAAAAAGTAATTTAGCAGCAGGAAAGACATACATGGTGTTACCTGTAGATGAATAATGCGGTAGGTTCCAGATAACTTGAGAGAGAGAGAGAGAGAGAGAGAGAGAGAGAGAGAGAGAGAGAGAGAGAGAGAGAGAGAGAGAGAGAGAGAGAGAGAGAGAGAGAGAGAGAGAGAGAGAGAGAGTGAGAGAGAGAGCACAAACAAATCTGGACAAAGTGAACACAGGCCGACCTTGATGCCGTGACTCACGTCTGGCTAAGCTATTGAAAAGAGAGGCAAAATTTTCACAGAAGCAAAGAGACATTCACAAAGGAATTTTCAGCTAATCGACTTTACCTCAACACATCTTTTGAAAGTTGAAATTTGTAGGCTTGCAAATTGGAACCAACTGAATAACCCACCCTGCCTTTACTTTGAGGTTTCTGCAGCGGCCATGAAAACTCACAAAGGAAAACAAGTGCAACAACGATCTTATAGGTGAACATACACTCATAAAATTATTATATTCTCTCATTGCAAGAGATCCCCAAAGTACAACACATCACAAGTTTTAATACTTCATGAATAAATAAAATATTTCAAGGAGATTACTGATATCTGTTGCTCTTTGCGCTCTCTTCATAGTTAACATAATCTCTTGGGAGAAAATGTTTTACTGAAACATCCTTCTTCTTTTTTTATTTTTTTTATTTTTACTGATAACCCACTTGAGTGAACAAAAATGTACATGAGCAAGAACAGGAGCCCTTGAACCCAAGCTGTGTTTTTCAGAGGAGAATAATGACATTATTAATATAGCAGTACAGTCTCTTTTCACAATATATGAAGGTTGGCAGAGTTTACAGTGTGAGACATCACATGCACACTTTGCAAGACATGAATGTAATTTTTTTCCACTTCATCTGATTCTACATGAATACCTGCACCTCACTCACTGAAGCTGGCTTCCATTCTGTTTGGCTTTCATCCCTGAAAACAGCACATCAGAAGTAAAAACAGATATCACAGCTTTTCACTTTTTGCTATATTTGCAAAATTGGACTGAAAGGATGAAAAATATCCCATTAAAATATGTAGAATTTAAATCTCCCTTTGCAATGAACAAATGTCCCAGTTAGGGTAATCGTGGAGTCGCAGTACAACAGCTTGTCTTTTTGCACAGAAACAGAAGAGATGAGCTGCTCAGGCTCAAAGGGGATTAAACTCATTTTCTCACAAATGAGAGGTCTGCAGAGTAAAATTATGTGGCTCGAAGCTGTCCAGAAACATTCTAAACAATTTTCCAATGTGAAACACTTATTACATCTTTATGAACACCAGAAGCCATTTAATTTCTTCATTCATTTAAGTATTGGGCTTGAGGTATTGGCTCATTTAATTTGAGCATACAAGCTCTTTAACCACATACGAATGCATCGCTCAAGAATGGGTGAAAGAACTGCAGAAAGTTCCTATTTGGTTGGTGATAGGTCAAATATGTTGCAGATGCATGTCATGCAGACACCAAGATAATTATTTAGAGTTTCAGTTAGCTATTTGTTTTATTTCCAAGAAAAAGAATACCTTTAACACTCTACTGCTTGCATGTTACTTGAAAAACATGCTTCATGTCAGTCAGAACAATATACAATCTGCCAACCGTTATCACTTTTTCAGTTTCTTTTTCAGAAACTGAAGGAAAACTTGAACGTTTGACATTAGTGTGATGTTGCTCGGCAACCATGAAGGCTCCACAAAGTTATTGAGCGACAGTAAATCTGCACTTTTTCCACATACAATATATTAAACTGTATTATCCCTATCCTTAAACACTTTTGAAAAATTGCACCATTATGTGATACATTTTTGCATTTTACCTTTCCGGTCTCAGTTTAAACCAAAGCAGAGTACAAAGAAAATGATCATTTGATTTCTTGAAGGGGGTTAAAAGTAAGTGCTCCTTCTCTATTGTGGTGGTGAGCCAGGGCTTTGGGGGAAAAAAAGCAAATGTCTAGCCATCTAACTTTGCACTACAATTACATGTTACCAGTGTTTGGGTTTTTTTTGTTAGAAAAAGAGGGACATTGATCATGATGAGTGTACTTTCATTTGTTATTTCAAATGCAACGTGCAGTTTTCCAAATGCACACTTTTCATTCAGCAGCTTGTCTTGTTCTGCATAATGCATGACACACAAGTCCAACAAAATGCTAAATGTTGCAAATGCTTTGTTTAGAAGCTGCTTTGCTGTGTAGAACAGTGCAGATATACCCGACAAGAGGAACAAAGCTGATATCACAAAAAGCCGAGAATAATGCTGTGCACAGTCACTGATGTTCTGGTCATAATTACTTCCATAGTGCAAATATGTGGATGTCACCATTACTCCATTAAAAGGTTTGATCTACACGGTTTTTGCAATGTTTTCATTTATTTATTCTTTCGGTGTCTCGCTCTGTTTTCTCTGCCTGTCTGTCTTGCACACATGCAAGGCTAGGGAGTGTGGGAGTCTGGAGGATGACTCATCTGATGCACACCTCATGACTGCCTGACCATATTTGGGCTGCCCGGAAATCCATTTTTCTGCTCTTGTGTAGTGGAGAGAAGCAGGCGATGCAGAGACATGATGATCTCTATTCCACATTCTCTTTTCCATTGTCCACTTTTTTCTGTCCAAGGTCCTCTAATTAAAACTCTGAGATTTCTTTTGCATCACAAAGATATTTGTTGGGCCAATTTTACATGTGTATAAATGCATCGAAATGACCTATGCATGTGTGCAGGCTTGTGGCTTGCTTGTGCACAAAACCTCCCCAGATCATACATCAGCTATGGCCATTGGTTTATAAAATGCACAAGAAAACCTGCCCATTAAAAAAAAGCATCACAAAGCAACAGGTTGTTTATAGGTTCATCTTAAACTTAGCCTGGCTCATATTTACCTTTGCAAAAGACGATAATGACTCTTGACAGTGGAACAGTGCAAGATAGTCATTTTAGCTATGAGGTCACACTGACATGTGACCATAAATAAATGAGGCTACATGTGTGTTTCTTCACAAACTGGTTCGTCAAACTCATGCATGCCCGTTCACTTTCATACACAGAAAGACCTTGTAGTTTTACATACACAATAAAAATGGAAACTGGCTTGTACTTTTTTAAATGCACATTATAAACCGTGTTGTGGTGTGTCAGATTTCATTCACATGCTATCCATTTGAGCAGTGTCTGTGCAGGTTTGTCCTACTTTCTGCAGGTCATCAGTAAACATACACAAGGTGCAGACATCAGAGAAAAATTGCTGCTTTGACCACGTCCAGAGGAAATACAGCAGCTGCAGACTCTACTGTGGCTCTGATTAATGGAGAACAAACAACAATGCCACTCAGACTGAGGTATTTAAATATCCACAGAAAACCCTTATCAACCATTGTCCTGTATCAATACTCTGAGTATCACATTGTCAAAGAGCATTGTGTCTTCAATAGCCATGTTTCATCCATCTAGCAGCACAGTGACTGCGCTGCACTCACAGGCTGCAGAGGAAATTATCTGATACTCGGCTCTTTCCAGTCTGCTCCACTTACCTGCTACATACATATAACGTGATGAGCCTCTGAAGGCCAAAGTGTGTTGTTTTGTGTGTCAGTGAGCATTGAAACAGCCCCATCTTTGTCTGTGCATACTGTCGTTCACTCGGGTAGGAAGCATCTCAAAGCAAATCGGGTGAACTGGATTTACGTTATATGTGTTACGAGACGTCCAATTGATGGAGTTCAGGCATTTGAACTCTTTCATATTCTAATGACTTCAGGTCTGCATGTTGATGGGCTATAGGGCCAAGGGCATAAGAGTGAGACAAGGTCGCATGGGGTTCAAAGGTCATTTGTGATTGTCATATGCCCCTCTCTCAAACTATCTTTCTTCTCTATCCAACTTGTGGACATTTCTGTCTTCAAACGAGTCCGATCGCTCTTTGATGTGTAAGTAGACAGCTGAGTCTGGATCTGAGGAGTTTGCTTTTCTGCGTTGGGCCATCTGCTTGCTGAGTGATTGTGTTGTTTAGACAATATAAAGGTTATTGCTCTGGTGGCTGCAGTGTATGTATATACTACAATATGAGACAACTATAAGGTGGTACAAACAAATAAACAAATCTGAGTTGTTTGCTTTCTAGATTCAAAACATTTACTTCAGAGTTATTTACTGTAATTCTTCTAAGTGTGTGAGTATTATTGTCTTTTGAAGCTAGGTCATTATAGAAATGAATTAATTTGGCCTCTCAGATATACAAGTCTGATCAAAAGGTCGACATACACAGTATTGGCTTGCTGCTATAATGAATATATGACCACTGGAGGGTAAAGGGCTAAGACCCCACATGTTGTCGTAGTAACAGCACCCAGGCAATACACAATCCCACTTTGATGATACAAAAAGGTCATCATGGTTCAGGCTTAAGGTGAGAATATTACATTATTCTTCACAAAGGAATTACTGCTGGGCGTGTTAAGTTATTTGGAATGAATACCTTAACCGTACATGTTTCTAGGTGATGCAAGATGAGTTTTATTCTGGTAAAGTTTTCGATGAGAGTTAATCAATTTTCAAGACTAAGGTCATGAACTGGACTCTACAGTTTCTGGAGACAACAAGCAGAGAAACACAGATGTAAAGAATTTCACAATCAATGTTTGTTAGCTAATGTTTATTAACCTATTTTTCAGAAGGAAAGGAAAATTATTTTGGATTGAAGACTGGGCCAGGTTCTTGGCAAGTTCTCCCTCTGAATGTGTAGGTTTTTCTCCTGTTATTCATGTTTCTTCCCATAGTACCAAAATATACATTTGAGGTGAATCTCTAAATTCCCTGTAGGCGTTAACATGTCTGTGTGCTTGTTTTGGTGGGATTGACTCCAGCAACCCTGGATTGTATGAAGTGGCATAAATGATGGATAAAACAATGTTCATACTCACAACTTCTTTTGAATGTATTCATTGCAAATGAAGCAAATTGGTTTGAATTTAGGGCTGCATGGTGGTGCAGTCATGAGTACTCTCACCTCACAGTTTGAACATTCTTTCAGGTATTCCCGTTTCCTCCCACAGTCCATAAATATGCATGTGAGGTTAACTGGTGACCCTAGATTACCCCTAAGTGTTGAATGAGAGTGTGTGTGGTTGTCCGTCTCTGTGATGTTCTGGTAAATAAATGCCAGTCCATGAAGACTTAATGTGCTGTTTTCATCGTCAACATTTTGTATCATACAAGAAGTGGAAGACATGCTATTTTCAACTTTTGCATAAGGCTGCTAATAGCTCCAGCATGCTTCCACAACAACTTGCCAGACCAGAGTCATAATTATATGAGAGTTGATCTCAAGCAACGTGCCTTAGGCTTGCATGTGGGCTGTGAGGTGCTATTAGAAGACCCGTTTTAGATCTTTGTCATGCCCATTCTGACAAGTGAGGACAAACTTCACAGAAAGACTTGAGGATTCACAAAAGCGGTGCTTTTAAATACAGAAATGTAAATTGAAGCTCAGTGAGACTGTGATGCTGGATGACAATCCCCACTTTACCATTGTGATTGATCGCATTTATAATGAACATTGCATTTTTTCACTTTGTTGGACTGCAAATCTCATCACATTGCTCACTGGCCTTCAGAAACAACGTGATGTGCAGCATTTTATCAAAGGACCCTTCTCCAAGTGGACATGAGAAAGCAGGAATTGCTCTGCTGACTCCCTCAACAAAAGAGTCTGCTGCTCCTTCAATTTAATAATAGCCTTCCTCAATCCTTTCTTGGTTTTAAAATTGTTCCAAGATCATCTTTAACCAAACATGTGACTTGAAAAGTGATATGTGGCAACAGAGAATGTACATGTCCCCTTTTATCTTTAAAAACTTGATGGTTATATCACATATAGTCATCTGACAATATTACGTCTGAGAAGTAAAAATAAAATGTAACTGTTCTACCAAACCCACTCACAGACACTGGTGTGAAGTGGGTGAAGATGAATTTATTGCTATTTTCTTAGCCAATTTCACGATTTCCCATGTTTCTTCTTGCTTTTGCCAGTTCCCGGCACAGAGCTGGCTGAATGCTGCTGCAATTAGCTTGTTTTCATTTGGGGAAAATGATCCTTTCCATGGATTTTTCTTCACTGGTTTGACGTAGCTGTTTCTAACAAGCTTGTTTTGGTATAATTAGTAGAGAAAGCATTGAGAGCAATTTGTGTATTTGTCGTCGAGAAGTAAACATACAATACACATTTCAGCCTGTTGTTTGAGGTATTATTCAGGTGTGTGGAAAATGTTTGCTTGATTTTGTTTTTGTATGAATTTACCTTCAGAATAAGGGCTGCTTGTTTACATTGAACTTGACTGTTCAACCTGCAGTCAACAACTCTCCATAATAATCCGCCGTCTTTAAAAATAACCGTTTCCTGAGGCAAAAACAAACATTACTCCTGAGGGCACAGAGTTTTAGCCATTCAGTCGGTACACTTAAATCTCAAAGCCAGACTTATTCCCTGATACTTGATGTTTTCGATAACCTGTTTCAAATTACAGAAATGATCCAAAGCCAACAGAAAAACAAACCTGCCAAGACACCAAAACAGTATTTTTGATGCAAAAAAAAGACGACAAACATCAAGGATGGGTATCTGGAAGAAAAAAAAAAGCAATAGTGGTTGTTTCAAATCAAACAGGAAATAAAAACTAGGTGGTTTAGCAGCATGTATGGGATTTTACAAAAAGCTTTTTGTGAATCAGTTGATTGTTCCACTGTCTCATCATGTTGTCTGTGAAGTAGTGATGCATAAATTGCCTGCACAGTGTGATTCTGCAATAGATTTATGTTTTTTCAGGAATACTAGATGAAGAAAGTGAAATGTTCTGATTTGATGTGGCCTGACATTTTGGGGAGCAAATTTTAAGCTAATTCAAAAAAATGATGGGCACCTCAGAGCTCTGTATATCCACATTTTCAGTTCGACTATCAGTTGAAATTAGATTAAACGCATTGATTTGAATGGGGTTGTTTGTCATTAAATCATGTTGGGATCCATTGCAAGAAATTATGAATGGAATCTATTCACGGTTTACACACAGGCAGCATGAAAAATGAGCAGGATGAATAGGAGAACGAAATTTGGACAGAAAACCTCGACAAAAATGCAGTTTTTAGACTTATCACATGATGAAAAATAATCCTATTTAAAAGCAGTTCAGGAGCTCAATAATAAAGCCACTGAATAACTGAACCAGTTCAGGGGCCCAAGGGCAAACATTCACACACTGCTGAAAGCAACTTAGTGTTAAATCATCGACCTGCCTGTTCTTTTAAATCAAAGACCAAAAGTTCTTCTTCCACCAGAGATTTACTGTCAGGCCTTGAGTTGATTCACCTGTTGCTGTTTCAGATGTGCATCACCTGCAGCTGAAGCAACTGCAGTTAATTAGTGAATTAGAAACAAAAATGTGTGCACAGGTCCACTCTGAGGCCATGTTTATATGTACCTGGGTTTTTACAAAAATGAACATTTTCCCCTCTTCCTTTAAAAAATAAATCTTCATTTACACTGACCCGCATATGCACCCTGTTCAGAGCTGCTATGAGCATGCCAAACCTGTAGGGAGTAGTGTATCAAGAAGCATGAAGTTATGATAGCCAATCAGAATCCGGAAAAAAACCAAAACAGGAATCATGAATTGTGACTTAAATATCTGCCTACCCCCCTTTAGATGCAACTGGAGACATGGATTTTATCCAGATCTCCACTGTGGCCGGAGCTTTCAGGAATCATTGCGATGAGTCGTAACTGCGTTTATGTCAATGCGCGGCTAAACGCAGATAAATATCACAGTTTTACCCAAAGGAAATTAATAAAAGTACGGTTTCCTAATTCGATGGACATAAGTTAGTGTTGTTGTTTTCTTGTGTTTTAGGTTTCATCTCGGCCTTGTGTCCTCCTCTGTCCTGTTCCTACAGTGTTTACAGTATGTATGCCGTCATCAGTCTTGTATATATCCGCTTAGTTTTCCTACTTCTAGAGTCTTGTGCCATGTGAGTTTATTCAAGTCCTCTATTTTTGATAGCAGCCTTGTCAAGTTTAGCATCTTCTTTACTCTGCAACCTTGCTTCACTTGAACTGAGAATAAACTGTGCAAAACAGAGTCCGAGTTGCACATGTGAGTCCTTGCCGGCCAGTTTCTGTGTGGAGCTTGCATGTGCTTCTCTGTGTTTATGTGTGTTAGTGAACTCTAACTCTGATGATAAACCTGTTACTGCATGTAAAAATACATTTTTGTTACACTTATTGTTTTAGACATCACCGACTCCAGTCGTCAACCATGACAATGGCTGGTAGAGCATATGGAGCATGTTCAGAGGTGGTTGATGTGGAATTCCATCACACATGTGTATATCAACTTTGAGAGCTGCAATTCTAAATGAGCTCTTTCCTGCCCATTTGTACATCTCATCAGTCCTTGAAGCTCAGTTTCTGACTGCACATTATCTCATGATGATAAAATCATCAATTTACCTGTTACTTCACCATAAAATGTAAAAATGAACATTAGAACAACTATCAGACTTACCCTCGTGATATATTTGATGTTCAGACTTTAATGAGACAGTCTGGAAGTGTCTTGATTTATGTCCACAATAATTGGAGGGCATGGAAGTGTAAAATCCATAACAAAGAAATGTGCTCCTATTATATTTCTCCAACTGGCACATGACTAGAAAGGGCAGCTAAATCCATTTAATACAATGTCAGGGAATGTACTACCTCTGTCAAGAGCTCCCTCTCAATCTCAGAGAACAGAATCCCAATAACCATGAAGGCCTTCCTGATTGCGCCGGTCGCTCTAAGTGCTACGGCAGCATCTTTAAACGAGCCAAGCAGGGAATCCATTCCAGCTGTTAGTTGCAGTTCACTGTGGCTATGTGCATTAAAACGTGTTGGATCTTGATTACGTGCGTCAGAAGCTCCAACACATACTGTCATGCGCAGATGGAAGAAGATAAGTGTTTTCCTTGAGGTCAGCATTCGTACAATCACGTGTCAGAACTTAAAAAAGAAAAAAAGGCTTGAGAGTGTACCGTACTTCATAGTCACATGTTCATACTTTGTTGGAAAATGTATTAATCAAATCTAGTTTTTTGTAGATACTTATGAAGGCACGTGATCATCTGAAACTCAAAAGTTCCTAACTAGTTCTCTGATTTCAGCCCTATATTCACAATCGTGATCCTGTAAAATACAGGTTCTTTATTCGGTCTGACTTCATATGTGCAAAGACATGTAAAAGATACGTGTGTCATGGTACACATTTCGTTTCACTGTCTCCTTGAATCCCCCTCCTCATATCTGATTGATGTTTCCCCACCCTGATGTTTTTCACCTGTGTCTGAGTGTGTGATTGTTTTCACCTGGCAGCTGGGATATATATTGGGCGTCTTCAGTGTGTTCTGGTGGTTGGTTCGCTCTGTTAGGATTTGGTCAGAGGACCACAGATGAGCTTATTTTATTGGGAGCGCAAAATAATCACGAACATGCAATCCAAAATCCCAGAAGATAATAATGAGACACTGGAAAAGCCCAGACACAGAAACACAGACGAACCAACAACTAAAACACATAGAAGACACCCCAGCTACCAGGCGAAAATAATCACACACTCGGGCACAGGTGAAACACATCAGGGCAACAATCATTAAATTGCTCCTTGGGGATAAATAAAGTATTTGGAATTGAATAGACACGGTGAGAGGAAGCCGAGGAGCCTGAAACAAGAGGCAGCGTTTGAGTAACAAAATAACACAAGAAACAGAATATGTACCACGACAATGTCTCAATTTCAAATGTCATGGAAGTCCAACCAACACTGATGTACAAATCATTTCATCAAGTCAAACAGAAAAACACTCAGGAGTGACTGCGAGTCTCGCAAGATGTGAGTTGATGAAGGACACATAGCACTTAACTAAAACTGAATCGATATTTTCTCAGACTCTGAGATGGTTATTGGGTTTTGGTGACATCTGAACAGTTTGTTGTCTCTAGTTATTTCTTGACTCCAACTGGGCAAAGGAAAAAAAAAATGTTTACAAGGAGGTTGTATCCCTCTAAAGTCCCCGCTTGGATATGAAGAAAGCACAGACAGCACAAAACATTTTTGAGAGAACAAATGTGTGGGTGGAACAAATTATGAAAATTTAAACTCTAACAATGCAGGTTTGGGCCAATGACAAAGACATCTTTCCCTTTACCTCTGAATGAAAAATAGGAATGGTTTGTTTTGATTCCTGTCTTCTGGTCTGGTGTTTTCAATCAGCCAAAGTTGTTTGCTCTCTACAGGGCCAATAACAAAATAACCTGCAGCTCTTTCAGGCTCCAAGTATTTTTTTTTACTTTTTTAAGTGTATAGAGCCATTTCAACACTGTTTTTCCACGCACTATATGAAAACAATCAAGTTTTCATCCAATTTTGATAGACTGGAGTGAAAGATATTGCTTTAAAAGCCACATGGGAAAAGTGGAAAAATCAACTCTGAAAGAGAGAAGGATGAAGGACAGAATGATTAGAGCTGTGGAATAATAATCAGAGTGAGGGTCACTCTGTTAAGTGATTAATGAACAACCAGAGCTATGAACTAAATGTTTGTAGATGACCACAAGTCACATTGCCACACTTTAAGAGTCAATTGGTGACTAAATAATGCCTGTTTAAATTGATCTCAGAATAACTACTCACACATCCAACCAACCAACCTACCAAATGGCTGCCAAACTGAATTTGACCTAAAAACACAAGTGGTCCTGAACTGCTTTTGAGATGCTGTTTTTGTCTCATTGTCTTCCTGTTAATCCTAATTTGTTGCCCCTGTTTTTGTTTGTGCACTATGTAAATGGCATATCCTATCACAGCTTAAAATAACAACATGCCCATGCTGGGAGGTGTTGTTCAGAGAAGCAGTGACGAAAACGACTGCCCGAAGAGGCTGTGTGGTGACGAAACACCCCAGCAGGGAGTATATGATGAATTGGTTTACACCTTCACCCACACTGCCCAGGGCTCAAGCATAACTGTTGCCATCCTTCCCATTCAGAATACCACTTGTATGGCACACACTGCATGGCATCCATCACTGTGCACACGTGGCCCATGACTGATAACTGGGCCGACAGCCCAGAACAGGCCGCTGACAGCCACCAGGGTCCCGGTACACGGGACGGAGCTTCGCTTAGTTTTACTTCATGTGGAAAGAGCCATGTGGATTGAATCATCAGTGGGTTTGGCGCACAATGACAGGGCCTCACACCCACACAATCACCGTGGCTGTCGAAAATATGGACCCATTTGATGTCACATGGCAGCGGCATACTGTATTTCCTGCAGCTTACGGCAACGCTCTCAGCATTCATCGTGCATCAGGGGGGTGATGAAACCAGTTGACATGGACCTGATGTCATTTGGGGACCTGGGAGGGGGTTTGTTCATTAACCACACTCTCTGTGGCATATTAGTCATGTGCATCATGCAGAACTTTCACTAACTCATTATGATGTAACCCAAACAAATAAAATGTGAGGAATATTTCAGGTGCGTTGGTTGTGGAATTGAGTGGGTTCCACTCTTATTTGTTTGAGAGGCATCATTACATTTTGCTCTTTCTGTTGTCTCACTTTAATCACTATGCAGGAGAGATGTATGATTTTGCCCCCTGCCATAAGTATAATTCAGCAAAAGGAGGGATGTTCAGAACCTTCATGTTCCCAGCAAAGCACACCCTGCTTGAAAAGGGAACCAGACTGTCAGACCTGAGAAGAGAACCAGGATCTTTTTATTGTAAGATGAGCATGCGAACATTACACCTCCATGCCATCAAACAAATTGAAAAATCCACATTAGCTTTGGCTTGCTGTTGTGTCACTTTTGTCTTATGTTAAAAGAAAAGTAGGTGCATTCAAATTGCCCACCTAAACACCCACATTTGTACAAACCTCCACAGCTACTTTTGTATTTACACAGTTCACCTACCCACTACTCCGCCTAACATAGAGAGACTACAAAGTAAACTCAAACAAATACTGGAGCGGAGATTTAAAGGGCATCGCTGGAGAGACTTAGTTTTGATTCAGTTGTTTTTACTGGGAGAAGAACCAGTTGGACTCAGCTTAGCTCTATAAGCGCTTTAATCCCGTCGGCTTCCTCCACAGCTGGCCACCCTAATTTGCTGTGCCTCTTGTTGCTGCTTTGTTTCTGTGGTATTCTCTCCTGTGCTCCCCTGACGCTCTTAAATTGTAATTAAAATGTGCATAAGAAGTCAACTTGCTGAACTGTGCAAGAGGTATTGCCGGAGGTGAATAGCCTTAGAAGCGCTAAGATGCTAAAAGAAAATAATCAGAGTTTAGTTGAGAGTAGCCTCAAAAAAAAAGAAGAAAAAAAAAGTGTGTGTTCATCTCACAAAACTAAGCCTGAGGGTAGATGTTTTTCTTAGGATTTTCAGTTGCACAGACCAATTGATTTATCAAGAAAGCCTTAGCACAAATAACTTGAGTAATTACTTGTTATTTCCCAGACAAAAAGGATGTATAAATCACTGGATGTTGGACTTTTGCGAGAGCAGCTGCCAAAGCATTGCTCTAAGATTACTTGTAATGATTTGGCTTTTATGTGCTTGAATTACAGGTCGTGGTCGCCGATATGAAAACCTATAATGACACAAAACTGAGGTACCTACTATCTCGCAGACTCGTGACTTCTGTCTTTTTGTGATGCCCACTCGGTCCTTTGGTAATGATCTTGTTTACTTCCGACTTGGAATCACGATCCTCTTTACCTTGGGAAGTTGACTTCTGGCTATGGTCACTTTTCAGAAGTTCATTATGTGAAAATGTTTCAGTTTGAATAGGAAATTGCCATTTTCACTGTGCAAATGCAGCTTTCAAATGTTAGAATTGAACAACATTGTTAATCATGAACCAATAGACCCTATATTGATCCACAGATATTGAATATTGCATATAGTCATATCATAGCCTCACTTCATCCGTCCTTGCATTTTTGTATTTTTCCACATTTACTATCAAAGTGCCACCCAACAGGTTGCCCAAATATGTGACGTATAACAGTGTCATTGAGCGGTGGTGTGATATGTCCAGTCGACAGTGTGCTCTGACGGAAGCTAATGAGGAAGCCAAATTCAGCAGGAGACATGATAATGTCCCGCTGACCAGCACCTGAGTCACATCCACAGTCACCATAGTTCACTTTGAGCCTCTGACCGCAGCTCTGATTTAATGAATCTACACTCTTATATGCCACCTACTCAAACTAAATTAACTCTGAATAAGATATCTTTAAAAAAAAAAGTGATAAATAAGAATATTGAGAATAAAAATATCAGAAAGTTTAATATCATATCTATACTGCAGTCTGTGTTATTTTTCAAATGCTCGTCTCAGTTGTTGTTCCCGTGTTGATGGAATTGTATTTGTAATATTTCATCAAAAAACACCCTGTATTCTTACAGCTCCGAAACGACATATGAAGTTATTAAAAAGATGTTGGATTATAAGAGAATTTCATTTTCAATGTTTTGAAAACAACAAAACACTGATAAGCAGCTCATGGTTTTAATAAAAATGAAGAGAAAGAACATTATTTAAATGTATAATTGGCAAAATGACATGGGCAGGAATGTGAGGGAGCTGACTGTTACTGAAAAGGGTAAAAAGTCCATCCATCCATCCATCCATCCATGCAAGAAAATAAATGAGACTGTCGGCATACCAACAAACTGCTGATGTGTCAATCTGGTATTTATTTTTGTAATCGGTCACAATTGATCATATTTCAACTTATTGACATATAAAGTACTCTCAAGTCCATTTGCAAGTTTTTGGATTCTTTGAAAAAAAAAAATCACATGATACAAATATTGACAAGTCAGCCTGTGTGTATAATATTATGGATCATGTGCCACTGTGTTCTGGACTGTAGAATGTACAGTACTTTCATGCACAAAGAATGAGCATTTCTCGATTTTTATTCTATATTATTCTGATATGGGAACGCTTATCCAAAGGGACAATCACAAAAGGTCATACTCTGTCGAAGGATATAGTATCTTGTCATTTCCGATCCTGTAACAATACCACCATTTTACAGAAAGACACGAGTCTTAAAATTAATCCATTTCATTACATTTAATATGATTCAAGATGATAAACCACAACATGATCCCCATCTATTTTACTGATATTTTAAATCCTCCTCCTCAACCGGAATTCAGCAAATTGTGACTATTAGAAAAATTAAAAGCTGAAAAACCAAAGCATGGCCTGGTTGTTTCCATGTAGAAACTGTGAAGGCACTGATCCTTTCAAAAAGCTCTTTCTCTGTGTCATATGCAAATATCACGAGACTTTACAGGTTCAAATGAGTGTTGGGAGCATCAAATGCACATTCTGACAGTTACTTTTCCCATCTGCTGTAATCAGTAGCACACCACAGACTGTGACATTACGAGAACATGGTGTGTCATTCCTTTTAATGAATGTCAAGAGTTCAGATTCATTTGTGTTGGGCAAATAACCATTTGAATGAATTACTCACAATGAAACTGACTGCATCAAATGCCTCATGGAAAACATGAAAAATAAAAAGGAAGACATTTATTGACAAAATTGTTGCTGAATTTGTTTCAATAGTGTTGATAAGCACTGCACATTACTGTAGCATTGGTTAAGAGGGCCCATTGAATTGCAGGCAGTTTGCAGTCATTTCCTCCAGCAGCTGAATGTTTGCAATTTGTGTAAAGTTTCTCTCAGTTTTTAAAACATACTCTGTACAATGAAAAGGTTAGAGCAGGCTGTCTTCTAATGTTTCTTTACATAAACAATAGTATGGCCCTACATCACCTATATATATATATATGTATATATATTTTTTTTTACACAAACAAAACAAGATAACGTTCACCCCTTAAGTGTGAGGTGGATTTTACAGTTTGCAAAAATGTTGATGTTATGTCGGTGGTGTCAAGCTTAGTGCTGACACCTCAGGAAGAAGACCTCGGATTATATTTCAGGCCAGGGTCTGTGGAGTTTCTGCATGTTCCTGCAATTAGAAACCCCAGTTTCATTAAATATCTACAAGGTTAATTGATTATTTTCAATTTCCTATGTGTGTGTGCATGGATGATTATCACTAGTATGCCAGAAGTGTATAGATCCCAGTTCTGCAGGATCTTTATCCATATTTTCAATGTCGCCGTGCTCCAACACACCTGCATCTAATAAATATGACAAACAGCCTGCTGTAAAGCTTTCGTCACAAGCAGGTGTTCAGGAGGATAGTGATGTTGAGAACAAGCAGATTTGTATTCGAGGATGAGGATTTCACACCCCTGTTCACCATCCATCTTCATTATACAAGATTTTTTATCCAGTATTGGGTTCCAGGACACTGAAAGTGATCTGATATTACAGTAGGCGAAGGCAAGATGAATGGACTACAACAATCATGTTTTTGAACTGTGGGAGGAAACCCGCCAACTCCACACAGAAAGGCCTGGCTGGGACAATACTTGTGAGATTCTTAATGTGAGGCAACAGATGTTTGACCTCCGTTCACTCTGACGCAGAAGTTAGTCACTGAACTGAAGAAAATCCTTATGACAATGCACCAGCAGAAAATATGAAATAAGGAACAATGTGTGCGCTATATGGCTGTAAAAATGGATTTTGTTTAGTTCATTCATTGTTGAACCCTGCTATGGACTGATCACTTGTTTGGAATGTACCCATACCTTTACAATCCAGATGTCCCCCTGCTGAAATACTTTTTAATTGTTTATTCCAATTTTATTTGTACCACTCGAGAAAGACAAGTAATTTTGTTGTGTGTGTTGTTTTTTTCATGACGTTATACTTTTCTACTAACAATATTGGAGGTCAACAGATCATCTGGTATATATGTATATGGTTTTAAAATTTCAAGTAAGCCATTCAGTCGGTTATTCAATGCACACACTTAAAATAGTGTTCTAGGAATCCCACTCCACACACAGACACCTACGAGTCATTCAGTATTCAAAGGCAGAATGTGTGTAGGAGATTCAACCATACAAAGAAATATCCGGCTCATAAAATATATTTAGTTCCAAATTCAGAGTGATGCATTTTTTTTTCTCTTACCCTGCTTTCCTTTCATGCATTTATCATGAGTGTCTTCTGGGTTGGGTTTTTCGCGATTTGTCAGAGATGCGTGCTATCTTTATCTCGGCTGCGTGTGTGGGCCTCCTTCATGTGATAACCACTACGTAGTGTGAGGGTAGAGCTTACTCCGGTAGTAGGCAGAGGAGAGGAAGAGACGGGGGCAGGTGATGGGAAAGTGCAGCATCTCTGGCATCCAGCGGAGTCTGGCTTATATAAAGCACTGTCAATTTAAATGATTGCATTACTCCTTTTATTTAACCAGTGAACGATATGTTGTATCTTTGCAGGGGTCACACAGATGTAATGATTAGCTCTCTTGCTAACCTGTCAGTGATTGGCCTCCCGACCATTCAGGGTCTCTGTGTGGATTTTGCGTTTTTCAGATGTCCAATTTCCTCTAATGATGTCAGAATAATGGGCCAGCAAACTGTCAAGTATCTAGCCTGCCTTTTGCCCACATTCAGGTGCTCCAGCTCCAGCACCTGCTTCCCAAACACTCTGCTACCCCGGGTTGAAAAAAGTGCATAGAAATGATGGACGGTTTGTGGATTTGATGAGCCCTTGAGTGTTTTCAAAGGTGCCTTTTCAATAAATCACATACATTGTATAAGGTTTTCTTCTTCCTGTTGGTAGAATCAGAATCCTACACTGTCCGTGCCTTCTTCTAAAAATAACAGACTGTTGTCGCCTTGATTGTCGTCATGGATCATCAACAATTATCATGTTATAATTAGTGTGAAGGACAGAGACAAGGAAACTCTATGGGAAAATAAGACGACCTGCTGCTTGTCGCGGAATCACCTGCTGACGACATCTCCCTCAGTGACATCACGGTACGCTCCCACAGCGATGGAAACGTTGAAGCGAATAGCAGATGGGGAGCTTCCTGATGATTCATTCATAATAGCCTCCCTCACTGTCCTCTGTTGCTTTTAATGTGGAACATTAAGATATCCAAGACTTGGCACATGTCAAACTTGGACTTAACTGTTACCATCTTTGCAACTTTGCAAGTCTTTTTTATGTCACATTTTAAGAAACTGGCAGGTTTACAGTTCATATTAATAGTTTCTGTCCTTGTCTCGCAGCTTGCAATTGTAAAGAGCCAAAAGGCTGAATGAGCTATCTTGTGGGCTGGTGTTCATTATAAGAGGAGAACACGAGAATCACTGCTTGAAATAAAATCACTTTTTGTCCATAGCGTTTTTATATGATGTATAGTTTTGATCCTGAATGGTTTCTACATACATCTTTACATTTTTCTTTGATTTTTAAGTTTGTAACAAAATTTAACATATTTATTTATGATTATATTGATCAGAACACTACCTTTAACCACAAACGGGTGTATGCGACAGATACAGAACTGGACACGGGCATTTCCACAAATGCACTTTGGAAATGTACTTTCCACTCCTTGAATTGTTAAAAATAATGCTAACCAACTCTATAACCATCACAATGAGATGAGAGGAGCGTTAAAGTGTCAGGCCTGGCTGCTGGTTGTCTGTGAGTCGAGTCTTTTATGTTCTCATTTTGCTATGTTTTTGTTGTATACATGATGATCATTTGTTTTCTGCAGAAATTATTGATGTTGATGATAAATTATGTACAACTTAGTTTGAGCAAAGAGCTTTAGCCTTTAATTGAGCAAGGGAACATATTTGTTGACATCTGCGTTTCTTTCTGTGTAATGAAATTGGCATTTAAACATGCATGCCTAATGCCTAATTGGAAATAACATCATGCTGCAGGATTTTTAGAATTACTGTTTTAAAAAAAACCAACAGATTTAATTGTATACAAATCACATGGACTACATGGGATGGTGAGTTTATTTAAGTCTCAAAAGTGAAAATGTCTTAAAGCCTATTGCGACAACAGTTGAGGGTTAATACTCCCAGGTAGTACTGTGCTCAATCGGCTTTAGCCATTGGCCCCTTCTGACAGAAAGAAAGCTGTCGACAGATATGTCATCATTTCTTTCATGAAAATGAAAGAGGGCGATTAATTGTGGTATTTACGTAAACAGAGGGATTGAACTTCAAAATTAGGCCTTCCAAAGTTCTTTATTGAGGGTTTTGCCATTCACAAAGCTGCTTGGATGCACTGATACACACAAAAGATCCATCATTTGGAAACTTGAGTCTTGAGGGATCTCATCCGGTGAGCAAAAAGGGCACATTTGGCACTGGCCCATTTATATGCTTCTTGCCAGGCAACATGATAATACCATTGGGGTTAGTCCATTAAAAATAACTAGATGTTATTCATAATACAGTTGCTAAGCCAACCGGGACACAAATAATGTAAAAATAAAACTTGATGACGAGGTGAATCAGTCGGAGAGCTTCCTGGAACAACAAAGTTAACTAGGAAAAAAAAATAAAAAGGTTCAGATGGTTCTTACTATTTTTGGTGCTGGGAATAGATACATGTAAAAATGGCTGCTGCTGCTGTGTTTGGCTCGATAAACAAATAGCTTGTCCATTTCCTGATTTGGCTTGCTCATGTGGAATTGTTGGGTTTCTCTCTGTAAAAAAACACCTACAAAGAGTAAGTTGAGTTTTGTTTGAAAACCCACTTATGCAGCACAGGGTGGAAATGCAAACTACGCATGAAGGCCCAGCACAGACTCAAACCCTCACTATTAACACATCACCACCAATGTTTGATCTTAAAATTGTAACTAATCTAAGGGTGAATTGGAAATTTAGTCACACAACTCCGTAAGTAAAGTTGGCATTGTGTGTTTGTTTGCTGCTTTTAATCAAAACAAAATTCACTTTTTAATAAACTCCAAATAGTTTCTGTTCATTTGCCACACAAAGAAGTAAATAAGAAATGTGGTATATTCTCAAAGGTACATTTTTATATTTATATTCTCTACCAAACGTAACTTTAAAAGTGACAGTATTTTTTTTTTTTAAATAAATTTTACTTATGTCTTTTTACTGTGCGTATTTTACGTTCGCATTGCTGCAACCTCCTGCAAGTTTGAATGTGTGTGTGCACATTAACGCAGCTACGAGTCACCACAAGTTAGGATTCCTTTTGGAAAAACTCTGTTTGCATCTAAAGAGGGTTAGGCGGAGATTTACATCACAATTCGTGAGTGTTTTTTCCCCCCCAGGATTCTGTTTGGCTATTATGGCTTAATGCTTCTTGTTACACTGCCCCTTACAGGTTTGGCAGGCTCATAGTAGCTCAGAACCAGGTGTCCATGCGAGTCTGTGTAAAAATTAAGATTTTTTCTTTTTCTTTTGGGAGTGTAGAGGGGAAAATACCAATTTTTGTAAACACACAGCTCCATGTAAACATGGCCTGTATGTGTGTGTGTTGATTAAAGGAGTGGAGTCATCTCTGCAGGTGTGCAGCAGCTGTAGAAAAGCCTGAGCACCGCAGTGTTAAACATTGGGCTCTCACTCAATCACTTGCAAGGACGAGTCCTAAGTAAATTACAGCAAATATCCGTAAGCGTAATCTAATTCTTTGCTGCCTCCAGATCAACCGGAGCCGGTTTATTGTCACAGCTCTCGCCTCAGCTCCACACTTGCTTGTCCCAATCAAGCTCAGAAACTTTCAGCATAGTCTGTCATTCATGCTAATGTGCCTGGACTCGAGTTCAGTCTCTTTGTGTAATGCTGGACATCATTATTTTGATTTCCACAAAGGAAGAAAAGTGGTCTGGCCTCACAATACTGACTTTACTCAACTTATGTCACACAGAACAATGTAACAAGACCTGTGCAGAGGGGTCATTCAGATAATTCAGACACATGCTTGATAATCAAATGAACAACAAAGAAAAACTGATTCTTTTCATCAATTTCATTCAATAAATAGAAAAAGCCAAATGCCTTGGACAGGGCGTTCAAGGTAGAATTGTCAAGGCAAGAGGATATTTCATTGTGTCTGTAATCACAGTGCATTTTTAGTGTCACCTGTCACTTTATATTTTATTTGGAGTTCTTATTCTTTTGCTATTTCTACTTAGTTAAGGTTAGTGAAGAGTGTATATAATATTGTACATAATTATTTATCTTATTTTATTTTTTTTAGACTTATCCTATTTTATCCATTTTTTATTCTTTGCTCTCTGTGTGCTGTTCCTGTCCTGTCAAAGCTGCTGGAACTCGAATTTCCCTGAGGGAGTCATCCCAAGGGATTAATAAAGTCAATCTGAATCTGAATCTGAATCCTCATGATGTAAGGAAAACTCTCTTATTCAAGAAGCTGAAAACCTTTGCATAATACCATGTATAAGATAATGGATATCAACAAGTTGAATTGCAAAACATTAATGAACATTGTTTATCCAAGGCGCAAATGGAGATCTCAAAGAGCAAAACACCGAAGCAAACTGAAATATCATTTAATGTGGACGTGGAGCAAAAAGTGAGGTCATTGGTTGTTGTTGTTGGCTGTTTGTTGCATAGATTCTCTGTTTATATTTTAGAAGATACAGATGAGACTTTGGTATCAAAATGTTATCAAAGCATCTCTGATCTTCTGGCAGTAGACTCCCCGCTGACACATTCCAACATGCACAAAGTCAACATCTTTGATTGATTGTATAACACTGCCTCTCTTGCTTTTTTACCATTCTTATGCAATATTTTCCAAATGTCACAAGATGCCTTTTCCTCTCTGTGTAGAGCAGTCCTGCATTACAAGACAAGAGCAGCAGGGAAACATGTGGATATGCATAATTAACAAGCTTGAATAGCAAAGTGACAAAAGCTGACAGATGGATTTTTGAAACTGAATACACTATTTGTAATTTGATTATTCTGAATATCTATTAATCTATCATTTTTGGGGCGCTACTTCTGAATATTTGAACCCCATAGACCCAGAAAAGATGATGCACTTACAGCATATAAAATGTTTCACTTTAAAAAATTAAATAAAATGTGGAAATAACCAGTCTTTTCACTGTGACGCAACAGTGCTGACCACTGCACACCCATACGGCACCATTGTCAGTGTAGATTGTAATCTGAGGTTTAGACCACTAATATATTCTTAAAATATAAATCGATAACATGTAAAAATCAGAAACTGTCATTAGAAGTGCAGCAAAAACTGGTGGTTGGTTAAACCTCTCATGTGAAAAGAACATCATTATTTTAATTGCACGGACTTGGAATCACCGAATCGTAGACAATGACTTGAGTAGTTCTGACGCGTCTTCCAAGAATACTTAATTTTTCCATATCTGCCAGTTACTTTCAGTGAGTTTTATACTATACAATATACATATCAATTTGTAATGCATTTGTTACTGTGGGTGACGAACCAGTGATTCTTATCTTTTGGTTATGTTTTTGTGTTGTAGAAGTTTGGGATATCCTTGCATCCACAATATATATACAGTAATATGCTATTAATAGTAATCAAAGATGCCAAATTCTGCCAGCAGTCGAGCAGTAATATAAGAAAAAGAATGAAAGAATCAAAAGCTCATAACCTCATATTAACAACTCTTAGGCACTGGTGAGTGGCTTGGTGTCGACGCTTCATCTAAATTCATCTAATTGTCAAGGGTGAATAAAATGAAAAATACCCCAGAACTGTATCTGTAACCAGCCTTGTTGCAAATATATTAGGGCTGCAAACTTTGATTCGATAACAAACACTCCAATTTCAGTTTGGGTAACTACATTTTGCCTTGTGTTGCATTTCAAAGCATTAAATAAGGTGCTGCAAGATATTGGGTGGATATTAAATCAGTAATTACTACAGTAAATCTAACAATTATTTGAATAAAAATGTTATAACGACAAAGAGCAGTGAGAGGTTTGGATGTCATGCTCTTCAAAAAGTGTCTGTAGCAGCTCCCTGGGACTTTGCACATGCTGAAGTGTTCTTTCCTGCAGAGGAATGGAGGAGGGATATTTTTCAGGGAACACCTGTGGAGGTACACGGCTCATCAGATGTTGTAAGTGCTGAGCTCTGAGTAGTGAACAGGAAATCCCTTTATCACCATGACAACAATGTGCACTTGCGTCGGACTGGCGTCAACTGAGTCCCCGAGCCTCAGAGCAATATACTTTTCTTTTCTTTTTTTTTCTCCCTGTAAACCATCAGGAAGTCTTCCTTCAGTCTGACTCATATCATGGTTTTTGTGTTCGAAACAGGATGTGACAGAAACAGAATCTTTGGTGTATCGATTAAGCAGCTCAATGGAATTGTAATTGGAAACTATTACACAAAGTTTTAATTCAATATTGATTGATTTGCTCCTGGACTGCAAAGGTCAGCATGGATCCGAGTGATTGAGTGGTTTCGATTTGAGCTGTAATTTCTTTGCCATCACATGTTCTATCATCAGTCCAATCCGTTGCATAATTTACTTTGCAGACAGTGATTGTTCACACAATGAGGCACCCAGTGTAACGTGAACCTTTCATCGAGCAGTCTCTTTTTTTCAGTTACCCTCACTGACAAGTCAGAGCCAGGAGGTCTTATCAAACTGGTTCGAGCAATCAGAGACTGTTTGCCCTCAGATGAATTGTGGCCTCTGATAGCAAAGTCACAATCAGCCTGTAGGAGGACCGGAAACTCTTTGAAACCTTCAGTTCAAAGTGACTTGCATCCATGTGTCCTTATTAGTGAGATTCACATTGAACACATTTTCCCTGTTGTTATGTGGAAAAACATGCAAATACCAGTAATCTGCAGGACTATAAATCAACAATGTCAGGGAATGCCTTTCCTCTCTTGAGCCCGACTTAGTGCGACTTCCGTCATGATAGCGAACGTCAAAGTTCAGCACTTAGTCAGAGACAAAGAGTGACAGGAAAGATTGTTGGAACATTTACCCAATTACGTAAATGAAAAAGGTCTTAGTCACACCACAGAGCAGAATTGAAAGACGGAGTGAGAAGGTTGTATTCCAGTTTTTAGATATGAGAAGCCAATTTACTCCTTTCTCTTTGGCTTTTGGTAAAGCCTCGCTTGGCGTTTGAAAGCCACATGAGGATACATTTTCAGAATATGTCATGGTGAGGAGGAGGTGACTTGGGTGTCTCACAGTAACATCTGGGCCCTCCCACAAGACCTTCACACGCCTGGTGACTGCAGCCTGCCAACAGTAGACTCACCCTTCACACACCCGTAAAAAAATCTAACACGATTCCCACCCTCAGACTCACACCGAGTTTATGCGTCTTATTTGCAAACGGTCATAGCTCCTTCTTTTCCACACCTCGTGATTCGTTTGACCTCTGGGCCTGATTGTTTTCTATCCAGCACAAATCACTGCTGACAACAGACTGCGTAGCGTGCAGACACAACACTGGTTTACCTTTTAACCTATGTTAATCACTGCAAAGCCAATTCAGACGGTCAGGGTTTGGTACAGATGAACAGAAAGCAGTCGGCTTAACCAAAAGATGAGAATCTCCCTGTGAGCAGTGCAAGCAAACTGAGTTTGAGTAGAGCATTGAAAAGTTGGGCAATCAGTATAAAACAAGGAAAACTTGTTCTGTTAAAATGATCTGAGTTTTATCAGAATGTATTCCTGTCTGTATGTGTTGCAGTAAGAATGGCAAATTGTGTTTCTTTTTTGTGCATAATGCAAAAATAAAGGGACAAAAAAAGTCAATTGTTTTAAAGGTAATGAACATTTTTGTTTTGGTTGTCTGCAATCTTGGCCTGAGATTCCACCTTGAAGAGAAACCAATTATGCATTATATCATGAACCTATTTTTCTGCAGGATTTCTGATGCCAATTAGACACACTGGCAATTGAAAGTCACCACTGACCTAACATGCAAGTGTTTGTTCCTTTCCACTTGAAAAATAGCATGCCGCATAACTAATTACTTTAGCCTTATTGTACGTATGTACTGATTTTTTTGTTATCGTTACATTGTTTGAGTCTTTCAGTAGCTGTTTTAGAGATGGAGAATATTTCTGCTTCTTGTGGCTCCCTGCAGGAGAAACATCTGGAGTCTTTATCCTGTGATGGAATAGAAGTGAATGCTCCAGCTACACACAATCAGGCCCCATGTGGGAGAAAATCATGCATATGTCAATAATATAAGACACAGATCGTCACTCGGCAGAACTGTTTTCCTATGTCCCATATTTCTAAAGCATTTCTAACATTCATGGTCCCCTATGTGACCTATTGCTCATTACTGCTTTCTTTAAACCTGCTTTGTGATAGCACCGTTAAAATAAAACAAGCTTTTATCAGAGAATTGGAAATGTGCATAAACCACAACTATAGAAAAAAGACAGTTATTATAGTTTCATAGACTTTTTTTATAGATCCAGTTAGATAGGTAATCAACAGCAAGTTGCGTAATGTATGTGTTGAATACGTCTGTAGTTTAAATCCTGATTTAGTGGCAGCTACTGATAACATGGCGATATCGGCAGGCTGCAGGACAGAATGGATGTTTTAGATGTATTAGGTTGAAAAAGCAGTAGCAATGGGACAATGAAGTAGTTTCAGAGGTCAAATAAACAGCTCTACAGCGGCCTGCAGGAAGGCCGTCACATCAAACGACAAACTGTCATAGCCAGCAGACAGGAAGGCTGGAACAGGAAAACCAAAAGGGAGGCAGGGAATGTGCAACAGTGAAGTGATCTTCAGAAGGTAGAAATTCACGGACCTTCAGGGCAAAAATAATTGTGCCACAATTCCCTTGCCAAGTGTTGTTTTTCCCCGACACATGCATTTGAAAAAAACAAACAAACCAAAAAACCAAAAACAAACTTTACATAATTGTGTGCAGGGTTACGTGCACAGTCAGTGTTACCTTTGAAGCAGGTTTTATTTTTTTTAATGAAACTGTTGCAGAGGTGTTCAGTCGTCTGTGTTTATCAGAGACCTGAGAGCAGGGGGAGGGCAATTACATTTTACTCAAGTTGTGACATAAAAAAAATTGGACCGCTTTGAAAGGTTGAACTTAGAGATTAAAAATATTCCACTCCAAGTATGTTTACAAAGGTTATCGTGATATATTGGCACTGACAATAACTTAAGATAATGGGTTAATATTGTATCTTAATAATAGATATACTGTATATCTTATAGCTTGTTTCCAGTATTATATAATGTGACTTCACCTGTTTTTTAAGTTCTGTAAAGTCGGTCAAGAGCTTCTGTCCCCCGAGTAGTTTGAGAGTAATTTGCATAAAAGTGTTAAACTGTGGTGTGACCTTCACTGTGATACCCCGGTAAACAAGTTGCTATGGCAGACAGCAGTGAGATGACAATGAATAAATAAATAAATGCAAATATGAGTTTTATACACTGTGTGACATAATCTCATAACATTTATATCATTATAGTCCACATTTCTGTTTGTAGGAATATCTTTATTGTGATCTTTTGTTTTGCCCATGATAATATTTAATGTCTGATATTAGGACAACAATAATAATGACCTTTTATTTTTATAATTAAGAGCTCATGTGTTCACATCTTGTTTTGTTCTGTGATTATCTGTCAATTTCTACCCTGACTTCACAGTTAAGGAGGCAGCCATTGTTAAAGTTACTATATACTATCTACAATGCAATGCACTTTCGTAAACTAGTTTATTGCCCTCAAAAGAGGAGGTCAGGGGCAAGCAAATGGTCATACAGTATGAGTGCAGCATTGCTAAAAACCTTTGTGATGTTTTCCTGCATTATACTGAGATTCTTCACCCATTCCATTAAAAAGAATGGTATGTTGTCTCAAAAATACAAATGCATCTTTGCACATGCAACATTGGAAAAAAAGAACAGCTGGAAAAATGTTGTTTGGGTCAGAAAATGTTTATTTTCAACTGTTCCCCTCACTGCCTGAGGTGATTTACTCCGACTGTAAAACATGTGAATATCGACCACCTCACTCTGCGATACTCTGCTTCTACCTTGGAGTCTCTGCTGCTGATATTCTAGACAGACTCATAATACACAATTAATAACATGCAAAATTGTGCTAGATTGGTCTTTCGGCAAGTTTGAGCTTGTCATATGAATGAAAAGGTCAGCACAATAGGTGGCAATGATTTGCCGAAAGCTCCATCATCTTCTGCACTCCCAAAACATAGTGATCAAAAAGACCAGACTCTTCAATGTCTCACTCCCACACCTCACACAGGCTCACTGACCTGGCCAAACAAAATGCTAAACCCCCATCTTTTGTCCCCTTGTCATTATTCTTTGTGAATCCAGTCAGCATATGCAGCGTGTGGGATGGAGGGGCTGCTTAATGTATTCTAGTGTAATTTGAATTCATTAAGCCATTTTTCTGCTTAATTATGATTGCAGCTGAGGGAATACAGGGTGACTAACACTTTGTCTCAGCATCCATCCTCTCAATATTAGTCTGACCTCTCTTTTGACCTGCCATTGTAAATTACCATGCAGCCTTTTTTTTTCTTCCTCATTGTCATTTGCTGAGGGTGAAGCTTCTCATGCTCAACAAGCAGCCAGACCTCTTACAGAAGAGTGGGCAGCAACGTGGACTTGCCCAATCTTTCTCTTTGCCAGCACTTCATCAATGTACCCTCTTCTCATTTACGTCAGGCCATACAGTGAGTCACAAGTGGGGGAAACACGGTGCTCTCAGTGTGGTTCAAGTGCTCAGCGTGGAGGTTGGGTGGGAACACGGAGGGCTGCAAGATCAACCACTGGAAAAAGAGACAGGATCAGTGAAGCAGGGATCAAAACAGCACAGACTGTATGTTTGATCAAACAGTTTAGGTGCTGCCGAAATGTACAAGGAGCTTTACCTTCATGCACAGTAGATTGTGTATTGGCCTTTTGAACCAAATGCAGGTCACCTTACATATTTAACACCTTCATTGGTGCCTAACTGAATCATACATGGGCATCTCATTTTGTGAGAATGAATATCATGAGTAAAGCAAGAAATCCAATTAAAACAATTTAACAAGTTTCCTTGTACATGCACCACATACATATTTATCAGAAGCATGAACATTAATGTCAAAAATTGACTAAATAGTAGAAAAATGAATAAAATGCATTTTACCCATCAAACGTATTGATTGTTGAATGTCTGCTAGGCCCTGATGTTGCCAATTGAAAATATGATTGGTCAAAGCAGTGGGTTTATAACAAATATCTGGAAGCTGCACAAACAGGAGAAAATCTATTGAATGTATTGAAAATCAAAATCTCAATACATGATAATTAATAGAAAAACTATATTAAATTTTAAGTTGGTGATTTTTACAGTGAATAAATATACAAGCATTTATTGGTTGAGATGGTGGTGAATTTTGAACCTTTTACAGAGAATAGCTGAACGTCAGTCCATTATGAACTCAACCGGGCTGCGCTTTCTCCTTCTTTTTTTGTGATAACGGGTGTAGGTTAGTTTTATTACGGTCAGGATAGAAGACTTTTTCCAAACATCCAAATATGTAATGTTTGTTCACGATCAAAAGGTGAGGATGAAGGATAAAACATTTTTTTAAGCTGATTCCAATGCAAATGAAGGTCTATACAAATAAATAATATTCGTTATAATAGCATAAATTAAAACAGGTGCATCGGTTGGAGGCTTTATACATATAGACTTCACAAAGTACAGTCCTCATAGTAGTACATGTCAGAAGACGCCTGTTGCTGCCTGATGCCTGACAACTTTCCTGCATGTTTTAGACATTTACCGGCTCCACCATAATTGATTCAAGCTAATTGTTTTCAGGCTTCGGGGTTAAGGTTAGGCTCAGAAGCAGGATTTGAAGCACTGGCTTGGAGATGCCAACGTCCAATCTATTTTACTCTGAAATGTGAAGACTGTTAATCAACCAAAACCTCCTGCTTTTAGATGAGGTTATACTTAATTATGTAAATAGATTCATAAATGCAGTCAGATAAAAGTGCAAACCACTGCATCAACATGCTGCTCGTGGATCCATGTCCAGGTTTAATTTTTTTTAAAGTGCACTTTGTGTACATCATCTTCTGCCCTCATAAAATATCCCCTTTGCCATTTAGTGTCTCATTCAAATTCCAGCCAGTAAGTTATTGACTATAAAAAAAAAACAAGCCTACATTTTTGCATAATCTTCATCGCATCTTCACACATACGCACTTTGTCTGGGTTGGCAATCGAAAATATGCCGTGATAAATTTGAAGCGAGCACTTACTGCTTGGGAACCATTAGCTTGCCAACCTCCCGCTGCTCCGTAGAGCTTACATGCGTCAGAGCGAGGACTGGCATGTTTCGAGGACATGCATAGAACCTTGGGAATATGAGACCATATGAATTCAATCTTTAACAAAGTTTACAGTTTTACTATTTGTGACCACTGCAGAATAAATCCATTCTTTACCGAATCAATCATCCCTATAAGCTATAGGGATGATTAATCCGGGACCAAGGTCTTACACACACAAACAAAAAACAAACTGCAAGGATATAGTGGCAACAACAACCTGCATTTTTCTTATATTTTTTAAAAAAAATTTTTTGTAAGACCTTGGTATGTTCCAATAATGGTAAAGGTTCCCTGAGAGTTGATTGGCTGCAAAACGTTCAACATAGATTCTTTAACATCAACAAAAGTGCTTTTGTAGCTGCAATGAACTCATGGATGCTTATCGAAGTTGAGTTTCAACTGCAGCAATTTTCCCAAAGCACTAGGCATGATCTAGAGCAGGGGTCAGCAACCCGTAGCTCTGTCATCCCTCTGCTGCGGATCCTTGAGCCTCGGTCCCACTGCAGAGAGTGCGGGGTTGTGAACGACACGTAACAACGCAGCCTTATAACGTCATTGCGCAACAATGGTGGCGCAAAGAACGTGGAAGTTGCAGCTGCGGCTCCGCGGTTGTCCAAAGCTGTGAGCTGCCAGCGAACCCAGCTCCGTGGCCGGACCTTCCTTTCTCTGTGACACAGTGGAAAACTTTCTTAACCCTCTGGGGCCTGTGGACTCACCGGAGCGTCCTCGTCACATGACCGTTTGAAAAGGCAGTAGCGTCACAGCACAGCGTCGTCTGGTCCAGTGTTTCAATCTGTGTCGAAAGTGCAGATATAAAACTACAAGCTCGTTTTTAAATGATGTTGATCGCCCAAATAAAAGTGGAGATATGAGGAAAAATATGTGCGACCTTTTGTAAATAGTTTTACAAAAACGCCCGAGGCAGTGCTTCTATTTCACTGTAAATATCTGTATAGAACTGTTTTTTCAGTCCTGTTTTGATTAATTTTAGTTAATTATAGTTTAGATTTACTTTACAAGTAAACAAAATGATGCGTTAACCATGTCTGTGACTTTTATAGTCAATAAATCTATGTTTTTACCACCCGAATTTGTAATTTTATGGTGTTTTTAGATCCACTGTTTTAATACAGTATGCCAAAGTGATGAAAATACTTCAGAAATATATTTATGAGGTTGGCCTGAACAAAATGACACCAAAAAAGACAAGGTTTAAGGATTTTATATCTGAGATATAAAGGAAAAATCAATTGTAGTGAAAAACGGTACAAAATGCTTCAGGCCCCGAAGGGTTAATCCGAAAAGCATCGTCCATCTCCTGCTGACTCTCCTCCTCTCCTGTTGTGGAGAGGAGCATCTGAACCTTGTCATTTCAATAAACCCAGTCAGCAAAACAGCCAGTGTGTGCAAACCAGCGTATGTGAACAGGGAATACGGCAGGTGAAATGTTTTAATATTGCCGACTTGTTGAGAGTGACAATGAGTTGAGACGACCAATCAACAGACATTGATTCATCCTGATCCACTTTTATGTGACTCAAAATAGTTATACATTTTAAATAAACAAACTTGAACATAATCCAGCAACTAGATTTGGTGACAGATATTAATGTTCATTTCTTAGTCACATGGAAAAAACTTGGAATGATTGAACTGATTAAGAACGTATTTAACAAAGGCTGATTCGGTGCTCTCTGATGGGAAACATGCTTGCCATTCCTGCTTCTGTTTGGAAATTGTAATTGAGCTGAGAACTAAAGCATTATCCGACAGTGCAATGCTGTTTGTTTTGTAATCCACTACCATTAGTATAATGCCTGGTGAGTTTGCCAAGTGCCATTTTCCAACCTGATGCCTTTGGCTGTATTTGCTCTTGTTAGAAATAAAGGTTGCATATTTCAGAGAAAAGCCACTTTATTTATGCTGATACCTTCCCTCATAAATATGCTTATAAATATGTATGAATCACTTTGAGTGTGGGACATGTTGGATTTATTTTTATTGCCATGCCTTCTGAAATACACTGGATGTCGCGTTCCCTGAATCTTTGAAGGTGTCGCTGCCGACGCTTCCATCCATGCAACTCATTCACTTTCACCAAGATCATCAAGTCACTCAAGTGAGGAGTTCAACCATCGAGAGACTCACAGTTACTTGGAGTCCCTTCAATAAAAAAGCAAGATTAAGTTGTGGGGCACCAGAATTCCCATGATCTCTTTACTGCCACCTTGAAGTGTTTTTTATTTTTTTATTTCGTATGCTGAATCAATCCCTCTTGAAGAAATTCTTTCTCTCTATTACTCCGCAATGAGGCGAAACCAAATTCTCGCAAGTCACTTTTCAATAAATTTGATGTTCTGCTGTACATTCTGGCCAGACTTTCACCTGACTGAGCAAAATTGCGAGAGACAACAAACAATTGTGTTACATAAACAGAGTTTGCTCTGCAAAGTTAGTGACTGCTGTGCAGGATTGACTGTTCTGGCGAGGTTAAGGAATTGGCTGGGTGTCCAGACATGATCGGTGGCATGTTTGTCAGTAGTCTCAGAGAGTTGATATGGAGATTAAATCTCCTGAAGCCATCTGGATCTATACAATCAACAAGCAAGGCTGCAGTGATGAAGGTGACAGGGATGGCATGCTGCCCATTAGAGCACAATGTGTCCTCAAGGAAAGTGAACAAGTGTCCTTTAAGGTGTTCATTGCACAATGATACAAAACATTCGGTGCATCGTTGAACAGCAGACTGGAATTCCCTGCTGATAACCCCCCCTAATAGAAATGTTTTAAGTGCTGTAAAGAACTTGTACACATAGTCATGTGCACATAAACATTTCCTCCCAATATGTATGGATTTCTTTACTTTCCATGGCCTCCATGCATGAGTCACACTTCATTGTATATGTATGGTGTGTGGGTGTCAGGGCCATGGTCACCAACAGCAAAACAACGTGAAACCTCGCCGTGCATCCGTGTGTGTGAATGTGTGTGTGTGTGTCTTCACCGTGAAGCCTTCTCCTTGTCCGTTGCCAAGGTGGAAAAGGCTTCAACTTTCATGACCTAAAAGAAAGTAGAGATAGAAAGGATGATTAAAGTGTGCATTTTGCTCTAATCTGCCACCATAATCACACACATGCACCGTTTTACTCCACATTCGTACATACTTTCACAATACCTACTCAGGTGGAACACAAGCTGACTTAAATCTTCAACTTGCACGAGGAGCAGTTTGTAAAACAAATAAAGGATTACAACATTTATAGAAGATTTATCACAAAGTCGCACGAGTCCTCAGTGCCTGCTTGCCACAAATTTAAAATAATCCTCGTCAAGGAAAGTGATCCTAAAAGCCACTGTAGCGCAAGTTTGATGTGCCCTGGAGCCAAAACAATGCAAGAATGTTTTGCTTTTACAAGAATTGTAATTTATGTTCAATCAGACCCCACATCTCTTTGAGTTAATTGCACCCTGTGGACTCTTCATGCAATTTACATTCAAGAAATGCTCAACTGACTCAACCGGTTTGACAAATGTTTTCAGTCTGCTTTGGTATTTCTCCTTTTTGGTATTTCTCATCTTTGCACATGTTGATGTCCCCCATGCACTAAAACATACTGCTGTACTCTCTCGCAATGTTTTTAGTTATTCTTTTTTTATTTATTATGATCCTCGAATATCTGTGATCTACTTTTGTCACAATCATTTTATCCACATCTGTCACATACATTTGTTCAACACACTCACTGCTGTTTCCAATCGAGACACTGTGTGAAATAATATTTCGTCTGAAAAAACCCGACCTGACACCAAACTATGAGCATTTTTCCCTAACTAAACTACTAAGGTTACTCACTGTCCACCACATACTGAGACTGAACCTCCACCAGGTGATAACAACACAACATTGCAGCGATAGAAGGAGCAAAATGTTCCTCGTTAGATTGCAAAATTGGAGAACTACACTTTTCAGGGCCAAAGAACACTCACACTCACTTATGCTGCTACTTTCTGTCTGGCATATTGATGGATGTGAAAGAGCTTGATGGTGTGAGTGAGATTGACAGTTTTTTGATGCAGTGGTGTAAGTTCATGTGTGTGTGTACACACACACACACACACACACACACACACACACACACACACACACACACACACACACACACACACACACACACACACACACACACACACACACACACACACACACACACACACACACACACGCTTTCAAAGCCAGTCTGGTCCCAGTGAGTAACTGTTTGCAGATCCCAGGCTGTGCACTCTGCCCTCCATGTGTGTAAAAGTTCAAATGGATCACATGTGAAAAGTCTCCGCTGCATCTTACCCCCTCCTGTTCTAAATAGCATAGATGTGACTCACTCAAGGAATGTTCTGTTAGGTGAGAAAACTTAGAAGCACATAATCACATGATAGGGGCTGAATTTTCTGTTGCGAGGAAGAAAAAAACCCACAATACACCACCGACTTCTGATGCGCATAAGAAATATTCACATTGCAATACACCACAAAGTTCACAACATCATTGTACGCATCAGCTGATTACTCATCCATAGCAACAACCTCATCTTGTCAAAGGTGGGCTTAGTCAGGCTGCAAGCTTTTTCTGCTGGGCATATGACAGAAAAAAAGAAAAAAAAACTGGCATTTAAAAAACTGGCTCACTGCTCAACCGTCATACATCGACACTTCATTGTTTGGACAATATTTACGCATTTTGTGTGATGGACTAGTTTGACGCCTTTCTTTGAAAAATGATGACAGAAGAAATTGCTTCATGTTACAAATAATTTGCAATATAACAACAACAAAGTAAAACTCACTAAATGTGACTACCACAGTGTAAAAGACATTCACAGTGTTTCAAAACAGAACAATAAATGAGAAGAAACATTGAAGAAATAATAAAAAAAACTTTAAAAAAAAATCTGATAATCTCTTAAGAACTTCTTAATCTTAATCTGTTTAAGAACTATACTTTCTTGTTGCAGCTAATATTAGAGATACTGTTGTAATAACACACACTGAATGAAGAAAGTGAGCGTCTACTCAGGCGAACCTTGATTTGGAATTAATGAAATGTTTCGATCACATCAATAAATTCTTTGTGTGACTGAATCAAAACCAGTTTTCCATTCACTTTTTACCTATACTTTACCTCTTCTGCTCAACTCATTTTTGCTCAACCGGTAAAAAAAAAAAAAAAAAAAAAGAATCACGAGAGTATCAATCGGTCACTTCCTCCTCTTCCATCAGCGTCAGCAATGAATCTCTTCCACCAATTACATCAGCCATCACCATCTGCTTCACTATCTGTGTGTAAAGGTCAGGTGGCCCTGTCTTCTCCCACTTTTATCATTGGTCTATAAAAAGTAATTTTAAAGTGTGGGAGGAAGAGACTTCGCTCCTAGAGTTTGTGCCACCTTCCGTCTATTGCACCACACATATTACATCTTGCACAGTAATTTATGGATGGATGTCGGGATATTTGTCCCTTTATGAGATGTTTTTTTTTTTGTCTCCAGCTGCTGAGATTGATAAATAACAAAAATACCCACATGCAAATCAAGGTCTTCCAAGTTCGGACACCTTAGATTGATCTAACGTCTATGCAGCTTCATCTAAATCAGGGTCATGAAATGCTGGATAACATTCTAGCTGAAGATACATCAAAAAAATTTATTTTGAATTTTAGATGACTCCAGTATGTTACACAGTTGGGGACAATTCATAATGATAACGGTTCATTATGAGTAGCACACGATGTCATGTGTTTCATGCGGAAGAATAGCCACACGAGTTACACGTGCGTCCTCCATTCATTCCCTTCATTATTTAACACCATCAGATCCACCAGCCTGAAATTTGCAGGCTCTATGTAGCCATGAATGGGAGGCACATCTGTTCTAAAACCGTTTTTACAAAAAAAAAAAATCACTTTATATCGTCCACAATTAGACCAAAAGTGATTATAGTCAGTGTTGTTAAAAAAAAAAAAAAAAAAAATCTGTGAGGAGTGAAAAAGTTGTGGGTGTTCAATAGTTTTCAGGCCTTTGTAATCACTTCACAGCACAGTTATAACTCGACTGGTTTTAGTCCCAAGCAAAAAATGGGAAGTATTTTTGGTGAACCTCACAGAGAACATGTTTTGTTTTTTTTTATTTGGAAGCACATAATATCAGTAATTCCACATTTGAAGCTTTTGACTTGCAATGTTCTCAAAAAGTTGCTAATAACCAAATGTTATTACATTGATAACCAATTTGAAAGTAAGGGAGTTAAAGAGTGATTGTTCATACTGCAAAACTGTGTGTAATTCATGAAATCATTTCCTTATGCATTGAACTTTGTTTTTAAATTTCCTGTACAATATTAATTCAATTCCATTCAACTTTATTTATTGTCAGTTATTTCTATGTGCTTTTTACAAAGAGAAACCCAACAAATGAACATGAGCAAGCATCAGCGAAGGTGGAAAGAAAAAACTCCCTCTAACATGAAGAAACCTTTGCAGAACCAGACTCAGAGGTGGCAGCTTTCTGCTATTCCGGTTGGGGTGAGAGGAGAGAGGAGAGAGGAGAGAGGAGAGAGAAGAGAGAAGAGAGAAGGATAGAAGGATAGAAGGATAGAAGGATAGAAGGATAGAACAGAGATGCAGACTGCAGTATGGATACAGACCCTGGTTCGAGGTAAGGAAACAAGGATACATGTACAACTTTCTTCTTTTTTTCCCCTCTTTTCTTTGTTTTACATTACTTTGCACGTGTCTTTTTAAGCTTTTGTGCTATATATTGATATTTGAGGAATGTGGGTTTCCACACAAGCCTCGAGTACTGACCTGCTCGCCACATGAAGACCTTTGCTCATTCTCAACAAGTGTAACTGAGCTAATGTGAATATTGCTCATCGTACACAAAGTGATATGGACATGCGGAGGTGGCTGAAAACTTTATTTTTCCTGTTATCAGAACACATCTTCTGCTGGGAAAGCAGTGGCATCAACGTCATTACTGAACTACACAATGCAGTACACTAGCCTGCATGAGATCAGTGACAACCTCTGAGAAAAGGAGCCGACGTGATTCATGCAATAAAACTGTTCATCTTTCATTTGGAACAAAGACACTATGTCGTTCTCAAGGTTTATGCACGAGTGTTTTCATCCATCTTCACATGTTGGTTCATGCTGCAAAAATGTTGGCTCATATTCAGAGATGGTAGTTTTTCCCAAAATCTACTAATTTACTGAAGTCAAATATACAGATTTGCTCAGTTTCTAAGGGGACAAATCGCTATGAACAGACAAAAATACACATAAGAATTTGACTACATATACATGACTCATACGCAGCATTGACAGTAGATTGGCAATACCCTTCAACATGCTGGCTGCTAATGAACTCATGGCTTGGATCTATACGTGAATCGTAATTTTTCTTGTTGCTTTTGAAGATAATGAAGTGATTTTACTCCTCTTTTCAATGCTTTTCCCCCATGTTTGTAAACTTTTTGTACAATCTATTCCAATATTATGTGCAAGAGAAATATAAATGTCAAGAGATGTTCCAGGCAGCACACAATAGCATAGTGCGTATGTTACACGTCCCAGCAATGAGGGCAAAGTAACAAATATCAAACCTGTATTGCACATATGATGTGCGGCCACAAAAATAACTCATGAAGTGTGGACACAAAAAGTGCATTATGTGCTATTTCAAAACAACCTTATTTGGAAAGAGAATCAGAATTTAATGGATGACATGACACACTGGTACAGATTAGAGATTCATCATAATACAACCCCTACATGTTAAAAGAAGGCTCTTATGCGAACAAGTAAAATAAGTTTGATAACCACGGGATAACCTCATTAAAAAGACTTATTTCTCTTCCGTCTGTATGCATCCACCACTACATCATGCAGTCAGTATCTGCCATTGCCTAAAATGCTTAAAATGCATTTTTATATTGAAGATGAAACTTGCAGGAGTTTGGTATGAGAGTTTTTGATTTGATTTTCCTGTACTATCAGCTCCATCTTTCCTCCGTGTGACCTTTCTCACGCCACCCTCAAAACCCCCACCGCTGGCGGGAGCAAATCGACACCCCAACGCCGGCATACAGTACGCACGTCTGTGAGTAGGGAATAGCAGGGATATTTTCTTCGTGTCTCAAGGTTTGATGGAAATGTCAGCTGCTAAAGCAGGCCAGCTCATTATTGCTAAAAATGTGCACGCGTCACACACCATACACACGGGCACAATATAACACATTTTCTAAATAAAATCTCAACAGAGCAACCAAAACTCCCCAGATTGTCCTGCCTCATGGGGAAAAAAAAGAAAAGAAAAAGAAAAATCACTGTTAATTTTATCAATGAAATAATTGTCAACATGGCTAGCTGGACAGAAATAGAGGTGTAAATCCACTGACGTCAGTAGAGCTTGGTCTTCTTCTCGTGATCACTGACAGAAACAAAACGTGGCTTTGTGCAAAGAGAGAAAGTGGGGAGAGCAGATAAAGACATCTACAGTACACAACAATCAGGAGGTGGTACTTGGACCTGAGTCATCTTCAGATGCTTCCACAAAATAGATATTTACCCCCAACCCACCACCGTCCTCTCACTGGAAATGTAAAGCCTCAAACTAAAAATAAACAACGGGATGGTGTCATTGATGCAGCCTGGTCATACTGTACTGGCGCCATTCATAACTAAAACAGTTCCACAAGTAGTTCTATTACACCTTTTCAGCTCATGTCAGCTCTTTGTGTGAACTGTTTCCCCCCATTTGGTAGCCGGGGAAAAAAAAGTGTGTTTGGAAGAACAACACTTTGACTACACACCTTGTTGAGATCCATTAGCTCCTTAAAATAGTGCAGAGCAGATATACAATGGGAGTGGCCTTGCAGACGGATGTACTAACGGAAGACTGGCAGGGATGGAAAACACTAAAAAGCATGGTTATTTGTTCTAATTTAGGGACACTTCTTGGCATGTTGTGTTTCTTTTCATCATTTATGTGATGATGGCCTATAAAATAGTTTATGTCTGAATTCGTCTCCAACTTGCATTGTTAATCATGCGTGTGCAGGTATAGTTAGGTGACATATCTTATACGTGTCTTTCAGGCAGTGTGTGCCCTCGCATGGTTTTGTTTCAGCCAGCATTTTCCTATTCTGTTATTCATCCATCACAAACACCATGTGAGCCACAGGATACAATTTGCAGTAATGGAGATCAACGTGAGAGGTTGCACTTTGGAGGATTACAAAACATGAAAACGCAACTGTCGCAACAGAAATCAGTGTCATACTGGAGGCTCAGGTTGCAGGGGTGTTAAAAATCCTATTTTGTTTGCAATATGTGTTTTAAAAGCGGAAGTAGAGGGAATATCAGAGGAAACCACTGCACTGCATGTTAATGCTATTCATCCATTTTCTGAACAGTTTTTGCCTATTCAGGGAGTGAAAACCCTCTCACCCATGCGGGAGCCCATGTATGTAAGTCTAAAGATCCTGATTGCATGCAAACGTTTTCCAGATCTACTTGTCTGTTAGCAGATCTATAAAGGAAAACATGACAGGTGGATCGCCCCCACGTAACACCTGCTTATATAAAGATACATCTTCCGACACCATCGAATGACCCTTCTGATGAAGGGAAGAAAACAAATGGTTGTATTTAAACATAGATTTTTGTTGTATGTGGCCCCTGAACTAAAATGAGTTTGACTTTGAAAACACCTTTGTGGATCACAGTTGTCAGACTGTGACATATTGTAATAGTGTCCCCCTTCATCTCACTTTTGTTTTCGCTCCAATCCAGTCTGATATTATTATTCAGTGGCATGGACACTCAGGTCTGATCCAATATAACCTTATGTTTTTGCTTATAGAAGTTGAGTGAATATAAAAACAATAGTAAAAACAAAACCAAATTATAGTATTTTTTTTAATTTGGGAACTTCTGCAAGAGGAAACTAAGCAGTTCCATCAGATAAATGAGTAGTGAAACATGGAAGAGCTCCAATGGAAAATCCAGAAATTCGGAATTATTGGCTTTTCACTTTGAACATTGTTATGACAGTTTAAATCTATGTATCTTTTTGAGGGCTTATTTGCAGCTAAACAAATACATCTCTGTAACCTGAATATCCCACTCATCTGTTTAGTGGATACCTGATTGATAAAATGGTTGATAGCCTTTGAAGTCTGCATCATCAATTTGCTAATAATTCTCAGCGAATGCACAAAGACATCCGACTGTGAATAAATTGAATGCTAATTTACTTCTTAAACACATTTCCTACGCGCAGTTTAAAATGAAATACAGTCTGTATTCAGCTGGCTGCAGTCATTGTGCCCGACTTTAATACGGCTTAATTATCAATCTGGCCCAGGGGAAGAAATTTTCCCATACAGCAAATTTGCAGAATCTTGCTAAGTAACTGTCAAGGGAAGGTGCAGAAGAAAGCCACAGAACAGCAGAAGCGAGAGATGGACTATTATATGAAAGAAATGGACGAAACAGAGAGTCACCGCTTTGAACTGTGGGCAGAAACATAACAGCCTCACATTATGCTGACGCGAACCCGGCTGTGAGACAACAGCCAGAGGGAAAAAAGAAAGATACACGGCGGCTGGGAGGGAGAGTACAAGCGAGAGCGAGCGGAAGTGGTGGGTGAGGCAGGTGCAAACAATATGTTGAGCTTGTGCAAGACTGATAGAAAAGCAGTGATAAGAGAAATAGAGAGCTGCTGCTGCAGAGGTAGCGGGAGAGAGATAGAGAGAGAAAGAGAGAGAGAGAGAGAGAGAGAGAGAGAGAGAGAGAGAGAGAGAAAGAAAGGGAGAGAGATGCTTGGAGGGAAAAACTATGTAGTGAGAGTTGATTAGAATTTTCTGTCGTGGGATCAAAAAAAAAAAGTACTCATCAAGGACGAGCGACCAGCACAAGGGCAAGAAGGCCACTCGCCGCAACAGACACAATCTGCACGGAGATGAGATGAATAAAGAAGAGGTGGGAGGGAGACGTTCCGCCGGCACAAAACCTGAAGTTTATAAACCAAATGAAGGACAGGATGAAATGATGATGTTGAATAACATAATTCAGTCTGAATAATTAAAAAAGATGTGCATCAGTTGTTCATTAAACCTTTTATAAGTTGGAAACTACGCCAGTAAATGTTTTTAAGAGTAGATACAAGAATGTAAAAGGATTAACATAGTGGTTGGTCGCTCTGTTCCTGCACATTATCATGCTGTTGTGATTCAGTGGGTCTTTACTATAGATCTAAATGCTGGCTTGGGGCAGTTTTCTGCTCACAAAAGAGAAACTACGGTGTTGTGCCCATACAGTGTGGACTGACGTCCTCATTATGACCGTCCAATCAGAGACAATTTTAAATGAAATATTACACATCTCACTTGAGCTTCTCAGTATCCTCTGAATATATGAAACACAATAATATTAACACCAGACGGATAATAAAAGTTTAAGTTATATTAGTAAAAAGTACCGAAGAATCATTTACCTACAACATTTAAAAAAATCACTTCAACAAATTGTAACTAATTAATGCAATAAGAGAACTATTACTAACAGTATACTTAGTATGAAGAATATTTATTTCTTGTCATGAAATCTAGACTCTGAACACATCCTCAGTGTACAATGCCATTGTTATTTTTCCTGCAGTCTGGACATATTTTGGTTACATCTTGTCTCCTTTTTTGTATTTGTTCAAGCCACAGCAGGCAACTGTTTTCTGCACCTTTGATAAACAGCCCTGTACTCATGCACTTTACTGCAGTCTGGGTTGTTCTTGTGATAATATGTCCCCCCCAGCAGATAAGAGAAAAACAAAGGAAGTGAGGACATTAGACTGTATTTTAAGGTGACTTCACGTCTACAGCATCTCTAACAAGGCAACTGTTTGCTGGAAACAGTTTCATAAAGGCTGTTGAAGTGCAATCTTACTGGAACCTCCTTTCAATTCTCATAATCATTCAATCAACAGGTGCAGAGAGAAATGTTGATTTCACAGCACAAACAGTATTGAAAGCAGACAGCAAACTACACTGTCACCCTTTTTTTTTATTGCTCAATACTCCTGACAAATGAAGTAAAAGCATGCGTGGCGTGAAGCTTGATTGTCGACTCCTCACACTTAAAAGGGAGAAAACACCTTTGCTGCTCTTCGTTTCCGTTCAGTCTTCTTTTCATCATCGGTGTCTCAGCGCTGCATCGGTTGGTATGACCCAGCTGATTAGGTTTCCATAGGGACAGAAAATCACTCTTTTGCTATGTGGTGAATTCTCAAGGACTCCTGTTTGCAAAAGGTCTTTGCCACTTCCGACTGGTTAATCAGCTCTCACAGGAAATAGGAGACTTAAAAGCAGAAGTTCTAATGGAAAGCATCACTATCTGTTAAATGCGTGCACAGTGGGCCACTATTTGCCTTTGCCCATTTGAACGCTAATTAGTTAAATGCATGCCGGTCCTGTGCGCCGTGCATAATAGAACGTAATAATGTCGAATATTAACAGAGGCAGGTGCAAGAATGAACTGACTGATATTTCAGCTGCATGTAGCTGAACGATTGCATGTGTTATTCTTCATTAAATGTGGCTGGTGTGAAGCTCTGTTGTCAATCTTTCAAAAAAAAAGTTGTAGCGAATTTGGAGTCTTGCAACAGTTCAGTTGAGAGTAGCGTGAAGCATTATATCTACATGCACAGCTTTTGGTAGTAAAGTTGTAGTATCCAATTAAATAATTAATGTGTTCCAAATATTTTACATTTTGTTGGTTTGTTGCCGTTGCTGTTCAGTGCTCGTCCAAACTATGTTAGTGTAAGTCTGCATTTCCTCATTTGTCTTGATGGGAGGTGTCTGAAACCAATTGAATCAGGTCAACTCGACTTGGACCTGTAATTTGTCTTAACAGTTACCATCTCAATGGCCACCTGTTTATTAGACTATTTCAACATCCCCGAGTTAACTTTAAAATGAGTTTAAACTCCAGACTGAGTGACAGCTTCTCCTAAATACCCATCAGTGCTAAAGTGGGTGTTCCAAAAGGCCAAACGCAGTCGTATTTGCTGCATCGGAAATGACAAGTCTATTTCTTGACCGCTGTATGACTATAAGTACCATGAACATGGCCTATATGTGATACTGTGACACATTTGTGGCCTTAAAAAGTAACTTTATATAAATTATGAAGGAAAGTGTGAAAAGTACAATACATACAGCAATCACTGACACAATACAGCAAAAATGGAGGACTTGTGAATTCAGATGGCTTTAGTTTGAGTCAGTTCAACGGTATTATGGTCAGTCATGCTTGAATGAAGTTTTGCCATTACTGTATTCCCAAAAATACCCTTAGAAAATAGTCCAGTATAAAAGAAATGACTCCTTCTGCCTTCTTACCTTTTTATTTCTTAAGCTATCTCTCCACTAAATTCACAGAAATGCATTTAAAACAAATAACAGCCTTTGCACAGTTGAATAGTTAAGGTTAAAGACCAATCTTATGAAAGCAGTTAAGTGTCTGGAACAGGCCCACGCCAGCAATAACTTGCTCAATAGAAATAGGTGGCAAAACTACATGTGAAACTAAAAGTAACCGATCAAAAGCTGGTGCACGAGCCTTTCTGTGCTTTCTGTAGTTAAACATCTACTTTTTGCAAGTCGCCTCAGAGGCTTGCAAAGAAAACTGTCGGTGTTCGATACGTGACAACAAATCCAATGCCCACGGCGCAAGAGTATTGACCTTTACTGGCAAACTGTTCAGCTTTTTGTGTCAAAATCAACAGTATGTATACTCTCCAGTATGTGGCTGTGTGAAAAGGAAACAAGTTTTGCTGAATGTCTGACTCCTGTAATATCAGTATGTGTCCTTTCTGTCCAGCTACATCACAAGCAAACCTTTACACAACACATTCATTAGGTCTGAGCAGAATCCTACCCCATTAACCTTCTGTTTTTATCTGTGTTTAGACCATTCCACCGTGCATTTGCAAAGAATTTTAAATTACTTCCAAAGTCGCAAGTGATGGATAACGCACTCGCATTATATTCCTTTAGACACCTTTCAGGATGTAAGAGCACAGAGCCATTATCATCTTAGGCAGGCAGAGAAATGCACGTTGAAATATTTTCAATGTAACTCTGCCAGTTTCTCCAGAGGTATGCTCTCTAAAGATTTGGGAGCCCTGTTGATTAAGAAATGCTGCTTTAAAGTAAAGTGCCAAAGAGATTCAAAAAACACTTATGCAAATTAAAGTAAAAGGAAGCACTGAAGAGCAAATTGCATGGCAGCTCTGCAGAATCCCACATCAACCCTCATATCTGCGTCTGCACCTCGTGCTCTCGCTCTTTCAGTCCCTCACAGAAGAGGGTGAACATGAAGAAGCAGCCCCAGTCACATTACCATACCGACTCTAGCTTCCTCTCGAAAATGAGGCTGCACTTTGTCGGACCCTGTCTCCTCTGCGATTCCCACAGGCCCGTACTGTACCACCACTCCAGCAACAAAGTGAAGACTGACAGCTCCTTATTCTCCACCAGCAAATTGCACTTTGCTCTAGCCTTGGTACTGACAACTTCAAAGAAAATTTCCTTCTTACCAAGTTTATGTAACAACAGTGGGATTTAGTGTTAGTCCTTGAGCTTTGATGACATTCTTGAACGAGAAAAGCAAATATGTAGACAAGAACCAATATTCGTGTCTGTTGCCTGATTGCCCTCAGTTTGAGTTCAGGTTGGATCAAGGCACATTTCTATGTTCTGTTTGCATGTTCTTCCTGAGCATGCGCATTATTATCATTTATCTATTGATTTTTTGGGTGGATAATCTTGCTGTGAATTGGCAATTCTGAATTGGCTGCATTTGTAAATGTCTCTATATTTTCCTTACAGTGGACTTGTTACCTGTTCAGAGGGTAGTCTGCCTTCTTCCTCAGTGAGCTGAAGTTGGATGAGGCAGTACAGATGGGATGGATCAATCTTGCATCGTGAGGACAGTCCTCCGCTGCTTCTTTACGGCCACCGATATAACCCTGCAAAAAACCTCGGTTTGGGAATGGGTTTTCAAATATATCACATCCAATTATCAACTCATCAGAGAACATCTACCTTGAAGAAAATAGTGTGCATGTATCAGTAAGGTTTTGGCCTGGAAAACAGGTTGATTAAGCCACTTATAGAAGCACTAGTCTGACTGGCACCTGTATTTGTTTTCATTTATCACCAAACTGTCTCGGCAAAGATAAATGTTCTATAATTGATTGTGGACTGAAAATTGAAATACAAAGTGGTGCCCATAATTTTAAAGCTATATTTTGCTGGACTGGCCATTTCAACTCGAATCTCGAAAAACAGGGCAGCTACAAAACAGTTTATAGCTGCAGTAAATAGGATTTAAATAGCATGTTGAGGAGACAAATTACCTTTTTATTACCTGTTTCTTTATGTAACCTGGAAGAGCTAGCATGTTTCTATTCTTTATGGTATTTTTACTCATGTGGGGCTTGTTATTTAATGGAAACTTTCAGTAAATAGAAAAACAAACAAAACACAAAGGGCCATATTGACTGCAGTTTAAACTCAACATGACCTAAGCTGCAAATGCAACACTGCTATTTGTATATCCACCATTTAAAGAAGGAAAGAAATATGCAAATACAATATTTTTGGAATATGTTATGGATGTGAAATGAATGTTATGACTGCTCATTTAGTAAAAGTATAGATTTAGTTTCTTAAGTGAAACAGTGCAGGTTATGAACTGTACAAACAATGTATTTAATACAACAGAATTTTTTGGAGCACACATTATAACTATTGTCATTCTAATGATATGTTTGTCAGTATGGACACACCACCACCTTATTTTGATCATATTCTGAATTGTATCATAGATTTTAGGTCAGAAAATAAATTGTTTCATAAATAATGAAAAGAAAAATGCAATAACCAGGGTGGACTTAATATAAAAACAATAACCTTTGGGAAGGACTTTCATATTTGAACCAGAAAGGAAGTCTTTGCATTAAACCATGATATTCGGACCAGGTAAAGTAAAGGTAAACAGCCATTAGAAAAAGACAGAGACCAAAAAAAACCCCAAACAACTTGAGTACATAAACTGAGTACTCTGTATTTTTTTACTCAGTATTGTAATTTGTCAGCATTTGGTCTTAGACATGCTTAATAAAGTCGCTACAGCCATATTCAACAGTGTAGACTTTGTTGGTCCATTGTTTGGTGCTTAAAAATAATCAAAGAAACAATTTGAATCAATAACACATAAACAAAAAGTATGTATGTATGTATGTATGTATGTATGTATGTATGTATGTATGTATGTATGTATGTATGTATGTATGTATGTATGTATGTAATGTATGTAATGTATGTAATGTATGTATGAAGCTGTTCCTTGCAAGCAAGAATTGAACCACCATTTAGTTATCCCTTCCTGGTAGAAAACAAGTAATCCGTGAACATTTAACCATTCATGACTTCTTTTTATATATTTGTCCAACAGTATATGCGAATCTTCCAATCAAATCTGCGCATGATTCATTTTCTTCTGTGATGTATGATGCAATGCCTGTTTTTCACGAATGCTATAGCTCACAGTAAACAGATGTCTTGGAGGAGTTAGAAGCCATCTGTCCTCATAATGAACACATCTCTCCTCAGACTCCTTCACATGTTCCCACACTGTATATTCAAACATATATGTTCAAATAGGGAATTCCACCTGGATTATTTCTGATTCCTCCGAGCTGGCTTCGTGTTCCTTGTTTAAATCTTTTCATCAATTTAACCGAGTGCAGAGGAAAACAATTCCCAGTGTAGAAGATTGTCTAAACACACATCTGTTTCAGAATTGTTAGGATGAATGCATGTCGACCCACACTAGTCTCAAAAGATGTTCTTTTTGTCCTCATGCAACACAAAACACAAACAAGCCACAGTGATTTCATATAAATCATTTGCAAAACAACCAATGATGTCTCTAAATCTCAGTTGTTTACAAATCACTATGGAGACGGAGCCAATTCGTCCTTCTCACATTTAGTATTGTACATTTCAGCTCATTGTTTTGATAAGTAAATTATTTTTTCCTTGGCCTTTTTAGTTTTAGTTGTATACCGACCTTCAATAACTATATATTTTCAAAAGTTATCTCACCAGCCCTTACAGAGTTTATTGTTCCTTGACATCCGTCCCTCTTTTATGAGCCTGAAATGCCTCCGTTGTGTTAAAGCTGTTTTGCAATATCAACCTCTGTGATACGAAGGACTCTTCAGTGTCTAATGTGATGTAAAACATACAGTTTAACCCTTTATAGGACTTTCATACTTTTATTGGAAAAAAAAAACAACCTTTGAGAATAAATTTTTTAACCCTTGGAAGAATTTTTTTCCTCACTTTTGTGACTTTTCAAAGTTGTGAAAAAAATGTTTTTGTACCAATAATATATATTAAATTCAGTTTTGATGTATAAAACTGATCTATAGCCCTCTCACACTTCTGAATATAGCAAAAAAGTAAAGTCATGCAATGACATTTCTATTACCGGTAGGTTGTTGTAGAGGGTATACCCTACTCAGTGCGAAAGGGCCAAAAATGGTGTTATTTGCAAACAAATACATTAATATGACTTAATAAACATGATTTTTGTTTCAAATAATCATAGTGCTACAATATTTTGTCAACGTATTTAACTTTTTCCAACTTTCTAAAGTAATAAATACATCTTCAGTGAAAGAAAATGGCCAAAACACACCAATGTGTGATGATGAGATGCATACATTGTCTTAATTACTGTTTCTATTCAATATGGACATTACATATCAAAATGAGATCATGACTTCTGAGCAGGGCATTCAGTGTGGGAAGACACTCGAACACAGTGTCCTATATAAAGATGCTAGAAAGCAGAAATCGTGTTGTTTCATTTCATGTGATTATTGATCTACCACTACAAGTCGTAGTATGAGTAATAGCTGACACACTTCACTCCTACCCCGAGCCCGGCTGTAGGTAGTGGGCTGGGCAGGTCTGAGGCACGAGTCGTCAGGGCTAAAACTGAATCCAACCTTCTGCCCAACCAGTGAAATCTGTCACACACCCCCACAGAGACTGGACTGCATCTCACCACCACCACAGCGTCCTCTCTCTGTGTTCCCAGCTTGTTTACATGGTTTTTGGGAATGGGGGACGGAGCCATTAAAATATCCCTGTGATTTATTCCTACTCTGGTGTCAACACATTTTATTAAAACTAATGAACACATGCATCCAGTCGGCTTTAAGGAAAGCTGTGATGGACTGTACAGTAGCCTTGCTGTGATGAATTGATGCCCTTTGATCATCATGTACATCTTGTTGAATGTGTTGATGATGTCGCTGACAGTATGGAGAATAATATGCGTCATAGGACGAGGGTTTTCACAGAAACATGAGACTTCGTCTGTGCAGATGTGGTTCTATTTTCTATGCAGGGAACATGTGCAACATGAATAAAAATACTCTGATCACTGCATGGGAAGGAAAGTTTTGCCGGAAGTAACTGCATCATATTACTTAATGGAATAAGATTTGTGGACTTATTTGTTTACCCTGATGGGCACCACATGTTTTTGACTTGTTAAAATCAACTGAAGAAAACTACTGAAATCAATGTCTGAATTGCATTTCTATGACTAAACAGTTTGGATGTCCTATAGTAACCTTGTAGGCAACACTTTCCTCAGGCTCTGTGCACTGAGCTGGCTCAATGAGCGTCTGCAGCCCTCTTCTGCCCCTCTCAGGCTGAAATGAGGATAGCTGCACTTCCGGTTGTGGTCTTTTGTATTCCTCTTGTGGTGCAGACTCCCTCCCTCTCTGTTTTGCTCTTTTTCATTGAGGTGGCATGTGTGTTCACCGGAAAACAGCTATATTTTGTGTATAGGTCTACATCTTAAACACTTTTGTACACTACACTTGCAGAGTTCCTTTGGGAAATATTCTTGTTTTGAAAGAGTTATTATATTACTGGGAAAAAAAAGACCTCTGAGTGGCTGTTCAGTAACTTCAGTAGAAACTCTCAAGCCGGCAGATCAGAGAGGAAGTGAAAAGGTCAATGCTGGAGCTGCTGACACTTCGAGCGAGTGAATTAAAGTAATGTGATGTGAACAGTTAAAGAAGATTAACAGAGGCATGCAAATGGTACAGTTTTACTACCTGCATTTAATACTTAAGATTGCATCAGTACCAGCGGGAGAGACCTTAGAATGAAGTTATGCCTCTAATTAATGGTGTTAATATGTGCGCCTGTCATCATGCAAATGTGCAGCTGCATAGTCTCCACTGAAGATGTTTGATAACTGAGCCAGTCATATGCAAAGCGTGTAATGCACAGCCTCACAGATTGCCCCATAGTGTCACTCAATCATGCTCCTTCATACACTGCAGCTGCTCCACACTGTCTGCAGGTTGAGTATGTCCGCACAGGAAGTGTTGTTCTATCCGACTGCAGTAATTAATACTTAAAGCACACTATTGTATTTTGGCTGGAAGCGTATGAATCAGAGTCTGGTGATGGTCCATGGCTGCTCCAGGTTACCACAGAGAGCTGAAGTAGTTTTCTTAGATGGAGTTTACTTTCATTCACATTCTCCCCTTAGTGCATTCAATGATTCCAGACGAAACACAGCCACAGAGCAGCCTCCCTCTCCTGCTGCATCACAAGCAGACTCCAGCAGATGCAATTGACACTGAAGTTCAACAACTTGATGTGTTTGTGTTGAACACATGAGATGAGAATTCAGGAAAACTTTTTTCCTGCACTTGTACTCTTGTTCGGTTTGGTGCTTACATCTGTGTATTACCAGGTGCATATATTGTCAATTTTCATGTACACATTCATCAACCAAAAAATGATGATCACTGGCTGAAGAACACTTATCATTTCATCATTCCAGCAGTTAAAAGATGGGATGCAATAGACTGCGAGCAAACATTTTGTCCTCAACATTGAAGTACTAAACAAGAAATATGGGGTTTGACCTGGGCCAACATGTGATAACTTGGTAAAGATCTTGGTTAATGGGGTATTCAAGGTCTGCAGTTGTCAAATCTAACTAAAAATCTAAAAATGGTGAACCAGTGACATGCTCATATGTGACCAAGGGTCACTGATGCATGTAGGGAGTGAAGGCTGAACCAACAAACAAACTGCTGTGTTCAAGACTGCTGCAGAAGTCAATGCTGCCGATGGGAAGGCTTCTGAATGTACATTGTGTTACAGTGTGTTGTTCATGACATTGCACAGCGGCAGACCAGTCACCTTGTCCACCACTGAGAACACCATCAATGGGCTTGTGAGCAATACAATGTTATCACAGAGGAATAAAGACAGCATAATGTAATTAGTTCTCTTTTCCTTTCACATCTTGTTGAAGTAAAGGTGATTCATTCACACAGCCACAGTGGAAACATAAAGAGCACAACTGCTTATGAGGCACTGGCAAGTCAGCAGAGGCAGTTTTATAGTTTCTGTAATTTTCTGCTGGGAAGCTCGTGATCTATAAAGATGTAACTCTGACGTGAACCGCCAACTCGACAGGTCAGGGCTGTTCTGGCTCCAAAAATGGAACCTACATAATATGAATCAGGTGGTCGTACTGTTATGGCTGTTTGGTGTGTCTGCAGATGTCAGTGCTGTGTTTGGGATGCTTCAGCCAGATTGTCTGGATTTTCTCTTACTCAGCTGCACGTGGCTTTGCAGCACGTGTCGAAGCAAATTCATGAGATGACGGCAGACTTCCTGTTATCGCCTTTCATAGATATATTCTGATTTTCTGGACAGTGAGAAGGGTGAAAGTGGTGGGAGGAAGGTTTTGGCATCTTCGGAGAGAAGAACAGAAAGTGACGGAATATGGAGTCTCCTCATAGAGACATGAGATTTAATAGAGACATTCAAATATGATACATACACTTCTGTGAGCTTAATTTTCAGTGCTGATTCTTGATACATTGCCAGGCTTTCACATCCTTAAGCTATAATTTATTGTCTTTACATGAAGTTGATGTAAACCTGGCATTATATCTTTATATGCACAAACATTCAAACCTGCATTAGAAGTTGTTCTTCATCCAAAAGGACACATTTCCAACTTTTAACCTCGCATCTATAAGAACAAATTGGAAAATTTTCACCACTTTAACAGACAGTTACCAAATATTTAAGTCCAACTAAAGGTTCAATCAATAATTGAAGACTTTAAAGTCTTCAATAAAAATCTATGTCAAAACAATACATTTACAATGACACACAATTCATTATTAATTTATAGTATGAAAATACCTTAGATTGGACACATCTGTCATTGGATTGCATTTTTTTCAGTCCTGTTCTCCAGTTACATGCATCAATCAAGTACATTTGCTTGCAGGATAATAGGCTGTACCAAAGTCAAAAGACGAACACAACAGCAGCACGTAGTCTGATATTCAGTAAAGGGATTCAATAATTTTTTTCTGTGAATGTCAAGTGTTTATAGGAATGGCTATCAGCTCCCATCCATCTTCTATGCTTTATCTGGGTAAGGCTTGCAGGACTGTACGTATGAGCGCAAACACAGTGAGAAAATGCCAGACAGTGTTGCTGTCCATTACACGACTAACACAGTCATTAAGGGCAATTCAGAGTAACCAATTAACCTTACATGCCTGACCTTGAAGTACCAAGAGAAGTAAATCTCCATGCACGTAAAGGAAGAACAATTCAGCACAGGAAAGCTAACAGGTGAAGTGAGCTAACAGGTAAACCTCCCTGTGCTGCAGCTTATTGATCATAAGTGTGCCACTCAATATATGTTATCTCCATAAGAGTAAATGATCTGTTCAGGCTCATATTGAACAATGAAATGCAGATTCAGCTCAGCAAAGTGTTGAAATGAACACAGTCTTTGGAATTTATCAGTAATCCTGAAAAGCAACAAACAAAACATTATCAGCAATTTTTGTTCTGAGGGAGCAAGCTCTTCTCTAATTGCTTCTTTGACGAAGAGAAAATTATTGCGTCTCAACATGACAGACGTTCTCAGAGGAAGTGTCAAAGACAACAGCTGAATAAGTGGCACGCCAAGAGATGTTGTGCGCTTATGTTTTGCTCTTTTATTCCTTGATCTTTTTTTATTCAGGCTTGACACAAAGACAACAAAACCTCAATAGACACTCCAGTCAAAATGTTTGTAATGAAAAGCTCACACCCTGCCGATTTGAAGGAAGGTTGTGTGAGGTGGCGGCTTTTCTTGCTGCTAAGCAGAGAGGGCTGAATTTATGACTTTCGACAATGCACTCCACGCTTTCACAGAGGAACAAAAGCAGCAGAAATCTGAAGAAACAGCTGCTGCATAATTCCCTTCACCGCTACCTTCTCTTCTTTTTGCTCAAATGGTGACTTACAGTCTTACCGGCAACACACTACATCCTGGGAGTAAATCCTGTTGTCGGTTCAAGGACAGTGTTTGTACCTTTTTCTTTCTTTTTCTTTTTTTTTTTTTCATTCCCAATGTTGTTGGGCCGCCCTTTGGCTATGAAGCGACTCTCTGATGTGCAAACAAATAACAGCTTGTTATTGGGTTCAGGCACATCAAATTAACAGGCAATAAATGGTTGTTTACTTCAGACAGAAGATGAGACTTGATTTCCATGTGTGTGATGTGATAAACATCCACATTTGCTGAAACAATTACGGTTTGGTGGGTCCTCTGAGAAGAGGTCCCCCTTGATTGCAAATTCCAGCGAATGATTTATGACTCAACAAAATTCTTCACACACGAATGTCTTGGAGGGTAAAACACCCTCAGACTGACAGGCACTAAAAAATTTATCGGTCGGTCCTCACGGCTTATTTGTGCGTCATTCGGTTCATTAAAATTTTATAAGCAGAATAATTCACAAGCACAGTGTGAAAAGATCAGAAAAAAAAATGTCTGTAATCGGCTTTTTTTTAAACTGTGCTGACTATCATCGGATAAGAGCCCACTTGAGTTTACAGCAGATCCCAACAACCATAACATCATTCAACTCTTTGCCCTCAGGATGAATCACTTTGTCACACTGAGACGTTGTGAGTCGGAAGGTTTGTGTTTCCCACTTCTACATATATGCAACACAAAGGCATTTCTTTACATACTAAACTGGCAGATTTGGTCATAAAGAAGCAAATATTACTGGTAACAAGTAAGCATCAACTACTTTCAATTTGCAACAGCTTGACGATGCTTGGCTTTAATCTTTTATCTGTTTCTCATTCATGTCTGCTTTTGTGTTTCAGTAGTTCTACTCCTGTCTTCAGAAAATGAAAAGAAAAAGATTTGAGGAGTTTGCGTGTTCTATCTGTGTAGACTGCCAGCCTGTTCAAGTTAAATGCATCTTTATTTTACTTCAAGTACAAAAATAATGGAGGACTTTACTTTTCTCATGGCAGCAGGTGAAAACTTAGTTCTCTGCGATAAAACAGCTGCAGAAAATTAACATTTGATTAGATTTGTATTCATCCATGTATCAGGCAGGTTCATAACAACCAACTGAGTTCAGAAGCAACCAGAAATCCAGATTCTGAAAGGTACATACTCAAACTTAGCAATTAATCTCTACATTTCTAAATTCTCTCCTCTCTTTGAGTGCAACGAAGTACAACTGCTTTCTGAAAAAGTTCACATTAAAAAAAGAAATGATTTTACAAAGTTGAAACAACCCAAAGGTGAAAAGAAAGAGAAGAATTTCAACCTCAGATAATTAAAATCTCTGCCATGGTGTTTATCTTCAGATTAATGTGGGCGGAAGCCTGTTGCTTCCCAGGAGACAGGGTCTATGCAACATTAAGCGAGCATGTTTTTTGAGAAATCCACCATCACAGCTTTGAGGTTCATGATAGATTGCTAGTCTTTGGGTAGTTAGCGTTCACTGCTACGTCAATGAACTGTCACCCACTGGCAAAACAGCCATCTGCTGCCCAGTTCCGGGCGTTATTCCTGTGTTGTGTCTTAATGCTAACAAACAAAGTTGCAAAAGGACTTCCTTCTTTCAAATATTTCTTGCAAATATGAACCTATGGGCCAGATTCACCCCCATGTGGGGAGTACGTTTTAGCCTGAGGGCTGTGCGCTTGGCTCTGTAGGTCATTGACGCAGATGACAGCAGGACAGGATTTTATCGGAGGTGAGATGTCTGTGGAGGGCAAGCAGAAAGTGAAGAAATTGAACAAATTAAATTGAAAGCAGAAGTGATGGTGAAAATGAAGCAGTATAAACCGGCATGTTTACATCAATGAAGCTATGAACATATATATTTATGCTTCTTGGGTTTGAAATAGATATCAAGTAAAGAGCAGGCATTGCAGGAATCATATTTCTCTCTATATGGCCAATAAGGTTGTCACCTGAATAAATAGTTCAGAGAACAATTTATGGTACATTTTGCTTGGCTTAATAGAAACACATTTCCGATTTTGCTTACAACATACTATTTTTGAGTTGCAGTTTAGTTTTTGCATCCATGTGCTCATGTGCATATTAAAAAATGATAAATATTATATGATTATAATATTTCCTATTAAAATGACCAAATAAGATGTTATTTCCTCTGATTAGAGATTGAAATTTTTTACATCTGATGAAAAATGTGCATACTTAATGTAATGTCATCAGCATTTTTCTAAGCTCAAAAGATTTCAGTATATTCAGCATCTCTTCCTTCATGGACAGCATTTTTAAACAAAAAAATGCACCTTGCTCCAGTGCCTGCTTTGCAGTATATTTGCTCCCAGCATAATAAAACTAGCCACCATAAAAGATTCACAAGAGTCCAGAGGTGCTCGTACATGAATGGAAGCGCAGTGCAGAGTTATTACTTTGGGTTCAGGGTGACATTTTACCTCTCGGATGTATTGAAAAACTGTTTAATGCACTCTTAAAATCATAGCACTGGCAGTGGGTGAGGTATGAGAGCAGCCCTCACTCTGAATCGCTCACATCAATATGCAGCAGCAGTCAGTCAAGAAATATCACCATCAAGTAGACAACTAAAGAGTTTTATTCCACAGCTGTGAAGACGTTATAACAGGTCTGCCCTGGGAGTGCAAGGGCTCTCATGCTCCTCCGGTGAGGATACTTTGCTGTCCGTGTGTAGGGAAAACCTGTAATTAGGGTCAAGAGGTGCATTTTTCAGCTGAAATCATAATTCGCTGTTTAATTAGGGTTATTCAGTTCAGTAGTTTGTATGTTTCATGGAGGAGTTTAAAGTTGTTTGGATGCGACTGCTGTTTTCAAACCTTTACTAATTTTTTTTCTCAACCTTTTTTTTTTAAAACACTGTTAATAGATATCAGCAAAGAAACCTGGATTTCGGCGTCAGTTGACTGCTGCAAGATGACATGTTTTGTATAATAAAAAGAGTAATGAAAGACAGGTAATACATCATTCTTTAATAAAATTACAGATTTTTCTTTTCTGAGTTTGAAATAAAAAAAATAAGCACAATATCCCCATAATGTATCATATATTTTTGATATTTTTATCAATGTGCTGCAGTTCAAATGATAGAAGTTCTTCTTCGAGGTGAGAAACTGTTTTAGGGATTCAAATAAATGTTACATGTCCCCAGCCATGTAGGTATTGCGTATGAGGCTGGCATTCATTTTCCACATTTCACTTTAACAACCAGAGCCGGGACGTGTCTGACGTCCCATTTCATCCCCAACACCAGAGGAGCGTCATCGCCAGCCTCTCCTGGGACAGCGAGAGGATTGCAATAAAAGTTAATGAAGCTCGGAGGAGCTGTCATATGTTTTGTGGAGGAGAAAACAATTAGAGACAGTTCTGTTGGTGTGGGGAGTTATTAGAGCTGCATAAATGTCACAAATCATATTATTTTGGGTGCTTTTACATAATTATTTGCAATGTTGTCAGTTGGCGCTATGACACTTTATGGAATTTATATGGACCCACAATTTTTGTGTGTAACAGTGATGCTGCATGATAAAAGAGAGAAAAGGATGCTTTTGTCATTTTTTGATTTATTTTTTTTACTACATGGCAAAATGGATTACGAGTCAGTGGCCTCTATGTGTATTCCCCAGATCCTGGACACCATGGCAACGGCACTTTGCTGTGCTCATCCAGGTCACTTCAATACATTATGTTTCTCCAACATTTTCCTCAGATAGTGACAATATCTCAAAATGAAGAACTCCTCAACCCCTTTTTGAAATATTATGATTGACAATATAAAGTCCCTTTATTTCTGACATGTACCCACTGATTGCAGGCTGATCGTGCAGGCTGATCTAATCTGCAACCTGTGGCTCGAGAGCCGTATGTGCCTCTTTAGTTCCTCTGTATTGGCTCTCTGAAGCTTTTTGAAAATTAAATGTAGAACAATTTTCATACTATTATCATCGTTTTTTAGTATTTGCATGCCTTGCTTATTTTCAGAAAAACTCTCCAGGCTAAAGTGTTTAAAAAGGCTAAAACTGTGATTTAAAAAAGTTGCCAAAATGTTTGAAACTTTCAAAAATAGAGCAATAACAGGTCAAATGGTTGAAATGGCTAAAATGGATAACAATGACCCGAAAGAAATTGTCCAGAATGGCGAAAACAACCAAACTGGATGAATCGTTAAAATTGGCTAAGAAGGTTAAAAGTGCTAAAAAAAAAAAAAAAACGGCTACAAAAGCTAAATCAGCTAAATTAATTCAAAATTGCTGTCATGAAACGTCATGTGCATTTAACAAAACTTCTTAAACAAGCTTTGTGATCATTTAGCGTTACACATGTTTAATGGCTCCTGAAGAATTTTACTCGGTGGAAAGTGAAAAAAAACGTCTCTTTTGATGTGAAAGGTTGCAGACTCCTGGTTTAGAGGTTAGATGTGTAAGATTACTGTCAGTTTCTTCTTGCGTTTCAAATATTTGCATGTTGAAGCTGATTGGCGCCTACAAACTGACCATAAGTGTGAGCGTGTGGGATTAGTTAGTTGGGCCCTGTGCAGTCCTGAGTAGGATAAAGCAGAAGATCAATGGGTGATTGTATCTCAAGCAGCGTGTGTGCGTATACATGTTGGTTGTGCCAAGTAGACTGGGCGAGTTGAATGAGAAAACATGAATCACATCAATCTTAGTGCTCTGAGGCAAACATCAACATCAACACAGTACTTTCAGCTCAACACTCTGATGATGTTTTACTTATTGATGTCTGGCATTTTACACTTTCTTGCACACAATGCACTTCACAATGTTGCTCTTTTAGTTAATGATATTTATTCAGCTGGAGTTGTTCCCGATGTTGGACTTTAAAAACTTTCCAGCATGTACCGTGTCCGTGCCTATTATCCAACGCCAGTTTCTTTAATTTAGATACAGTGTTTTACAAAAAAATGAATGGGTTGTATTTCTGTGCAGCGCTTTAAATTTAGGCCACAACTCCTCTCATTTGTCATTGTTTTTGTTCCTTGTCTTTTATTTAGACACATGAAGCATGATAAACTTGGAACGGGATGAAGGCAGTAATTTAATAATATCCCATCAGAGCCTACGTTCCCAGTTGTGACATGTTTACTGCTGTCATCACGTCAGTCACAGAGATGGTGACACAATCCAGGATGTCTTCGCTGAATGAACCATGATTCACTCAACAGCTATTTAAAGACTGTGGAGGAGGAAATGCTCCCCTTGTTGCAGTCCTGTGGGCTAAGGGGAGATTTATTTAATAGATAGTTAACCAGTACTCTATTTATACGATGGACAATGTGCCTGAATGATTCACAACATTAAGTTCTTCTTTTTTTTTTTTTTAACTTTCCGTAAGAAGTTTTTACAGTATGTTCTCAAAGCGCCAATCGGCAGTTTTCTCCCCGGCAATATAATGGTGGAGCATCATCAGGACAAAAGTAATAATAAATGTGTGAATTGTGCTGTTTTATGATAGATTTCTGCAGAAAATCTACTTCATAACCAGCGACATGTCCTGGGTAGACTCTGCCTGGGGGGGTTGGAACATGCTGAAACATTGGACGCATATGCGATGTATAAAGCACGACGGGTAAAGTTCTACACTGACCTGTAGTAAAAAGAAAAAGATGTATTTTATTAAAGTTTTTAAAAAAGAGATCTTCAATGAAATGCAGCTAGCATTGGATAAAAGAAGGGGTACACTCAACACATGTTTAAGAGTATAACAAATGTAAAGGGCAAGTATGGGACAGTTGGAAAAAGTGTGTCGCCTCCCAATCAGATGGTCAGGGCAACTGACATTGTGAAACACTTTTGGTGCAAATGAATCAATGGAAAAACACTATGCAAGTGAAATACATTTGCCATTTAAGGGTATGACAGAAGTTAGTTTATGCAGGTAAAATACAGGGAAACACAAAGGGAAAGGAACAAAACACAATATCATATATTCATTTCAAATGCATGGCACAGAATTCAAACACATTTCTTTTGTTATTGTTGCATTGAAGCTGTGTTTGTTTGTCTGTGTGCGTGTGGTGGATACATTTGCGACGGCAATTGTGAGAAATATTATGACACTTCACTTTTTAAAATCATATGCAAACTATTGTTCACGGCATCAAAACAGGGTGGAGCGGGAGGGTAACTGATTCAACCTCATTGTCACTGCCAAAGTGTCTGCAAATATTACAGATGAAGAATTACAGATGAAATGTCAGAAACCGTCAACAGAAACAAGATGTAAAAAGTAGCTATGTAAGCTTGCGGATATACTTTTTTCCGCATAGCAAAAGAAGATGCAAGTTGTTTTCTTCTCCTTTCCAAACACAATTCTGAAACCTCAAACACCTGTGTGTTCACAGTAACACTGAGATTCAGCGAGTAGTTAACAGTTTGAACACACTTGCTCCCTTCTGCCTGTCCATAGAATATTGTGCTGCTGTGTGCTACACACCCCTGTTTATAAACGCAAAATCTGCTGCTGAGCTGCAGCCAATTTTGTTCCGTCAAAGTAAAGGTTTTGAGATTCTGCTGCAATCACGCAGTCACTTTTTACACAATTTCTTTCGCAGAGATTACTCATTTCTTTTATGCCTTGGACAGTACCCTTTGTGTTGAACTTGACAGCTGCTCTTATCCTCTTCGTATACATTGATTCTGATGTTCTAAATAAAATATTCAATAGGTAAATGGCCTCAAGCGTGACAATAATGGCTTAGATCAATTTCCTGAGCTTTCTCATGGAAATGACAGTGGTACTTTACCTGAGGTGGAGCTGAAGGTTGTGTTGTGTAATTGTATGTGATCAATTGTATAATTATTTGTGCTTCATTTCTTACTGAGCGTTTTCTGTCATTATGTCATTAATCAAAATTTCAAGTCAGTCCAGTTTCAGCCGGACTGACCTCAGCTCCAGGTTTTTGAGCTTCATGCAGCGATATGGACGCAACAGAAACCATGAGAACGATCCCGTGCTTTAACTTTTTTGCGATGTTTCTTGAAAACGAAGATGAGGTGATTTTCACCTCTCGATCATGCCTCTGATTCACCGTTCGTTGATCACCCTCGTAGAGGAAGTGACACATCGAATGACCTTAACACTCTCCCACAGACTTGCTTTGTGGATTCACAAATATATAACAACCAAACCTCTTGATCATTTACGTCTGCAAGACAGTAACTGTGACAGTGACGAGTCAGGGAACAAATTTCTTAAATAAATACAAAGCGGTTTATCCGTCCATCTCAGGAGTAACTTTGTTCAAGCTGAAAGCAAATATTGTCCAAATTTGATCCACAACAATTTTTTCTTCTTGTTTCATCCGACTGTTCCATCATAATTCCACATCAGAGGAGACAAGACACACAAGCAGGAAGCGATGAGGAATGTTGAAAGTGACATTTTGCACTTAATCAATTAGCATGGGTAATTAGTTTATCCCCTTAAGACAAACTGAAGGAGTTGTGTTGTGATCAGACTGTATTGGCATCTATCTTTTAACAACAGGCTGAGCGAAGGAGCAGATGAACGTGGCTCCAGTGTGAGAGGAAACGTTAAAAAAAAAAACCCTCTCGGAGCAACATTGTCATGGTGAAGTTGCCAGTTTAATGACAACTTTCATCTTTGTTGACATCCTGAAACTATGTTTGAAATCAAAAAAATTTTCAGATTGTTTGTTGAAGCGCAATATCTGGATTAAACCCATGCAGGCATGGGGAGAACATGGAAAGTCAGAGATGTTGAGCCCAGACCTCTTCATGCTCTGAGGAAACTGTGACTCTCTCACTAAGGAATCGTTGAATGTGTGAGTCAGCCATAAAGGTTTTTCAAAATGTATTTGTTATGTTATCAATTCACACTCAGAAAAGTGGGAAAAGTGTGAAACGCAAATCAATACATGTACCATTACTACCCATTAGTCAGTATGAGGATAAGTGGATAGTCACGTCATTGCCTCTCATGTTACTGTCACGTCTCCTTCAGTTTGTTGCAATTAGCAATTTCTTGGTGAATAGAATCAAAGATGAAACTGACTTTGTGTAGCAGCACAAAGAGTCTTTTCATAATACGTTTACTGATATCATAGCACCAATAATTGTCATGATCTGATCTGGAAGGTATGGAAGCTTGAATGACCTTTTCTAAAATCAATGATCTGATTGAGGCGATTTGGATGCTACAGCGTTACATTTGAAGGCACCATAACTCTGGTTAAACACTAATTTCTGAAACAATAACCAAAGAGAACTCCAAATCCACACTCAAGACTGCTTTGCCTCTGTGATTACACTAACGATGAAGTATGTGTTGATTTCTAAGAGAACTGACTGAAACATGAACATTTGTTTGCTGTTCATTTGTAAATTTTATTGAGAGCCCCATTAGCTCCTGACTTATTTTCAGGAGTTATTCTGCCTGGGGTCCCCTTCTTTTTCATTACAAATTTTATTCACAATATTACATACAAAGTCACATTCACATAGACAATCACACAAAACAAACCGAACGCTCACTGTGAAACCAAATAAAACATACCTGTCAAAAGAAGACATAAAACCAAAAACACCACATAATAACTATAAGAATTATGATAACTATAATAACTATGGGGGTCATCCAAAAATCAAAGTAAAATAGTAACAATAACAAGCTGCAGAGAAACTTTTGGATCTTTTGCTCATTTTCCAGCCCGTCGCCTGTCTGACCTGACTGTCACGGTGCTGGTTTCAATTTCTCAACCTGTGATATTTAACTTAGTTTATTTTCTTTTTCGTTCTAAAAAGTGTGACTCTTGGTCTTTGCCAGTGTGGGTCTGGTAAATGTTTCAGGTCGACCCAGAGGCAGAGCGGTTAGAGATAAATGGACGGACTCATTCACAGCGAAGGCTCAGCGTAGGAAGGATCTCCTGACCTAATGTTTGTCCAGAGAGCAAAATCTCATCAGCTCCAAAGTGAAAGACGCACAGACGGAAGCGGCTCTTGTGCGATGCTAATGTTGCAGTTTGATTCAGTCGTGTCCAATACACATTTCACATCTTCATAACACATTCGTGAATAGACGGGTACAATGGGAAATCTTGAAGAATGAAGATGTGCTGCAGTAAATTCAGGATTTGAGCTGTGCGTGAGCATTTCCATATTTAGATGATCAAAGAGATGCGATTTAGAAAAGAAAAGAACCCCCACTTGGCTTGCTATGGCGTATACATATGCAATGATGCAAAAGCATATATACAGTTACAATATATTAATGGGATATGGGTTATGGGCCACTTGCACGCCCTCGCAGTCGAGTCTGAAAGAAAACCCCTTCCAACAACTCTGCCTCCCAACAGCACGCACAATTAAAACACTGTTTGATCAAATGTGCATTAACACCTGCTCACAAAGACAGATCGGCACCGACTTGCAGAGGGATATCTACGCACAGATATAAACACATTTTCCATCCTACGCCAGCATGGACTCACTGTTGTCCTGCGGGGTTCAGTTTCTCAACGTGTGACGTACTCGCTGGAGGCCGCCAGCGCAGGAGCTTTCTCCTGTCGCAGAAGGAGATCAAGGGTGACCATGAGTCACTGCCTTCCTCACTGGTTTGTCATTACGAGGCCGGGGATTTGAAAGGAGTGGAGGGGAAGTGGATAATCACTTTTTATCCCCTAGCAACCATTAAGGTTAGATCAGTTAGATTCATTTGCTTTCCCTACTCACCGCAATTCCCCGAATATCAGAAATACACTGAACTGACATTTTTTTTATTACAAGACTGAAATGCACAAGCCTCTTTCAAGTGATGTCATACTGGGTAGAGGAAACAACAAATTAAAGGATGTTAAGCTATAAATACATCCCTGAATTAAGGACTGTGGGTAAATTCTTAAATGCCATCAAAGCAATTTATTGAAGTGGCTTCAAGAAACATTTCCAGTGTGGAAAAAATTTGATTGGTTTCTCTTGCTACGCTTTTTGCTTTATGGTGGAAAAATAAATGACACATGTTGGTATTTTTAGGGAAGCTCATGCTGTCGGATTACATCTCTGATCTGATGGCAAAGCTCTTGCATTTGGCATCATAGAACGTATGGAAAGCTAATCCGACGACTTAACAATTACACAGTAACATTAAAAAAAAACAACTATCTGATATGAAGGCAGAATTATACTTAAAAATGTGAACAAGAAAAACATTTCTTAATCAGGCAAATGTTAAAGGTTTTATAAGTATTATAGTAGAACAAGTGACATAAAAAAAACAAGTTACATTTAGTAATTAGAAAGGGGTAAACATAAAAGTAGTTGCAATTAATTCAACTTCAGGAGCATCTCTGTATTTATAGCCGATCATGCTGACGTGAGAATGACGTGGATGTCTTTGGCTGGAAAAACTGAACGTTTGTATAAATTAAACTGTAGTTATTAATATATTTGTATCAACAGCCTTTTCCTTTTGAGTAAAACATATTCTATTACATATAGATGCAGATCAGCACCTCAGAATCTGAGCCCATGTTTCTCTCATACAAAAGGAAGACATCTTCTCAAGTCCATCACTGCTTCCAAGAAACTATTAGTCTGGGATCAGGAGCATGTCTGCAGTAATGTGTCTGTGCGTAGTGTCCTCTTGCACAAGGAAAGATGTCAGAGCCACTGAAATAAAGAGACACCTCCTACAAACTGTAATGCGTATGACTGAACGTACTTGAAACGGCTTCCAATTAGCTTTTCATGCTAAAACGGAAGTATGGTCAAATATTGTTTGGATGGTTTGGGTGTACAGGGTGGACGCAATGAACTGTGCTGCGTGGGAAATATGTGGGAGTGGGTGAGGCACTGGAGAGAGGTAATTCACGTCCCTTTATTAAATGAACCCATTGCCTTTCTCGACTTGATTTGCAGTTGCAGGCAGAGGCTGGAAAAGACGAAAGCTCTGGTAGCTTTAAAAAGGAAGTTGTTTGTCTTTAATCATTGCTGGTCAGCCGTAACATTTTACCCGCCTGTGTGGTTTTCCCTCATGCATCCCATACGCTCTATGTATTCTGACAGCATTCCTTCCTGCAGTCATTTGAAACAGCAGGATGTCGGTTGGATCAGACCACATAAGCCGGACGTCACGCAACCACAAGTCTGGAGGAGCGTTGATGCACCGTCAACTTCGGGTTGCTTTTGATAGATAGTGACCACGGCACACCGAGCGCTACACACAAGAATTGAGCTTTTGGAGACGTGACAATTTCTTTAAGCTCAAACTCATTAAAATCCTTAAGCTTGTTTTTCCTGCCTCTAACACATCTATTTAAAGTCTTTTCACTGCTCAGCATATATCATCAACAGGTGCCACAATATAAATGACGTAATGTGATGTTGGGAGAATAGTTGGGAACTCTACATTATATGTATTTTGACATGTGCTACTTAGAGACATCAATGTTGGCTATTGACATGATTGTTTGTTGGGATGAGAATCACCACTGAACCACTGAATAAATCCACTATTTGACTGTTTCCTGCTGCTTTATCATCGACATGAAGATGTTCAGATGCTGCTTTTGTGTGTTTTTAAATTGCAACAGCACGTCTTCCTGCTTCTTCCTGCATGTGAACGACATGGGCACACATGGTGTTGACCCTTTCATATTGTTTATGTAATTGGATGTTCTGGGTTTTTTTTAGGGGGGGGGGGGGTGATGTTTAAATTTTTTTTGTTTTGTTTTTTACATATTCGAAATAACGTTAGAATCAAACATAACAACATGAAAATAAAAACTGCAGATGATATTTGAGATCAGTAAGTTGTTCTCATTTTCACTGAATAAATGAAAAGAGGATGGATTGGATAAATTCTTTTGCAATAAATACAAACTGAAATTATGAGAAATAGCAGATTCAGTTTCACCTTTCAAAATGCAATATTGTGATTTTTAGAAAGGAAAAATTGATTAGATGTAGGTGCAGAGAGAAAGCGCAAGGCCATTTCTCAGATATTAAATATCGAAACTTACTTTCAGTTCACATTAATAAAATGTTTCCACATGAACTGATCTTGGAGATTTGTTTTTTTTGTTGCTGTTGTTTTTTTGTTTTTGTTTTTAACAAAAAAGAAAGTTTAGTAATAAATGCAATGATCTAGAAGCAATAAATAAAAAGCTGTGCCCTTATGATTTTCATAATGTTGGATTTGAAAGAAAAGAGGAAATTGTGCAAATGTACTTCATGTATTTTTTTTACTTTTCAAAGAAGAAGTTGTCTGATAACTTTTGCATGTTCTATCATCAAACAAATTAAATGTATCTCTTGATTAAAACACATTATACTACAAAGAGTTTGGAAAAGACTTCAAAAAACGTTCAGGCTGAGAATTTATGCTATTTTTCTAAAAATGCGATTTTGTCTTTGTCTAACGAGGAGCATAATTAACAGAATAATACAGTCTGATTTCATTTGCAATGTAAAATTAGGTTCAACTTTCAGAATTACTTTCAAATGCACCAAGCAAGCAAATGACAGGGGAGAATAGTACAACATGCTATAATTAATTATTCTTTTTGTGTTACACTGCTGGCACTCTTTAAAAAACTGTGTGAAAATCTTAACAAGGGAGCCCACAAACAATAATCTTAAAACACAAGAGTGGACTGCATGGGGCTCAATTAACAAAAACAAGGATTCACACCCTAATGGTGGGAAACCTACATTAACGTAATAAGGTATTGTCTTGTGACTCACAATAGTACATTGAAAAGAACAGTGTTTATCTCAATGTTAGAAAAAATTGAGTTTTATTACAGGCACAGAGAGATCATAAATTATTTCCAGAACAGGAATCTGAGTAAAAAAAAAAAAATAATAATAATAACGGAGACTGTCTGTAAGGATGCCCTGAGGGCTTATGTAAATAGCCTATTTCGGAATTTAAATCAATAATAGACACATTTATTTCAATGTGACCTTTGAGGAATTCATCACGTCTTAAGTGGATGGCGATTACTTTGTTAAAACAAACAAAGGCTGCAACTGAAATGCCACAAACATTAATTATCAAGGAAATCTTACACCGCAGGATGTGGGGATGATTCTCTTTTCTGTACGGAAACATTAACAGTGAATAACAAAAGTGAAGACTTTTCTGTTCCACTCAACCTCAGCCAAAGTGTAAGTCTTTGCATGCACTTTGTGTAGCTAATAGTTTTCAATAGCATCTCAACAATAATAACAACGCTTTGAACGCAAATAGTCTTCACGAATAAACATTCCCCTTCATGTCCTTTCTGCTTAAGACATAAAGAAATACACAGGGCAGTCCCTCAAACCAAACTGAGATTTAAAGAAAAAAAAAAAAAAAGTAAAAAAAAAAATCGGTGATGCATTAAGGGAACCACAGCATGTATTTTTCCTCATTCTATTAAAACACATCATGTCATGTGATCCCCCCTCCCCCCCCCCCCCCCCCCCCCCCCCCCCCCCCATGGTTAAACCAATCAGGAATCAGCAGGACCCCCTGCTTGCCAGACAGTCATGACCCATGATTGCTCCTGTGAACTCATCAGCAGTCTCAGTGGTCCTGTACAGGTCATGATATCTCTATCGCTGAAGATAATTTTTCAACAAATGGCTTTAATTATTTAATTACTCTTTTAGCTCATTTTTCTCATTTAAATTCCTGCTGATGAGGTTGAGTGAGCTGGTGGGGCGGCTGTGCAGCCACATGACTGAAGTGTGTATAATTTTCATGGTCATATGGATTTTTTCTTCCAACTTTTTTTTTTTTTTTTTGCATGTCAGGTAGTCATTTTTATCTGTCTTTGACTCTAAGCAAATCAAGACATGTTTATTTTGAGTAAAGACGGTGAGAACAGTCACACTATTAGATTGAAGCAAAGAGCTGAGATGACTTTTCAGTTATAAATCATGGACCACATTAAACCAATCAAATCTGAAATCCATCAAAGAGATTAAAAAGGCAGGTATAACATGTGGTATATAGGCCTCCATGCCACCCAGCAACAAAATATGGTTCAATTTTGAGATTGGCACCACGAGTGGGGGTTTTAATGTTTTCCCTGAACATTTTATTTTCTGTTCAAAGACACAATGATTGGCTGAGGCTGGATAAAGCCTGGAAAATTGATTATTGCATAGAGGTGGTTGTTTGGCGAGAACAAAAGTACACACAAAAAAGAGATTCAACGAACTTTTCCATCATGTTTTTGTATCTTTTCTTGGATGGGGCTTGGATTTCATTATGCTTTAATTCTTTTTCTCAGCACACCAGTTCCAAACATTTAGCTAATGGTGGGTATTTAAAATGTGCACTGTATGGCAAACTGACATTTTCTCTGCTTTTATCATGGCTACAGAGATCACGCAGACATATTCTGCTAAATCATGAACGTTGTCATGCCCACCAATGTCCTGTTAAACACTAAATTGCAGTGGTGGCAAGAGAAATTGATGTCATTGTCTCTCACAGAGATAAATGGTTATTATTTCCCCATGTTCATTATATAATCTATTATGAAGGCCTACCTCAGTCATTACTGCCATCACGTATGGTAATGCAGAGGCTTTGTTATTTTCTTTTGCAGCAGGGAATCATTTACTCACCATTGTTGCACAAATGGCCACAGTGTTCCCACTGTTTAATATGTTGCCAACTTTCTCTAAAACTTTTCTTTAATATATATATTATCTTTTGCAAGAGCTTGATATTGCAAGGAGAAACATTCATCATATTAGTCTTTTTAATCAAAATGCATCTTTCAGGGATATCCAGTTTAATAGGCAATTTAGAAAACAAGTCTTCCTCCCACCAACCCCGGACCCAACAAGTTGAAAAGCACTCCCATAACACCGAAGTCATTAGTGAAAGGTTTTGATGTCTTAAAAGCCATTTTCTGTGGTTTATTAATGAGGGCTTTCTGCCTGTATTTAAATCTGCTTTCATTTGACACCAAGGACATTTAATGTACTTCAAACATCAGGCTGGCAAATGGAACTTGCCCTGTCCCTAATACTGGTGTGCAATGGGAGCTGTATTAACCTGCGGTGCCCGACTACTAATATGCAGAGCTGGATGTTGGACAGGTGCTGCACTTGACCTCAATTTATGACTGACAGCAGCTTCATTAAATAAACTCCACTGACATTTGTGGCGTCCAGGGATGTAGAGTGCGTCTATGATAATCCACAAAACAGTTAAATGTAAGTACAGTGAACAATGAAGCCAGTGGCAAAGTTGAGAGGGATGACTGCAGAGATTATGTCTGGCAACCAAACACTCAGCGTGGCTGTAAAGATGTAATATGTTCATTAATCCTTTGTCAGGAAATACCTTAAGGGCCCTGTATGGTGTGACAATGCATTTTTAAACTATGTTCCTAAGATACAGAAAAGGACAAAGCTCATGTCTACATAGACATTTGATGAATTGTTCAACTTTAAACTAACAATGAAATCAAAAATGGTTTACATTTAACCACAAATGTGCTTGACCCCCTGGGTATATTGTAGGTTGCATTAGTTGACGTGCAAAGTGCATATCTTTATCCCCATCACTTATCCAACAGATTCTATAATGAAGTCATATTCAGAAGTTTTGTTTTTTTCTCTTCTGTGTGTGATTTTGGTAAATGTTTTATCAAGTACAAATGGTGTAGGATAATGTATATTTCTTCCTAACTTTTAAAAAGCCATTTAAGTAAAGAAAAAAGAAATAAAAGACTTTTACAATAACAGAATGAAATAGGAGATAATTCAAGTGAGGCCTAATCCTGAAGGCATTATGTGATAAAACCATAATGATTCTACAACACTGCAGACTATCTTTTAAAAGGAGGGATGTTGTACTAGGGTTTAATTCGATGTGGATGCCCTACCAAACACAGGTGAAAACAATCAAGAGACATCCAAGGGGTGGAGACACAAAACACAAGACACCAGCAGAGAGAAAAGAAAAACAAACACATGGAACATGAAACCAGACATTAACCTGAAAAGAATTACCAGCTGCAAAGAACAACAAGAACATCAGTGCAAGACATTAAACTCTAGAAACCAAGAGGGAAACAAACATTCAAGAAAGAGACTTGAAATTTCTTTTGTTGTTATTGGTTTACTTTTTTTGTTGTTTGTTATTTCCCTCTTTGTCTCTTCATATCTATCATTATTATGTCATGTCTCATCACTAAAAAAACAAAACAATTCCAGTAAATGTAGCAAACCCATTAAGCCCTTTCGTCATAAAGTCATGAATTCCTGTTGGCTTCTTCTTAAGAGAAGTCATAGTTTCCAGGCAAAATCCATACTTCAGACAAGATGAGTATTATTGAATAAATCTGGGGAAAATTATTTATTTGTCACAGTGAGACACTGACTAACCCTTCCTGTTAACAGTCAACATGTCATCCGGCAGCGCTCCGGAGACATTTTAGGTCAACAGGATCAGCACCTTGGAGAGCTCCAATACAAGCGCCGTAATCTTCATGATTGAATCAATCTCATCTTAATTCTTGTGTTTTTATTACCAGTCTGGGATGGTTTTGTGTTTCCTCAGATGTGTTTTGATCTCTTTAAGTGTCTCTTTTCAGCTCTGTTTGCCCAGATTGTTTGAGCACGCTCAGACAGCAGTGTGAAAGGATTCCTGAATTACCTTCACTTGTTTGTCACATGAAGGAAGATACCGCAGACTCCTGTTCAATCAAGATCATGTAGCATTTAGTCAAAACTATTAGTGTACAATAAACCAGGATTGGTGATCAAGTCGAGAAGTCTGTATGTATTTTCCTGGTAATTGGATCGTGAGACTGAACTGCTTCAGTTGGCAGAGGATGTTTTGGTTTTTGCTGCTATAGCAGTCATCTGTTGTTGGAGCAGGAAGGTCCCTAACTTTATGATTAAGTTTCGTTTGGAGGCTTTCTGTGTGGAGTTTGCATATTCTCTCTGGCCATGCTTGGGTTTTAATCTACATATGCAATTTGATGGGCTGGTGATCTCTCAGGGTGGAAGTCTTACTTCTACCATTGACCAAACGATGAATCTTTTGAAAATACAAGAATCTGTAATCGTAAATATCTATAAACACCTGGAGAAAAAAGCCCAGGGCATGATTTAGATTTAAACCTGATTATTTGCACCATATAAGATCAGGCGTCCTGTTCCATCTTTTTTTTTTTTTTGGCTGTTGGGAAAAAAACTACCAGTGATATAATTTTTTTTTTCACCAGTACAGTCATCTACTTTCACTTGACATATTAGTCAGTATTCCCTGTTTTGCGTATGAAGCCATGTGTGTGTGTGTGTGTGTGTGTGTGTGTGTGTGTGTGTGTGTGTGTGTGTGTGTGTGTGTGTGTGTGTGTGTGTGTGTGTGTGTGTGTGTGTGTGTGTGTGTGTGTGTGTGTGTGTGTGTGTGTGTGTGTGTGTGTGTGGGCAGCTATTGTACTGCCATCAGGTGGGTGTATGTGTGAGTGATCTAATCTGTACACAGCACACAGTTGCAACCTCACAGGTTCCCAATCCTACCCAAACAGAATGAGGAAGATGATGACACACAGGCCTTTCCCAACACCTTCTCCTCCATATTCATGATGAGATCTCACAATGCATAATTATTGTTTTATTGTTTTAATGGATGCGTGCAAGGAGATGGGGAGATTCATATTACCATGTTAATATAAAACAATCCTCCTGAGAAATTTTAAGGAAATCTCGTTCAGGAGAAACTTTGCTCTTCGCTCCATTAAACCACGCGCACACACAAAGATCTACACAAGAATATATTTCCATGTTGATTAGATAATATAGAAATCTTAGGAAGTTTGGTTGCTTTTTTTCTGCTTTGGAGCTTCTGTGTACTTTTATCGATTTAACGGGAAGTGAGGGTACACACTAATGTGATGAGTGGCAATGACAGATATGAGACCAATAAGGGTGCTGACGTCAACATTCTCGTTCAGAAAGTAAACTTTGATTCCCTCAGTCAGGTGAGTTTAAAATTAACCAACAAACAACTCTTCACTTATTTGGGCACTTTTCAGTGATTTCCACTGGACTGGCCTCAGGCTGCAAATCTGATGTTGAGTTTCTGAATGTATGATTTACATGCAGCAAGATGATGGGTGAGTGTTCAGGGTATGTCCTCACAACGTGATTTTAATTCACGTTCTTGGGGTAGGCGTTTTACAAGAGATCGGTTGGTATTTATTATAGGTCAATTTGTGCTGTCAAGCTTTGCTGAAAGAGTGATTGAGCTTCATTGCCGTGTGACTCACTTGTCTTTCATTTGTCTTCATTGCTTTCTGAGTCATTTGTCATTGCACAGCATCTGGTAGCATCAGGACATCTTGACGCTTTTGCTGTGTCCTATTTCAAGAAAAGAACAGAGTAGTTTACAACAGTGAACAGTGTACACCAGGTGTTTGTTCAACCATTGGACCATGTTTGGATGGATGGGTGAGTAAGAAAAGATGTGACAACATCATGATAACATTAAAAAAAAATACAAAAATTCAGAAAATTAGCTTTGGTTCAGTGCACAAAAGTACATTCAGTATTTGCAGTTTTTTGCTCATACTCAGGCTTTAATTCATATAGAATCTTATTTGTATAGGGACAAAATATGGCTAATGTTAAAAATAATACTGGGATACCCAGATCCTGTAAAGTCTGTTGTATTCCATACAGTTTCTGTTTTAAAGGATGTTCTGTTTGGCGTTGAGGTGCCGTCACCTGCTGTTTGTGTAATCGACAGGAAGAAGCTGATGCAGCTCATATGAGATCTATTCAAATTCCGCTGTTCAAAGCCTTTCCATGACGATCTGCACATCTCATCCATTTCACACTGCAGGATTCCTCTGACACCCGTGTCTCAAATCTATGAACAACATTTATTACTTCAAAGGTTGAGACTCCAGGAGGATTACACAGGGGGGTGACAAAAAAGCTGCTGTGGGTTTGCTCTGATTTGCTCATAATAAAAAAATGAAAGAAATCCTGAAACATCGACACAGCTATTTGATTTCTAGAGGAAGCCAAGGTTTGCGCTGTTCGGCCATGGCATGACGTTTCAGAATTGTTCTCAGCAGAAAATAATGAGTAATAATGACACATCTTGTGGAGGACAAATTCAATACAAGAACTAGTTGTGCCAATGTTCAAACTATTATTCGAACAAATGGGTGCTTGAGGGAAGAACATTTATCTCCACAGCTTTGTGGTGCCCTCCAATATCTATGCACTGCCCAAGAAAAAAAATAATGTCCATTTGGGCAGAAATAAATGTTTTCGTGTTTCCTGACTTTTCTCCCTTCCTTTTTGTCCATCACATTCTTTTTTTTTTTTTTTTTGCAGACATGACTATCGTTGTAAAAGTTTCAGATGTACATCAATTTGCAACATTTTGTACCCAGAAAAAATTATTAATTTGGTTTTATGATTGTAAAATAGTCAGACATATGTGTCCCACTTTTCAAAGATAATGCAAACTTCCAATATCTGACATTAATATTACTGTCGATAGTCACACTTCAAAGTTGTGAGTGCCACTATAGTGACTGATGTATGAGTGCAAAGCTCCATTTCTCTTTTTGCTGGCAGTTTTTAAAATATATACATATCATAAACGGTGCAGCAGTTATGTTTTATTATGTTTACAGTTTTTTTTTAAACTCACAATCTTTTGAAAGGAGCTGCGCAAAGAATGTTTGCTCGTGACTTCGTGTATTTGGTTGATAGACTATGAATTGTGGGTCCAGCAGGGTTGTTTTAGTCTTCTAACAGAACTGATTCACAGACAGTCTGTAATTAAATACACTGGACCACAGCTAACATGCATAATCATGCTTTCAAACAGTTTACAGCCAGGAGCTTAAGCACAGGCGTGTAGACAGGAAAGCCTTTCACTGAGGGGAAGTCACCAGAGGTGTTGATGTCCGGAAAAGCCTTCCGACTATGACAATGAATGAAAATAATGGGTTTTTTTTCTCTCTCTCTCTCTCTCTCTCTCTCTCTGCAGGTCTGTCCTCAACACTCGACACTTCATTCTAATTGCTTTGGTGAGCTCGTATTCCCAAGTGATTGCTGTAGGTGTTAATTTTCTGTTGCTGCCTCCTTTAAAATGTCATTGACGTCATTGAATAAAAAAAAAAAAAAGGTATAAAGTGAAACAGCCTCAACATTTTCTCCCAGACCCTGTTCTTTTCTATTCAGACACAAATGAACCGTGTACATATCCACAATCACACATATGCATATGGAACACTGAGAGAAAGCAAAGCGAGTGGGCTGATTGCAGTCATTGAACACGATGACAATGTGAATGGCAGCACTTCAAAAGCCTGAGCAGAAACAGACGTCATTGAGCAGCGATGGTGAAAAGACATGGAGGGCAAAGGACAAAAGCGGGGAAAGGCTGGAATTGAAAAATCTTAATTGTTACTCACTGGGAGGAAAGTGAAATTTGGCTTTATACCATTAAATGCATGCCGAGAAAGAATCAACAGATCTTGAAAAGTCCCATAAATATGACTGTGCACGGAGCAGCGAGTCGATGCACTTTCCATTATTACGTGTAACCTTATTTGTGGTGTTCGTGAAATGTATTATTTAGCAACACTGTAAAGGGGCCTGTGCAATGTTGCAGCACTAAGAAAACCTTGTATTATCGTACTGAACACAGCCCCGTGAAAGAAATGGTTCAGTGAAGGTTTAGTCGAGGACAACCGAATTTCCGGGTATAAAGGGTTTCTGCCCGCAAAGCTTTGCTCGAAAGACTTCAGAGCTGGTTGGTTGGGAAAATACGAACAAAATGCAGCTGTTCCACAGCTTTGCTGAGTTTCGCTGGCTTTAAAAGATCACAGGAAAACAGTCAAAAAAAACACAGACAGAGTCTGGCCAGATAGACGAGAAAAGTCTCAGGAGGGCAGGGAGGTGTCGGGGCGCCCAGTGCTCCGCCAGGTTGCATTAGGATCCCAAGCCTCAAGCAACCGATGGATTTTCAATTTTCTGTTAATGACACCTTGCTTCTGCTCCCTGTAGCAACAGGCATGTGGGAATCAGGTAAACGGATTGTCTTAACTTCAAAGCAGGTGTTTAACTTCTGCTTCAACAAGGAAGGTAAATTCTCATTATTCAACCAGACAACAAACCTGCTCAGGCTGCATCACAACAAGGATACAAACGTATATAATCCAACCCTGTGCAACCACACAACTTTTATGTCTATGACAATAAATTCTGTTTTTTATTCCTATGCATTCCTTTCATTGTTTACGTAGAACAGACTATGTAGTTTTCATGAAGTGCCACTGGTAGGTGCTGTTGTTTGTTTTTGCAATGAAACCACACAAATAAATAAAATATAAAAGTTAACAATAGTGAGTACACAGTGCCAGGAGAATATGGACTGGAAGTCATGACACTGTAGTTTTTTTTTTTACAGAAGAACGATGTACTTTGGGCGTGGGTTGGAGTTGCAGCACTTGAAAAAAATTTTTACATTTTTTTTCACTCGATTCCACGGAGAAAGAGTCGGAGCATTTTCAAAAAAGTTCTATCTTGAGAACCATTTTCAGAAAGTTGCGTTTTGTGGTGGTGAGTACCGTCGGAGGTTAATTAACTTTGCAAAACAAGTGTATTTTCACACATTATTAAGTTGTTTTGGAAGAACAATCGGACATGATTATTGTTGTAAAAGTTTCAGATGTGCATTTGTAATGTTTTGTGTGTGAAAACTTGGATTTATTTTGGTTTAAAATAGTAAATGGACACTCAAAACGCATGGAAAGTTCCCCATTTTCACTTGAAATAGTGGTCAGAGGGTGCATGTGGATCACATTTGCACCAAATCAGTAACGTGGAAACACACAAAAAAAAAAATCAGGCTGTCTTATACTTTGAGTTGTATTTTATAGTGCTACATTAAGATGATACCGAATTATTTCCAGTGTAAAAGGCTCGTCAACTTACAATAGAGAAGAGGTGGGCACTCCTGGGCTTGGAGAACAAACAGTCCTGAGTAATTTCAATACCTCCTGCTCCCACAGACCTGAGTTTAATGATTGTATAATCATGATTGTATAATCAACTCTGCAAAAAAGCATGATAATGTGTCACACACATTATTGAGAGTGTTGAAGCAGTGGAAAACATAAAGGACTGTGACAACTGGAGGAGTGACCACCTCCGGTACGAACTGTGATTTGCTGATGGTGGCGCGTTTGAATTCAGTTAGTGCTTCTTCCGTCTTGTTCAAACATGTACTACAGTAAGCACACAACCGTTAAAGTTCTTGACAGCCAGTGTTGATTTTCTTTTATTTCTTATTTTCATCTTGATTGACTCAAGAAGGGATCACTTCTGTTTTTGTTGAAACTTCAAAGGGAAAGGATAATATATTTCTTTATTCAAGCTGCATGTCTGACATTTCCTAATAAAACAATACTCGATTCAAATTTTCTCCTGCAGAGTCAAAGATTATGATTAGTCTTTAACGTCACCCCGAAAAGCCACAATAAGAAAACTGGGAAACTGATTGCCACCCAGTGTTAAATCACCACAGGCACAACCAATGAGTCCTAATGACACAGAGTGAATGAAACTTGAAAACATTCATGGAATTACAATAATTAGGTTTTTGATGAGCTTAAAAAATATCAAATATAAACCTTTCACATGTCGGAGAAAAAAAACAAAACTTCAGTGATTTCAATCATTCCAGAACTAGAGGACATTTTATGTCCCAGCCATGAAATGTCATATAACCTGTGTACAAAATATTAAAACAGTTTTTGGATAAATTGTACTAAACCAAAGCCAATTTTTTTTTTTTTTGAAAAAAAAGTCGATTGGATTAAAAAAAATTACAAAAAACCAACTATATCTGGATTTCCTCCCAAAAGGACATTTTTGCCTTTTCCCCACCTCCTCCATGAACAAATTGAATCACAAATAAAACCATAAAAAAAACCAAAAAAATTTTTGTTCATAGATGTCTCTTGTAGTTGTGGAAACATATGTTTTAGTCAATTTGATGTTTTAAATACTAGTTATTATGCGAAGAAAATATGTCAGGCGACATGCATGTAACTCTGCGAGCTGAACATTTTTAGCACATTTTTAGCATTTTTAGCACAATCACATGATACAAATTACGTGATCAAACAGTTTCCCAACAGAGCAAAGTAATGTCCTCTCTTCATTAAAAATTTTTTTTACAGCATTGCTAGAATGTCTCACTCTTCCTCACATAACACTGTTGTGCAAATTATTGGGAAAACCTTTTTCTTTACTAATTTACTTAAGCGTGTCCTCTTGGTCAACATTAACAGCTTGCTAAACATCTAGTTCCTATCATAGAAAGCAATAGCTTGAATTTCTGTTTTTGTGATTTTGCCAAATATAGTAAAAAACAACGGAAAACGTAATAAAAATCATGCCTACGATGCCTGAGCGGAGATAATCACAATATGGTACCTATTATTGAGTCTTAAATAAACTGCAAAAACCAGCAACAATGCATTTATCCTGTTAAAATAGTGCGTCTATTCTGTGCCTTCACCTGTTTTCATATTTCTCATGTTTTCTGATGTCTATGTTGCATCTTTTTGCTCCACCCTCTGTGCTCTGGCTCCTCCCCAACATCAGCCTTGATTGTTGTCAGCTGTCTCTTGTTTCTGGGTCTATATAGATATTTGTTTGTGCTGCACTGCTGGTCGGGCTGCTTCTGACCACACTCAAGATATTCAAGCAATTTTCTTAGGCAACTCCTCACCACTGAAAAGATTTCAGAGGGAAAATGGAGTGATGCATCTATGGGGAATCAAAGAGGTCTGCAGTGTTTATTGCAGACATGTTAAGACATACAATAGAGGGATATCGGTGTAAATGACTGGACCAGAGAGTAAAAACCTTTGGGTTTTGGTTTTGATTGCTTTGAAATGCAGCTGCCCTCTCTGCATGACAAATCCCAACATGTTTATGCTTTAAAGATCCACTTCAGCCATTGAAATGGGAGCTCTATTGGTTGTGAGTGGCTGTTTTTTAATGGCTCTGTCTGGCGTTGTGTGATCGTACAACCTGAACATGATGCACGAAAGCTTCTCACAACTGGAAATATATATATACATAATCTGCAATGATTTTTCTCAGCTTTCTTTCGCCTCTCTGTTGCTCCTCAGGATGGCTTATACCTTTTCTCTATTAATTTGAACAGACTTGTAAATGATCAAATTGTGTGGGGTTGTGTTTCCAATTAAGTCTTGCTGTTACTCCGGAATGCAACAAGTATTTGACTTTATCTTGTGAGCCTGGTAACTCCACCTGACAGAGTGCTGCAGAGAGATTTGTCTCACACAGTTCTAATGACGCACATGAGCCTGAAAAAAAAAGAAAAAAAATGCAGCAAGCCTGGTGAGGCAGAAACTCAGGTGAATACAAAGACTGTGAAATTCACCCTCGCTGTCTTGAGCTTTCTCAACTTTCTATCCGTGCCGGAGGACAAAACCGTGCCCTTCATGTATTATAGAAAGGACAGGAATATTTCAAAGTTCCACTCTGTGACATCGATTCAAAATGGACATGTGTTGAATAGCAAAAGGAAGAGAAAAAAGCAAAACAAGATCCACAAAGAGCTTGTTTATATGCAATAAGTGTCTTAGAATGACACAAATCCTTCATCAGCCTCTGTTCAGGTCGGGGATAAACAAAAGCAGGCATCTGGCTCCTGCGTCACCAAACAACGTTGATATTGTCAATGGCTGCACACGCCTCTGCGCACTCTATCGCAGGCACATGCATGTGCATACTAATGCGCACTCTGCACAGGGACACGTGTGCTGTAGTTGACACAGCAGATCAGAGCCGGAAGTTAACACCAAATCCAGAAACATTGTGTTTTTTTCAACCATTATGAATGTTTTTTCCATCGAGAAGGAGGGAGCTCCTCTGTGCTGGAACTTCTCCAAAAAGAAGAAAAAAAAAACATGTTGTCAAGGTAACTGAGGCTCGTGTATGGAGAAGCCCTGCGTTTGTGATAGCCTTGGCGCTCCTGTGATGCCTGTCCTCTGAATAAATTAAATTAATTTGTGTGGAGTGTGAAAGCAGCAGGGTATTCAAATGAAAATCTATTAACACAGGAGATCATTTCCGGTGCAACAATGCGTGCCTCCAATGTGACCTACACAACTGTGCGTTTCTGCACTGTGATTGCAGATTATTTGTGCTGTAGAGAAAAGAAAAGGCACACAAAACTCAAGTGCCTTTTTTGATTTGTTTTCAAACCAAAATTTCAGAACAATCTCTGTGTCAAAGTCGGCTGGAGTCCATGCCTGAAAAGGCACAACTCATGTCTGCATGTCGTCTGAAGAGAGAAATGGGACAGATGTGCCCTCCCGGGTCAGACATTTGAATAACGACTGAGAAATGTAGTATTATTTTGTCAAAATGAAAGCCGCGTGGGTCTGAGAAACCCAGACGAGCAGGACGGGAGGTCTCTGTGGTGTTGTCATTACAATGGCTTGCACTGGCCAGCGGTGTCTGCTGGAGTCTCAGCTTCCGGAAGCTGCTCAATAGAGCATACTAATGCTGCAATTAGTGTAACCCAGCAACAGGAAGTCGGCTGCCCTTGAGGGGAGACGAGAGAACGGAGCCGACTACATTGCTGGGCTACTGACGAGCTCTAGTGGCCATGCTCTCCGCCTTGCCCAGAGAGGAAGGCTGGAGGTGCAGGTGCACTGCAGACGGCGACGACAAAAGTTGCATCACTTCAAGGTCAAGTGCTTCGGGATCAATGAAGGTCGTTTTAATCGGCAATGGAGACAACAGCCGCTCCCTAATGCACCCTCTTCTGCCCAAATGCCTCTCCAAACAGTTAAACAGAATACATGACAAAAGTTATGAAACTACAAAGTAATCCGTTGTGGACTTCAGTGATACCCAGACGATGATTTTGATGCATCAATCAAACTCCAGACCAGCACCTGCAGATCATATTTGTTGATTTGTTTTTTTTGTTTTTTAATCCTTTCTTGATTAGCAGCCAAGTTGACAGGTGGACACAGACGGTGATTGCAAAATGACTCTTACAACATGACGGAGTCACCAGATTCCCCCATCGGAGGATGTCTGCACAGAGCCTCCTGTTAGAAAACTATGGTGATGGATGACTCATCGCACCCTTTCCCTTTTTCTACATGTTTTAAGTTTATCCGTGCATGGAGTGTTGGTACCAACAAACTCCTGGTGGTGCAATCATTTAAAAAAATTTTGTTGTAAGGGACAAATCTTTGTTTCTGAGCATTCACAAGTGTGAAAGCAAATAAACTTGTGAACTTTTGACCTATGGTTGTTGAGTTAACTTCCAGATAGAAAAAGGCATAGACTGGTTCTCTCTGGTGGGAAAGTCCACGAGGAATTCGCACATCGTCCTGAAGTCACTGCATAGACGCCTGCTAATTGATCTTAATGGCATCATTTGGGACTCTGCAGAGTGCATCAATTCAACCTGCCAGTCCCCTTTCTCACATCTCGGTCGAAGTCTCACTATGCGTGTCCTGCGTTCTGATGAACCCGTAGCTATGGAAACTCGTGCTCAAGTGTTAACTTGTTCAATACAAGACACTTTTGAGCGCTGCGCAGCACTTTCACTTAAGTGCAGTTTTCCGCTTGAATTACTCATTGCAGATGCCTTGAACCCATTTTCCCAGTGTTGATTGACAATAAAATGATAGACAACAAGTCAAGTCTGTTTTTTTTGTTTGTTTTTTTTTTTCAATACACAGCCCGGCTGTTTTTTCTGAATGAGTGGTCCATTGACAGTGCTGACATCTGAGTCTATACCTCCATTCATGATTGTTTGTTGGCTTGTCGATTTGTGTCGCACAAAGAAGAAAAAGACTTACTAACTTGTCATGGCTGACATTACCAAAACATTTTCAAGATTTATTTATGACTTTCAGTGGGTTGACAGTAAACATAGTCAGTATAGTATTATTCATCAAATACAACTGGGAGGGGAATTACATGTACAGGCAATTATTTCAGACACTGCATCAAATGTTTACTTCAAAACATATATGTCAAAATATTTTATCACTTAAGATTTCCTGTTCATAAAATGCTTCAATCCATTCAGTTTAGTTTGGATTTGAACATAAATGTGAGAATATGATGGAGAATATGACAAAATTCTTGATGTCTGGAAGTTTTCCACATTCCTTCCCACAACATCTTTCCTGTAATCTTACATGCTGTCGCTCTCTGTTAAGTCCACCACATAAGCTTGTGTAACTTTTGATATGCGTTTCCTATTGAGGACAAAAAGAAAATGACAAGGAGTTATTTTTTGGCCGACCGTGCTAGCAGCCATGATTAAAACCACAGAGTCGGATTTGCCAACATCGCAAGGAAATCATGTTCGTGCAAATTGTCATTCAAATCAACCACAAAATAGTTCATACAGAAGAGCATGGAACTCAAATGAGAAATATCATTCCCAAAATAACCTGCACCACTCTTCTGAAAAATGCTTTATATGCTAGACTAACCCGCCCGCCGGGGCTTGTTAAGCAGTGGCAGTCACTGAAGTGTGTCAATTTAGATACTTTATGAGATGTTCTGCATTAAAAGAAGAGCTCTTATTAGGCGTTTCCTGTGTTTTGTTTCCCCCCCAGCACAATTTGTCAGATTTTAGCAGGTTGAGCCACTGCACATCTTATCATTCTGTTAAAGTAGGCCACACCATTAGGAGGAAACCTCATGATATTTAAATAAATACTACCTTTATTATGAGTCATGAAAACTCAATTTACATATTGTGTTTCAAAACCTAGAATACTACTTCACAGGCACAAGACGTGACGTTTTGGCCTGAAGAAAATGAGGGAACGGATGCATAAGTCATTTGTGGTTCTGAGGCAGTAAATAAAGAGACTTTAGGTTTTAAATGGAGAGTTGAGACAATTCTTTCAGTCCTGTTTCCTGCATTTGGAACACAGATACCTCAAATGTATGTTGTTGTGAGATTTAAAAAGATAACAATGATGTAAAAGACAGATGTGTGAACCCGATCACAGAGAAATGGAGCCACTTGATTGCAATGTTAACGGGAATCGGTTTTCACAATAGAGCTGATTCAATACACATTTCCCACCTTAATTTAAGAGAAACGTTCAGTTAATGAATTTAAAAAAAGAATCTGTGGAAAAATATCTGTGAAGCAGTAGTATTTATTCACTTCTATTACATTTCACAGCTTGTTTGTATTTTCACATAATTTTGACTTAAGTTTGTAACTTTCACCCTAATAAAGCGTTATGGAAGACGGATGGGTGGGATCCATATCCAGGATAAAAGCTCTAAAATAAACTGAATAATCTGAATCTTTGTCACCAAATCAATAGCCATTGTGAAATAATGTATTGTTTGTACCTGTTGGGAATTTTCCATGAAGTGCCAAAAGAAAGCCTGGACTCACAGCAATATAAGAATCCCATTATTTATTTATGTTTTCCCAGCATAGGCACCAGTTGATGATTGGTCATTGTGACCTGTCTTTTGCTTTTTCAAGTTTTAAAATTAGTAGTCCTTTTTTTAAAAATTGCTGATTCCCAAAAGCACAACTTCCAGCTGCAGCAGGCTGTGATTGAGATCACAGTGCCCTATAAATGCGCGTCTTGAAAATAAGCCACTGGTTGCAAACTACCAGTGATTATCTTTAATGATTGGGAGTGAATCTCGGGGACTATTTTTAGTCAGTGTAACTAATAATTTTCCCACCAAGGGAACCATTTTTGATCACAATGATTTTATAAAGATGTTCGTAACTGAATAGCACCCACCCTATGTCTGCTGTGTAGGCTATTCATGGCTTGTATGGCGCTATTAGGGGCTCGCCAGAAATACATCTCACACAAGGTCCAGTTGCACAGGCCCCCCCCAAGTGCGACATGCATCAATGATAAGCTCTTTATAAAGATATCGCACAGGGTGATCCTCGCAATGCTGCAACCTAAAAAAGCCCTCCACAAAGTCATTGGGCGGACAAATGCCTCCGCTGTGAATGAACCTTTACAGGCAATTTACCCTCCCATCTCCTTCAATCATCACAGTTGCTCCCAGTACGAGTTGGCGGGATCTTTTGAGCCAAAAAGCATTCGTTGGCCATGCCTAATTTGTGTCTTTCCTTCATGCAGGCAGAGGGCACCCTCACTGAGAGACCTGAGTCATTTCTATTAAGGCTGCTTTCATCCTGTCTTCTGGTCCTTGCTGATGCAAAAAAGAAAACTTGAGGCCAATGGCATGAACAGAAAATACCTGACTTGCGTCAATTTAACAGGTGAGTCATATAAAGCGTTTAAGAGCACGCAGCCAGGTGAAGTTGGCACAAAAGGCATCAATTCCTGGTATTATATCTCCTGCACAGGTCCTGCATGAATTTGCAGAGTCCCCCCCCCACCCCCACCCCCCCCCCCCCCCCCCCCAACACACACACACACTCACACGGTCATGGAAATCTGTTTATGGCGCTCCTGCAGATAGGAAGCTTGTTTCCATGGGGACGTGTGTGTGTGTGTGTGTGTGTGTGTGTGTGTGTGTGTGTGTGTGTGTGTGTGTGTGTGTGTGTGTGTGTGTGTGTGTGTGTGTGTGTGTGTGTGTGTGTGTGTGTGTGTGTGTGTGTATAGACAAAACATACAGCTCAAAAAAAATAAGTTTTCAGTTTGTTCGACTCCGCTGTTGAAGCAAGATGAAATGCTGAGCAATCAGAGTCCCTCTTCAGTCAATCAAAGCCCATACACTGAAACACAGTAACATCATTGGAGTGTTCAAACAAAGGGACTGATTTTGAACGGAAAGGTCTCTGCAGAGTACAACAGCAGCTTCAAGGTTAAATAGTTGTCACAGCTGAGTTAAGGTGCATGTAATTGCTGCTACAAGGATATTTACTCAAAACCAACACAGCCGTGTTTCCTTTGAAATCAACAGTGGATGCATCGACCATTAAAATGGTTCATATCAGATAAAAACATTTTGAACCATATAAATGAATGCACATTGGCTAATGTTGCAGAGATGCATTCATGCATCCGTACATTTGCTTCAATATCACTTAAATTCCACTTTATCCAGCTTTAGGATTTTATTTTATTTTTTTATTTATTTTTTTATTTCTTTGAAAGTGCAGCAGAGGATAAACTGCTACGTCTGCAACCAACTCAGTGAAAATCACATTGAGTGCTCCTTTGTCCATCAACGGGTCTAAAGGTTGTATGCTCAGTTTGAATGATATACTCTGTTCATTTTGAAGGTTGAGCTGAAGGAAACGGGTTGATTAGTGTAAAAATGAATACACACTGCCACCCAGTGTAAGTGACAGGTTTGTGGAAAGGTGACATGTTGGGTCCAAATCATATATTGCATGAGACATTTGGGGGAATTCAATGAGGTTGTAGGCTGCATGTTATCAGATGTCATCTCCTATTGATGGATTTTATTAGTTATCAATCATTATTAATATACACACGTTTCTGAATTGAATCATGCCTTACAGTATGAGAAAAAGATGGTCAGCACGTGCCTCAGTCTCACAAGTCAGGAACTCAACCAGGTTTTATGAGTTTGCACGTCCTTGTATGAGTGGGTTTCCTCCAGGTTATCACATTCTCTTTTTGTGGAACCCTGTTGACGTATCCGGGGTGTATCCTGTCTTCACCCATACCTGAGTGCTGCAGTCAATCATCCTGATGGCCAATAAGTTATCGGGCCCCAAACGGCGAGGGAGTGCTAATTATTAGCATGGGTCATGATTAACAATTAAATGGGCCTGACGTGGTATTCGCCAGAGTCAAAGCCGGAGCTCAGACATGCAGTTAAATCCTCCAGCTTCCTCAGCCTCTGACTTTTTCCACATGAGTGAGTCACTAAATGCCGACGCCATCATGAGTAACACAGAGGAGGCACCGGGGCTCAAGCATCTATTCATCTCAATCCAATCAGAAACACAAACGGGCAGCATTGAGCAGTAACTGCTTTCCTTCATTTGTTGTGATTGATGATTATTGCAAAGGACAAATGTCAAGGAAAATAATAATAATTAAGATGCAGCATTTGAGGGGAAAGAAAGCACAAATAAAATAATTTCCCCGATTTTGCTCTGGTAACATGTGTAGTTTCATAAAAGGTCACAAGAAGATAAACTATGTAGAAATAACTTAAATTTATGCCGTGGCTTCACAGATAATTGAGCTCGATCATTTGAACCGCACATAATCACATTAATTAAAACTTATCATCATCGGACAGCACACAAATTACAGATAACTTCAAGCTTCAATGACCAGTTTCATAGGTTTTTCTTACACAGTCATTGCATCATGAGTGTGAGTCTCTGTGTTCTTTCTCCTCGTCTGGAGCAAAGCTAAGGTATATAATGGACGTTCTGTACAAGCAGACATCAACTGAACCTGTGACGTAAACACAAAGAACCCAGAGCGCATCATTTCTGACTTTGTCAATATATCGATTTCGGTCGTGCACTGGTAAGTGATAACTGTGTACAAGGCTGAACTCGCCCAGCAGAAAGACATTTCTGCAAACCTGCGTAAGCAAACCTCACTTTTTCTTTTTCCCATTGAATCTTTTATCACTTCACTGCACTGGCATCAGAATATTTCGCTAGATGCTATAGTGGCACAGAAAACCTGTAGTGGCAGGTTTTGTCAAGTATTGTATATAAAAGTGGGATCATGCCTCATTTCCATATTGTACTATTCATAAGATACCATACATAAGGTATCCTTGGAGGTTTTGAAAGACACAAACATCATCTCCCTCTGGACACTCCCGCTCCAAGCATCTTTTATTGTCTTCACAAGGATTGAGTTGTTCTTGAATTTGGGGGACGTTTTGCTTTTTGTGCTGAAACATGTGAAAATGGTGCACCATGCAGCACAGATGAAGTCAGTAAAGAGTCCGTTGGGTTTATGTTCGGGGTGATGTGAGGACAACGCGTGCTGTGTCCAGCCGTGGCTCAGTTGGTATAGTGAGTCATCTTGTGATTGGCAGCTTGATCTCCCATCTCAAGTATCGTCGGGTCAACAAAATGTGAAAGATGTAGATCAAATTCGGGGGTCTATGCCAACAGAGATGCGAGAAGATCAGTTAAATGATCTGAAAGGATAAAAATGAACCACTTTTCTGGTTTTACTACACCTTTTGTTGAGTTCATAATCCACTCAGTAGAAGCTGCAATGGCTTTTTGTCTTTTTATGAGCCAAAATTACGACATTCCAATTTTAAATGATCTGTGTCGTCAGGCCAGTCTTTAACAATAGATCAGTGTTGAGATTGATGTGTAATAAAGTAGCTATCTTTGATTCTATTGTAATGCCACAACGTTTACCGGTGTTGCTCTATAATCTGAATCAAAGGTAATAATTCAATCATAGTTCTGTTTCGAGAATAGAGGTTATGCAGCAGAAGATTGCTTGAAACATGTGCAGTTGAGAATACTTAACATCAATAATGGCGACGGGTTAACTCAAACGGGCCAAAAATAACATGTGCGCACCCGCGTCTGACTTCAAGGGGACTGATGTAACCTCAGCCGGACTTAATGAGTGAATCAGTGATCAGACTGACCCACATAGAACTGACAGCTCAGCTAATGTGTTGCAGCAACACCACTGAAATACAGCTGTGTGTCTAATAATAATATATTACAATCAGAGAGATGAAGAAACGAATTTCTGCCAGTGGAATTCTTTCTTTTGTGTTCAAACACAATTAGAGCAGGAAGGCTCTGCAGTATACAGGAACTCAAACACACAAAGAAAATGTAAACGGTACATTGACCTCAAATCAATGTGCAACTGCTGCAGCTGCAGTTGTTGCCTCCTAATTAAAACTTCCTTCAGCCGGCGACCTTTTCTCACAGTGAGTCACGGATCCAAGTGTTCATCATAAACGGAGGAGGCACAGCAGCCTCAGCATCTGATTGGCTCAACAGAGAATGAAAACTGTTGAAAAAACAAAACAGCAGTGCTTTATTTGTTTTCCAGATGGGCTTGTCAAACGTGCAAATGTCAGGACATTGAATTGTCATTCAATTGTTGATCTGGTGTCTTTTTTTATTCTTTCTTTGTTTGTAATGAGGCAGTATCGATCAGGGTCCAGGTTATCTAAGTGTGTTGCTTTTATTAAAAGCCATTATTTATAATGGTTTTTATTTATCTTATTGCTGAAATGTGCTGTACAAATAAAGTTAGGCTTGCCTTTATGAGATTGCTTCATTATAACTGAGGACAAATTGGGCTCCAAGTGGTTCAGTATTCAACAGCCGACTCACACCACCATTCTGAAACAACCTCATCAGCTGTGTGCTTTTCTCTTTTTTCTGTCTTTTTTGATGCATGTTTGCAACCGTGTAAGTTAGTCTGGAGAATGATTTAAAAGGAAAAAAAAAAGGTTTGTTTTGCATCCGTGTTGATTGACTGGTAATGACAACAAAACTATTTTAAAAAGACCCCGGGTTGCTTATTTTGACCAATTTCTTGACCTTAAATTTGTTTGTTTTTTAAGTTTACTGGAGGAGTCAACATTTTATGTTTTGAAAGCACATTGCAAAAGTATAACTGACGTGTGGGGTATTTTACTGAGGGTGGCATGATTCCTGTTGAAGATTTGTCCATATTGGATACGAACTGGGGTGTTGAAAGTGGTTAAACCCTCACAGCGTCAACATTCTTTCCACCTCAGGCATTTTTAAGGGAAACTCGGTCACAAAACCAACAAATAGCAGACCCTAAATTGGTATTAGATGTGAATGTGAGTGTGTATGATGGATTGCTTTTACCTACAGGCAGCTGGGCTGAGCTGCAGCGATCTGCAACCCCGTGGTGGACAAAACGGAAATGGATCATCAGTGTCAAAATAACATTATAAGCACTTCACCCAGAAAAGACGAGTAAGAATCATTAAGTCAAGACCTGAATTTATATTTCAATTGAAAGTAAGACGTCGAGCTCTTGTTTCTTTATGCTGAACCTGTCGGGTTTAATTAAAACCTTTAAAAAAATGTTTGAAGCACTTCGTGTTGAACACGATAAACAGCGGCAGCATTGACCGTGAACTCGACGTGAAGAATATCTTTCAAAATCTACTCCATGGAGACTCCAAATACCCACCAGTGTATCTATTGGTGAAGGATATGTAATTAAATATTCAAAGCCACCATGTGGTGGAAAATAAACTCAGTATTTAGGGATATTCTGATCTAATTCAAAAGCAGGTCGGAAGTGACCCATATTCCACCATCACTTGGCAGCAAGGTGTGAGAGACAGGCTTTTGTGAAGCAGGTTGATGAATTGGTGAATTCACTCGCAAACTGGCTAAAAGACCGACCCTTTGTAATTAACTTCCATTAGTGGAGACCTGCAGACTCCTGCTACCTTGTTAATATGCTCCATCAAGTGAGAGTCAAAGGGGGAAAACATGGTGAAACACAAATGACAGATATCACAAGTAAGGTGTTTCACTTCTTTGATGGTCTTTTATATTATTATTAAAGGAAGTCCTGGGTTGTGTAACTCGTAAAGAAAAGGCATGGAGCACTCCAGCAGGAAATGATGCATTCAGTAATTATTTGATATAACAGTTTTTCCTTCAAGTAGTCCCTTCAAAAAATTAAAGACACATTTGAATTAATGGTTCTTATTCTCAAGAAGCACTAATTGCATAAGAAGTCAAATATTTAAACCATCTGTTTACCATCTGCTGCTCCAGAGACGATCACAGCACAAAGTGGACAAGAGCTGGTTGAATCTTTGAGAAACATAGAGGATTGAAAAACATGTCCAGTAATACCGAGTGGGGGATTTTCCAGGTCACCTACATGCGACTGGTTGTGCAAAAATGAAAAACTAGAACAAGTGAGAGGAATTTGGGTCAGGAAGCAGTCCACTAATCAAAGATGTCTTTATAGAGGATGCAACAATTCTTTTGTTGCCGGTTGGTCGTTGTTTGGCCCAAATATTGTTTGACATAAAATCAATGTCCCATTTCTGACAACCACAAGTTTGAGACGGCGACAAGGAGCGCTCCCATTCACCTCTGGAAATAATAGAAAGTTCTGCGCTGCAGGGGTGTTCAGGGTCTCCTGAGTTGAATGACTCAATCGGATGTCGGATAGCACATTTTCAGAGGACATTTATTCTCCGTCTATAAATGAAGGTCGCAATCTGCCAGCTTAGGTTCTCGGGGTTTTAACACAAAGCTGTTGTCTGAACGCTTTCCGTTTGCACATATTTATTTCCTATTTCCAATGATTCATCTGCCCTGACCTAGTAGCAGAGTGGTAGGTTTGTGAACGGGGGGGGGGGGGGGGGGGGGCTGGTCAGTGTGGGTCCCCGAGCGGGGCCTTGAGCCTCGTAATGCCCCTCTGCCCATCCCTGGATGAGGGGCATTGAATGGATGAGAGAGGTTGGAGTGTCGGTATTTCTCTTTGTATGCGTAACAAAGATCTCAATCAACTTTGCCTGTTGCAATGATCAGTACATGGCCTTTAGTCTGGCTGTATGCTGCACTGCCAGTTTCTCAATGGAAACATAAATGTGCTGCAGGGTTTTCACAGCCACATGAACTTTTACTTGCTCTCCTGAATTTCCCTTTTTCACCCTCTCATATCATAACAAAAGCAATAACCTGAAACCATTTGCACGAATCTGTCAATTTTTCTGTGTGTTTGGGTGCATATTTATTTGTTTTTTTTATCATGGCTGTATACATACTTTCTTATTGCATTGTTTGCACCACAGAAAGGCAACAGTTAGCCAACATTTGGCCCATGTTCCTATTTTGCAGTGGCCTGAAAGCCAAATTCTAAATAATCATTGAATTTTTCCATTTACAGTTGGTGAAGGTCATTTAAACCATGTTTCATACTGGAATCAGTTGCAAATTCAGTTACCCTTATGTATCCATTTTTATTTAAATGATTTACAAAACAGTGTTTTATACTCTTCCGCCAGCAGATGGCAGTCAACGTGAATCTCTTCGACTGTCGTAATCATTACACATCTGATCATTTCATCAATGAGTTTGACCAATTTAAGTTGACTGATTTCCACCCCTTTCTATATTTCATTCATACACATATAATTTCATTTATCTACAAACATTTATGCTTATTTAAATATATGGATTTCCGTTTACAAATGAGCTCTGTTGCACATTATGGACATTGTTGAGTTGTGGTTCATATGGAATTAAATCTTTTTTTTTCTCGGGAAAACCGAGTTAAGCTCTTCCTGAGGACCTCGAGTGTCTGGAATTTTCATATTCTATACTAAAAAGTCTGAGATGTATTTAGGCCGGTGACCATTCAAAGCTTGATGGACAAAATTTTAGATTTTTGAAGTCCACCTTGTGTCACACAAGCAGTCAGTGCAGAGATTGAAGCTCCGGTGAAATGTGCTCCACCCTCTTTGTGTTCGGCCACTCTCTTAAGTGGCTCTTTAAATGTATTATTTTTCTGCAGTTTTTTTCTGCACGTATCCAGTCCCACACCATTGGGAGCAAGGGCGCAAAAAGCATATCAAAACACGTGGAACTTTGGGAATAGGATGCTATGCTTTTTTGTTAGCTATTTAGATAAGTTTCTGAATGATTTGCAAAAAATTGTAAAAAGGTTCCCATACAAAGTGGACGCGAGAGGCACCTCATGGAGGAGATCAAAAGAGATCAGTGTCCTTTGCCATGGAGACGCTGAGCTCAAAATATGTCGGTAGTGAGAGGCAGGTGCACAAAATTTCCTCTGGAATTTTCTACTTCTTGAAATACTATTTTTCAGATGGCTGATTATAGTATTGTCTTATAGTGGTTGTAATGAACATATGTGTCCACTTGATGGCAGTAATGAACGGAACTGTTTGTTGTGGACGGCCTGCTGAAAATCCGGCGAAGAACAGCACACAGGTTAGCAGGGCTGTGAGTTAGAGGTAGAGTCCGTCACAGTTGGTGGGGGGGATAAGGTGGGTAAAACACTGCTTTCCCTGCTTAATCTAACATCAACAACTTTTCGCAGCGAGGTCGATTTATTTCCGCTTCCTAAGTATTCGAGGTGCTGCCTTGTTACGCGTGACTTGATCGTTATTTGGAGCAGAAAAGCCTCTGGAGCTAACGTTAGCCTAGCCAGTTAAAGATCCCCGAGAACCAATCCGACTTTGTTTATGAGTGAATGTTATTTGACCGCATACGAGTCGCTTATTATCAGCTTTACGAGGACGTGAAGAACGAGTCGCTGTGATGCCATAACTACGTAATTGTAATGGAAGTCGAAACGCAAGGCGCTTTCCGATAACAATGTGTCGTTACATTGGTGTTATTGTTGTGACAGTGACATGTTGACGTGGTCCCTAAAAACCTCCTGCCTTGATTTTCTTTTCCAGCTGTGCTCAGTTTGGATGAACCTACATGATTATCTCATGGGGATGGTGGAAGAGTATTGGGAGTGAATCCAGGACACTCGGTGCTGTCTCTGTCGTCCAGTGAAGACAAATGGTTTTGAGTCATGGATCAAGGTGTTGTGAACGGTCCTGTCACCCTGGTCATCAGGGCTCCCAACCAGAAGTACGATGACCAGACGATCAACTGCTGCCAAAACTGGACCGTGGAGAAACTCAAAGCCCACCTGTCTGATGTGTATCCCAGTAAACCAGTGAGTATCTCACTCTGATCTGGCCAAAACTATTGTTGTATGCGACCCGACAAATCCAAATAAAGCTACTATCCACATTTCTACATTTTCCCTTTCTTCTGCCATACACTTTTGTTTCACACAAAATCTGATCCATCAACTCGTTGAAGGTTTTCTTTTCTTTTGCTCCCTGTAGTTTGAGACATTCAAGCGTACAAAAACATAAACGCATGGGAGTAAATTATGGGTGAAAAAGCGAGGGGACTTTAAAAACGTCTCGATTTAAAGAGATGATATTGTTTGGCCCATGTAGTTACAAAGACCCCCACATACATTGTCTTCAAGTCAGTGGGAAGTATTTTTCTAGCACCTGTGACAAACTATCAGTGTTCTTAAATACTAAACATCATCATGAGCTAGTTGAAAATATACAGTATATAGTTATATATATTTCTTTTAATTTGGGATACCTTCGTTCCTTTGATTAGGGATGCCTTCACCTCATCTATTTACATATTACATGGAGTAAAAACGCATTCCTCCTAATGCAGCACACGCGTAACTCAAATTCTTCATTTATTCAGCTTAAAGCGTACAAACACCTTTATGTTGGTACATAACATGAAGTTCTGTTAACTCGGGACTAGTGGATAAGAAAAAGGATTTTACTGTGGACTCCATTGATGCATGACTACATCCAGACACAGAAAAATGCTTTTCTGTCACAGTACTTCCTCTGTGAGGATTCTGCTGAATCCCCCCTTGTGATGCACACCGCAAGTGAATGTCATGGATCATTAACCTTGATGTGTACTGTGAAGTGAAAGAAGTGGAGTTTTCAAATTTGTTGTTGCTGAAAAGAGCCTTGAAATCTACAGATTTGACGTCACAGTGAATGGAAGGCATTAAGACTCTGGTTGTATTGTGCCTCTAATCTGACTTTCCTTTTCTTCCCCTGGTGCTTATTCTGATGCAATCAGTGTAAACATTGCGAACACTCGGGGACAAACTGCTCCCTGGTAAAGCTGTCACGCCACCCCACCAAGGATGGCTGTTGTGTTAGTGACACATTTACCAGCGAGGCAACTTGAGTTCAGACCAAAAAGATTTTGCGTTGCGGGTCAGTCCAGGTTTGAAAACGATGTCTAAAATCTTGAATGGCTGTACTGTGAACGTGAACGTAAGAGGACACACTCTGACCTCGTTTGCTTTCAGCTAAATCCACAGTTAAGACCTACTTATCCTGACTGAGGTTGCTACGATCCCATCCTCATTACTCCGTCACACAGGGAGTCTGCCTTCTGATGCAGCACTCATAGCCAACATTTACACTTCAGTGTTTCCAAGGCTGGAAGTATGAACACATTTCTGATACAAATCCTATCATCTTCACTCCATGTTGAATCAAGTGTCCGACACCCTTGCCATTGTTGACCTCATGGTCGTTACGCCATTATATTTTTAGAGCTCCAAAGACCAGAGGCTGGTATATTCTGGAAAGCTGCTTTTGGATCACTTCACCTTGAAAGACGTGCTCAGGAAGGTATGTTTCCACATCACTTCAGTGAGTATTTATTGGAATAATAAGCTGAATAACACGTCGATCCAAACCCGAGACAAAACCAGCGACGGTGCGCTCACACACACTTCGTGGTGTAAACCTCTCCAAATGGCTCAGACGTTTCCTTCATACTTACAGTTTTCTACACAGCACAGCTTCCAGTCTGTCAATATATTTTCCCGCACAAGATCTCCTGCTGTGCTGGTTTCACTCCAGCTCATGTCACTTTCTTGTAACGTTCCCGCCGTGCTCACGACATCCAAATCATGTCAGATGCAGCATTTAAAAGCTCCTGAACAGTTTTAACAACTATGTCCAGTGGCTGTATGATCATTGGAGACACTCAGGTGACTGTTGATTGTTTTTAGCATGTTGGTCTTTGTTTGCAAGTATTTAAAACCCTGATTCTAAAGCTCCGGTCTCTGTTGAAACACATGATTTCATGTTTTGTTTCTCAAGTTTTTAGTTTAGCACATTTTGGCTGTGCTTTATTATTCGTAGTTAACATTATTATGAAATCTTTCCAAGTATATCGAACAGTTTTTTGTGTTGGCCGTGTGGAACGTGCAAGCGTCCACTAATGAGCCGTCTTTTGGCTTCTACAGCAGGACGAGTACCATATGCTCCATCTGGTGTGTGCCTCACGAACCCCTCCCAGCTCCCCAAAGCCCCCCCGCAGCTGCAGTAACAAGCCCCAGGAGAGCGCAGCCAGTCCCACGGTGGGTCGTCCGCGTCCTCCTCGCACCTTGCTTTGTGTTTCATCACCGCCGCATCTCCTTTCATCATCCGTCTCAACTGCTGTGATGTGCGCCGCCCGGAGGATTAACCAGCGTCGCGTCGTTTTTTCTTCACAACTTTTTTGACGACAGGCGCCTCAGAGCTCCGGCAGCCCCCGTCCGGACGGCCGGTCGTCTCCAGTCGAGGGCGCCGATGGACTTCGACAGCGAGCCGTACCGTACCCGTACCACCAGATGTATCCACAGGTTATACACAGGCAAGCTGTTTCTGTGGTGAAACTTTCTTCAGGAAAAAAAAAAACATGCTGAGAAAGACATTTATCCCGTCTATGAATTCACAATTCAGATGATTAAAAGGAGTGCTCCTGACATTTTCTTTCCACTTTAATTTTGGCTTCACACACATCTTGTATGGCAAAAAGGAGTTGGTGTCATGTTGGGATAGTATTGCACGTATACACGCACTTGCACGTCCGATGATGGTTATTGCAGATGGCGTGGTGATCTGTAAGGCAGGGCAGCTTTATTTCAACAATGAAAATCAAAAGGCTTCAATAAATGTGCAGTTGCCAAAGCAATTATAAAAGGCAAGGTAAGAATTGGCTTAGAAAGTAAAGATCTCATGCAGGATGACTCTGAAACAAACTCCCTGAAAACTGCAGGACGGCTCAAACTCAAATAATTGGTGCATAAAACCTAAAAGCAGAGAGAGGGATGGTATTTTTTTTGCTGTGAGGCGATAGCGCTGACCTGTGTCGAATCCGATGTCACGGTTTTGATAACGACCTTGTCTCTTTTCCAGCTGGAATCAATACTCCGCTCAGCCGACGCCCCCTGCAACCACCCCTGCTTATTACAGCCCCATGACGTTCATGTGGTGGCAGCAGCTGTACGCCAGGCAGTACTACATGCATTAGTGAGTCGCCATGTCCTTCCTTCCATCTCCGCCGACTGGAGTTGAAGTAGAATAACTACATTCTCGTGGCTTCTGTTCCTTTCCGCATGCAGTCAGTTGCTGGCCGCCTCGGCTCAGCAGCTCCGGCCGGAACAGGCCGCGGCTCAGCCCAACCAGCCCGACCCCCTGAGCCAGCGGCCGCAGGTGGGTCGCCACGGCAACCCGGAGGTCCAGATGAACGCCCAGGGAGGGGAGATCCTGAACGAGGAGGAGCTGAACCGGGACTGGCTGGACTGGGTGTACACCTTCTCCCGCGCCGCCATATTGCTCAGCATAGTCTACTTCTACTCGTCCTTTAGCCGCTTCGTCATGGTGATGATGGCCATGCTGGTGCTCTACCTGTGAGTCCGCCCCACCCTGATTCTGGGACGGCCTCTACCTCGACACGCAGTCCGTATAATACAAAATGTCTGTTTGCCACAATATTGCTCCTTCTAATGTACCGATTTAGAAACCAAACAGCAGAATGTTTCACTTGAGAGAATAAGAAGTCATGTTGTAATGGCTTCCCCGTCTAAATGGAAAGGTTATTTCAGCTTTAATTTTGATAAAGCAAAATGAAAAAACAATCATCTTTTCTCATATAGGCTCTGCTGTGATCGCCGGGGCTCAAATGACCCTTGAATTACTTGCTTTTCTTTCTTTCTTTTTTTGTAAACGCATCCAAAGTCTCTTTCATTATGCCTTTTTGACAATACCCTGGAGAAACGATTTACTTTGGGGAAAATTGGATGTCATTAGAATCAATCATGAATAAAAGGAAAGTCTCGGCAGTCAATTGCTTTTCTGATTGGGGGGATTTTTCGCCTCCTGAGCTGATCGGCACTGATACAACTGTACAAGAAGAAGATGAGATAAAGCAGCCAACCGAAGATTAGTCTTTTAGGGTTTGTTTATTCCGTGATAGACAGATGAGTTTAGAGTACCTCACTACTACAGATCTGCTTTTCTTTGCTCTTCTGTTGAATGATTGGTGTTCGACATTTGAAGGAGACTTCAGTTACAGAATCTGAAAAAAATCCAAAGCCTCATTTAGAGCATCACTGTGTTTTAATGATGATTGTGATCATTTTTTTGCCAAGTCTTTGACAATGTTCGTTGTTTTTTTTTCCCCTCCCGTCTCTCTTCAGGCACCAGGCCGGCTGGTTTCCCTTCAACCTGGAGAACGAGCTCCAGCTTCCAGGAGACCGAGCCAATCAGGACGACATGGAGGGAGAACTGCAGAACCACGACCTACAAGAAATGGTAACTGCTGCTCCCAGCCGGATCAGACTGGCGGGTTGTAGTTACCCGAGTTTCGACGTATTGGACCTGAACGTAGTTGCAGTGTGACGGCGGTACAGAAAGCTGCGACGAGGGAATCGTAGTCCCAGTCGTTGATTACGCTATACAAAGATTCTTCATGATATTTTCCAAAAAAGTGACATGTCTCACAAATTCTGAGAACTGTATTAAGATGGATTCTCTCTCTCTCTCTCTCCGCAATGTCGCCGTTGCAGGACGGAGCGATGGACGATGGCTCCGACGACGAAGGAGAAAGCGGCGAGGAAGCAGCGGAGGATCCGAACAGCGGCCCTCAAGCGGGCTTCCTGTCGTCCACGTGGTCCTTCATCATCACCTTCTTCATGTCGCTGATCCCGGAGGGGCCTCCCAACGCTGCCAACTGAGCGCCGCCGCCGCGTTCCTCCACCACAGCACGTCGTTTCTCTCAAGAGGAGCGCCGGCGTCCCTCCCGCAGTGTTATGGTTTCCCCAGTAGGTCCGCTCAGTGTATCAAACTCTGAGCTGGAACACAAAAGACTCGTCTAAACCTGAAGAAAAAAAAAGAAACGCAGGTTGTTTTATATGGAGGGTTTTGTTTTTCTTTCTTCTTCTTCCAGAAGAATTCAAGCTGTCATATGAGATGAAGATGAACCGCAGTGTAGAAGGACGGTGAACATGGAAACAGTCAAGTCAAACCCGAATTCATTGTTTTCTCTTTAAGAGGCTGAAATATTTGTTGGAATACTTTTGCTTGAATTGTAATGACTTTTTTGTTTTTTTTTGTTTTTGGTGGTTCATTTCAAAACAAAACATTTTTAAAAAGCCACTTTAATCCAGAAGATGACATTCAATCAAGATAATGTGAAACATGCAGCGTTTAAATCCAGTCTATGAGTAATTTTGCCCCGAGAGTTGATAAACAGTTGATGAACAGTGTAATGTTTGTACTGTGCTCAAGTGATTGCTGGCTACTGACGTGTGATCTTTTTTTTTTTTTTTCTTTTCTTCACAAGTGAATCGATGTACAACTAATCCTTCAGACCGTGTCAAAGAGCTGACTGATGTAGAGTCACTGGTCTTTGTCACCATTAACAGAATATTACCGTCATTGGGACTGAAGCTGGCGGTTGATGAAATAAATCCACAGTTCGATGAAGCGCTGGGATGCAGAGGGCAGGTAGGACGAACTACACCTCTGAAAGTCTCTGAAAAGCACTGCTGCTGTTACATTTAACATGTTGTGTACTAATAATGATGTTCATATTAAAAGTATGTTCATTGCAATGTTTTATGGTCGTTTTCTTTCATTCCTGAGTCTATTGCTTTGGTCTTCCATGTGTTGTTGACATTTTGTCCGTTGCAAATACTGTATGTGTCACTGATAAAACACACTTGAAGACATTCAGTTGTCTCTTTACGTTGAATTAGTCACAAAATTAATACTTGTGGTAAATCAGCTTAGATGTCATTACTTCAGCACTTCCACTAAATCCACTCGCACAACAGAGATTTCCTGGGATCAAATTAGCATTTAGTCTGCGCTAAGACCACACTGACATAAGGCAGTGGTGAAACATCTTTTGTACTCATGCTGCTGAAAAATCCTGAGCAATTAAGAGAATCGACGGAATTAAATCCAAATGATAACAGCAGCCATCACCACATGTTTTAATGTGATTTTTGTTTTCTTGTGCATAAAAGTAAATTCGAGTTATCCTCATGAAGTTTGAATTGCTTATTTGTTCACTTGCCCTTCCTTCTATTACCAAGCATCTCTACTGGCCTGTAGATACAAGAGCAAACTTGTATCCTGAAATAAACTCAGTAATGCAGGTCAGACTTCCAAACACTCACCTTGATTAAAATGACATACACAGTTTGTCCTCTTCACGCAAATAGCTTTATAGTTTCATGAAGACCATTGTACTCTGTCACAATGTATGTCTTTATTTTAAGTTTGAGCGCATATCTGGCTTTAAAATCTGCCTGCTGAAAACTTTAATTCTACTTCTAAACACCGTTGTCATAATATAACTGTGATCAACAAAGCTTGGGACTGTATATAAACCCGTGAAACACGGTTTCAAATCCCAGTGCTTTCTTGTGTATTCTATTTTAGTTTATGCTTCAGCACATTTAAAGTCTATTCTGCCTTCATGTCTGGGATGAGTGGATACTGTCTTGTTGCTCTCGCTCTCCAACATGTTACCCTGGAGTGTTGCCAGCTGTGCCTGGTTGTCTCCCTGCTTCCAGTATGTAGATGAGTCCTGTCGTTTGTCCATCTGTGAGCTTCCCTCTGATGAGAAAGGAAAAACCGCACCACGTAAACCTTGAAATCTAGTCCTTTACAGCGCCACCTGCAGGTCGGTGTGTGTGTTGGTGAAGCAGGTTGTGGTATAGATCTCTGCTGCCATCTCCAGGCTAGACTGTGAACTGTAGCCACTGGCTCAGAATATCATGTCTTATTAATATTTTACTCCTCTTTCTTCAAGAAAACACTCCGTTTCAGGGGCAACAATTGCTTGTTAAAATTATACTAACTACTGTATTTTAATATTAGGGACACATGAACACACAACCATTAAAATTAAGGTATCTTCAGCACATTTTTTACCTTGGCGAGAGATCAACTCCCACAACTGTTTTCCAACCTCTGATTTTAATGAAATGAAGACAGTAGAGAATCACCATGTATTCACTTTTATTGCTTTGCAACAATCAGTCATGACAGAGGAGTCATCATTCAAGCAAACGACAAGATATTGTGTGCTTCACTTTAAGTTATCTATGGATCAGAGAGGAGGCCAGAAACTGCTTTATGTTGCTGAAGTCTTTCTTTTTTTTCATAAAGTAAGACCAAAAATATTCAATATTTTTTTAGTGGGTGGTCACTATAAAGAAATGCTTTATTCATAAGTTAATGTCAATATTAATTGACAAATATGTTGGGAATTAAATTTTTTCTTTTTTAGAAGTTTTGGACGTTTATATCACAATACTTCATTAAAGAAAAAAAACATCCCCTCAATATTTCTTAGAGATTTTATGTCGAGGAGCAAATACTCGAGCAGTGACGCCCACGCACACAGGATCAAGGGGTTGCGTTTGTAGATTGAAGATAAATAGTTTTTCGAGTGCTCAGGCTACGACTGGCACACAGACGAGGAGTAACACTACAACAGAAGTGAGCCTCAGCCGCCGGAGCACTGAGTGCACTCTGGAGGGGGGGTGGTGGTAAAAAAAAAAAAAAAAAACACACAAAACAAAGATGGTCTGTCTTTGGCATTCCTGTGCCAGCGTGTGTACCTGTACATCTGGTCTGAACACATGAATCATCGGTACAAGACATACACATAAAGAGCTCCAACAAGGCACATTAAGCTATTGTCCGCACAGACGCTGCAGCTACACACAGACAGAATCCAAGAAACACGACACCCAGATCGTTACACGAATGACTCTTTGCCTGAATAATATTTAAGTTTCAGGTGTCCGTACGGTTGCACAGTATAGGATACTTATTGCTAAAACAGGACTGCACTTAGCAAAATAAGAACAAAATCCTAGGATATAATAGTTTTTTTTTACATATACAGTAGAAATATTTTGCATAAAATGATTTGCAACGATATACACGGTAGATAAACAAATCTTTTACACCACACTCACACACACAGTTATTAACAATAAACACGCAGTATAAAATCAGGTGCAACTAACTGGGGGGTACAAATATTCTCTTTTCCATCGTATGCACCTTTTTACTATAATTTATGATTTACAGCATTTATTAAAATAGTTGTGATGTCAGCGATGAGAGAAATACAGTGGACAGTTAATTATCTCTGCCTTGTGACAAAGTGACCACAGCATCACAGAATCATTTTTGACTCCTGAGATGTTAAAACTTACTTTTGAACAACAGCTCTCTAAATACTGTGGGAAGAGGAGAAAAAAAAACAACAACTTTATATTAACACACTATAATTTATTTTCAGTAAGAAACTATATAATGGCAAAGTGCTTACTGTACAGTACAGACTTCATATGGCCTCTAAAGTAGGATTTCTGCTATATTTGAAATGAAAACAGCACAATCCACATATAATGAATGTTTTTCCTCTAAGATCACATTCACTACGAACAGTGACGATTACAGTGAAAACAACTGACCAACTTTTGAGCAGCAATATCAACACTGAGTGTTTCCCCCGGAGGCGGGAGAGGCAAATCGTAAGCAAATTCAACAACGATGTATGCAGTAGTAGTGTGGTGCTTTGAGCGTACCGGTTTTGTGTCGTTTACTATGCGAGAGCCAATATAAAATATCTGACACTGGCGGTACCTGAATGGCTTTCATCAAATGAGTTTTGAAGCTGGTGTTTTGTAGAGAACGGTCCGAATAGACCTGAAATACATAGAAAGAAAAAAACCCCAAAACAAAACAACAGTGCAGGACAACTCCGAGTAAAAACCTGCAAAGAATCTAAACTTTCAAATTGAGATCAAATTAAACAAAGACATAAAAGAAACAATCAGCTCACAGTCTCAGATCCCCACCAGTGAGACCCCTTCCTTTGGCATCTGTGGTTTAAACAGGTGAAAAGAAAATTGCAAGATCGACAGAATCGGTGGGCAGTAAAAAGCAGAATTCCTTCATTGCTTGGACACGTATGCTCATCAGTGCATCATCTGTGCGTGCGCTGCACACATGTCGGACTTTCAAATCTTTGAGTGAATGAGGACTTGCAAGCGGAGGGAGGGAGGTGGTCTTCCTGCCCTGAAGGAGGGAGTTCTGTAGACGGGTTGCACTGCTCCGCTTTAGCGTCCTCGTTCCCACTGAGACGGCGCTCATCGGCAGCGTGGGCAAAAGGGTTTGCGGGGGGGGGGGGTGGAGGTGTCGGCAGCGGAGGCCTCCGTTCTCCTGGTTCGATCACAGGAAGGTCTCGGCGGTGGAGCTTCTGCCGGGTGTGTCCGGGCTGATGTCCACTCTAACACATGCCACCTTTTCCTGGCTGTTTGGGGGGAGAAAAGACAGAGAGAGACGGGGGTGAGAGCTCGCATCGGTTCGTGAAGGTGGTGAGGGTGGAGCGTGTCTGTAGATGTGTGACTTTGTAATGGAGCGCTCGTGCTGCTTTACTGACACTAATAAGCACACTAACATTATTATAGCGGCTAAACACTGAGCCGTGGTGGGAAAAACTGTCAACATACAGTACAGTGCAAAAGTTTCATAGACTGGACTTCCTGTGTTAATCCTCGATCAATCCAGCCAGCCACAATGTTTAAGTAGATATAGCAATAAAGAAGCTGGGGAGACAGATCGTTAGATTTTTTTTTTACAAATTCTTCACTTTTGACAAGTTTGATGTATTCGATCGGGGCTCTGTCGAGGCCATGCCAACAGTTCTCAGATGACTTGTATTGATTTTTCTCTCTGCGTGTTTTTTCCCCCCCCTCCAGGTCTGGGTGAGCTGAGTGTAAGCAGGTGCACTGATTTAGATGCCGGGCATTCCATCTGCTCCTCATTTCACCAATCAACCCACTGATCTGCCACAGCAGCCTGACCACACTGTTCATCCAGTCACCATCCTGCTTCTGTTATTCACTCACTGCTGTTACAGAGTCGTGTGGTTTTTTTTGATAACATGCACCAGCCTTTGTGGATGCAGTTAAAGTGTGGTGAATCTAAATCCCCTTAAAAACAACAAAACAGGACTAATGAACAATAACTGTGGCTTGTCTTACATTTAATCAGAACATACAACCAATTGCAATGTGCTTGATGTACTTTGACTCGGCAGTGTGGAGTTTTGCACAGTACTGTGTGTGAAAATGTGAATAGATGACTAAAAACAAGTACCAAATATTTTCAAAAAGACTTAAAATTGTAGTTATGGCTCTGTAGCAAAAACGGCTCAACACTTTACTCTTTTTTTTTTTGTTCTCCACTGAACAATGAAGTCTTTATTCTCACTGGGCTTTTAAAGAGCATCATCCTGATGATTTAGTACGTCAGACTTTTGAATCCCCCAAGCAGTTTGCAAGTACTCTATCCTCAACCTGTTTCCTGACTGTGCAACAGTATTTCTGTGCTGTGATTAACAAACATAAAGATGATGTTATTGTGCATTCGGATACGAGGGAAGGCTCTGGAAGGCTCCAGGAGAAGGCATAGCTACCTTCCACTACTCTTCACAGGTTGGACACAAGACTCTGCGCTCGAGTTCACTGCTTTCCACACTGCGGTTTTGGCCATTTCATCAGAGATATTTACAACCAAGGGGTCAGAATCAGAACTACATGCCAAAATGCAAAACACACACACACAAACATAAACACAAAGAGAAGACAGGCATGGAGACGTCAAATCGTGGGAGAGGTTCAGTGCAGGACAGTTCAAAACGAGCAGACACAAGCGTGCACGTACATCGGAGATTAAAACAAATCGACGGCACAGAACGGCTGACCAGACACAAAAAAAGAATGCTCCACGTTAATGTGTGTCGTGTTATTTGGGCACTTTTACGTATTTGCTGAGTGGATTGTGCTGACGTTGTTAGTAGGATGAGAATACAATTACTTCAACAAGAAAAACATCTTATCATAAAATTCTAAATAAAGAAAAACGTCATATGAAGCGGTGTGCTTTAGGAGCCAGTTATTTTGATGAGCTAATGAGTGAGATCTCCGGCCATGCAGTAACTGTCTGAGTGTCAGTGATTTGAGTTAATCTGCAGCCATGTGGGTCAGATGTTTGGCATCAGACACACGCCCTGCTACCTCTTCTTCCATGGGGAGGCTGTGGGTCACTACTCCTATTCTGTATGATCTGTTCAAGATGGACATAATAACACAAATCTGACCACCAGTGGCAAAGTTGTACATGACAACATGATTATTTACATCTACATTTGCTTTCAAGGCTCTGGATCTGCTATCGAAGGCTTCAATCAGGGACGTTTAGGATCTTTTCGAGGTTATTTACATTTACTTGGGTTCATAAGGAATTTTAGGAAGTAAAATTTAAATGTTTTGCCTCCAGACTGTAACTAAAAATGTAAAAAGTGTAATGATGTTCAGTAGGCTTTTGTGTGATACACTATGACAAAGGATACTCTTCACACTTCACTGAATGTTTACCATCTACTTCTGCATTTCATCTAAATGTGCTTTACTGGCCGCAACACGCACCTCCCTGAGAGTGTTTTCACTGGGATGTTGAGAAGGTTTGAATCTTCAAAGTCCACCTTCAGCCCCATTTCCTCCTCCTCCTCCTCGTCCTCATGCAGTCTGGTCTCTTTTTCCTGGAGGGACATGGGGTTGAAATTATCCGTCACAAAGCAGCAGTAACTGCAATGACGGCATTTTGTTGGTTGACAGTCATGATCTATGATTGGCTGATTTGAGCACAAGGTTAAACTTTTGCAGGTTTTAAAATCAGACACGAAGCCCGTCTGAAGTAGACTCACAGCTATTGTAAAAACTACAATGATCACAGCAGGTAAAATCTCTGAACACTTTAATTACAAAGTGTAAAGAAAATGTAATAATCTCTACCAGCTTTTCACGTGCTTTTTTCTTGTTGTCGTCCTCTTTCTTCTTTTTGCTCTCTGGCATCAAGTCGTCGAGCCAACTCAGCTCCCTCTTCGTAAAGATCAAGTCCAGAAGCTTTCGGATAAACACCAGCGCCAGGACCTGAAGACAGAGATGAAGGAAAAACATATAATTCCAGACCTCCGTCCAGCTTCAAAATCAAATGACAGTCATTACCATCATGGGAAACACCACGGCGGCGGCGGAGGCCTTGATGACCCAGAGCAGAACCAAACAAGTGAGCTGCACCGAGGTGAAGATGTGAACTTTCCACAGCGGCACGTAGCGTAAGTAGATCAGGTCAGGCTGGTGCTTGGAGGGCATGCCAAACAGTTTGATTCTATCAAAGAACTGCAGACAGAAGGGAGAGTTAAAAAAAAAAAAAGTTACATGAATAAAAGGCAGGAGGAAGGCTGAGAGGAGAAATGTAATACATTATTTAGGAAAGGAAAAGCTCATAAAGATATTGAATTTCCATCAAAGGATTGTAACCGCAGGAGGCAAATTTATCATCAGTCGCAGCTCATTTCAATAAAAGAGATGATTATCTTCAAAGACGGGCAGACCGGAGGCTTACTTGAATGCCTTTGAGGGATGAGACACCCATGTAGAGGAAGACCCCATACAGGACGGGCATGGGAATGAACTGTTGGGAGAATCACAGCAGTTTAAATTAGGAAATGAGTACAGAAATGCACAACGTTAGGATGTTTTATGAGTATAGGACTGGTAACAAATGCTGACGGATACGTTCATCTGTTTTCTTGGAATCACAGTAATCCATTGCACGGATATGTACATCACAGATTTACAGCATCAACGAATGAAGGACAAAATAACTCTTCTCTCAGTGACGACTGAAATGATCCCGTCTCACCTTGAGCACGGACGTCATGAAAACGGAACAACCCATAAGAACAAAGATCATGAATCCAGTGACCCGCTGCTCTCGGATGCCCAGAAACTTGGGCTGCTCTCCTGGTGCGGAGCAGCCAGACTCCACCTTCAGGCTGTTGACGTGGGAGATGGAGAGGACGGTAGCAGCCACAAACCACGGCAGGCCCATCATGGAACACACCCCCAGCATTAAGGACACAAGCAGCAAGTCCAGGTGATAACCACAGCCTTTCTGTAAATGAACAGCGAAAAGAGCCAAATCAGTCTGAGAGTCTGAGAGCCCATTTTAAAATTACACCAGTAAAGCATGAAACCACCCCAGCAGAGGATACGTTGGCTTCTACCATAAATAAGGATGACAAATAGGAAGTGTGAGGACTGGCGGAAGATGAGAGTTACAGTGGTTGTGTTGTTTAGAATAGGGCCCTTCAGGCCGAAATCGGCCAGTCAGACGGTGAAAATCAGGCCGACAAGATGACCTGGGACAGTGTCGGAAAATACAAACTATGAAAAAAATAGTAATACAAAAATTATTGTAACTAATTAATTTGATGTAGGAGAAGTGGACAAACCCAAGACAGACAGCCAAGCTGCTTTATTGCACAATGAAGCGGCATTAGCACCAAAGCCTTCCTGTGTGAGTGATTTAGTAAAAATATGCAGGCCAGCAGAAAGAGTGTGCCCCAAAAAGTGGGCAAGCTTTGCTTCAGTTAATCTGAAGAGAAACAATGTGGTGACCACTTTTGAGAACTTAAAGTATTAGTTATAATTTTTGATTTATTTAAATCCAAACATATAAGTCAAAACTGGAGGAAATGATCTTTGGACATTTCTCCGTATTTACCATAAGAAGACATCCTGACAACTGGCATAATGTTGAAATTATGTTTTGTTCTTCTCACATTGGATCTCAAATTTTGTTTCAGCAGATAATATATTAAACTACCCATACATTAATAATGCATCACTTCCTAAACAATGACGGAAAATAAGATTAGCCGCAACATAAAACACATCTCCATTTCCACAGTGGGGCCTGACCTTAAGTTTGTGCTCTTTGCGGTTAATGATGACTGCAGTGATCTGCTGATCCATAAAGATCAGGATGGTGCAGAGCAGGGCAGGAAGTGCTGCCACCAGCAGCGTCCACCAGGGATTGTCCCCCAATGGGTCCATCAGCCAGCCTCGATTCTTTGAAGTCGGCTGCAGAAAAACAAATTATCACCATACTGCGTAAACAACCGAAAACACTTGAGATTAATTTGGCATTGTCACCTTAACAGTAACACAATGAATTAGAGGAATACCTCAAAGCGATCAGGAACGTTCAGTTTAGGAGAAGGGATTCCCATCAGATAGTCCACCAACACCATGATCATGATGGTTATGAATACAGCAAAGTCACTAATAGTTGAGCGCACCTGGGCAACACACACAAAACACACGAGACTTGTCACCCCTTATTAAATGTATTCCTATACCGGATCAGTAATAAAAGCTGCTCACTACTACAATATTCTTACCATTGGTCATAAATAAAATACACCAAAGTAATATTACACTTCGGTCAACAGTACAATACAGTAACACCTGCCTACACACAGTGATAACTGACTAGCTGGGACTGTGCAGGAGGATGCAAGAGCTTGTCATTCAGCAAAAGGGGCACTGCTGAATGTTAATGACTGATGCAATGTAAATATTTACACAGTATGAGGAGGTTTTGGCTGGATCTGGCCACACGCGCATGTGTCTCCATACACTACCAGATATTTGAGATGTATGGATTTTCTGTAAACAAGAAGTACCTGATATAATCTAAAAATCTTACCTTGGTGGGAAAGTATCTTTCTGTTTTGAACTGCTTTAGGAATGAAGACAGAAAAAAGGTGGTGAAGAAGAGGATGATTGACCAAAAGAGGACGTCTGGGATATAGGGTCCGTGATGACCGCAGGCTGAACCCACAAATTCGCCTTGGAGGACTTTACACATCTGTAGAATAAAAAGGATGTAATTATATTTCAGTAATGGAGGTTTTAATTAGAAGAAATTGACTATTATCGCTGTTTGTACAGATGACAGCTTAGTCAACAATGGAGGCACTGCAGCTATTGGATTCCATGTTTAGGCCTAATTCTGTATAAATTATTAAATCTATGGGGATTCTTGTTCAAAATATAGTATTGGCTGGTTAATTAAATTTACTTGATGTCCTGCAAATCTGATTGTAGCTGTAATTACTACCTGTTACACTAGATGTCACTGTCTGCTAGTCTCACCGAAACATTGAGCTCGCTCCATTGAATGGAGTCTTCGCTGTAGCCTGTTTTGTTCCAGTGCTGCAGAAGTTGAGTTGAAACATTGGCTGGTGGGGTGCATTGACATCTGGGAACAAGAAACACAAAGCAGAGTGTGCACATTGATTTCACGTTGACTGCAGGAGGAAACTGCTATATCAAACCCACATGCAATCAGAAAGATCATGCAAACTACAAAAAAAAAAAAAAAGGCACCCAAACCGAGTAACCCTGATCTGAGTGCTCACGAATAAAGGGTGAGGTTGTCCAAGCTGTTGTGCATGTTGACTGGGTAGTGTTCTCCCAGGTGAAAGAGCTTCTCCAGAGCCTCGTAGATGAAGATGATGCAGATGAGCGCCGCGAAAGCCTCCTCTGTGAAGCGAGTGATGTAGCAGACCAATGAGCTGGCATCCGTGGCCACCAGGACGAGACACAGGAAGGCCGTCCACAGACCAATGCTGGTCCGCAGCGACAGGTAGGACAGGTGGTAGTCACTGGGAAAGAAGAATCATAGATCACATCCGGCAGAACAGGAAGTACGCACAAGTACAGTACACCAGGGCTAATTTCAACTTACGTGCAAAATTTGAATAGGATTTTCTCAAACACTAATACGGGCCCTGTGCTGCCGAGTATAGTGAGGGGCTGGCCTGCAAAGAGTGAGTACGCCACTCCTGTTAGTGACGCTCCAAACAGAGACTCTATGGCGCTCTATAGAGACGGGGGAGAGGGATGGAGAGAGGGAATAAAAAACGGGTGCCCTGGAAAGGCAAAACCACACAAAGGAGGAGAGAGAAGGAAAGGCTGGAGGAAAAACAGACAGAGGAGACCCTCGGCCAGAACACGGAGAGTTTTGATTACAACAGACACTCTGAACTGCGTTTGAGAGGCTAAATAAACGTTTCAAATGTTTCCACCCAGATGGCTTTTCCCGAAGCATATCTGTGCGTAGCCGTTGCTGGCTGAGTTTATTTAGTCACATCACACACAGACTATGACTGTGCCAACAGTCCCTGGCCTAGTAAGGACATCTGGATCGAAGGCAGAGAGAAGCAGATGGAGATAGTGAGTAAATACACAGAGATGCCACTTGTGGTAAGCAATGCACAATAAGGAACAATGGCACTTATGGCACCACATGTTTATCTTGTTTTCTACAATAGAGCAATAGCACCAATCTAATGCATGTCTTTATACGCATTCACATTCCTCTCCTTACAAAATACAGCGTATTAAAATAATGTTCATGAAGCTGCTTCTCTGGTCGACAGGATCGGGACTTTCTTTGCCCCCGTTTCTATGAAATACACAAAAGCTGAGTTTTAGTTGAAGTTTTCGGTTTGAGCTTCGGGACTCACAATGTTGCCTTTTGTAGCTTCTCCAAGCAGACCTCCGAATGTGATGACCGGGGACATGCAGGCACAGTACAAGAAGAGGATTGAGGCGAGACACTGCAGACTGAATGAGTCCCTAATGTCACTCCAGTAGAATGGAGCCTTCCGCTTAATGTCCATAATCAGACCTCCAAAAATCCTGAAAGTTGAGAGAAGAAGAGTTCATTGTTTCAAGTGGAGATGCACAATCTCCAAGAAAACTAAACCACTGTGAAAATATTCATATAAACATAAGCATGTTAGGTAAAGGCTATGAGAATGGTGAACTCACCTGATTTATTATCACTAAGTAGTAGTAAAATATAAAACAAAGTGAATTACTATGGCTAAAATCCTTTATTATATTTAACCAAGCAAATTATCAACCATTCATATTGTAATTATAATGCAATTTTCATTCTATGGTTGATCTTACTGCGAGAGAACAAATTACTTTAAGAGAGGACAAGGTTGGTTTTCATTTATATCATTGGAAAAGATGTGTGACTCACTTAGCCTCAGTGAGTCTGTGTGTCTACCTCATTTTACTTTGCCTTTGAGGGATTCTATTTTTGAAATCCATTTCTCACCTCGCGTTTTCTTCTCTTTCTACTGACACCTGCCCAATGGCACTGCTGGGAGAGCTGTTTTCTCTCCCCCTAACTCAAGTGCTTGCCTCCACCACCCCTGCTGTATTTTTCTTATAGATAATGTTTTTTTGATCGCTTTCCGAACTCCCTCATAACATAGGCCTTTCATGTCGGCTGTGAAGAGGTGAGTGAAACTGTAAATACTGCAGTTGCTTCTAATAGTTGTGCTGTGTGTTTGCGTGTACCCGAGGTTTCAAATAAACAGTCTCTTCAGTGTTTGGTCTGGGCTCTAGAGACACAGCATCACTTATCCATAAATGTCCACATTTAAGAGCAGAGCAGTGGTCAGCTCTGGACTCATAACAAGACAGTCCCCAGTTTATGTCTAGGTTAAACTTGGAAAACTTGGGACATGCCCTCAATTTGCATGTTTTTCCCGTGAAATTCAACCTGGGTCCTGCAGTTTTCTCCCACAATTCAGAACATTGGCGACAGTTCCACGATGTACCCTGTCTTTGCACGAGTCAACTGTGATTGGCTCTAGCAATTTCCATATTTTGGAAATTTTCCTCTTTATTTTAATGATATGTGAGGAACATCCAAAAGCCCAATTCAAAACTTCAACTTTATATTTCCTTCTATATCAAGTAATATAGCAACTTGAAGTTAAGGGGAAAATACATTAGATAATCTCATCTTCTCATATCAATTATTTTGATTTTGCAGTCAAATGTGAAGTACGACATGCTGCTGACATACCTCGCTGAGATAAAGTAGTGAAAGAGTTGTTTAAAAGAAAAGAAGCAAGTGCCATAAATGTACTGTACTCGACCTTCCAGTCCTCTGCAGCTCAGGCCCGACATGATGTTCCTCTTCTTTTTCCAGCTCTCCAGCAGGAGACGCACTGCCATTAGGATGGGATGGTCTCTTCCTCTTCATCTGCAGGTCAAGGGCATTTGGATTTATTCATACCATGTAGTGATTTGCATTTCAGTATCCTTAAACATTCAACATGATTATAACTGCATACAATTAAAGGTGCAATCCAGAATCACACAGACAGAAAAGTCCTTGAAGAGGAGGTAATCATCACATGTACAGTTACTGGACCAGATTTCAATCCAGTAAGTCAAATCTGATAAAGTTAATATCAGTTAGTGTGGCAGACAGATGTCTGTTTTATTTTGCAGCTTTAAACAAAAACGTGATACCTTGCATGCATTGTTAACTATGTAAACTCTGTTATCTTCGATTGGTCAAACACTGACCTGTGAGGGAACATTCTTGGGGGGCTCAATCCGAATGGTGGGATCCCATTCTCCAGGAGGCAAGACGGTCACCTGATCAAGGAACTCGTCTATCCCAGAGAGTAGATCAATTCGGTCTTTTGCCTTGTACGCCACATCATGGAAAATCTAGATATTAAATGTTGATAGGAGTTATTTCTCTATAATCACACACTTAATTGTTTCCTGTAATGTCCAATTACTTTTACTCTCAAAACATGAGTCTGGATCAAAGATTGAACCGTGGATCGATAGTTTTTTTTTAGAAAAGTTTCAGAACTACTCAAGGTAAAACACTCATCTCACCTCATCGGTCATTAGTGTAGCCATGGATCGACCAATTTCATGGTACTGCGGTCCTTTACCGTGAGGGCCCAGCAGCAGAAAAAGAAACCTTTGAAGATGACACACAATCGTTAAAAAATACTGATGGCTTTTGGTCTTATTACTTTAGTCGTGGAAAATGAGGATAAACTACCGTCAGTATCCCCAAACAATCTTAGTCTCACACAGTTGATGCTTCTACCATTTACTCTGTCAGTTGTTTTCATATCGCCGCACAGGTGTAATAATTTATCCAAGTGGGAGGCTTTTGTTAAAAATGTCATTTCAGAACTAAATGTCTGAGTTAAGATATGATCCGTTGTACCTCGTGGGCACAGGCACCTCAGTGAGACCCGTGATGAGGACTGCAGGCGACAGTCGTACAAAAGCAATTATAGGTTTCTCCAGGAAGTCCACTTCTCCCACCAGCACATTGGAAGCTTCAGCACCTGGAGGAATCTTCTTCATGAAATTCATGTCAACCTGAAATCAGCAAAAAAAAAAAAAGGCCAAATCTGAAAACATGCCGAATAACACCAACAATGGAGGAAAAGGGTAGACAAAGAGGATATATGGTATCGTGGGCACTGGAAGCAAGATAGACATGCAAGAAGACAGGAAGACATGAACATGTAATGTATGACAGCAGGTCGTTAATGAATGGGAGATGGCAACAGCATTAACAACTACATAGTACTGAGCAAAGACTGTCCCATGTCGTGATTCATTTCTTCATTTAAATTCTTAAAATAGACACTGATCAGAGCGGGGAACCATTTTTTTCTTTATTCCTGCAAAGAAAAGAGTGCTCCTCCAGTCCTCTTTAGTATGAAGTGACTCATATAAACACTGCACCTTATTTTTTTGGCATCCAGTAATGGATGGTTGTGTAATGGTAACCACTCGTGGCGTGGTGTGTCATTTTATTTAATGGATGAAGTCGTGGACAAAAGCCATGCAACAGAGGTGGATTTGAAAAAGTAAAAAAAGTAGTTACATAATACCACTTTTTTTCTTTTCTTTTTTTTTTACTTTAATGATCGATTCTTAGTTCATAGATGCAGCAATGATGAAAGAATGTTCCTTACATAGGCCCAGAAAAAAAAGGGCTCATGTAGTATGTGATGTTTGCTCTCACTGTTTTCAGCACTGAAATGTCCGTGACAGTCCAGAAACAGCAGAAGTGGAAAAAAAAAAACACTGGGCCACTTGATCATGGGCAATTCCACCATGATGGACGTTTTCTGTGCTCAGTACTGTGATTGGGTTACCTTGCTGAAGTCGACACTGCTGCTTTCTCTACTGACCCCAACTTTGGACGGCCTCCTCTCTGGCTTGTTGCCATCCAGATTGTTTGGGAGAGAGTTTTGCGACACCAGTGGTCCTGGGAGAGAGAAAAGAGGAAGGAAAAGGGGTGGGGGAAAAAAAAGCAGTGATGGACAATGTGGTAAGTACTTGGGAAGGCCTGACAGGAAAAGAACATAAAAATGCATTTGTGAAGTACTATACCTCTATATCTCTATCAGTTTAATTTTCTTTCTATTTGAATATTTATTGAGAGAAGTCGGACATAACCTAAACTAGACATCAAAAGTCAGGTAATGTGTGTATTGTGGATTCTTCATTTGTTTTAACAGTACTCAAAACGTGTATACTTAATGGTGGGTTAGGGTTAGGTTCTAGGGATTGGTACTACAAATCAAATGTTCTTCCAAATAAAGAACTTTATCCTATACATGTCTACATTTGAAACATTCCCTCAAAATTTAACCAAATATATACTTGCACAAATGAAAACTATAGGTACAATTGATTAAGGGTTGCTCGAAAACCTCTTTTTGGGATTTATAAAAGGCAAAACCTATAATTCCACAGCGTGATGGTGACATTTCATTTTCAGCTACAAGTGAAATAGCTTCTCTCACCAAAACCATTACTTGCTGGATGTGATTTGTTACAGAGCTGCAATTCTGTAATGATACATTTCACACCGCACTGTTCCAGATTGCTGCCTGTCTATCAAGCTCGTTGCTCTGCTGGTTAAATCGGTCCTGTTTAGCTTGAATTAATGTCAGCTTGAGGTAAAGGTGAGTGGATGTGCTTGGTTTTCCTGACAGTTCAGCTTTCCTCAGGCTTCAGCACCTTCAAGTGTTTGAAACGTCTGTGTTTGGCTGCACTGGCTGCACACTTTCAACATTGCTTGTGTGATTTGAGCCATACCAGATACAGGAAACGCTAGCACTCGAGCTGACATGAAAGAAGGAGATGAGATGAGGGAGCAATGCATTTGAATCAAAGGATAGCATTTGCACACTATCCTCGGAAATTCTGAAAGAACACTTCTTTTACCAGGTTTTCCTTATTTTCTGATCAATCGAACTTAATGTAATGAATAACAGACTTAAAGGTACTCAAGTGCATAGCACTACTGCAAAAAAATAATACAAACCAAAATGTAACATTTCTGCCAGCCCGGGATTTGGCCACAAACTCATACCCTTGAACTGCACCCCAGAGTGACCCCAGTGAGCACTGGGGGGCTGTGACTGCTGAACAGGAGCGCGAATGCTCACATACCCAGAATAGAGGAGGGATTATCTTATGTTGTCGCTGCCAACACACTTCATTCAGGAAGGCTAAGCCATGGAATGCTCCCCCATACCAGCCTTTCATACAGTGGCGTCACAGTACTACTGCATTCATATGCAAAAGAGTAGCATCGATAGATTAAATTAGACCTTTTTTTTTTTTTAAACTTATATGTGGAACTGGTATGCTAATTCACCAAATAGAGGGAGAAGAATGATGACAGGAATTCCAATATGTATTCATATGCAATTATCTTGAAAGGGCCTCAATTTCACAAAACCAATCAAAACCAGTCCTTATGATGATAAATAACTCACAGATAACTATAACTACCCTGCAGTTAACAGTTGAAACACTAATTTCATTGTTGCTCTTGATCAAATAACAATAAGTTGGATTATATTTCTTTTATATTTAATAAACTCCGTAATTTGGAATTAGTTTAACCGATATCTGATTCAAATGAGCTTAAAATGATCACGATACTCAAATTATAGGGGGTGGTGCCGCATGTGACCCTTGTCTGCTCCAATTAGTTGTGATACACACAGCATTATAGCCATGGCATGAATATATGAAAAATAGCTTATGATAACCTGGTATGATCATTATCCTTTTTATTCTTATATCCTTATGTGATTGCTGATTTTTATTTGCAACTAATAAATTACCGGTACACTAAATGGCAAATTATGAGGACATTGGTACCCGCAAAAATTGGATGTTTTAATCATTTAAAACCCTTCTCTGAAATCACGCAACACATAACTCAATATGCTTTCCTCTTTACGTTATGTATGTTCCTGGAGGCGGATGCAATTACAGAAGCTAAAATAAGAACGAGCCAACCTTTCAACTTCAGCTCCCGCCAAGTGAGCTCTGATTGGAACCACCCCTACTTTGAAACCAAGCCACTCCCCAAGTGAAATAAACAGACCCACAGACACGCACGCACGCAGCTTCTAATAATATACTCACACGGCTTGATTAGGGAAGAACAAAAAGTCACCGTCGGTGGCAGTGTGACAGTACTGTGCGTACAGCACCGACACACCAAGCCCGGTCTCAGGCTTATTTTTGGTCATGCTGCTGGTGCACATTGTCCTCACTACACTCTTAATCGGGTAAAAGAATGTTTTATTTTAAGAATTGATGATGGGGAAGAGAATGAGTGCCAAATGATGCCATGAGAAAAGCACAAGTTTGGATGACATTTATATCTGCGTGCGCTCAAAATGGAAGCATCACCTAAGGGTAAGAATTGATGGCTGAAAAAGGATTACGATTTGCATCGTATGTCATCCTGAAGACATTCATTGTAAGGAGTAAGGACATCTAAAGGCATATTGGAAGATATGAATCTGACACCAGTTGATAAACTGGGATATAAACATTATCCATATAAAAACTATCAAACTAAAACCACAGTTCAGGTGCATTAAAGAATATAGACCACCATATTGAAATATTCAAGTGAAAAGGCTGTGATTCATGTTATGCTTTGTCATTGAAGTTGTTAACCCGAATGGACATGCTTTATTAAGTTTGATGTAAAACTGTCAATGCCTGCATGTTGTGTTAGTTACCAAACTGAGGGCTTGATTCCACAAGGTCAAATAAGTAACTAAGCACTTCAGTTCCATGAGGTTTTACATGAAACAGCTGGAGTAATCAAAATCAAACTCCTTAGGAGAGGTGATGCAGTGTGGGGGGGAAACACTCAGACATGTTGGGAATCAGCCATGCAACCACGGTGAACTGTGTGAGGAAGAGGGGATGGCCAAGCAAGGCATTAATGTTGAGGAATGAGTGAGAAGTTGTGCACGGAGACTTTTGAAAGTTCAGAGAGGAACCGAAGCAAAGTCGGGGGTTTCGGAAAGGAAAGAGGACAGAAGCAGCGGTCATGAGGCGGAGAGGACAATAGTTTAAAAAACTGCATTACAATTACAGTGTCTTGGCGAGTGAGCCTTGCTGTGGGTTATTCATGAGATGGCTGCAAGGTTGGGAGTTAACGGGGAGCAGAGATTTCATGCTAGTGCTAGTGTTCTCTGTTCAAGCTGTGACTCACACTGGCAGGCTACACAGATATTTGCCTTCTAAGGGCAGCAGCTCAATGTTCGCGGATGCCACGGATGCTTGCTGGCCCAGCTGTAGTGATGCAGCCTCTTCTCCGGCAGAGTTGGATGGGTCGTCATCCTCAGGTGGGGACACCACGACCTCAGGGATGCCTTGAGGGCCGTGGCCTGAGCCGTGGGTTCGTGATGTGCTCTGAGAGGAACGGCGAAAAGACGACGGTGTGCTTAAAGGAGAGGAACCTGGGGCAAGCCCAGAGTTGGAGGAAGAAGAGGGTAGCAGGTGGTTGAGCAGGACGGAGACTCTGGATTCTTGTCTCTGGGGCAGGTTGGAGACAGATGGGCCTGACCCCGTCTTGTGGAGAGAGTGACGTGAAGAGGACAAGCCCTCTCCTAACAGTGGAGACAATAGCAAAAAAAAAAAAAGAAATAGCAAAGAGGGGAAAGTAGAAGGAGGAAAAGGAATAAAAAATGGAGCAGAGAGGAAAAAACATATGAAGTAGAAGTACATCACAGAGATGACAATTGAAGAAGACATAAAAGGAAAAGGTGAAAGAGTGGGCAGCCAGAGCGTGGCAGAGGTGTAGTAAGGGGTTTGTGCGTGCATAAACGTGAGCAAAAAGCATGGGTGTATACTAAAAGACATCAAGAATGACTTAGTAAGGCTTGTAGATTGGTCTGCCCAGGCCAAACAACATGGTACAGTCAATTCCAAACAAACCAGTCACACTCTCAGTTAATACAGGAAATAGTGCGTTCTGAAGGCTTGCATGCAGGACAATAGGAGTTAGCATGATGTGCGCTGTAAGCAAACGAGTGCTTGACTACAAACAGACCACCCGACACAAAACATGAATCATCAGGACACACAGCTTTCACACTGCAATCTCACAACCATCAACCTTCAATGAGGCATAGGACATTTTGACCCTTCACAAGAGCCACAAGCATAGAAAGAGGAGAATGTGACATTTCATTCATTGTTAAAACTTCAGGCTGCACGCCCAAGATCTCGAAATGCACACCATATTCCAACACCACTGTGGCCATGCCCAGTCAAAAAAACAGAAGAAAACACAATGCTGATGCTAATTGCGGGTAAAGCATTATTTCCTGGATGTCATCCTGAGGAGTGAAAACGACCAATCATCAATTCAAACCCCAAAGCCAGGCCAGCCATACGGGTTAGCACATATATTAGCACTCAAATTTCTCTTCCAGTAGGGGGACCGAGTGCTTCAACAGATTACTCACTAAATTTTTACTCACTTTTACCATCCACCTTCTACGCTGGCATTGAGGGATTTGAACATCGGATTTTTAATAACAGTTCCCCAGTGATGGATAATATGGAAGAAAAAGAAATGTGAGTGCACCAAAAGGATCTCACCGTTTCTTTCAAGCAAGAGTGGGTCAGAATGTTTCTTGCCTATGTCAGCAATGGAGCGCACCAGAGGGATGCGATTGCTAAGCTTTCGCTCATTCTGATGGTGGTGCTTCTTCAGCATCGCTTCCCGAACCTTGTTGCGCAAATCCTCCTTCAGCTGGCCCGATGCCACCATGTTGTCAATCACCATGTCTGAGTCACAGAGGGGCAGAAGGATGGACATGAATTCACAAAAAACTAACAGAATTTGACATTTGAGGAAAAAAATTACAACGTAATATGAAATGCAGGATAATGATATTAACATGAAAAATTGTTTCGGTATAGACTGGAAGACTTGCCTGCAATCTCCTCGATGCTATTGGCTCTCATATCCAGCATGACGGTGCCATTAAGTATGCAGCTCCGCAGTTCAAACAAGCTGTGTAGTGACAGTGTGGCCACGTAGGGTTTACTCCACCTCTCCCCTCCGTCCTCCACATCCTCTTCAAACTTCAGCCACCTGATTGACAAGGCCACGCAAACACATGGACAAGTCGTTGATTTATTGTTAACAAAACAAAACACCACATGCACACAGAAATAGCAAAACTGATACAACATAATTAAACTCCTTGTATCCTCAGTTGATCTCAAATCTAATTTTTTCCCAAGTGCACAGCGAAACAGAAGATGAGTGAATCATGCTCCAAATTTGTCCCTTAATTGAACACAAGATCTACCAGTCATGGAACGGTCACTACCATGCCACACAAGTTCAGTCACAGCAACAATTTCAAACCTCTGCGTCTTGAACACAATAATCTTGTTAAAGTTTTGTGACGTGCAGCTGAGTATGAGACACGTCTCTGAGGAAGATATCCAATACTGAATGGATTACGCCAAGGGCAACGACAAAAAAATAAATAAATCCATTGACACCAAATTTAGACTTCTGTTTTATTTGTACCTCTGAAATAAAGTATCTGAATTACATGCAACTGTTTCCAAAGAATTAACAACACCGTATCCATAACCTCTATCTCATTCAGAGACTAAAGGCCAGGGGTAGAACATGTAACCTTTATGCTGCTATTCTTCTGTGGATTCATTTGGGTTGGTATTTTTCTAACCTGGCAGTCTCCTTCCACTCAGTGGCACTGCCGTCTCTGAAGGAAAGCTCGTCCATCTCAGTGAAGAGGTCGTGAGGGACGTGCTCCAGGTCGTCGTCCTCTGTACCCAAGATGAACTGTACCCTCTGGGATGGTGTGTCTGCAGCCAGAGGACACGTTCACAAAAATAAATAAATAAATATGAAAACAACAGTAACACTCTGCTTTCATACAGTATTTGTTCAGTGTGTGTGGTGTTGGTATTTCAAGGAAAAACCATTTCAAACTGAACCAGGCTACTACCCTAGACGTTTTAACGTTTAATGTAATAGGTGGAAGTACGGTTGTTAAAGAAATCATCCCACTGTCAGTGTATGTTGGGAAAGGTGAAATAAGGCAACACATCTGCAGTCATTTTTAAATTTATGTTTAAAACTCCAAGTGGCATGTTTAAGAGGGAGCCTAAATCACAAGCAATATGTTTATACATGTGTGGTTGTGAGTGTGCATTTGTGTGTGGGAGTATAACTACTCTAATCCCTTCTAAAGCCTGAGGAATCTTTTTTTTTTTTTGCTTGTTTTTCAGAGTGGAGTCCACAGGAAACGTCACAGAAGCTGATTTTCCTCCCACAACATAAAGTCGAATACATTTCTAGTCTTTCTGTTGAGAAATCGCTGGTGTGCAAGAGAGAATTGTTGAATCTGAGGTTTAATCCACTCATTTTCGACGTCAGACTGATTTCGGCACACATACTGGGGACATCTACACCCAGCGACACACTGAAATAAATGTGGGAGATTAGAAGTAGAAACATTACACAGAGCAAGAAAAAAAAAAAAAAAAAACCTTCGCTTTCGTGCAAACTGCATTTCAATTTGCCGTGTATTATTCACACATGAGTAAATGGTACGATGACTGAGTGCATCCTTGGTGCCAGTATAAAATCTGAATGTGCAGAGGAGAACAGTGCTGTTTCAGATTATTTGCCTCATAAATCATGATCTCTGTGCAAGCCAGTAAGCGCCAAGAATGATAAAACTGTACCACGCAGCCAACAGTATTAGTTGCTGGTGATGTCACGAAGGACAGCTTAATCATTTGAAACAGCTCCAAGTATTGTTTTGGGGTTGTTGTTTTTTTTTTTTTTACTTTTGCATTTCAGGCGTCTCGGCAACTTTCACACAAAAACACACACACAAACACACACGTCACGTAAAATGCCAAAGCCTTCAATCTGTCAGATGCTGGTTCACAGTGGCCTTTAATGCCTTTTAGAGATGGATGTTTTATTCACAACTGTGTAAAGGAAAGAGCAAGAGAGAGAGCTTAGGCGACTTGGCACTCTGAGCCTGGAAATCTGTGCATTGCTAAAGGGGGATAAGATTCTAAATCACCCGAGAACATAAGTGTATTTCTGTGACACCAGCAAATCATTACTTAAGTCCTGGGAAAGTCACAAACTTGGAAAAGACATTTACGAGCAGTTTCCACAACCTCAATAAGTACATTTCCTTCAGTAATAAATTAGGAATGAGTCCCGACCGTAAGTGGGGGATTCCCTGCCATCTTCTTTCCCTTCGTCAGAGTCTTTCTCTTTCTTCTTTCTGTGATGTCTGTGTCCTCGGTGGCGATGCCTTCGCTTGTTATCCCTTCCAAGAGGAACGTGGACTCCGACATACACCGCTCTGTGGCCTTGGAAAAGAGAAATAACAGCTGTATAGTTTGTTCCATGACAACTGGGGGGAAACAAAAAGGACTTGTTAATAAAAGGACATGAAAACAAGCAGAATTGATTCCATGAAAGTTAATTGTCTTATCAATTGGTAGGGCCATTTTACTAAGTACATAAACAACTGTGAGTGTTTCTATGTGCACAATCGTTACTCGCTTGAAAAAATAAGCTGTGCACGTTGAATTGGCTTGTTCTAGTGACACCCTGTACAATAGACATGTTTTATAATGAACCTAATAAAAATCCGTTTTGAACTGGAAACTATGCTGTTAGAATATTGACGTTCCTCCTCTTTGTATAGGGCTGCCATCGCATATACCGGTGTTCTATTTGGTGTAGCAGATACCTTAAAATATCATGAAAGTTCAATTTTAACAGTGAAACACAATGAAAACAGCATCGCAGTTCAAGGATCAGACATGATAGTTACCGACACACTAACATCCCCCACAACAGACAAAAAAATTCCTTCCGTTTCTTGAGTGTCCTGCAATACCGACATGAAAGAAACCAAAGCACAACATTTAACTTTTTCACCCCTCTGTTTTTTGTTCAGTGTTTTATCTACTTCCCCTCATTATGTTACTGCCACAAAGGAACCTTGCACTGAAATGAAAACGCCCCATTTTCACCCGACGTTCTCTGCCAATATCCATTTTTCACAGATGAGTCATCTCTCTTTGATTTGACTGAGATCCCAGGAGGAATGAATCTATGAGGCTGACATGAGGGCGAGAGTTTAACAGATGGAGCGAAGACACAGGGAGAAAAGACAGTGGATTGAAAAGTTGAAGAAAATAAACAAACAAATCTTAGCAGGACAAAGGTGTCATACAAGTTACTGAAATGATTATAGCGTCGTAGATCCACTGGAGATCAGTGGGCAGATTGTTGGGATGCGTTATTGAAAAAAGCACATTGGGACAAGAAAATTGTCCTTTGATGTCTTTCAACTTACTTTCCAATTCGTCTCTTTCATAGTTTGTGTGTGTGGTGAAGCTGGACTTTCCATGGTCAACTATTGCCTCCTCATCTAGACCCTGAGAAGAGAAGAAACAAATGACAACTTTTATTTATTTATTATTTTTGTCAATACAACATTTACTTTACTATACATATGCAGGTTATAACACTGCTCGGTCAAAAACATCAATATTTTGTTGTTTTATTCTGCAGAAGCTAAGGTTCACATCCTGACATGAAGCTTCCTTGGAGTGCACAATAGGCAATGCAGTCACCTGTAGGTCATCAGCCATGAACTACCTGGTTTGGTTACTTTAACAAGACAAAGAAACAGGTGTAATTGAGTGAAAACATTTTTTTTGCTTACGTCTCACTTGTGTGTCACATTTTTCACCACTTTAGAAACATTCTTTTTAAACAAAGAAGGAATTCACCACTTGATTTTGTATTTTGATAATAATAAGAGCAGTGGTTATGTTTCTAGAGTTGATAACCACATGTTTATAAGAAAGACAAAGATCATTGTGGTTTAGATATCAAAACATGTTACAACTCTGATTTGTTTGGAAACAGGTTGTAAGCTACCATGTGTAACCACGCCAAAGCAACTTAGCTCATCAAGATCTCAACAAAATAACTGATTTGGTGTCCCGAATAATTAGTAGGTGGTGATGATTCACCTCCTTTATGAAATATGGCATGCATAAAACTACATCAAACAAGTTTAATTTGAAGGGAGTATTGCATTGTCCAGTAAGGTAATCACAAGGGTTTATTTATATTGCATGTTACACAAACTAATTTGGAAATAACTCCGGTCCGAGCAATAAAGGTCGAGTCTCATAACGGCATCAAGAGGCTGGATACACTTATTAAAATGAGAGGTTATGACCTTGTGAAAATAATCAGCATGACATTAGTGTCATGGAAACATCAAGCGACAGAAAGATCCAATTAGAGGAGACATAAAACTGCCAGAACACAGTGTCAAGCTGCATGCCATAAATATTCTTTATCAAATTAGTTCCCTGAAAGAAAGATTGCAGTCCCGGCTGACATATATGCACAGTCATACTTGTGTGAAAATAACAGCCCTAAAACTTTCATTTTATCTGGACTGAATGCAAGATATAAGAAATACAGATGTGTCATAAAAGCTACAAAAAATACTAACTGAAGTCCAGTTTGATTTATCCAGTGATAAAACAGTACTTCTTACGAAGCAACCAGACAAATCAGTAGATTGAAGCATAGCGGCAGGACAAAAACCACAGTTCACAGAGCATCAGCACAAAAGACAGTTTAACATCACATCCCACGTTTAATGTTTCTATATAACCCTTGATAAGGGTCCCGATTCCCGGCCCTGCAGTGTTAAGAGAAATCCCCATGAGTTTAATCAACAATGTTCTTTTATCACTCCAACACCATTACTACATACAACCTGAAAAAAAATCTCAATCCATAGGTTTCATGCTGTATCATCACACCTTCACCAATTTAACACCAAAACAAAAGCTGACGCCATACACCTGTGACACAGTGCAGGCCTGGTTGTCTTAGTCCAAGCTTCTCGACGACACAAGAGAGTTAAACTAGGCCTGACTCCGCTCATTGGTATTTCAGCAACACACAACATATTGTAAGCAGGAAGGAAGTTTATTTTTGACATGCAACGGTATGACAGTGAGCTAATCCTGGCTCTGACTGCCAGGCTGATATAATCAGGCTCAATAAAACGCGTCCATAAATGAATCTGAGATACATCAGTGCTGATAATTGGCTCACATACAGTATGTTGTTTTCTGCTGCTTGTATGTCAAGAAGTGGTGACAGATTACAGAGCGGTACGTGCTATTCACATTTAAATGGGAACTTTTTCACCTGAAAGAGGCGTCTCTCATCTACGATGTAGAATCATGTCAAATTTAACCATACAAATCCCTTGTTTCTCCTGCCTGATGGTCAAACCCTTTAGTGCTACACAATCTCCAATTGGAAGATCCACTCGGTGAACTCAACAAATCCAACAGAGACACTGCGGCCAAGCAGGAGTGAGTGCAAACAAAGGGTGATGATAGCCACCTGCTGAAAGGACACATGGTATGAGGAGGATATAACAGCTCCAAACATTCATCTCACATGATTATACTTGAGGTCTGTTGTCCCTGGAAGATTTCTGGCATTATACTATGAATATCTCCTCAATGACATTCAGATTTCTGCTCATACAGTATCTTACTATAATCCCATTCCCGTTAACACCCCACCTATGATGGATGATGCCATCTGTGACTGTGTTTGTATGTGCCTGTGGGAAGGAGGGATAGCTGCTGGATTTATATGATAATGAACCACACAGCTCCCTGATTGAGTCTCTTGATCAGGAACAGTAATATTTAAGTGCGAGGAGAAGATGCAAGAAATTCCTTCTCTGTTGACAGACTTCGAGGCCATTTACTCTCCCTCACCCTGCAACCCCAAAACCTAAAATAGGCCCACATGTACTTAGAAAGATAATTCCTTTAGAAAGTCATACTTTTCTATCTGTCTCTTTATCCCAAATGCTCGGCCTAATAATGTTCAATTGGACATTGCAGTCTGAACAAAATAAAACACTCCAATGGACAGTTATATTTTACCATTCTTGTTTTTTTAGTATCATTTTTTAAAAATCTAAATGTATATTCTTCTGTGAAACCTTTATGCGACATATTTTTTGAACATACTCGAGCCAGCTCCTATGTTCCCATTCTGCAGGAGTCACATGAGCCAATGTTTACAAGCAAAGCACGCAAAGCTGCTGAGAAACGATTCTCGCTCCTGGAGTATCGCCTTAATATTAAGCTTCTTAAAATGCCACTCAACAAAATCTCTTAATTTAAACACATTTTTCCACAAACATCCATTATCATACCTTTCGTGCAGGTTGCGGCCATATCCCTTCGGGGAAGCATAAGCACGTGTTCAAGTCTGCAATGCCCTCAACCCTGCATCGCTTCAACACATGATGCAACTCGTCACATGGCATTATCAAAAATAAACTACAGTTTGTCAAACACCGTGGCCACCCAGGCCGGGGAGATGGGGGGGGTGATTACTCCATTCCCTGTAACACAGCTGTGTTTTGTGGGCATAATGGGAAGTGTCAGCAGGGGAGGCATTTAGGGCAGATGATTAGCCAGCTGAGTCTAAAAAGCTGCCAAATATTACCATCGATGAGTGATGTTGACATGATTCAGATGCGTCCCTCAACGTATCTGCCTTGCGGGTGATTGTGTGCAGGGTCATGCTATGGTTACGTCGAGGTTAGCACTATGGAAGCAGCGAGAGTTCAGTCCTCGGCAGGGCCTTTCTGCTTTTCATCTGAATGCACGAGTTCTCCAAAACTTCCTCCCACAATTCAAAAACATGCTCGTTAGGCTAAGTGGTGCCTCGAAATACCCCGTGTGTCAGAATGGGCGACTGTCTGTCTGTCCTTGTTGACAACCATGTTGGACTGGTCCAAATGTCAGCTTGGATAGGCTTCAGCTTGTGAGCAATAACTTGGATAACTTGACTATAGAGGTTGTATGAATGAATAAATGCAAAGTGAAACCAACAAACTAGTCACAATGTGAGTGATGCCTTAAGGGATCAGAGTGAACAAGGTGTGGTAGCACAGGATGGGAAACCATTCTCATAAAACACTTCCGATTGTTCTGCACCCACCACTGGCAGAAGAAATGTCAACAGCAGTGGACTTAAAGCCTCTAAGCGTCACCTGGATACAAATACTCTAATGATTCTGGGAAATGGTAATTGTCCTGGGTTTGCGAGAACACTAGCTAAAGTCAAAATGAGCCGTTCCACTATAGGCTACTGTTGTTCTATGAATTCAATATTTATCAGACCTAACAAATACTGGTGAGAGAACTCACAGGAGAGAAAGCCTTCTTTAATAATTAATAAAGCTGCTATTAAAGACAGTCTGGCATATTGTGCGCTGCGTGAATCACGTATCAATTAAAAATTGAAACTTTCCATTCAATATTTCTAAAGAACAAAGGCCTGGTGCTGTTATTATTCTAAGTATGTCTACCTATGTGGATTTTCTCTGGCTTTTTCAGCAGCTTAGGTGGTAAAAGCAACAATGTGTGGGGGTTTATGCATCGAAGGGGATTTATAGTTCATACAAACCTTTTACAGCAAATAGAAGTTTAAATCAACGTTTGAGCATGAAACGCACCACATGAATGAACATTTAAAACACGAAACTCTTATAAAAGCACATTTCTGGTTCGGTTTTGTCAAATCTTTACACTGTTTACACACTGTTGGGAAGAGCACAGAACATTTTGCTGTTTGATTCAACAAAGACTCAAAAGGTGAATGCAAAAAACCGTGTTCCTTCCCGTAAGCAAATTCACTTCGGCTTTACATTTTCTACCCGTTAAAAGTAATGTTATTATTCATCGACAACATGTAGGTCGACCTCGCTTCTGTCGAGTCGCTTGCGTGGGAATTAAATAAGACCACAGCTGCCAAACACCTCCTCAGCCAACCAGCCAGTGCATGAAACGACCGACCACTCAACACGCCAACAGGCCTGTTTCCATCTCATCGGAGTTCTGTGCCAGGCCTGTTGTGATGGGACCTGGTCCAATCAATACGCAATGAGGTGAGGTGTTACGCAGTGAGAAAACCTGTCTCTTGAGCTCACCCAATATCTCCGTCTTGCACTGTGAAATACACAAATGCGCACAGCAGATGAGACCGTCAACACATTTCCACGTTAAAATATACATTAGCGAACCAATCAAGTTATGTCTGACAATAAAAACAGAAATCAGGAATTAGAAAGGATTACTTACTCGGGATGTACATTTTCTATTACAAATATTGTGACTGACATTGTTGTGTTGTTATGTTGAATTATTCATCTTTTTCAACATATTTCAAACATTTTTCTCCAACACAACAATAGTGACTATAGAAGACTGAATGTGCCAAAATGAAATATTATATACACCATTAAATAATGAATTAAATAATTTGAATTAAATATGTACATGTGTCATGCATCATTAAATATCTCATGAATTATGAATTCAATGAAAGAATTAATTAAATAGTGAAATAATTATATATATATATATATATAGTCTTTTACATAAAACAAATTGGTATTTTAATCAATTAATGACACATTTATATGTTTAGTTCTATTTTTGATCAAATAATGGCACATTTAATTAGTTATTTAATGGTGTACCTATTTATCTAATGGCACAATCAGTCCTCCGTACACGACACGGTCAAATGTCAAAAGCAATGTGACTGAGTGTGAATGAAATGCCAAAGATTCCGTTTGTAATCAATACAGTGAACCGAAGGCAGCAGTGAACCACAAAATGCTCCAAGTCGGACCCCCTGCACTTTCTGAAGACAAGGCAGCCATTTTCATTACAACACGATCCCACGTAAAACAAAGAGTTTGCATTCTACCACATTGTCCCTGAAATTAAAAAAAACCTACTGTCTGTGCCTTATCAGCAAATACTGTACCTCCTGTTGATGGTTGATAGGTTTGACTGGAAGTTTTGAGCATGGTAATTCAACTTGAAACCACCATAGTAACTGGCTGACATTTTGCCACCGCTCTGCAATACATCGGTAACATTTTTGTCACTCAACGACTGCTTCTTATGAAGTGATACGTTACGCTCCGTGTGCTTATATGCCAAAACATCATAACTGAATAGGACTCTGGAGTATGAAAACTAAAATAGCCTCGACCTCACCTGGTTTGAACTAATGTAGCGCCTCTGATGGTACTCTAGGATCTGGAACCAAGACAGTCATAGCATCTTAATTCATTCAGCTGCACATCGGAGCCAGCGTAATCCACTTGTTCTGAGCAAACCCCCCCACCCCCCACCCCAACTCTCTGTCACTGTTTTTGTCTGTCAGCAGATAGACACTGCAGTTTCCAAGGAGCTCATCACAAGTCTTGTGTAATTAGAGATGCTCAAAGGCCATGGCCTTAAGATAGTGATTAGACTGTTGCAATATTTCCAACGGCAAATTCTTTCCATGCACTCAACAAGCTAACCACAAACAGTTGACAATAAATCTAACATGAACTGTATCCTATGACACCCCGAATTATTTAGAAAGTCTTTTTACAATCATATACATGTATTTAATCAGGCAGCTTTATGTTGCTGACTTTTCAAGACTGGCTAATAAATCCTTTAGCTCTTCAAAGAACATGAACTTGTGGCTCCACTGTGCTCCATAATTCAAGAATTAGTAAGTTATTGATGCCTTTTAAAAAGCTGGCATGATATTTGTTCTCTGCAGAAATGCTATGGAAGCATATAATCTCTACTGTGGGTATAATCAATATTCAGGATGGCTTTAATGTTTCTGTATGTGCAGTCTCTTTGCTGATTGCTTGTGTTTTGTGCTTTTCAGTAGCCTGAATGAAAACAATTCATTCCACTTTATTCAATACACATTCTCTCTCCTGCAAGCATGCTCCATGTTTGCTTTCTACCACTAAAGTGGACCTATTCTGCCTCCTTTCTTTGACAGTGCTCTCCTCTGTCATCCTTCCTTTTCTCCTTGTCCTGCTTCCTTTGAGCAGCCATAACCATCTTTGACAATTTCCTCTGGTTCCCGCTGCTGGAAGCCACAAAAGATTAAATAGAAAACGTTTCCATTTCAAGAGGCACGTCCAATGGGGCAACAGCTCGACACCCCTCCCATCCTTTTTCCCTTTTCCTCCACAACCCACCTCCATCAATCTGGCCAAATATACGGACCACCTGCCCCATTCATTAGCAGAAACCACCACTCCAATGTATTGCACAGGAACACAGTGTGAATATAAACACAAACACACACACACACACGATTAAAGCAGCACACAACAGGACCAGTGGATCCTGTTCAAGTGTAGACCCCCACAGTTAGACGTACAAAAACACGCACAAGACGAGACGTACCGCAAGCACATGTTCCCCTTCTCTCTGATCCATTTAGACTAAGACATCCACATATAACAGGCACGAGGGACGTTGGCCAGTTCCTTCTGTCCGACGGTTGTCCGTGCTGGAGGAGCTGTGTATTTGTGTGTGTGTGTATGTGTGCTCTGCGCTAACAGTGACAGTGTCGCACTCGTCTGTTCCCTCTTCCTCAGCTCATCTCTTTATACAGAGGGAGAGAGAGCGGGAGCGAGCTACTTCAGAAAATACACGGTGCTCTGCGCTCCCCTGTCAGCCCGCTCTTTGCACAGCAGCCAATCGCACCATGCCACCATGAATATTTTATTCAGCCAGCCAAGAGCTTAAGAACAACACACACGCATAAACACCACCGCACAGAGGACACACACACACACACACACACATTTAGAGGACATACGAATGCATAACCGCTGAGGTATTCAGGTCACAAATGAAGAGCCACCCCCCCCAACACAGATAAATAGAAACAAGCACACGTGTGGGCTCGGCATTCTTCACAGGGTGAATTGGAAAAGGACAGATTGCCGAGTATTCATTCTGATTCCAAATGTCTCTGTGCCTTTGACTTTGACATTCACAAGCCTCATGAAGGCATCAAGGTTGGACGTGTCTTTCAGCAAGCTGTAATATTCTGGACGAGCGCAGCTCATTTGTATCCCATCTGCAACGAGTGCTCTTGTATAAGTAGGGCAAATGAGCACATTTCTGAAACCCGAGCCGAAATCAAAGGGTGTATTTTTTTAGGCTGTGTCCAGAAGACACCCTCCAGACAGCGTCTATAACAGTCTTGGCCAGTTCCAAGCACGCTGCAGCCACGTAGACGCAAAGGTGAAGCCAAACCTAAAATTAAGATGCACCCTAATAAGCGAAATGCAGGTTGCATGAACTGAGAGTGACATCTAATGGCTGAAACTGGGCTAAGTTTAGGCATCAGGTTAAGTTGAAATGAACACATTATTCATCAATATCTATATATAGCTTTGGGGAAAAAAACGATTTTCTGTCAACTGTCAAAGCTCATCTGCAAGTGTTCGATAACAATCAAAATGATTATTGCATTTTTATTTAAACCCCCTAAGATTCAGTTCTCGACATAATCATTAATCCAAATTAAAGAGTTGTAACATTGTCTTTAAAACTATAATCATTTTTATTTTTCTGTCAATCGACTCATTTTCTTTCCTGCCCTTCACTGAGAGCCAACTTTGATTTTTTTTTTATTCTGCGTTTTCAAGGAACTAAAGGAGTTTGATGGGGTTGGCTGTTACTTCCTCATGCATGGTTAGTACAAGTATTACCATAATTCATGCTGAAGAAGGAATAGGAGGAGTTCAAATCTTAAATCGTCTTTATCAAAATACACATTTTTAGAACTGTGTTTTAATAAAGATTTAAGTAAATTAAAAAAAACAAAAAACCCAACTAATGATATGGAGAGTTCACCTCCTATTCCAACATAAAACAAGTTTGACAATGCTTTTTCTGTCTATGGACCCCTGCAGCTGTTAACACAATCCTTTAATTTAAAATTTCCAATGGCAGTCCATTAAAATCACGGTTCAAAAAGACAGAGTGAGTTTCTGAACTGAAATCCTTTAAGCTGAGGGTTTTTTCCGTTCGGTTTTAAACCAAGCTCCCATTATGTGGAACCATAAAGATGCTGACCACAATAATCAGCATAATGGGCTTGATGAGTTTTCTGAGTTTCCCTGCTGCTTGATAAGCTTTCAGATCCTTTTCTCTGGACACGGTAGACATTGGCAGTGTGTGATTTAGAGCCGTATAATCTTGGCACATTTGATCAGATTTTCTGTACTTTGCCTCACCGTTCTGTACACCCACAGGCTTCGGAATGAAAAGTGATCAAATGTTGCTGCTTTAAATCCCCGGGGAAAACGTAGGTGGCTAAACTAAATTAAAAACACTCCTTTCCATTCACAGCTAATGATGATGGGCAGCTAATATTGGCAACCCCGAGGCCAAGGCTGTAGCGAGTCCCAAATATAAATTCACTGAGAGTGGTAAATGGTAATAAACCATGTATATGTAAATAGGGGGCGAACACACATAGCCATTTAAATTTCAAACCTCCTGAGCTGATGTTTGTCATTACATTCTCAAGGTCCTAATTATCCTCTGACCTTTGGTATTATTTACAGGCACACTAATTTTTCAAACTACAGACCGGTCTTAGAAAGTCGATCGAGGTCAATATAAACAAAGAAGTTTCTGTTGTGTATGCCAATTAGCCTATAGCTGGGAACGGTGGACATTAATTCCTATTATCGCATTATTGTAATAGTATAGCAAATGAGAACAGACCCTATTCACCAGCATTGTAGTTACTCATTCGAAACAATTTAAAGACCAAGTAATCGAGCCCACACTGAGTCCACTGAAACCAACGAGTCTATCCTCTAATGCAGGGGTGTTGAACTTAAGACAGTTCTGGTGCCAAGTACACTCCTGATTGATCTGCAAAGGGCCAGTCCAGTCAAACAACAACCACTTTTTGCTTAGTTTTAGTTCAGAGAAGTATTAGTACATTCTGAAAATGAGTCTTTTTTTGTTTTATTTAAAAAAAACAACAACTAACTATTATATTCAAACAACAAGCTGAAATTGATTTAAATAATAATACAATCTGAACTCCTACCTGGTACAGTGATTCATCAGAATAATGTTGGCAAAAGTATGTCGCTTCAAAGGATGCACTACATTTTACAGCCTTCGATGAGCATGTTTTCACAAATTCACCCACACAGTATGAATGTAATGCTCAATTAAATTAGAAACCAAAAAGATCACTAGTTTTCCCTGAAACCTTTTGCTCCACTCAGCTGTTCCTTTCTATGTCTCAGTGGTGGCTTATGTCCTGCTATGTTTATTAAAAGAGGGTGACCTACAATGGGCAATTTACCAATAGTTCTCTTGAAAAACTGCTCTTCATGTCTTGCTTTGTAATTCCATTTCCTTGGGCTGGACTGGACCCACTGGTGAGCAAAGTTTGGGCCACAGCCTTTATATGTGACACCACTGCCCTTGTGGAACATGGCAATGTCCAAACTCACCCAGATAGCACTTTATCTCAATCTAATCATATCTCTCAGCAACCTTAATGCAGCTGTAGGCTGGGCAAGATACTGTGTTCTTTTAACTCAATCGCAAGTTCAAAGCCAAAAGATTCATGGGATGGTGGGCCAAAACATAGAAAAATATCACACTGAAAAGACTTGCCAAGAAAAAGATTTTCCTGTGAGATGATAGACTCATTGTGAACACAGAGGCTACTGAAGAACACTTAAAAATGAAGGCAGAGTGTCTCTAATACAGCTTAAGATGCTCATGAGAGGCAGCAAAACAGTGCTCACGATGCAGGTTCACGTGAAAACGAGGCCTGACTGTGCGCATTCTGTGTGTGACAGCATAATTTAGGTTGGAGTCATCTGAAACGTAAGTCTTTCTTGTTATAACCATAATTATGTTTTCAAAACATGTACACAACAGCGAGATGGCTGCTTGGAGATTGAGAATGGCGTGTTCTTTTAACTTTCTAATGAAACTGGTAAAGATATAAGAGGGCCTCTTCATTATAGATCAAACAGCCAAGTTACTGCCTGAAGGATCTGTGTCACAGTAAACACGCTGTGGCTCCCATGTCTGGTGGAAGGAGCTCACAGTGATCTCGCAAGCCTTCTTTATTGAGCAGTTCAGGGTTGAGTTTCCTCACAGGCGTTCACGTGTTCATGCATGCCAAGGCGCAGAATACAAACATAGTATAGTGGAGTATGTGCATTTAAACTTAAGCTCGGACCATCCAATTTCTCTTTTATGGGATGCTGTGTCTGATGCTCATGATCAAATCTATGACAGTCAAGTTGCACTCGACAGACAGGATGTGGGCCTCATCTCTCTCTCTCACCCACAGATCGGTAAAAATATCATATAGGCTGTTAGGGCTGACATTTAACAAAGTACAACATAATTTTCCTCAGCTTCAGCTAAAGGTTTTCTGTGCTCTCACTGTGAAACGATAAACACATTCTGCGATGGGAATATCATAACTGCTCTATTTTGAGCAGGGTTTGATGTGTAAATGAGCTTTTTATTCCGACAAATGTACCAGTAGATCGTTTCAAGTGACTGAGCTGACACACTGAAGTAAAATGAGTAAACCTGTTGAATGTGAAGGGAAATGCAGCAGCCTCGAGTCTGTTCACTTCACTGGGAATAAATCACATGTATTTTAAAACGGCTCCAAAATCAAGTCAGTACATCATAGGCATTGTGTAGACATTTGGATGTAAATAAACACTTGGTCAAACAACAACGTTCAGCCAAACTTTAACTCAATCATAGAGTTTGTCACAGTTGTCGCCTGTAATAACGGGACCGGCTTGTCTCGTGCCCGGCTAATTCATTAGCAAATGCTACACACTTAAAAAAAAAAAAAAAACGTTAGCGATGGAACCCGGACCGGGGACGGAGACTCGCCGCTTCGGTGTTCGCATCCAGGCAGAAATCGCTTTCGCCGACTTTACAGAGAGACTACTGAGCAAGTTGTCCCGGTGACACGTGTCAGAAGTGGAAAGCCGGCTAACAATAGCAGTCGCCGGATGGAGCCTCGCTGAATCTGACTCCCAAGCATCCCTCGTACTTGTACAGCTGCTTGGCAAAGAAGCTGCAAACAGGGACAAAGAGCCGTACAGTCGTGACGATGCGGGGCTCGTGGTCCGCTGTGTACTCACCGTTCTCAAGAGGGGTCTCATTTGCTCCAACGGTTCGTCCATTTTACTCGCCGACAGCACCCCCGATAGCGTGTTTCTTTTCCGCCGGTTTGCGTACAGTAGAAACGCCGGGCTGGGTGACACTTGTGTTTAACAGTGAGGAGCACTGTCTCTGCCTTTCCTGGCGACAAGGCGAGGCCACGCCTCTAAGATGAATGACAGCGACTGATGGCCAATCCACTTTCAACGCCGGTCCTCTCCACCAATCAGATTTGAAAACGTAAGGATTAGGGCGGGTATTAATTCAATGTCGCCCAAGAATTCCCAAGCGGGCTTTTTTGTGCAGCTTTTTCTACCCCGCTGGGAAACAAGGTAAGTCTAAGCACCCCCGGAATAAAAAGAAACGCAGGTTTCTCTGTAAAAGACTGCCGAGACATTTATAATGTATTACACCACGGTAATCATTTGTGAAAAAAAGAGTTTTCAAAGTGTGTTTTCCCTTTTGCTGTCTTATTTTCTTCAAACACAAATCTGCTGTTGTGAAATTACTTATGAGACAATAAAAAAGTCAGAGGTGCTAAATACATGTTAGTTCAAAGATCACATATTGCCCAGTTTCAACCTAAATGAGCCAGATCGGTAATATAGTGCCATAATAACCTTGAAATTTAAACCATGAAGTTTTTTTTATCTGTCTGAGTATACATGGTAAACATGTTGCAAAACCAAACAATTTACGACCGAAAATTCCTACAATCTCAACATATTTCTGGTCCAAAATGCAGTTAAAAGCTTCTCCTATTGCTGTTGCATTATGGATGTTTTTACAAACTCACCCTGACAAGATGTCTTTGAGCAATGGTGTAACTCGCTTTCATGCCAACAACACCGATATCTCAGCTCGCGCCTCAGTGCTATGGGCGCTATAGGGATTTGTTAAAAACAATAAATAAATAAAATTTAAAAAGTTAAATTTCGACAACTTGCTTAGTGATTTGATGGGCCAGATTTGAGCCACTTGCAGTCTTGTTTTGGCCCACCGGCCTTATTTTTGACACCCCTGCATTACATTGTATCTAATCCTCTTACTTGCTTGTCCCTTTGAAGTGTCAAAGTGCTGGCATGTCAAGTCTGAAATTAAAACCTGTGTTGCACTTATAGAAACAGGTCAACCTCCACTATGTCTCAATCTCATCTCACCTCTGAAATTAATAAGGCCAGGGCCAACATAAATTAAACACTGCAAGTTTCCTTCTGAAGCTGCACATTTTGGAAAAAGAAAAAAAAAAACGCCAGCTGTCTCTATCAGTCAGCTTGGCTGGAGCAATAAAACTCATCAAGATTTGCTTATGCAAGCAAAATTCTCACTGGAATTTTTTTCTGACATCACTACTGAACTCCTCATTACTTTGTATTAGGAGGCATTTACAGTAAAACTTAACCTACATATGAATACTGAATGGAACGGAAGACAAACAAAAGTAGTGTAAATGTAGCTGACGTCTTGTAAATTTATGACAATTTTACTAGAAACTAACACAACTTCAGTGTAACTTCTCTTGATGACATTAGATTTCAAAAAGGTTTCATTGCCAGTTACATAAACATTTTTTTTCAGCATTTCTTATGAAGCTGCATTTAGATCCTTATGTGATCAAGAGTTTAGAGGTTGTTTTTTTTTTTTCTTCAAGCAAGTGATGGTTTGAGCCTCAAACGTTTCAGTGTGAAGACAGGTACAGCTTAAATACTCTTTTCGATTTATATATATTTGGTTGTCTAAATTATACAATATTAAGATGAGTCACATTGCCTGCAAGAGAACACTCAATTTAAGGCATGCAGTAGTCATGTGCTGAACAAAAGCCTCATAAATATAAAATGATAAAATACCTGCTCATATATTGGCATTGCATTGCATTGTCAACATTTTCTGTATTGTAAAAGATAAACAGCTACTGTCTACATGTTGTTTAAGTATACATGTATTTAGTGTCGGGTATTACACTGTCATCTCAAAGAGGGGAACATAAGGCCAACTCTTACAAGTAACTATAGAACAAATAATGTGTATGTACACTTCCCCCATGAGTAAGCATGAGTCACAAAGGAGAGGAAAAAATAATCCCTACTAACACAAAGTGTTTGTAAATGAATTAATTGGAAGGGAACAAGAACCGAGAAACTGTGTTAAAGAAGCTCCCACTGCAGCTTGAACCAATAGAAATGTAATGAAATACTTCAGGGTCATTTCGGTCGGTCATGAATATAAGCTTTATCAAACAAAAAAGTTTCAACTGTGATTGTGAATGTGGGAAGGGTGTTAGCGTCTCAGCCAAAGCGAGGATTATGTTGCTTTAGAAACCCGATTAGTAAGCAATGCCCAGTATTCTGCCAAGCTTGAGTCCTCATCTTTCTTCCTATCTGGAAACAACTTGGCACAAGCTTGTTAACCGGTGGTGGGAACTCCTGCCCACAGAGGGTCAAAGTCCACCCATCTTCTGTTTTGCTTTAATCAACTGAGAGTAACTGAGCTGTCCCCAGCTGGCTTACTGGGGAAGGAAAGGTACATTTGGACAGGTCATCACACAAACATAAAGGGAAAAACTCACATTCACAGTTCAGGCAATTTAGAGTCACCTGTTAATGGCAAAGACATGTTTTTGTGCGGACGTATGCATGCACTGAGAGAACATGCACGCTACACAGAAAGGCCCCTCAAGCTATGACTCAATACCAGGAATATTTTCACAGTGAGGCAGAAATTCTTTCTACCACATAACTGCGCAACACTGTGCAAATCCATAAGTAAGCAGTTGTGCTTGTTTGTTTCTAACTTTATTCTCGGAAAATGTTTAAGAGACAACTCAAAATATTAAAAGAATTGTTCCCAATATTGTTATTCTTGTTTCTTGTCACGTTATCTCTTAATCCATGGAAATGCATGGTTTCAAAGGCTATGGGGCTGTTAAAGATATTGATAAGTGAGACATCGGAGTGAATTCCCTCCCTAATGGTGGGATAAACATTAATTTTAGAATAAGTGTTGATCCTCTATTAAGGGAAAGTGGAGACACCATGGGAAGAACATGTGGACTCCATACAAATAAACATCAGCTGTCAAAACCTGGACTCAAACTGAGAGACGTTTTGCAAGTGTACTAAACACTGAGAAGCGTAGCATCCGGACTGTTTTCAATGCGTCTCTGTGGCAACACACCTGAATCTAATGAATGTGTCATCCTGAAGCTCAGCACAAAGCCTGATAATAAGCCACTCATTATAGTCAGATGTGTTGTAGCAGTGGCATGTAGAAACCACGCAAAACTGTGGCCTTCCGGGAACAAGAGTGCCCATCTCTGCTATAAACAGCCTTGCATTGTGGGGATTTCCTTCATTAAAAGCAGATGCACAAATTGTGTGATGATCCAATTTGACCAGCAGATGGCAATGCTGCATCAAACACGTGTTTGCAGTGCTGGAGGACTGAAGGGAAGGAAGATAGGATGTTGCTGTTTCTTCACCTGTTTAGAAGTAACACTTTTGATCTATTCATTTTTATTTTTCTGCATGGTTTGTCATTATTAAATCACGTTGAAATGTTAAAATCTCTCATTCTAGACCTTTAAAAATATGCAGTTGATACAAACAAGGGTTCCGATTGCTTCTATGATTTATCAATAATTTGGGATTAACCTTTATACCAGAGCTACAAGGTTCAACAGAGACCAAAAAATAAGGACTTACTGATACTAAATTGATAATGAACACCTTCTGTCATGTGCAGTATTACATAATCATCTGTCAGTAACTTAATTGCTGTGGAGTACAATTCATTTAGAAATTAAATCCGAGGTGCAAACGAGCTAAAGTACTGTGTGCTTTCAGAAGAGTTCGTGGCTGCCTTCCTTAAAATAGAGCCTGTTCCTCACCCGCACATCAACCTCCAGCATAATCACGCGGCAGCTCAGAAATAGAACTGTGAGGTGGGAGATCAAACTCTCACCTCTTAATTGTACCCCTCAGTCTTAAAGATGCTGAGAGCCCATTAGCGCACAAAGAAGTGTGCTGTGTACCGCTCCTGAAACATGCATTGCTATAATGCAGCTGGGAGATGAGTCAGAAGTTAGACAAGTGAAAGAAGCACCACACTGGTATCCACCGGGGACTCGTGTAAAGAGACTGTGTGGTAATGATGAGGAATAAAGTTTTGTCTTCCAAAGATTTGGAAAAGTAAAAAAAGGGGGGGGAAAGGGAAGCGCTCCGAACTTTACTGTGGTGAAAGAATAAGAACCCCACATTAGGGATGCTGATATTTCCATTATGTTGTTAACTGCGAGGGTTAACAGATTAAAGAGCATAACATGTCAGCCACAAGCCACACAATAAGTATTGACCGTGTCATACTTTGTCCCAGAAGCTGTAGAAATGAAGAACCTCTCTGTCCCAGTAGAGTTAGTGGATGTTGTTTTTCTCCAGCGGTGAGGTTTTCTGAGGGTGCCAAGAGAATAAGTAGAGAATCTGAAATTCCCAAATCTGTTGGAGCGCTCCATCAAAGTGCCAATGCATTGATTTTGACCACAGATCTTTTCCGCCCAGCTGCCTCTGCATGCCCTACCCCAAACATTGCTCTCAAGCCCAGGGTCTTGTGGGAGCATTCGTGCCCCTGAATTCTGTTCACCTCCTCTGGGACATGGAGGAATGGTGGTGGGGGGGGGGGGGCAGAGGCCAGTGACCAGCATGATGTATCCAAATCAACTCAGGGATGGGTAGACAGATGGGAGGGGTGAGATGTGGACACGGTATATGGTTGTGGTGATCAGGAGAAGGTGGGAAGGAGGAAAAGGAGGAGCGGGGGAATGGAGAGGGGCTTTGGCCTGTTGAGGTGTGTTCCACTGCCCTCCAGAGGGAACACGGGGGTTTGAAATCAATGTGCTGTTAAGTGCAGCTTAGCCGCGGGATACTCTCTTCAACATTAGCCATGCACCAGTGAGTCAAGCCCCTGACTGCGTGCAGCACGAGCCGTCTGAGGGCACCAACGCCGGGCCCTTCTGCACATCCGGTTCCCCTCACCTCCGTGCATTCTGCCAACACCGAAAGCCCTTCTCCAAACAGTTGTGGCCCCGCTAAGTTGAGACCCATCTCACACCAGGGTCTCACTCCGGCAGACCTGTGAGCTTTACACCCATACTGTAGTGCTCCCACCCACTTCCCCCTCCATCCACTGCTGATGGTCCAGTTCCAAAGGAGGCAGTGAACTAAATAAAGCTTTGTGTTGTGTGTATATAAACACCTGGGGTGAGCTAAAAGGAGAGCCTCTGTCAGCATCATTAAACAACTGATAGCTATGACCTCCACTTAATGATGCAAGACCATATGCTCATGATATATGCCACAGAAATGCACGTGACATGCACTGGCACCAGAAAAGTTTTGTATTGCATTGTATGGAGCCTGGTGTAGCTTTTTGATGTAGCAGCCTGGTGGATCTTTGTGTCTGTCCACATGCCAGCAAGAAAGCCTCTTTTCAGATACAATTAGAACAACTGGCTCTGACTCAAGTCGACGAATGACATTAACCTCGAGATATTTAAACCAAAAAAAAAAAAAAACCCGGTTGCAAAATAAAAGTGATTAACCAGATCACGAGTGAATACATCACATAACAAGGAAGTGGCCATATGCTCCCTGAGGAAGAGTTTCTCCGTAATCCTCACTGGCTTTGAGGATCATTTAACAGAGGTGACATTTATCAACACATCCAAAAAGAAAATATAGTGTGAAGAGGAAACGTAATTGCTACTGTCTCAGTCATGCCTGTTACCTTTTATAAGGGTGGGTGGGGGTGGGGGGGGGGGGGGAAATCTTGACCCAGACACATGTCTGCCTGTGGCTGCATTTAGTCAGTGAGAGCAGTAATAGTGTGTGACTGAAGGTGTGGAAACGGCCTCAGGCTTTCATCTGTGTTTAGATGTCATCCCTTCTTGGCTACAATCTCTCCGTAGCCTCCTTGGCCTTTCTTACATGAGCTCTCATCATACTCACCAAAGGACGGCCTGAGGGAAGGGCACAAAGTTGTGGCCATTCTGGGACACATGAACCACAAAAAAAAAAAGAAGAAGAAGAAAGTCAAAACTTCATAAGACAGATGTTATCTATCCAGATGTGCTATATCTTCTCAGAAACGGCTGGTTCTCCAAGGGTCTTGTATTACTGACACGACGACAACACTCGGTCAATTACTGAGATTGTATCCAGCAGTGTCAACAACTGTCGAGCACAATAGTCAATTCTTCAGGTCTCATCCCAACGCGCATATATCTTTTAAGTTAACATGGGCTGGATTTCTGGAAGCATGCTGCAAAGGTGTCTATTGATTGCTCCGCTTCTTGCATGAATGGTTGAGAAAGACAATTTATCGACTTGTTGCACGTTTTTTTTTTTTTGTCAGCTCTCCAGTCAGCTCTCTAGAATGACTTGTTATTAAACTGTAAAACTATTGCTTAATATCAAATAAAAAATTTTTTTAAAAAGCATTTGACAACAATGCCAACATACCTTTGACACAAAGACAAAGGATGATGCTATAAACAGACTTTATAGTGTAATTTACCACTTAAACAGCGTCAACACACTTTATTTGATCAATCAGATTCACCAATTTGCACACAACCTCACCAACGGGGATGGCTGCCATGCAAGGGTTGATATACCTTTGGGAGCAACTTCACGTTCAGTGTCTCTGCTTCAACATATCATCAATGCAGTGTGACACAAGGCGTTGAAGACAGCCACCTTCATGAGCTGTGGTAGTGCTCAGAGTGGCTCTCTTCTTGCAATTGTCACGTAAAGGTTGCAGGGAATTCAAATGTTTGAACTCCTCAGTATGATCATAATTGTCTCTGATCAAATAATCAGGAAAGAGATTCAACGTAATAATGTGATTGCAGCAAACATAAGCTTGTTTCAGAACATCCCAAAAATTATTACAGGGATTGTGGCTGGAATGGCTGGATGAAATACAGAAAATTTAAGAGCCACTATTTACTTTGCATTGCAGGTTTATATTGTCTTTTCCTTTGGTTGTCTGCGAATCAGCTCCTCGCGTGTCTCTGTGGCTTTCTGTGAGGAAGTTGTGGTTATCCATATATATATATATATATTCCTGGCAGCTATTATCCTCCTGACAACTGATGAACAGAGGTCAGGACAGCTTGAAAAGGAGAAGAAAAACATCATCAGATGCTCGAAAATACAATTTGCTGACGTGCACAAGTGCAAACATTTTTATTCTCCATGCCCGAACCCCCCCCCCAAGAGCCTTTTTCTTACAGCTTTCCTGAGAGGCTGGGGCAATCAAGCACTCTACCTTGTTAGGAGGTGTTAATTGGAGTTAGTCAGACTCCTCACTTTGTCAAGGAGTCTGACAACAGAATTAATTAGAATTCAAGTATGTAAATCAATTCAAATTGGGGTCCTTATGGGGGAGGATATGAAGTATTTTCACCGAAGAAAAACAGGTGCTGAAGACATGAGCCAAGCGGTTTGTGTGAATATTATGACTTCTCTTTTCGAGAATTTTATCTTCACTAATCCACTTTTGGATAGGCCACAGACACGCAGTATAAATAGAGGTGTTGAGATGAACATTGGCCCCTTGGATTGCTGGTGGACCACTTTTCATTTAGTGTGTTTTCATTTTTTTCTAAGTATACATGTCTCACATGTATTTGCATTACTTAGGTAAATGATAAAATGTGTGAAAACACCATGGCAACAACAGAGGGAATAGTAGGACTTTCTGCTTTTGTGTCCTTTTTTTATACCTAATTGGTTGTGTGTTGTGAATCATGTCATGTAAGACTTGGAAATCTCATATTTAAATCACACGTTGCTCACTTGAATTGTGAGCTGTGTTGTTGCCTTTTGACACTTATTTGAAGGATGAGAGGAATTGCTCAGCGCTTTAATACAGATATGACACGGGTCCTCGCCTTTTCAAGTGTTTACTGTTTACAGATGCAAATAAGAAGAACAAATAACCTTCTTCACCGTGACCTTAAGATAACTTTTATCCATGTCCTTATGTATCGTTTGCTACAGTAATTATTATGGCAATCATAACTGTTGATTGTAGGAAATGACACCCATACATACACGTGTACGTAAATATTATAGCATTAAACCTGTCAATGCAATAAACTGTGAACGTTTTGATACGCAGCAACAGTCATAATGCTGGAATAAGCTTTGTAAACCATCGGCATTTATTCTCAACTTGCTAACTACATTTATATTCAATATAAAGATGAATTTGCCCTGCGTTTTTACCTCACCCTTCATTGAGAGTGGAAATAAAATGCTATCCTACTTGTTGAGACACAATTTTATTCATTGTCCGAATTTTAAGCCGTGTTAGCGCTGCATAAGATTTTGACAGATTTTTTTAAAATATATATATATATATAGATGATGGTCAATAAGATTTAATAAGTTAATAAGTATTAGGTTTACGTATAGTGTATCAGATCTAGTTCCTGCAGCCATTGTTTGATATATTCAAAGTGGACATATATATATTTTTTATCTCCACCAGGTCAAAATGTAAGATCTGCCACAGGCGACTTATAAGATCACCATGATGTATAAATGAAGTATACTCAGAAAAACATTCAGACAATGCTTTATGAAAAGCCGTTTTATTATCCATTTAATACCACCTCCATGAAGACAATTTGTACAAGATACATCACATTCTAAAGTGCACGAATACTGTACAACAGAAATGACTTAAATACGCAGGGGGAAAAACAAAGTCACAGCTCTTACAAAATAAAATAAGTTTCAGAAATAAAGAAATTATAAGGGACATGCTTTTTATTTATTTATTTATTTTTTTTTTTTTTTTTTTTTTAAAGAAAAACAACAATCACTATGCATGTTTCTGCTCAGGTATGTGAGAGGGGCTGGCTTGGGAAAATAACCTTGTGCAGCTTGCTTGGGGGAACACTAAGCTTTGGCACCTTTAGAGAAAAGAGAAAAAAGACATTAACAAGGAATGGAGAGCACTCAATAATAAACCAAATAATTATTAGCTTAAATAAATACAGTCTTAGGGGCTTGTGTAGAATGCATAATAACCCATGCCTTTTGGGTTGTCCTTGTTGTACTCCTCCGTGGTCAAGTCCTCACACTTGATGGTTGGGGAGTTCTCTGTGCTTGAGCCCCCCGGGGACATCCTGCGCCTCTTACACACCATGGAGTACACACCAGAATCGGTAGAGTCCACTGATTTCAGTGAGTGAGACGTCTCGATCCAGGTTGACGGTGGCGGCGCGCTCTCCTCGGGCAGCTTTTCTTTAGTGGCCCCCAGCTGGTCCTCGGGGAAGGCCGGGGGGCTCGGACGAGGGGACCAAGGCAGGCCTGTGGTCATTTTGCGCTGGTAGGAGCTTCGAGTGCCCCAGCCTGCAGCCATGGAAGCAAAGGCAGAGTCTGGGTAGTAGCTGAGGGCGTGGGATGTCTGCAGGGACAGGGGTTTGATTCCGTAAGACAGCAGGCTACTGGTGGAATAGTCATTCTCATATGACAGATCCAGCTTGTTGGAGCCCGGCTGCTGAACGGGGGGGACGAACCAGCGCTGGGCAGAAGCAGCTGCACTGACGTCCTCGCTCTGCGGAGAAAGGAGGCTGTTGGTTTGAGGGACGGCCCGTTCACCAGTGTAGAATCGGTTCTGAGGCAGGTTGTTGACAAACTGGTCCTGAAAGAAAGGTTGCATGGCGTAGCGGGCTCCGGGCACAATTTGGGTAGAACGAGGGGAGTCTGTAGGAGATGGAGTCAGCCGGTCACTCTCTGGTGCTGTGTACATCCTGATTAATAAAACAAAATACATGATGTGTCAAATGATTTGCAATAACAAAGTGTGGTGCGACGTGCAACAATCTATACCACAGGAAGTTGAAACTTGCTTCAAGTGCAAGACACTTACGAGTCATAGTTATCCCGGAAGCCTTTTGCAAAGGGGTTGTGGTCTATCTTCAGCTGTGTAATCTGAAATGAGAAGGAGTTCTGCATCAGTAATGTGCACTTTTGAAACAAAAACAATTTTAAAATGAAACAAAAAAACTACACAAGGTGAGCAATAATTTCAAATGACTTTTCAATACAGAAAAATCAAGAAAGTCATTTAAATTTACCAGATAAAGCAAAAAGATGAAAATCAAACTGACAATAATCAATCACTTACATCTGTGTTCTGATAAGCAGTGACAGCTATAAACTGGTTCTCTGGGAAGGTGAAGGTTTGAGTCCTGGCCTCGTTGCTCATGTCCTCCACGCCATCTTCTGTCACCTCCACAATGTGCAATCGTGGCTGGTATTTATGAAGCGACTGCAAGACTATCATCTAAAAAAATGGAGAATGCGGGATGAGTGTACTGTAAATTTCAAAAGGCCACATCCATTCAGCGAAAAAAAGAAGAGCTTGTGGATAAATATATTTAAAAATGGAAAATAATGTATTAAACTTTAATATTAAAAAGGGATTCATGAAATAAATAACTTAGATGAAAGTAGAAATTATAAAAAAAAAAAAAAAAACACCAGATGTGTTTCAAAATTGAATTCAAGCTTGTCAGAAATCAATATCTCACCTGTGTGTTGTTGTTGTTTGCCCCTTTATTGTTGGTCAGCTTCAACTTGCCAAAAGATATTTCTTGCCTCATCCAGTGAGCACCAGTGTTTGGAGATTCAGGATGAACATACATTTTGTTGCCTGCAATTAAAAAAAAATAATATAAGCAACATGACAATCGTAAGCAATTATCATTTATCTGTGCAAACTATGTTTGTCTGAATTGAGAAACAAATGAATATTCTGCTTTTCATTTTCTGATAACAGTTTATAATCCAATGAAGCAGCTCAGAAAATTATAATCTGTAAAGAAATGTTTAAATTATTATTATTATTATTATTATTATTATTATTATTATTATTGTTGTTGTTGTTGATGATGATTTCTTAGATATTTGATGTTTTCTCTCATTGAATGGAATAATGTTCAAATTGATTTATCAAGAAAGAAATATGAAAACTTCTCTAAAATATTCAACATGCTGCAAAAATATGAGATTTCATTTCACTTAATTGTTTGTAAAGTTTAAGTTATTTGAAATAAATCGGATATTTAACCAGTTTCAACACCTACATCTAAAAGAAAATCGCATAGGAAATAAATTAAAACGGTCCAAGTGTCAATACATTTTGTTATTACTAATATAAACATAAAACTTCATGTAAATGTTTTCCACGGAGCTTTAATACAACATCTGTGTAATTTTACGACACATTTTGTCCTTCGACTCGATTTAGAAGAAACCAAAAAAATACTGTTATTTGATTGAAAGATAACAAAAATGTGTTCGGCCATCCTGTTAACGCACCTTGCATATTATTGTCTGCTTTCCCACAAGTGACCCACTTTCCTCCCTGAAAGCGCCAGTGATTCGGGTCAGCCAAAACAACTTCTACAAAGACATTGTAATGGGCCGTGAGGTTGAGTCCGGTGATGTTGAAACTGAGGAATGGAAACATCCGTCTGCAAGCAGAAACAAATAAACAGGAAAATCAATGACACTCCTGAGACGAAATAGTTCAAACAATTGTAATGCACTTGACAAAACCTCGCTATTTTCGTACATGATGTGCAGAGTTTGGGTATTTTTTTTAAAACTAAAAGAAACGAAAAGTAATTTTTCTAAATTCCTTCAAGTCAAAATGATATATTTTATGCGTGCGTAAATATGTTCTCGTGGGTAAAAAAAAATAGAATTAGACGCAAATAAATAATTAAATTGCTTTTTTAGATGGTTTCATGTGTCAACTTGGGCCTTTAAATTCTCCAGCGGCGCGTGAGCTTACCTGCCCTGTTTGGTGATGATCATTTCGGTTTGGTGCCGATGGAATTTCAGCCATAGAGGCCGGTTGCACAGGTAAACCTGCGCCCGTGCGCCTGCGGCGGAGCCCGGTAGAGACATGGAGCCAATCCCGGTCCCCGTCCCGGGATAGGACGGGTACAAACACCCCGGGCCCTGGCTGAACTGGTACCCTCCGCTGCCGAACTGGCTCCGGCCGGTGCACACGGACGATGAGGAGAAGCCCGTGGGCGGCAAGACGGATCCGTAATGTAGAGAAGCCGGGTACCTGGAGCTGCTCGACCCGGTGTACACTGACCCGGTCTGCCCCGCGTAAGGGAAGAGGGAACACGGGCTCGCCATGTCGGAGCTCGTCTGGGACGACGAGATGAAGTATCTGTCAGAACCGAGTTCGTCTATGTTGTACCGCCGCCCGCTCGTCAGCTCGTCCTCGCCCAGCACCGGAGAACCTTTCCTCCCATCCGGGCCGGCCTTGGTGAAAGTGTCCTGCTCTCCTTCGCCCAGCATCCCGGTGCCCACCCCGCTCAGGTACTTCTTCGGCGCGCTGGACTCCGACTCCGTGCGCTCCACGTCTTGGTACTCAAGCTGCGACGACGGCCTCGGGCTGTTGTTGGCGCTGTCCGACGAGGACAGGTTGTAGAAGGTCTTGGGTAAACTGATGCTGGCGCTGGGAAGGATATTCTCTAGCTGCATTGTTTTTTAAACTCTCGCAATAAATCAGAAAGTCAACAGTCCAAGGAGTGAGTGTCGGCCAAGGAGGTGCCACCGGGCGCCTTGCTTGAGTCTGTCTCTGAAGCCTCCCTCCCTGACAAATGATGGGAGGTTGAACCCTCTCCTTACCTATCGTTTCTCAGATCGGATAGTGGGCTGGACATGGGACGTTCAGCTCTTATATGATGTAGTTCTGCACAAACCCCGACGGGCTGCGATGGGAGGAGCTTTAGGAGGGGCATGCGGGGGCACCAGCCCTCCCTGCAGCCAATGGCTGAGCTGCTCTAATTCAATTAGACAGTCTGAGATAGGAATAATACCAAGACAAAGTTTATTTCTTAATTCAGGCGGAGAATTCACCAAAATGGTTAAACATTCAGGCGGCTGAAATCCATCATCCGTGTCGGGTGTACAAATAAAGTCATACTTGGAAATAACTTTCCCCTCAACTAAAAACTAAGACGCGCGAGGTTTTCTTCACAATTCACCTCAACGACAATTTACGATTTCGACCGATCGCGCATTTCCGATGGCAACACGCAGGAGGATCTTATTTTCGGCCGAGAGCTGCTGGAAATGCAAAATACACACAGGGATGTGTCATGCAAGTTTGTTTTTGCTCTCCCGGCGCTCCTCAGAAAACAGCAAGCAATCCGAGAGCCTTTCCTCCTGCAAACAGCTCGCAAAACAAGGAGAGCCTCCACATTCTGACCATATTTTTTAATAATTTCACCACATCGAGTCTTTCAGTTTTTTGGCCGATAATTAAAAAAAATCAGCTAAATAAAAACAGACATTTTATTCATGTCATGTTCAATAGTATATAATAGACCCAATGTTTTCTATTCTTTTTCAGTTTTAACAAATTATATTTGCAGACATGTTTCTTTTCTCCTCTAAAATGAGAAAAAAAAGGCACATATGCATTTTTTGACGAATACTAGAGTATTTACTTTAATCATAAAATGTAACCTTTCCGTTTTAACTGTAATAAAGCAAACCTACGGTTGATCCGGTATTTTTAGGGAATAGGCTATAATTAAAACAACGTTTCTTGAAAATTCGGAAAATTAATAAAACATAAGGATATTTTAAAACAAACCCTGCTTGTATTTTTATTTAATGTATTTTAGTGTGATTTTTTTATTGACATATTGTTTAAGCAGGGAGATATCAAGTTTCAATAAAAATTATACGCACATCCGACAAAAGATGCTCTAACACCACATACGTCTCTGCACTCGCTAATATTTAAATTTTACAGGACAGGATGAGGCAAAACTGCAGGAGTGAAAAAAATATGTGTATTGTATACATTAAAAAAATAAAACCGACAATTTAATTTCCTGTGATAAGTTGTCACATCATATATATTACTACACGCACCAGTAAAAGGGGGGAGTGAAAAACCTCAGAAGCGTTTGAATCCAGGAATAATACAAATAAAGCCGTCGCACATCAGACGCGGTGAAACTTTCACATCCAGGCCTGCACGTGATGGAGGTATTATTGCGCGTGCGGTGACACGGGGACAGCGCTCTCTAGTGACTGATCAGCACACCGGGTAACTTCTTCCACCCACCCCAGTTCACCGGGAGTAACTTTTAACACTTTAAGAGATCAGCATGCAGGCCGTCAACCCTCACTTTTTTTCCACCGGTTTCTCACTTTACATCATCCTCATCTCGCATCTGCACACGCGCGCGTGCTGCGTGGTGCCGTCGCGCGTGTGCGCGAGAGGGTGGGCAGCAGGAGCTCACGCGCGAGTCTTCAAAAAAAAAAAAAGAAAGAAAGCTGGAGGGAAATGGGGGTGGGGTGGGGGGTGTAAGGGGGTGAGATGAATTTGGGGAAAGTGGGGATACAAATCTGTGAAAAGCTGAGGGAGAGTCTCGGCTGGAGGCAGATTGGTTAGTGTCATAAATGGGACAGTAATGTTGGCTATTGGGCCATCGGGGGACCCGAGCGGCAGCAACACAGCCCGTCAATCAAGATTGAGACCCTTCCCCAAGTATTGCGCGCAATAACGCCAACAATTTGACAACTGAGATCAAGCTTTTTTTTTTAGAATCATCTGAAAACCGCATGTATTATTCATTTTTGACCTGTTTCCCGATAGTGTCACTTATCTGCAGCGTAACTAAATCTTGATTTTCACAGATCTTTTTTCTTTTAATGCTCTTTGCACAAACACAAATTCCCTGGGGACACCTGTAAAATTATGCCAGTGGAGCATTTTGTTTATTAAAAAATTTATTATATATATATATATTCTTTTTGGGGGGGGTATGAAAAAGGGTTACTGTCAGTCAGCTCATTGAGATACTGTTGTGAAAGCGTGTTTTTCACGAATCCCAAGTGCAAATGATGTTTTGTAAAACACAAATGTTTAAAAAGACAGAAAATGTGCATCACCTGGATCCTTGCACATGCACACACACTCCGAATGTTCTATTGTCTTTCACTGTCAACAGTTGCTGCAGACTGGTTCAACAGTTCAAGAGTAAATTTATAGTTCAAAGGGAACTGCATTTTGTATTTGAACCAAAGATGAGCATTTCACACCTGAACTGTCAGCACCTCATTAGTACAATACTGCGGGTGTAGCCATTCCTATTTGAGGAGTTCTGTGCACCATCAGCAAATGACTAATTAATGATGAAATAAGTTTTGTTGAAAAGTAGAACTTTTGCTCTTGAGGCACAGGCCCGATCCATCAAAAAACTTCTATTTGCATTATTGTATTTTCCACAACTGATCATTGCACTTTACAGCTTTATTTCATAGACGATTTGAAGCCCATTGAGAGAAATGTCTGGTAAAACAACCGCAATGCTATCGGGTTTACGGCCGTGCTCCTAGAGCATGTTGGTTTTCCTAAACGACCCCAAGACTTGGCTGCCATTTGGAAAAATGCAGAAAACAAAATAAAAATGATTTATAGGCCACCTATAAATAAGCTAATTCCAAATGAGGTGGATGTGTAGGTCCCACTCATAAAGGAGCTCCCGCTTGTGACCTGTCAGCATGTTTCTTGACCACCTATAAAAGTCCAAGTGTGTCTGAGATGACCCTGTTTGGCCCCAGGCCAGGGCCCGCGCGACAGGGGAAGGGAAGTCTCACCATATTGTTGTCAGAGTAGATCATCAACACATCACATGAAAGGAATACATTCCAGGTTTTATGGGCCAAGGTGGCTGCTGAAGCCTTTGCTCAGGAGTGAATTCATGTACCCCATTGCAAGGATTAATAACGCAAGTCTCATTAGAGATCCTCGCCACCGAGACCCCTGGAGGGAGGGGTGCTGGGAAAAGAACCGAGTGCAATGTGCACCGTGCCAGCGCCGCGCTCCTCCGCAAATCATCATCCTCAAGAACGTTTTTATTGGAAAGAATTTATCTCGCAAGTTTATCAAAGATGTCCCCCAGTATATTTTCCAGTGCGCCGGGATCGCTAACATTTAATCAAAGCAGTCGTCTTTACATGAGGAGGCTTATGTTACAGACATGCTGCTGTCTTCAAAGATACAAAGGTGACAGCTTCATCAATTTTCCGTTTGGCTGCATATTGCGTACATCAATTACTTTGTCTTTGCCTTATTTCCTTGTCTCCACAGTTTCCCCTCATGATTTAAACAGCACACGGTTCACCCTCCAGATTGGGAAACACATTTTTGTTACAATGCCATTTTTGCCTATACTCAAACAGGATCAGATTGAATATGTAAAGTGTATTCATGTTGAATATAATGTAGGTTATTTCATATGTCATTCCAACACAACAAATCATCATGAAATGGGAATTTTTTTATTTTTTTTTTCCCCCCTGTCTGCTGCCAGTCAGGGAGTGAGACCCACGGGACTTCCCTCTGTATATGCAGCACGTTTGAATTCCTCAAAATACATTAAAGTAGATTGCGTTAAACCATTGTATGATGCCCTGCGTCATATCAACGGATAAGTCTCAACGTCAGCATGTCGTTGGATGCGCAGTGCATGTTTCTTGCCTGCTTTGTGTGCCCGGCTTGGTATAGGAGCGGTGGATTATTACAGAAATGTATCTGGGGATATGTAAGCCCATTGCGTTTGTGATGCACAGGGTTTTCAGGGGGAAATGATAATCCACTGTGTTAAGACAAATCTTTGAAAAATAAGGTGGACTGGTTGCATTCAGGAAAATAGGATTGATGCTGCTGTGCTATATTTGATTCCCTAAGGCATGATAACATGATTTTTGGATTACTGCATTATAGAAAGTGTCATCCAGAGCCTGTGGGAAAAAAACAGCAGGTACAGAAAAGCGGGAGTTTCAGGTATTCATGCTCTCACCATACCATACTTTTCAGCATTCCATACAAATACATTTAGATATTACTGTCAACACAATTCAGTTTTGTTTAAATTTAGTTTAATTTATTAAAACATTTGCAAAATTGAAATTAAAACTGTCACGTCACTGTGTAATTTAAAATCTAACATCCTTCAAAGGGGAGGGGTGCTACTAATGCCATCTTTGTAATTACATTCAACAGTGGGTTGACTACAAATCACTGAACTGCATTTGACACATCCACCCTTTTACTTTCACTCACTATCATCTTGGGCAGAAAAGTGGACGGCGGTCCGTTGGCCCGAGTCTCACCCTCATCCCCGTTTTAGCATCAACCTTTGTTGACCCACTTCTCTGAGCCCATCCTCCTGAAACACCAGAGGAAGTGACATGAGGGACCAGAGCAAAATAGCAGGTGCTAAAAGTTTGACAGCGTAGACTGGATATATGTGTTCCCTGGAACGTGAGGTGTAAGGGAGGGTGGTGGAGTTGTATCGACTCGGCATTAAGCCTTCACGATAACACGCCCTCTCTAACAGGCGTACTCGCCTGAGTTGTGGGGGGGGGGTTGTGCTTGGGTGGGGGTTGGCTGGGTATGGGGGGGGGGGGGGGGGGGGGGGGGACACAAGCTCGTCAACCAATCAACCAGCCCACCAAGATACAGCAGCAACCATACCCAGCTCACCCCTGGTTCTCTGTCCTTTCCCATAGCACTATTACTGCCAAACAAGCTGGGCTTTTATCACATTGCCCGCCCTGACTCAGAAACTGCATTTCAGGAGGACCCTGTATTTTTTTTTTTTTTCATGTCTGCTTTTTTTTTGGGGGGGACAGGGAACACAACAGATTTACACCACAGGAGTATTCTGCTGCTGCTCCTGCCTCAATGTGGTTAAATCAGTGAGTCAGAAGTGAGAATGTAGAGTTTTAACACTTCTCTCCATGAAAGCTTCTAGAGCGACACAGAGGAAAGCCCTAACTGACTTACTGTCTACCAACCAGAGGCATATGCTACTGGGAGGGAGGTTATGCAGACATGAACAACAGTTTAAGGTTGACCCCCCCCGCACCTCTAGTGAGTGAAACAGGGATGTTGTCTCTGCATCTTCAAACTTGTCTGGGAGCAGGGGCTACATTCACAGTGCCAGAGGGTCCTCAGATCCACTTTGTGTCAAACATGAAATAATTTCTAGGCTCTTTACGACCAATTTATTAGACTACATATCACATATAATCCAGCTCTGGTATTTCTTAACAACGCCTTTTGTATAACTACATTGAACCGATTGATGAAATGCCAAATCATTCCGTGAAAAGGCTCCTATTTTTGCTCTGGAGAAATGCATCCAGCAGCCATTAGATATAATTAGAGACCACAGAATGGTCATGTATTAAAACATTTGCAGCAATTTGGCAGCTGTATAATTTAGATGTACTGGATCATGCCATGCACATACATGAAAACACACACAGACGTGCTCGTGCGCGCTGACACACAATCATATACGCTTGCCGGCGTGTATGCACACACACTCATATATGCACACACAGAGGGACCTCAGTGCAGCGGACACCTTCAATATTGAACCCAGACCCAGGCCTGGTCTCTGTATTTACATGTAAATGGTCTACAACAATCTGCGGCCCCTCTCGTCTGCTCCGTCCCTCCAGCCGTCTGGGCCCGGGGAAGAGAGCTGCTTGTCAGATGGGGGGGACCACATCAGATGGGCTCCCGTGGTTATGGAGCCAAACGCTCCGGAGAAAGAGGGAAGAGGCTGCCTGCCTGGCAGCCACTGAAACAGCAGGGACTCCCACATAGCATGGACGTGGTCCATGGACTGGCCTCCTTCTCTTACTGGAAAGCAGGAGAGAGATGTAAAGGATGAAGGAAAAGGCTTTCCATGTCCCTGAACTAACGACCGAAGCAGACGTCTTTTCTGTTCCATTTAATGGAAGGCCCACTCGTGTGTGTGCTTCATGAGGGGGAAAAAACAAAACAAAACAAGAGGCTGGATGGGACAGTTTAATCAGGTTTCCTACATGAGGATGAAGAACCTGGTCTCTTCCTTGTGGGTAGAGGTGTCATATTTGACAAGTGTATATGTGGATGTGGAGGGGTGGGTGTCAATGATAAGAAATTATGAACAGCAGTGAGCATGCATATCCAAGTCACATGGTGGTGGGAAGGAGCCTGCCTGTATTTGTTCCTTATGATCGTCTGTCGAGTGTTTGTGTGTCCTTCTGTGCTGGCGGGTCAGATATGGTGGAGGTCTAGACACATGGACCAAACATTCTGTCTGACAGGGAGCGCTTGTTTCGAGGTTCATCTGATGGTTGTAGACCTTGATAGAACGGACCAGCCGAGACAGGCTGGACCCATACCCAGTGTTAACAGTCCAGACTTCATTTAACAAAATCTGGTGTCTGTTAAGTGAATAAAGCCACGAGAAAAATGTCTGACTTTTAGCTCTTTTTTCTTTTTTTCTGTTCTGTGCATGCGCGCTCAGTCCGAAATGAATATCAGGGAAACGTCTGAAGGAGTTAAGTGACTGTCATCATGAATCAATTATAAAACAAGGTGGTTTTTTTTTGCTTTGCACAATTTAGGTGATTCAACTTGGACTGAGCAGAAAGGGGACAATTTAATTTGTGGACACTGTGAGTGATTTTCAGAAATGAAAAAGAATGCTGTGGAGTTTATAAAGTTTTGGAAAAAATTGCTGGTTTTATATGTTTTGGAAATGTATTCATTCAGTCACTCTATTACAGTGTTTATGTTTTGGGAAGAAATGAAAGAAGCTTTTGAAACAAAAAAAAAATACTAATTTATGTTTCGGTGGGAACAAGGTGAACCAATTCACTCTGTTTCAATTCATCCATGTTCCCCCCCCCCCCCCCCCCCCCCCCCCGCGCCCCCCTCCTAAAAAAAAAGATTTTTCTCTCAGAGTGAATTTAAACTCACTCAGGTTTGTCCATAAAATGTAACATACATGTGATTCGTTTATTTGCGAATGCAGTGTAAGACGAGCAGACAAAGAACATCCTTCCAAGATATCAGTGATGCATTATTAACGCTATCTGTTTACCTTACTGGCAATGTAGCATTAGCGCGAAAGCTATATGGGGGTGAATGTGTGAAAACATGCAGGACATGGTTTATATATATATATATATTTCACTGTATTTTGTACCAAAAAAGGACATATTACAATGGCACCTCTATTTGTTCCAGATTTTTAACTCAGTAAAGTTTTTTGATAAATGAAACGAAAACATTGACGACAACAATTTTTTTTTTCAAAGTTTGATTTGCTTTTCATTTTAATAGTTTGACCCATTCTCGATCAAGATTTATCCCCCAAATGAATTTGACACCTGTCCCATACAGATCAAGTTCACATCCGTAATCATATTGAAATGTTTCTGTCTTGAATAGTTGGGACACTGAAGAATAGTCATGAAGAGTTTGAAACTTTTATTTTGCACATATTTTTCTTGAGGCACCACAGTAGTGATAAGCAGTCTTACCTCATAGGAAGTAGATCCCTGGTTTAAGTTGAGTTGTCTTTGGAGGCCTTTCCGTGCAGAGTTTGCATTTCTGTCCAGTACCCAGTTCTCTCTTGGTACTCTGGGTTTGGTTTCTTCACCCGGTTCAAAAAATGGCATTTGAGGCTACTTGGTCATTCAGAATTGCCTGCAGACGTGAACGTGAGCACGTATGACTGTCTCTGTTTTTTTTTTTTATTACACCTGAAATCCAAATGAACTACTGGATTTCTTATAGTGGAGTTTGAGAGAGTTGTTGGTCCAAAGGTAAAGCAAATCTTCCTGGCAAAATATGGAGTCTTATTTGCACAGGTTGATTCAGTACATGAATATCTACTGCATCGCTCAGCTGCTGAGGGAAAACAATGTCCAAAATTCTGAATTCCCTTAAAAAAAAAGTTAAACAAATTGAGTCTGGATTAAGTCAGAACTACTTTCAGTGCTTTCATAATTTTATTTTGTTGTATGAATTTTGAATTAGGATGCAACAATGTAATCAGCGAGACTGAAGCCTACAACATAGCAAGGAACCACATTTGCCTGGTGAAACCTGAACAATGACTGTTCTTCATAGCGCTGATAGGCGTTAGCCCTCAATTCAAAATATGATCGGCCAAAGGAGGACCCACCAGGCCTTACACCCCGGGTTAGAGAATGTCCCCCACCTCTTCACTTTGCACACTGAGCGTTCACACCTTTAGTGCAGAGGCAGACAAAAGGGGAGACACGGACTGATGTGGTCTTCGTATATACATTCAAGAGGGAGTACGTGTGTGTGGGTCCCTGTGTTTCTTCTGTGTGTGTGTGTGTGTGTGTGTGTGTGTGTGTGTGTGTGTACGTACGTGAATAGCTGTGTGGGGGACAATGCAACACGTTAACCAATGTGGGAGGTGTGAAGACAGGGGATCTGCTGCAGTCAAAATGAACAAAGAAGAGAATTGCTTTTGCTTTGTTTTTGTGCCTTGTGAAATTGCAATTAAGGATGTTTATTGTTAGACTTTTTTAGTTGCATCTGTCTCGAGAGCTATTAATTGTCAAACATCAGAAATATGCAGGGCCTCTTCAATGAAAGAACATTTGTAGCCACATACAAGCACGTTCCGGCTTTCGGTACACAGGCTATTAAGGGCTCTGTCAACAAACCTAAACAAGAGAGTCTCTTGCTTTGGAACATGGAATATAGAACATGTATTTAAACCACCGATAACTTAAATATCACAATTAAACATATCATGAACAAAACTATGGTATACTTCACCTGTGTGGTGGCGGTGACTCAGTCAGATCATCCAAGCTTGTGAATTGGAGGTAAAGCCACTTTCAGTTGCATTTTTTTTATCAGATTTGACGGCATCTACCTTCTCATCAGAAACAATTACATTTGTAGTTCTAATTTTGACAGTAAATAATTAAAATGGCCGATATATTTTGACTGAATATCAGATAATGAACTTTAGCATGAGTTACAGTAAAAACACTGTCCTTCTATAAGATCACAGCCAACAGATGTAATTCAATGTGGCAACTTCAGAAACCCAGGAGCAAATTTGGTGCAATAAAACCAAAGGTTATGAAATATTCAACGATCTCCCCTCAGAGTAAGATGATCCTCAGTTTGAGTCCAGTAGCCATGGCGTCTTTCCGTGTAGTTTGCACGTTCTCCCTGTGAGTGTGAGAGTTTCCACCACAGTCCAAAAACCCATGTTTAAGGATAGTTGGATGACTTCATTAGAGTAGAAAGGCCTGCACATACACCAGAAAAATGATATCGCTATTATCTGCCATCCCTCCGCAACATATTTGAGATTTTAAGTGTGTGAAGACATAAACAACTAGAACATCCCTCAGTTCTCAGCCCGACCTGTCGACCTTTGAGCCCTTGTCTTATCCAACGTGTCTCCACCTGCTTCAACATCAATGACCCTGGTCATTCAATGTTTTCTGAGCTCAAGCTGCCCGCTCAAACTGGAGTTGTTACTTAAATCCAGGGAACCTCAATAATTCCCAGCAGCAGACAAAAAGAGCTGTTGTCAGTCCCTTATATCATGCTGTAATTTAAACAGTGTCAAGTGGGATGTGAAGCATTAAAATGTATATACATTTATTTTCCCAGACGCAACGTTTCAAGACAATCTGTCAAAATGGAATGAGTTGAAATATTCTGTCTTTATAAAAGGAATATTGTATACATTCTAAAGGAATGCGGCATTTTTGAGGACATAAGAAAAGGATCCCACAGCGGGACATAGACATTTTGTTACCAAACTGCTCATCACAATACGATTATGTTCCTAATTGTGCGGCTCTCTTGTGACATTCTGCCCACCTTGGCAGGGCTGACAGGAGTCAGGGTTCAACATAAGGGTCCGCAGACGATGCATCAGGACCCATACCAATTAACGCAACCCCCGATCCTAACTCTGTCGCTTTCTGATTCCTACCTTAAACACGGTCAGAAGTTTCCACCTCCCACCTCTGACCCTGCCTGGCATGTGAAGTAGTGTAGCCATGACTCCTACCGCAGGACGGAGTGTGCGTACAGTACGTGTGTCGCGCATGTGTGCGATGCTGCAGTCTGCTGGCCTTCCTTCCCTGCCGAGGCCAGAAGGCATGCTCCCTGAGTCCTGCCAGCTCCTCCACAGTTTGGGGGCACTGATGTCAGAATGGCAGGAGCTTGTGGGCGGCTGCTATTAGTGAGTCCTCTTCACGCCAGATTCTGGAGTTCCATCAGCTGGTTGTGTAACTTGTTTCTTGCGGGACGGGGAGAGAGTTGGTCGTCTGTGTGTTCAGGAGGAGAGGAGGTGCGAGGAGTAGGGGTGGGGGGGGGGGGGGGGGTAACTTTTGGCTCTGAACAGGGCAGTGCGAGCGGACATTCATCAGCACCCGTGACATGAACACGAGAGAGTAATCCAGCGACTTCCGAGTTAGACGTTTCAAGAAAACCTGGTTCACGCGCGATAACACAATGCTGGTTTTGATGAGAAACACCTCTGAACAGCTGTCTTCCCCGTGTCTGTGTTTATGGTTCAGTCCTGTCTCCTGTATAGAGCAGCAGCAGGGGCGAACCATCACATTTGGTGCCCAGCGTGGGGGCGGTTGGTGAGCTGTCGAGCTCCAACTATCCCATGGAGCTTTTCTTCTGTCTTTTCAGTACAATTTTGACTAACCTCATTTGCATCTGCTAATTAGATCCTGTTAGCATAATTCATACACATGACACCCTTTTGAAGCTAATGAATAGATACATCTCCAGACAACTCACAAAGAGCATTTAATGAGGCTCAACTTACTGCAGAACGCCTGTTACTGTGAGGAAGAAAGTCAAGGAAGAAAATTGGAGGTATTACATCTTGAACGCCGAAGTCAGGTGGGAGTCGAATATTAAAACTTGATAATGCAATACAACATAATACATTCAATGACCTGCTGTAAAGGTGTTCATGTACAGACATATTCAGTGTTGCCTGTGCACTTAATTATAATATGTGCTTTTCACACTGAATAAAAAGTTTTTAAAAAATTGTCCATCTATAATGTGGAGGGACACTGCAGATGGTGGGCTATAGACCATAACTGCGATTTTTTTTTTGATATTCTCAGCCATCCATTTCTATTTAGATGAGCTATATGCAGGCTTTACATGATGAATATACATGAGGGGAAAATGGTAAATATGATTCATCCTATACAGCTGGGTATTATTCACTGAGGTAATGTGTAGAATAGAACAGAGCCTTCCTGTCAGGTTGTCAAAACCAAGGAGAAAAAAAAGAAAAAATAAACTCACCATGTACTTACACATTTGAGCTGCTGATCTCTCCATTATCTCGGCGTATGACTGATAAGAGTTCACAGCTTTCATGGTGATCCCCTTCAGAGCCGGGTCACTGCAGGATGTAATATACTTAACACTTTATTTGAAGCTTCTCTTCTCAAAGCAAATTACATGAAGGTGTTGGACACTACACACTTTGTGAACTGTTCAACTTCTCCTTTTATACAGTTTGCAAGCAGAGATAACAGTTTTATTTTACACGATGAATGTGAGCTGTGCGGCTTCATTTGAATTTCTGTTTACAGTCTGTGTGAGATAAGGATTTATGGGTCTGACAAAGAAGTCATCACATACGTTTTAGCCTCTCAGCAGTGTTAGAAGAAGTGTGGAAAATGTTGATATTTCCTAACTATTAGGTACCTTGCAATCAGATAGGGACTCTAAGCATCAGTGGTCATGTCAGTTCTTTGAAGAGATTACATTTTTGTCTGCTTAACATGTTTCAGAAATAAATCCTATAGTTTAAGAAACAAGTTTGTTCTCTTCACACATCTCAATAATTTATAGAGCTAAGACAATGCGAGATAAGAACATTTAAATGTGCCTCTGTTAACTGTATAAATGTCTCTTGGACTTATGGGTTAAAAATACATCTTTCTATGAAATTTTATTGGCTCTGTTGCATTTCCTCTCAGCCGAAGTCGCAGGATTGTTGGAGTTCTGCTGTCATTCTGCATGTGCGGCTCCACCTGGCTGATTGAGTGGGGACTCAGCGGGGAGCCTTGAATCATCTCAGCTGAGGCCTCATGGCTTGGCCTGGCTGGAGCCCTCGTGATGTGATACCACAGCGAGCCAGGCCTGAGTGTGTCTGTGAGTGTGGGAGCTGCTGTGTGCATGGATTCAAGTCTATCCGAGTGTGTCTGTGGGTTTCTGCGGAAGGCTGCGTGTACTCGTGCACATTTGTGCATGCGTGTGTGTGCGTGCGTGTGTGTGTGTGTGTGTGCTCCCGTCTGCTCCCTCCAACCGGTTGATCTTTCACATTTTGCACGGGCAGGAGGGACAGGAGGCTGCCAGGCTGCGCCCGGAGCCTGGGTACAGTACAGTTAGCAATGCCCGGCATTCATTAGCACCTCCCAAGCTGTCTGCACTTTTACCAAACGCTCAAGCTAGCTAACGTGCACTGGCTCCCTGCACCCTGCTCTTGTCACCCCAGCAAAGGCCTTCACCATGCGTTGGCTCTACTCAGCCACAGCTGAGGCCTCCAGTCTTGGCTTGGGCCACTTCAACTTTGTTACAGTTCAGCACAGTGACACAATGGAAAGCCAGAACGCTTTGTCAGAGTTCACAGAAGTTTATAGAAGACGATACAAGGCATTATCTTGATTCAGAGCGAGGAAATGTGACGATTCAAGTCGTACTCATGTACGCATGGAGTTATAAAACACACAGGTGGCAAAACATGTAACTTACCACCTGCGCGAGTGAAGTTTGATTGCGTCTGGTTGTGCATGCAAACTGGCAGTGTTTGACAGTGTGATGCCTTTGTTGCTGAACTTGTATCCCAAAAAAATAATTAACAATTCAGTTTCACTTCTTGTGAGAAAGTGTTATCAGTATCGCTGGTAATCTGAAAGCAATAATAACAATTTCACAAGGCATTACAAACGAGTGAAAACATCTTCTAATCATCTAGGGGCCTTTTTGAGTCACACAGAAACACAGACACACACACACTAAATAAGTGGCATTCTGCTGTGGGGGGGGTCACTTTTGTTTGTTTTTTTTACATCATACACAATCATATGATTTAATGGCTGTAGGAGGAGGGGGTTAAGAAATACAACCTAAAAGCTGAAGCTCCCGCAAACACACAAGGTGTGTCCCGCGTCGTCACTCGTCTCTTTGTTTTACACTTCCGTTCCTCCCATTTCTCTCCCTTACCCACTCTCGCTCACAGATCATATGTTCTCTCTCTCCACCTTCTCCTCACATTCGGTCCTCTCTCGCTCCCTCACAAGCTCAACAGGCTGGGAATACCTCTGAGAGCTGTGACCGGGGTGCAAAGAACACAGCAGGAGTGGTATTTGCCAGTCTTGGCACTTACCCAGCCATTAAAGCCTGAATATACTCATTCTGAAGTGTTTCTGAAAATCCTATCCAACCAAACTTCTAAAAGTCTTTCATGCCTCCTCAAAGGTATAGATGTTTTTGTTTTTTTTAAAGATGTTATACATTTGAATACATTTGAATATTACAGTCGCAGCTGTGGAATTTTTTTCTCTCCAGATTTTATAAAATACTTGAAAAAGGCATGCGTGTAGAATGATTGGTGTAGAATTGATTAAAAATTGCATCTTTAGCTTTTGTTATTAATAACTTGTTTCAAACAAAAGCAATGAAATCGATCCTTGATCCCAATTTAGCATGTGACACCGTCAATGGCGATGTTTTGTTACAAAACATCTTCTATACTGTTTTACCCAGTCCGAGGTCACAGGGTGGCTGGAGACGAGTCCAGCAGGCTATGAGTGAAGGCAGGAAACGGTGAGGCTGACGAACTCAAATCCATGTGACTGTGAGAGGAACCTTGTATACGCACTGGGACAACAGGCTGTGGTGGTCTAGAGTTTGGGGAAGCATGCTGAAAGTTTTTACACATTCAAATTCTTCTGTCGACAGATTGCCGCTGTTATATTCAGGGTTAATTTCAGAGAAGTAATTTCCTTGGGGATTAAAAAATAATAATAATAAAGCATGATTTCTTTATAAACTCCACGCAGAGACATGCCCAACCAGGTGCTGGAGACAAATCCTCCAGGTTGAAAATTATACAACTGAGCGTCAGACACTGATTTACTCCTGTAAATATAGTATCTATGACATGTAATACGCATATACATATGATAATTGCACAGTTGTCTGGATGACGTTGTTTCAGCCTCAGTTAGAGTTTTCTTATTGTGCATGTGTCAGTTTTCAACGGGTGTACCGGTTTCCTCCCACAGTCCAAAACCATGCTTTTGAAGTCAAGTTGTGATACAAACAAAAAAAAAAGAAAAGAAATGCTTGTAGGTGTGAATGTGGGTGGGTGTATGTTTCAGTTCCTTTTGCACTGTGATGGACTGGTGACCTGTTCCAGGGCGATCACATCTTTACCCATAGTCAAGACCTGAAGTTACATAAAACAGTACAGAAGATTGGTGGATAAATATGTTCAGCTTTTGTTTTTGTTCACTCTTGTTTTACTTTGTTTGAGTGTGACCAGGAACATCAGCTTCTCTTGCACCTCTCCTTTCCTTTCCTCTCTTCACCTTCACCACTTCTTCACTGTTTTTTTTTTAATCATCTCACAGTTTGGGCCTCAATATTTTTTGGATGATTGATTTCAACACTGCCTACTTCAACCATCAGCTGACTTCTGTTTAGAGATTACACAGGATTTGTTTTTTTGTTTTTTTTTTACCCTACTGTCTCTCACTGTCATGATCAGGAGTGGATTGTTAATGTCGTAAGGTCTGGACCTCACTCTACGTAATGCTGTGAAATGACCCAAGTCACAAATTTGTACCGTATGAATAAAATCGAAGTGAACTTTGTCAAATGGACCTTTTTCAACATTTGAAAATTCAGGGATAATTGGATATGTCAGCCTTTATTAAACATTTAATCTATTCAAGGTCATTACAACTCAGCGGGGGAAATAGATGTAACAAAATGTAGTAATTGAGAGGAGAAAGATCTATTATAGTTTAAGCATTGGGGAAATCTAAAAGCATTAAACTATATTTCAATTAACATTATCATTTAAAAAATTACACCAGCTATTGATTCAAATAAAAATAAAAAAAATTCACTGAAACAATTTAATGACAGAGATAAAGCTATTGTGTTTAGCATTGTTGATTGTACTTTAATATTTCACATTCATCACCACTTTTGTCAACCAGCATAAAAGTCCAGAAAGTGATTTGTAAAAAGGCCTTTCATGAGTGAAATTAGGATTATTTGACAGCTAATAGGAAAATCTTGCTGCAAGAGTCTTTTATCATACAATATGACTGCCACTCTGTAAATGTTCTTATTCTGTTTAGTCTGAACTGCTTCTTGTGTTTCTGTGGGGAAAAACAGAATAAAACTTAAAAGGCCTTTAAATGCTTCGTTGGTTTGATAGAAGGTTGTTTTTTTTAATATATGCCAGCATAAAACAAGCATTACATGACTTTTTACAATCCACCAGCTTACAAAAACAATCAAATTAGACATTTATTATGTCTTAAAGGTATCCAATCAATGTTTGCTCAACCATAAGCTTTCTAATTCACTCACACTGTTGGTCGTCAATCTCATTTTGCCCCACTGCAGACACGGCACCATAATGCATGCCTGCAGGCTATCATGAATGCTGTTTTTCTCTCTCGCTCTCTCTTTCTTTAAAGAGTACGGTAATGTGGACTGAAGGTCCCCGCTCTGGTTTCCGGGTGCTCGTTTAAAACACACCACGATCAGTCTGTTCATCCAAGAGCAAATCCATCTGTTACTCAGATTCACTGCAGCATGCGAGTCACCCTGACAAACACTCTTCAAATGTAGTTTCAGGCTAATCATCTCAATGGAAGACAACCCGAGAAAAGCTGTTCCACCACATCCTGCAGTGGGAGGGGGGCTAATGACATGCGATAAGGAATGTATTTAACTACTGAGCCCCGTCATTCTCAATATACTCATGATGAACATAGATGGGGAGGGAGCAGAGAATCCGAAAACTAATTAACACTTAAGTGCATGACAAGGCTGTCATGTCTGCTGTGTCGAAGAGTTTAACCGTTCAGTCCTGACGCTGTTTTGGAACTTTATCTTGTATTTCTTGACATATACATGTACAATTTATATGGTAATTGACAGTCTTGAGAGGATTTGCACCATTTTCTTTATGTTTTTCCACCGAAGAAATAAAAACAAACTGAAAACGCCACAAATATAAAAATCAAGTGAGACACGGGTGTTTTTTTGGGGGGGGGGGGGGGGATTTGCAAACATCCGCAGTGGCAAAGCTGCAAAAAGGCCACCGCTGACTTGAACTAATTTTAGGTGATGCCATGCGCACAGGACAACCTGCTGGGCCCAAAATGGGCCTTCGCCATGCCATGACAAACAAGTAGTGGGCGAAAAGAGAAAAGGAAAATTGATAAAATGCAGCAGCCCACGCCAGTTTTCTTTTCCAAGTGAACAATACCAACATTGTTCAGCAGGGGCTCTGGCACGGCTTACACGGTGGCGGTTGATTGTTTTGTAAAATCAACAACTTAGAAAATAGATTTATAAGATTTCTGGCCCTGGCTTCCAATGTGGGTAGACTACATACATCTTTAAAAAAAAAAAAAAATGTCACCTTACCACGCAGGCTGAGCGCAGTAAACAAAATATGGTTTGAACAGAACAGAAGAATTAAACAATTATTAACATCGAAATGAATTGAGTTTTTCTTTTGTGTGTGAATTTTGTAAAATGCACATACTCTTCGGTGCGCCTGACGGGCCTTCAACAGTTTGCGTCCGTGCATCTGCGGGCTGCGTCAAGTCAATTCCTTTTTCTCTTTCAGCTCACCATGAGCTCTTTAGGCAGATGCTAAATGCGAACCGCGTCCCCTGTGCCCGCTCCCCAGATCCACCTCTCGCTTCACATTCAGCGCACTTGCCTTTGTCTGCTTTATCTGAGCCCCCTGCTCCATTTAATGGGCTGTTTAATACTTATTGAAACAGAGCTAGTGCTGGAGGTTAAATACATCTTAATGCAGCGCGTTAATCCTTTCATTAAAAGAAATGTAAGGCTGGTTGAGAGCTGCAAGATTGCCTCCATTAATTAGGGGGTCTCTCTGCCCCATAGCGATGCCCGCCAAGCCGTGTGTCACCGCTTTAAATGGTGGGAGAGGGCTGCAGAAATAGGGGCCGCCGGTCGTACAAACTGCTAATACAACTGGCAGAAATGCATAAAAGAGGAGCCAGAGTTTTATTTAGCGAGGCATCAAAAGAAAACCGTGCTTGTACAAGCTTTACTGCACTCTGCTCTTTTGTAAGATCTCCCAGTTGTTATGAGGAATGGGAATGAGGACAAGGTGTTTTTGGAGCTTAAAAAAAAAAAAATACGGAAAGCATGATTTATTTTTTTTGGGTTTTTTTTAGGCAAGCATTTTTGTATCACACCTTTTCTGTTCTTGTTTTAATACTTCACGTACTGCTGCTCGAACTAAAATAATTGCACAATCTACCAGGCACTTTTTTCCTGTGTTTTTTTTTTTTTTTTTTAGTATCAATCTGTGAAATACAACCACACAAACACTTTTCATTTTAGGCTCTTACCTTTGAGACTCATTAATGCAAATGCTCATCGTAGGAATTTACCAGCGAGGATCATTTGTTTGTTTTTTTCACAAGGTAGAGAGTTGGCACCGTGGCACGATCCCCACACTGCTGTTCCTGACTCCTGTACAGAATGGCTCTGTCTCTCCAGAGCGAGGAGGGCAGGCCCGGCGTACTTTTTATCTGGGCTCCAAGCCATGCTCTATGGGTGAGGGCGTGTGGTCACAACACTCCTACCACCCCTCATCTCCACCCACTCCATTTGGCTTTACCAACATCTAAACCCAACTCCTTTCAAGCCCCCCCCCCCCCCCCCCCTCCGTTTCCCTTCCGCTTCACTTTAGACTGACTTTGTGCTTGCACTTTTCGCTTCTCTGAAGTAGCTCATCGCACGCCGCTCTGCACTGTGCAAACGGAACCTCGCATGTTGCAGGTCGCCTCGGATGCACTGCGTCGAAATTGAGGCGTTATCATAAGTTAACCTGCAATTTGGTTGCCCAGATAATATGATGTCACTGATGCAGGAGTTGCTCAGGACAACTCCTTTCTGGAGTCAGAGAAGCAGATTGCAGTCATCTTGAGCACTGCTCTACCACCACCCACTGACAACCAATCCCCCCCCCCCACCCCCCCCGCCCTCCTCGTCCCCCGCCCTGCTGCTGCACTCCGCTTTAATTTCCCGACACTTTGAAAGCTTTTCTCACTGTATATTTTATCACTTTTTCTTAAGACTTGCGCTCAGCTACGCCTCAGCTCCTTTTAAAATACAGAGCCAAAAAACAAGACAACTCGCTTCTTGGATTCTCTCTCTCTCTCCCTCTCTCTCCCTCTCTCTCTCTCTCGCTCTCTCTCTCTCTCTCTGTCTGTTTCTCTCTCATCCCATTGTGAGCAGGCTTATTGGAAAGAACGCACTTAACAGAAGAATTTCACACTGTATTAGAAAAATGCATCTTTTCACACCTGTAAATATCTTGTCTAATCTGCTTGGTAACCAGTCCCTCTGAAGGAGGGCCACATGCTGGAGAGCAGAGGGGCGATGGTGGAATTTGCTTCGCCTGCCAGGACGAGAAACAGATACCGTTATTGTTATGCTTAAATTATAGAAAAAAGACATTCAAATGAACATAAACCAAAATGGTGTAGCTATTTCTTTTGTCTACCGGTTGTACGTGTAAGCGTATTCATTCATCATTTACTAAAAAAGAAAAGTCAAATAAATAGCAGCAAACACCGTCTATTAATTCCGAACATGCGGTCGGGTAATGTTATGTGATTGAAGTGTGACAAAAAGTTGTGAGGTTTATTTATTTATTTTTTTTGTTGTTGCTGTTGCGATGGAGCTGGTAGATCTGTGGGCGTGTAATCGCACCGAGGTAGAAACACTCGAAGAGAGACACACATTACATCTCGCCGTGCCAACAAGTTCAGGAGTGAAATCCTGTGGATGCGAGCACATGTAAAGTCATCATAACATTGGAACAAGGTTATCTGAGAAATGGCAGTTTATGTGGCAGTTTATGTTTTACCTTCATGAATAGAAAATATGCTTACTGATGGGGACGATTTTGCACATGCGTACTCGCACGCACATGTGGGCAAGTGAACAAAACACACTTTTCTTTTACGCACACGCCTGCCAATAGACTCTGACGAACCCCCCGTGCACATCCCACTCCAGAGGCCCTTGGAATCAATACAAATGTCCTACTATCACACTGTGTTACGAATGTTCACAGGACCAGATTCACTTTCCCAGAATTGTCACCAAAGTGCCGAGTTTGTCATTGTCGGTCCACGCCGGCTTGTGGATTTATCGATCGCCGCTTTGATCAGTTCATCTCTTACCGTGCTGTTGTTGAACAGGTGAAATTTCAAGTGGACAAGTGCCAGCGTGTCCCGGGCAGACTGTTCAGACTCCCCAGCTATCTCTTCGTTAACCCCCCTCCGATGCCTCTCAGATATCTCTAATTGCCTACAGACTGCTCACCCCAGCCACCGCCCCCCTCCCCCTCCACAATCTTCCACCTTGCCCCCGGCCAGAGCAGGGCCAGAGTGGCGGTCGGTGGACCTTGGGAGAGAGTGGTCTCGGCTGGGGCCCCCCCCCCTCACTAACACTCAGCCCAATGTGTTAATAGATCCAATGCCATCTTATTTTCGCACTTCTGTAAGACGGCAAAGGGCGGCCAGGCAGGATCAGCAATCTGCCTCACTGAGAGAGAGCTGGAACAAGAGGAGGGGGAGGAGGACATGGAGGGAGGGGGCAGTGGTAGGTTCAAAGCACTCTGCCAAGGAGGTCAACAAGAAGGCAGGGGGCCACAAGTTCAACAGTGCAACAGGGAATGGTGGGATCAGGAAGAGAGGTGTGCAGAAGTTTGAATAAAAGCAATACATTATAGATGGTTTTATTTCAAAAGATGTATGTAAGAATGATGATGGATGGATGGATGTATTGATAGGACAGAGACAGATGGTTGGATGTTTGAATGAATGATGGAGGGATGAATGAAAGGATGCTCACGTGGGTTGATAACAATGACATCAATTCATTTTATGGTGACAATGTCTTAGGTGCGTAGATGAATAAATCCATCTTAACCATCTTAATTTATTTTTTTATAATTAGGATTAGTAATTAGTAGAGGGATGACATTAAATTATTTGGTTTTCTGCTACATTGGAAACAATTTAAAAATCCTCTGTTTCAAATATATATATATATATATTCATATTGTCATGTTGTCATTTTCTGTTTTATAGGAGAAAATGAGAAATTCTTATTCTCCATTGAGTCTTGTACCAACGAATATAGAAACGAAAAGGTGACACATCAGTGAATACCCTTATGAGTCGTGTGTGTGTGTGTGTGTGTGTGTGTGTGTGTGTGTGTGTGTGTGTGTGTGTGTGTGTGTGTGTGTGTGTGTGTGTGTGTGTGTGTGTGTGTGTGTGTGTGTGTGTGTGTGTGTGTGTGTGTATAAAACCCTCAAGTAAATCAAGTCGTTGCAACATGCTGAGCTTTCCGGAGAAAATCACAGATTGGTACTTTATGGTTTCAGAAGTTAAAAAACGAAAATGGTTTGGTCTGATAATCACACAACTACAACATTCTAAACATGCATTTTCTGACAATCTTTCTTTCCTGTACTATCGCCAAAAGGCTAAACTTGAGGATCTGGGATGCAAAAGTTACTTTTTTTCCCCTGCTCTTCTCAGTTATGAGACAAGCATCTGTGAAAAAAACAAATAAAAAAAAAAGAAACATTTTCAGAGGGGTGATGTACTTGTAAGTGTGATCACCTTCAGTTGTTTCTAAAGAAATTTTCAACCAAAAAGCCCACCGAAACTTTAAGCAGATGTGCCTACTGGTTTCACATGATTTAGCAGGAAATGTGGAATCCCTCACTCGCTTCGTGACACCCACACGGAATCAAAACATTAGTCACCGTCAGATCTGTTAGTCCTGAGAGGTTATACAAACGTTTTTTCTCTGATTTTTTTTTTTTTTCCTCACTGTTGTGGGGGCATGCTCGCCTTCATGTTTTTCATGTGATTTCTCATAAGTCACATGCTGCCACTCTTGTCATTTCATCTGTTTTATAAAAGTGTAGTTAATCACAGATGGCAAAGACTCAAGTGAAAGTGAAAGTTACTATTTGCCAAAACTACTACTCCATACTATTGACCATTGGGTATTTTGTTACGAGACCCACCTTCAACTACACAGTACTGCTGAGCACACTGTGCGTTTTCGGCCATCTCAGGTTAAAAGATGTGATAATATGTTTGATTGCAAAGTTTACTGATGGCTGATGGTTTTTGATTAATTTCGAACAATTTTAGAAAATTCATGCTCGTCGCCTGAAGAGATTATAAGAGTCTGAGGCCCCCCGTTTACAGGACAAAGTCTCAAGTGAAAATACATCAGGTTTTTTTTTTTATTTTTTTTTTTTCATTCGTGTTTACATGGCAATGTTTTGAAAATAATGTCTACTTAAAAAGAAACATCTGGGTTCACATGATTCATGTTACTCTCCATTGTTGTTATTGTCCATCTTCTCGCACATGAGCAGAGGAACTATTTACTACTGGCCTTGTTGCACATGTGCAGTAGCAGCCTTTCAGAAAATTGTCTTTTCCCTGTTTACACAAAGACGGAGTAGGAGCATTTTCAAAATCTGCATTTCTTTTTCTGTTTTCAAATTAGTCA